>NC_135325.1:36488212-37143116 GCF_048772815.1 Callospermophilus lateralis | reverse complement strand
TGTGCCCATGTTTCCATGCCCATTCCTCAATTCCCAACCTGCTGCCCGCCAGAGTCCCCACTTGGGACTTGGGAATGTGTCCTATGGATCTGGAAGACACCTCCAGGATTCCAAAAACTTCATCACCACCTCCAACATTCCTCCCAGCTATAAAGGTAGCCAACCTCACCACAGTCCACCTAAGTCTGCCCAGCCCCTTCCAGGATAGCAAATGCCTATGGTGATGGTGTCACCTTTGAAAAGGATGATGACTTCCAGATCCCTCCCACTCCCAGTGCTGGAAGCTGGCTGGTGCCTCCTCATAAATCTTAGAGTAATTTTAATTTACATTTCTCAAGTTGGTATAGATTGTAAGCATTTTTTTCATGTATTTGTTGATTGATTGTACATCATCTTCTGAGAAGTGTCTGTTCAGGTCCTTGGCCCAATAGAGGACACAGAGACTATCCCAGTAAACTATTATTATCTTATATTAGATAAAGGCATTAAGAACATGCATTGGAGAAAAGATAGCCTCTTCAACAAATGGTACTGGGAAAACTGGAAATCCAGAGGGGCCCAGCAGCCCGCCCACATGGTAGACAGACCACCCCAGCTGGAGGGGAAGCCAAGCCTCCCGCCTGCATGGTAGGCAGACCATGTGACCCAGTGAAGGGGCCCAGCGGCCCACGGGGCGCAATAGACAGACCACCCCAACTGGAGGAGGGGCCTAGCCGCCGCCTGCGTGACCCGGAGAAGGGACCCAGTGGCTCACCTGCGCAGTAGACAGACCACCCCAACTGGAGAAGGGGCCCAGCCTCCCGCCTGCATGGTAGGCAGGCCACCACGTGACCCTGAGAAGGGGCCCACTGGCCCGCCGGCGTGATACCCAACTGGAGGAGGGGCCCAGCTGCCCGCCCATGCGGTCACCTGACCGAGCTCTGTACAAACATAAGGTTTCCCCAACACCCCCACCTCATCAAACACCTTATGAGAAAAACTGATGGAACTCATCTTGGAAAATTCCACCAAACCTTAAACCCTCCAACCGGTGGGCGTGGCTACCAGCTCGATTCTGCAGCGGATCAGGCACCTGGTTTACATCTCAGAGAATAAGAGTAGAGAGGCCACAGGTGGAAGCTCAAGTCCTCTCACACTGACTATCACCACCATCCTGAACCCAGAGACTCAAGCTAGGAATAGACAATGCCACCAACTGGAAGAAAAGAAAACAGAGTTCAGAGAGACAGTTTTTTTCTTTCTTTTTTTCTCTTCTCTCTCTCTTTTCATCCATTCATCCAGTCTCCTCTACCCTTCCCCCTCTGGTCCTCGCAACCTCAACATATGTGAAACCAAGAATTGTGCATGAAAAAGGTCTTTAACAACTGAATCATCAGTATAATATAATATAGAGGAATTGCATATGCCCCACCTCCCTCTCCCTTTTTATTTCTTTTTTTTTCTCTTGTTTTCTTTTTCCCACTCTCTTTTTTCTCTTTCTTTCCTTGTTATTTGTTTTTCTCCCTCTTACTCCCTCTATCCCACTTGCAACCCCCTAAATTCTACTATTTATAAGTAGGGTAACCTTATAAATACAGATAGGAATTTGAATCTATACATTCGTCCATAAATTACCCATCTATTAGTTAGAGCTCTCCAAAGATACTAAGTTAGATTAACCCCATACCCTCACTCCTTTCCCCCTAAACATAACATCCTACACCTGAAATTCAGTTTTCTTCAAGCTACCAGAAATGGTATCCTTTCATGAAACTAATGACTATATTTGTGAACGATAATTGAAACCAACATTTGTAGACATAGAGTCTAGCTATAAATGCATTAATAAGGAAAACATGTGCTTAGATGATGTACTATTAATGTTGAGAACTGTCAACATTGTCTTTCTCCACAAAAGGGAGACTTTGAAAATATACAAGAGCAATATAGACATATAGGGGGAAAATCAATAATACAACAGTTTCACAAAGCAGAAAGAAACGTGAGCAGTATGAAAAGACAAGGAAAGAAAGGACCACAAGCAATGCAGGTCAACAAACTTTAGAAGAGGTAATATCTGCAGCAGATGGAATGTCAGATAAAGAATTCAGGATATACATGCTTCAGATGATCTGGAGTCTCAAGGAAGACATTAGACAGCAAAATCAGACAATGAAAGATCACTTTGACAATGAATTACATAAACAAATCCAAGAAGCAAAAGATCAATTATACAGGGAGATAGAGGTTATAAAAAAAAAAACAAACAGAAATCCTAGAAATGCAGGAAGCAATAAACCAAATTAAAAACTCAAATGAAAGTACTATCAGCAGAGTAGAACACTTAGAAGATAGAACATCAGACAATGAAGACAAAGTATTTCAACTTGAAAAGAACATAGACAGCTCAGTGAGACTGTTAAGAAACCATGCGCAGAACATCCAAGAAATATGGGATAACATAAAGAGACCAAACTTAAGAGTTATTGGGATACAGGAAGGTATAGAGGTCCAAACAATAGGAATGAGCAATCTATTCAATGAAATAATAGGAGAAAACTTCCCAGACTTGAAGAATGAAACACAATCCCAAATCCTAGAAGCCTACAGGACGCTGAATTTGCAAAATCATAAGAGATCCACACCTAGACACATTATAATGAAGATGCCCAACATACAGAATAAGGAGGTAATTTTAAAACTACAAGAGAAAGGAAGCAGATTATATTTAAGGGTAAACCAATCAGGATAACAGCTGATCTTTCAACACAGACTCTGAAAGCTAGAAGATCCTGGAACAACATATTTCAAATGCTGAAAGAAAATGGGTTCCAACCAAGAATTGTGTATCCAGCAAAATTAAGCTTCAGGATGGAAGATGAAATTAAAACCTTCCATGATAAACTAAAGTTAAATTAATTTGAAGCTAGAAAACCAGCTCTTCAAAACATCCTTGGCAAAACATTACAGGAAGAGGAAATGGAAAATAACAATAAAAACCAACAGCGGGAGGTAGTACAGTAAAGGGAAAAAATAATCAAAGAGGAAAAACAAATCATGTTAAGTATCATAAATAAACAAATATGGCTAGAAGTACAAACCGTATCTCAATAGTAACCCTAAATGTTAATGGCTTAAACTCACCAATCAAGAGACACAGCCTAGTAGAATGGATCAAAAAAAGAAAGATCCAACAATGTGCTGCCTACAGGAGACGCATTTAATAGGAAAAGACATACATAGACTGAAGGTGAAATGTTGGGAAAAATCATATCACTCATATGGACCTCGGAAATAAGCAGGAGTGTCCATACTCATATAAAATAAAATAGACTTGAAGCCAAAGTTAATCAAAAGGATAAAGAAGGACACTACATACTGCTCAAGGGAACCATACACCAACAAGACATAACAATCATAAATATATATGCCCCAAACAATGGTGCAACTATGTTCATCAAACAAACTCTTCTCAAGTTCAAGAGTCAAATAGACCACCATACAATAATTATGGGAGACTTTAACACACCTCTCTCACCACTAGTCATATCTTCCAAACAAAAGTTGAATAAAGAAACTATAGAACTCAATAATACTATTAAAAACCTAGACTTAATTGACATATATAGAATATACCACCCAACATCAAGCAGATACACTTTTTTCTCAGCAACACATGGATCCTTCTCAAAAATAGATCATATATTATGTCACAGGGCAACTCTTAGAAATTATAAAGGAGTAGAGATAATTCCATGCATCCTATCTGATCATAAAGGAATTAAACTGGAAATTGATGATAAAAGAAGGAAGGAAAAATCCTGCATCACTTGGAGAATGAACAATAGGTTACTGAATGATCAATGGGTTACAGAAGACATCAAGGAGGAAATTAAAAAATTCTTAGAGATAAATGAAAACACAGACACAACATATCAGAATCTATGGGACAAAATGAAAGCAGTTCTAAGAGGAAAATTCATTGCTTGGAGTTCATTCCTTAAAAAAAAGAAAAAAAACAACAAATAAATGATCTCACACTTCATCTAAAAACCCTAGAAAAAGAAGAGCAAAACAACAGCAAAAGTAGTAGAAGGCAAGAAATAATGAAAATCAGAACTGAAATCAATGAAATTAAACAAAAGAAACAATTGAAAAAATTGACAAAACTAAAAGTTGGTTCTTTGAAAAAAATAAATAAGAACGACAGACCCTTAGCCATGCTAACAAAGAGAAGAAGAGAGAGAACTCAAATTATTAGCATCTGGGATGAAAAAGGCAATATCACAACAGACACTTCAGAAATACAGAAGATAATTAGAAATTATTTTGAATCCTTATACCCCAATAAAATAGAAGATAGTGAAGGCATCGATAAATTTCTTAAGTCATATGATCTGCCCAGATTGAGTAAGGAGGATATATGCAACATAAATAGACCAATATCAATTGAGGAAATATAAGAAGCCATCAAAAGACTACCAAACAAGAAAAGCCCTGGACCAGATGGGTATACAGCAGAGTTTTACAAAACCTTCAAAGAAGAACTAATACCAATACTTTTCAAGCTATTTCAGGAAATAGAAAAAGAGGAAGAACTTCCAAATTCATTCTATGAGGCCAACATCACCCTGATTCCTAAACCAGACAAAGACATTTCAAAGAAAGAAAACTACAGACCAATATCTCTAATGAACCTAGATGCAAAAATCCTCAATAAAATTCTGGCAAATCGGATACAGAAACATATCAAAAAAATTGTGCATCATGATCAAGTAGAATTCATCCCTGCGATGCAAGGCTGGTTCAATACACGGAAATCAATAAATATTATTCACCACATCAATAGACTTAAAGATAAGAACCATATGATCATCTCGATAGATGCAGAAAAAGCATTCGACAAAGTACAGCATCCCTTTATGTTCAAAACTCTAGAAAAACTAGGGATAACAGGAACATACCTCAATATTGTAAAAGCTATCTATGCTAAGCCTCAGGCTAACATTATTCTGAATGGAGAAAAATTGAAGGCATTCCCTCTAAAATCTGGAACAAGACAGGGATGCCCTCTCTCACCACTTCTGTTCAACATAGTTCTAGAAACACTGGCCAGAGCAATTAGAAAGACAAAAGAGATTAAAGGCATAAAGATAGGAAAAGAAGATATTAAATTATCACTATTTGCGGAAGACATGATTCTATACCTAGAAGACCCAAAAGGGTCTACAAAGAAACTACTAGAGCTAATAAATGAATTCAGCAAAGTGGCAGGATATAAAATCAACACGCATAAATCAAAGGCATTTCTGTATATCAGCGACAAATCTTCTGAAATGGAAATGAGGACAACCACCCCATTCACAATATCCTCAAAAAAAATAAAATACTTGGGAATCAACCTAACAAAAGAGGTGAAAGACTTATACAATGAAAACTACAGAACTCTAAAGAGACAAATAGAAGAAGATACTAGAAGATGGAAAAATATAGCCTGTTCATGGATAGTCAGAACTAACATCATCAAAATGGCAATATTAACAAAAGTTCTCTATAGGTTTAATGCAATGCCAATCAAAATCCCAATAGCATTTCTTGTAGAAATAGATAAAGCAATCATGAAATTCATATGGAAAAATAAAAGACCCAGAATAGCAAAAGCAATTCTAAGCAGGAAGTGTGAATTAGGTGGTATAATGATATCAGATTTCAAACTATACTACAGAGCAATAACAAAAAACAGCATGGTACTGGTACCAAAACAGGCAGGTGGACCAATGGTACAGAATAGAGGACACAGAGACCAATCCACAAAATTACAACTATCTTATATTTGATAAAGGGGCTAAAAGCATGCAATGGAGGAAGGATAGCATCTTCAACAAATGGTGCTGAGAAAACTGGAAATCCAAATGCAACAAAATGAAACCGAATCCCTTTCTCTCGCCATGCACAAAAGTTAACTCAAAATGGATCAAGGAGCTTGATATCAAATCAGAGACTCTGCGTCTGATAGAAGAAAAAGTTGGCTCCAATCTACATATTGTGGGGTTGGGCTCCAAATTCCTTAATAGGACACCCATAGCAAAGGAATTAATAACTAGAATCAACAAACGGGACTTACTCAAACTAAAAAGTTTTTTCTCAGCAAGAGAAACAATAAGAGAGGTAAATAGGGAGCCTACATCCTGGGAACAAATTTTTACTCCTCACACTTCAGATAGAGCCCTAATATCCAGAGTATACAAAGAATTCAAAAAATTAAGCAATAAGATAACAAATAACCCAATCAACAAATGGGCCAAGGACCTAAACAGACACTTCTCAGAGGAGGACATACAATCAATCAACAAGTACATGAAAAAATGCTCACCATCTCTAGCAGTCAGAGAAATGCATATCAAAACCACCCTAAGATACCATCTCACTCCTTTAAGATTTGTAGCAATTATGAAGTCAAACAACAACAAGTGTTGGCGGCGATGTGGGGAAAAGGGTACACTTGTACATTGCTGGTGGGACTGCAAATTGGTGCGGCCAATTTGGAAAGCAGTATGGAGATTCCTTGGAAAGCTGGGAATGGAACCACCATTTGACCCAGCCATTCCCCTTCTCGGACTATTCCCTAAAGACCTTAAAAGAGCATACTATAGGGATACTGCTACATCGATGTTCATAGCAGCACAATTCACAATAGCTAGACTATGGAACCAACCTAGATGCCCTTCAATAGATGAATGGATAAAAAAAATGTGGCATTTATACACAATGGAGTATTACTCTACACCAAAAAATGACAAAATCATGGCATTTGCAGGGAAATGGATGGCACTATAGCAGATTATGCTAAGTGAAGCTAGCCAATCCCCTAAAAAACAAATGCCAAATGTCTTCATTGATATAAGGAGAACAACTAAGAACAGAGCAGGGAGGAAGAGCATGAGAAGAAGATTAACATTAAACAGGGAGGAGAGGTGGGAGGGAAAGGGAGAGAGAAGGGAAATTACATGGAAATGGAAGGAGACCCTCATTGTTATACAAAATTACATAAAAGAGGAAGTGAGGGGAAAGGGAAAAAAACAAGGGGGAGAAATGAATTACAGTAGATGGGGTAGAGAGAGAAGATGGGAGGGGAGGGGAGGGGAGGGGAGAGGAGGGGGGATGGTAGAGGATAGGAAATACAGCAGAATACAACAGACACTAGTATGGCACTGTGTAAAAACAGTAGATGTGTAACCAATGTGATTCTGCAATCTGTATACTGGGTAAAAATGGGAGTTCATAACCCACTTGAATCTAATGTATGAAATATGATATGTCAAGAGCTTTGTAATATTTTGAACAATCAATAATAAAAATTTAAAAAACTGGAAATCCATATGCAACAAAATGAGATTAAACCCCTATCTCTCACCATGCATAAAACTCAACTCAAAATGGATCAAGGACTTAGGAATAACACCAGAGACCCTGCATCTAACAGGAGAAAAAGTAGCCCCTAATCTCAATCATGTGGGATTAGTCCCCAACTTCCTTAATAAGACTCCTGTGGCACAAGAATTAAAATCAATAATCAATAAATGGATGGACTAAAACTAAAAAGCTTCTTCTCAGCAAAAGAAACAATCTGTGAGGTGAATAGAGAGCCTACATCTTGGGAGCAAATCTTTACCCCTCACACATCAAATAGAGCACTAATCTCTAGGGTATATAAAGAACTCAAAAAGTTAAACACCAAAAAATCAAATAACCCAATCTTTTCTTCTTTTGGTGCTACAAGTGAGGAATGATGTGTTGAACTGAACTCCTTTTCTGATATTCAAGTGGTTCCATTTCAGTATCTGCAGGACTGTAGAGCAGTGTCCCAAGATGATAGGGTCACAATAGTCAACCATGCACTATGATGGTTGTTTGTAATCAATGTAGGTTTACGTTGTCACAATTGAGACCAATTTGGTGACATGTTTGCAACTAAAAAGAGTTGTAAGTAGGGCTGGCACTGTAAGGGGAATATCAAAATAAGCATGGAATGAAAGAGTAGGTAATGATTTTAAAAGGACAGTCCTGCTTCTCTGCCTCCCAGGACATTGCATCTGCCTATGTTCTTTCCTCATCTGCAGAGTGCCACATATGTCCCACACACCCTAGTCACCCTGCTCCAGAGGCTGCAAGGAGACATTCTGAAGCACACACTTGTACATTCAGTTGTCCATGCACAAGGATCCCTGGAACAACCCATTACTGAGACTCACAGTTCTGTGCAAGTGAGTGGGCTCCACCAATGATACTGTGTCTCAATTTCTACTCCTTGTTTTTCTCAGGAGTCAGATGAATTAAACTATAATTTCTCCAGTAACCAACTTGGATCGTTGTCTTCACCAATGGTCACTGGAAGAGAAGAAGATGGCGAGTCATGCATTCCTATCAGTCCTGGCCTTTCCAGCTGGGCGTTTGCCTGAGCTGAATGCCCAGTGCTGATGAGTAGAAGAATGTGGCGCAGAAACAGAATGCATGTCCCATTCCAGCCCTGAGGTCCTTCGCCCTCCCCTGCCTGATTAAGTCTCAGGTGAGAATGGGAATGTGTTTTGTTTGAGAGCTCAGTCACAGATGTGTGCTGGGGGACCTCAGAGGTAGGGGACATGTTGAGATCCTCTCAGAAGGGACTCAAAAGAGTCTAGAGTCTCAAAGAAGGGCTGCTGTCCAGCATGGAGATTGCAGAAGACAAGCATATCCATGAAAGCCTCGTGGCTCTCACACAGGGTTCTGTGATTTTTCTCCTGAAACATGCACTGCTACAAACATGTTTTCACACCAGCTTCAGGGAGCAGGCCTTGGGAAGTGGATTGTGTGTTGGTAAAGGACAGTGGAGCCTGGCATCTCTTGGGAAGGACAATGGTAGGCCCTGAGGATGCCCCACTCACCTCAGAACAGCTGTCATCAGTTTCTCCATTCTGTGTCTGTCTTGTGGTCCTCCCCTCTGCTTTGATTGGAAGGGCTGTTTAAGGGGGTTAAATTGTTCTGGGTTAAAAGAAAAGAAGAGGCAAGGAAGCCCCATTCTCCTGCTCTCCTGGAATGATAAGAGACTGAGCAGAGAGTGAGCCAGTGGGGTTGGCATTCAGAGGTGTCCCTCAGCATGGGCACATTCAGTTATTTGTTCTCCCTAAGTGATCTGAACTTCGTCATGAGGCTATACTCTCTCTACTAGATACTAATGGAAAGCAGCATTGGATGTACATCTAAATTGGTGACATCTTGTGGTACCATGTGACTGGTCCCTTCGGATAACCAAATAGGAGAGAAAGCCAAATTTAACCCATTACACCAACAGCTGTAGGAAAAGCTCTCTGTAAAAATAAGCTCAGAATTAAAAGAGATCATCTTTGAACTCTCAAACAAGAGCAAGGCTGTAAAAGGGATTAGAAGGTGCCCTGACACCAGCATGAATATGTACACCCAGAAAGCTTCACACCTAAGCATTCAGTTCCCAGCATCATGTGGAAACTTGTAAGGATACTTGAATACCAGATACTAAATCCGTGACATGTTCACAGAGTTAGCAATAGGGGCATGTCTGGATACAGGTTCATGTATGTATCAGTCATGGAGGCCTAAGCAACATTTTGATTAACGTCTTGTCCTTCAATTGATCACAGATATGTCACCTAAATAGCAGGTTAAGAATAGGGTTAAGAATAGGGTTAAGAATAAAAGCAAGGCAGGGAAAGGTATTCCTTTTTTGTGGCTTTAATATGCACACCAAGAATTCCACAGAGGTTATTGTGGGGAACATATGCATTGCAAAACTTCTCATAGAGGTGGAGAGAGATTCTTCAAGCATGTCCCACACTGTGATAAGAAAGCAAGAAGTCTCAGATTACCCTTAATTTGGCACCTTAGGGAGCCATACTACCTTGCATCTTGATCTCCCCTGGAGATCGCAGCATACAGTACCAGGGAGGAATGACCCGGCAATAATCCCTGTGAATGATTGTTACAGTGAGGTTGCAGGAACTTGAAGGCAGAGAAATCCCCTGGCCAACATGGAGAACCCAGGTGGACCACTCCACGAACTAGGCACACAGAACTTCATAATGCACATAGAATCCCCAATTCCCACTTTTGCACAAAAATCACCCTACCCCTGCAGAGAGGGTTTTGTCTGCTAGTCAAGGTGCTCTGGTACCAACCTCTCTTCAAAAACAGAGGTCACTGGTTCCCAGGCCAGTCTAGGAATGTGCAGTTACCAAAGTCTGCATCAGAGGAGCAGAGCTGGGTGAAGTCTTTGTAATTAATGGTGTACCAAGGACCTTCTCCTTGTGCACCAGGCAAATTCTGTGAATGCACAAACCTGTGACCTCTGCCAGGGGGTAATCTGGCCACAGGCTTGGAAAGGACACTGTCCTCAGGTGATAGCTGTGGTCACAGGCCCACAGAAGAACACCCAGAGCCACCTAGGTTCCCAATGGAGGAGGAAGTGAAAGAGTAGGACAAAGAGAAGGCTTGATGCGTTGGCCACAGTGACTGACCTCCATGCAGTTATTTTTTAAATGTTTTCATCAGTGCCTTAGAAATATGCTTAATAGTGGGGCTCAATATGACATAATTGTACACACATGGAATATAAATTACTGCATTTCAGTCCTCAGTGCTTCCTCTTTCCCTCTGCCCCCCTCCTCCCAATTTCCTTCCACAACTCTGATGTTCTTCCTTCTATTTATTTGGTATTTGTTTGGTGCTTTGTAGATAAATATCAAGGTAAATTCAATCTGATTCATTCATATATGTACATAGTGTAATTTTGTCAGTTTCATTCCACATTTCCTCCCTTATCCCATCATTTCTTCCCCCAGTCAATGCCCATCCTCTGCTCTACTGATCTCCTCTACTTTTGTGGGATCCACCTTCCCTTTTCCCTCCCTTGCTCTGGCCTCCATGTATTAGAGAAAATATTCAACCCCTGACTTTCTGAGTCTACGTTATTTCACTTAGCATCATGTTCTCCAGTTCCATCCATTTGCCCTAATTTCATTCTTCTTTATGGCTGAGTAAAACTCCATTGTGTATGTATTTACCACATTTACTTAATCCACACACCTATTGATGGGCATGTGGACTGGTTGCCTAAATATGGGATTGTGAATTGCACTAGTATAAATACCAATGTTCTAAAAAGACATTTCCAAAAAAAAAAAAAAAAAAAGAAATACAAATTGCCAAAAATGTCCAACATCTCTGGCAATCCAGGAAATGCAAATCAAAACTATATAGACATCCTATCTCACTCCAGTTAGAATGATGATAGTGTAATTCAAGAATACAAATATAATAAATGCTATCAAGGATGTGTGGGAAAGGAACAATAATACATTGTTGTTGGGACTGCAAATAAGCACAACCATTAGGAAAACAAGACGGAAATTCCAAAAAGAGTAGGAATAGAGCCACCCTATGACCCAAGTATCTTAAGCTTTGGTGTTTATAAAAAAAAAAACTAAAATCAGCATTGATGGGCCTGCCTCACAGCATCATTCACAATGCCCAAGTTATGAAACTATCTCAGGTTCCCATCAATGGATGGATGGACTAAGAAATGTGGTAGATATAGAAAGTGGAGTTAAACTCAGACAAAAAGAAGCATGAAAGTAGGTGATTTGTGGTAAATGGATGGAACTGGACAATATCACACTAGGTGACATCAAACAGAAAATAAATCAAGGGTCAAAAGTTTCCTCTCATATGTGGAAGCAAGAGTAAGTAAGTAAGGGAAAAAGGCTGAGTCAGACTGAAGAAAGATATAGGGAAAATCAGTGGAGTAGAGGAAGGAGATTGTCGGGGAGGGAGGAAGTACAGAAAGTAGAAGATATGAGGAAATATTTTGACAACATTATGCTATAGACATATGAAATATACCACAGTGAATTCCAACTTTTTGTATCTTTATAAAGCACCAGTTCACAAAATAAATGAATAGAAGGAAGACACGAAGACTAGAGGAAGGGGAGCAGAGAAGAGGCGGGGGTGGGGAAAGGGGAAGCACTGGGAATTGAAGTGGAGCAAATTAATTTCCATGTAGGTATGATTAGGTCCAACAAAACCAAGTATTATGTGTAACAGTAATGCACTAATAAAATCATTTTTAAGAAGACTAAAAGAGAAGGAAATACCCTCCAGATACTTTGTCTTTTGGCCTCTTCAGCAGTGACCTTCAATTTGTTTTCTTGTTTTTTATTGGTTGCTTTCATTATATATGATAGCAGAATCCATTTTGATATAATATGCAAGCATAGAATATATCTTACTTGTGTTAGAATCCTATTTTTATGGATGTGCACCATGGTAGATTCACTGTGCTAAAAATATATTACAGTAATATTACAGTATGTTACAGTTTATATATGTTACAGTTTATTATATGTTACAGTTTATATAACATGGTGCATATTAGAAAAGGTTACATGTACTGCTGAGAAAAAAGTATATTCAGTCAGTTATGGATGAATTATTTTATAAATATCTGTTTAGTCTAAATTATCAATTGTTTTTTTTACTTCTGTAACTTTTTTATTAAGTTTTTGTTTGGAGGATTTATTCAGTAGTGATGGAGGCACGTTAATTTTATGCAGTATTATTGTATTGTGGTGTCTTTGATCCATGAAATTGAGAAGGGTTTGTACATAGATGCTCCATTGTTTGGGATATAAATATTTACAATTGTTATGTTTCATTGATATAGAATTCCCTTAAACAGTATGGAATGACCTTCTTTTTACTTTCTGATTAATTTTGGCTTGAATCCCACTTTATCTGATATGAGGATAGAAACCCCTGCTTGTTTATGTGATCCATGTGAGTGATATTTTTTAAAAACCTTTATTTATTTTTATTGCTGCTGAGGATCGAACCCAGTGCCTCACATGTGTGAGGTGAGTGCTCTATCACTGAGCTACAGCCCCAGCTCAAATGTTATGTTTTTTTTTCCATTCTTTCACCTTCAGCTGTGGATATCTTTGCCTATGAGGTAAGTCTCTTGGAAATAGCATATTGTTGGGTCTTTTTTTGTAATCCAATCTGCCAGTATCTTTCTTTTGATTGATTAATTTAGGTCATTAATGATCAAGGCTATTATTGAGATATGATTTTTATTCCAGTGACTTTATTTGTAGTTTTTAATTTGAATTATTTTCTCCTTTGACTGACAATTCCTTTAGTGTAGTTCCTCCCTTTGTTGGTTTTCATTTTTTTTTTCATTTCATCTTCATGGAATATTTGGTTGAGTATGTTGTGTAGTGCAAGCTTTCTAGTTGCAAATTCTTTAACTTTTTTAATAATGTAAGGGTTTTTATTTCAGCTTCAAATCTCATGCTTAATTTTTCTGGATATAGGATTCTTGGTTGGCATCCATTTTCTTTCAGAGCTTGGTATATATTATTTCAGGACTCCTAGCTTTGAGAAATCAGTTGAGATCCAAATTGGTTTCCCCCTTTACATAGTCTGATATTTTTCTCTCTCAAAGCCTTTAAAATTTTATCCTTATTCTGTATGTTAGGCATTTTCATTATAATGTGCTTTGGTGTGAGTCTGTTGTAATTTTGTACATTTGGGGTCCTATAAGCCTCTTGTATTTTATTTTCCAGTTCATTCTTTAGGTTTGTAAAATGTTATCATATTATTTCATTATAATGGTTGTATCTTTGCTTTGTATCTTCACACCTTCACCTATCTCAGTAAATCTTAAACTTGGTCTTTTCATGTTATCCCATAGTTCTTGGAAGTTCTGTTCATGGTTTCTTAACATCTTCTCTCTATGGTCAACTCTATTTTCTAGATTATATATTTTGTCTTCAGTGCCTGAGGTTCTGACTTCCAAGTGGTCTAGTCTGTTGGTGATGCTTTCTATTAAATTTTTAATTTGGTTTATCATTTCTTTCATTTTGAGGATTTCTGCTTTTTTTTCAGAACTCTGTCTCTTTATTGATCTTTCATTTCCTGTATTTCTCTCTGAATTCTTTTCTTCTTTATTTTTTATTTTTAAATTTTTTTCTAGTTAGTTATACATAACAGTAGAATGTACTTCATTTAATTGTACACAAATGGAGCATAACTAATCATTTCTCTGGTTGTACATGATACAGAGTCTCACTATTTATGCAAACATACAAGTATGTAGGGTAATGCTGTTTCATTCCACCATCTTACCTACCCCCATGTCCTCTTCCCTGCCCCCTCCCCTTTGCCCAATTCAAAGTTCCTCCATTCTTCCCATGCCCACTCCACACATTATGGATCAACATCCACTTATCAGAGAGAAACATTCAGCCTTTGTTTTTTGGGGGGATTGGCTTACTTCATTTAGCATGATATTCTCCAACTCCATCTGTTTACCTACAAATGCCATAATTTTATTCCCTTTTAATGCTAAGTAATATTACATTATATGTATATAATATTTCTTTATACATTCATCTGATTTCATTACGTATACCATCCTTTACTTTGCAGATCAGTGTTAACTACATACACTTTAAACTTCTTCTCTGTCATTTCCTCCTCTGTGGTGTCGATGAATTCTAATATTGGAGTATCTTGGTTTGTTTGGGGCGATTTGTTCCCTTGCTTTTTCATGTTGTTTGTGTGTTTACCAATCTAACAATGTAATTCTGAAGCAGTAGAGTTTCTACCCTGTGAACTTACAGTGTTCCTGAAGTTTTCCAGTACCTCACTGTTTAGGGAAAGACAAATAATAACAACAACCAATGCAAACAGTATACAGCATTAAACCAAATAGTTCCTACCTACTATTATGTCTACAGTGTTAATAATCACAATAACATAAATGATAAGATCAGTCATTGCCTACAATAAAAACAGCAAGTTTGCAAAAGGGTTTATAACTTCAAATGGTAGACAGGGAGAGAACAGAAGTGATATAAGATGTAATGATTATGAAGGTAGAAGTAAGAAAAGAGGTAAAAATTAAAGGAATAGTGAAAGAGAACAATAAAGATTGATGGTTAGCAGTAGAAAAGAGAAAACAAGGGAAACAGGTAAGAAAACAATATATAAAATACAATTTTTTAAAAAATTAAAAATAAAAATACAAGAATATAAAAAAACTAAAATACACTAATCAGACCTCCTAGTTCACAAAAAAAAAAAAAACCTAATCAATGAAAAGTATCTGGCTTCAAAGATGCTAGAACTGAGAAAAAAATCAAATATGAATACGTACAAATGTTCTTGTACCATTAAGGTCACAATTAACTGAGAAAAAGAAATTTGAAAAAAGATCTTTATGAAAAGTTAAATAATTATTTCCATTGGAGTTCAAAAGATTCTCAGTTTATCTTCTAAGTAATTTTAGGTGGGGTCTTCTAGAGTGTGATGCTCCACGCTCTAGATTGCTGGAGTAAGAGAGGTGGAGTTCCTGGAGGCAGGGTTTGGGCTTAGGTGGTCTCCAGGCTCTTGGCTGAATGGCAATTGGTCTGGAGATTTAAAATCAGCACACCTCAAGTGCCCAGTACTTGCTGGTCCACACTGGATGACTGTACCCAGGGGTCACCCCTGGGTTCCACTCATTTTGTGGGGGATCCAACTTTTAGTCCTCTATGTCACCTTCAGACCCCATGTTTCCTGGTCTCGGGTTCAGTCTCCAAACAATCTCTCCCAAACCCACCCTTCTGCGTTCCTGGGCAGATGCATCTCTCCCGCAGGGTCCTATAAGAAGTCATATTGGAGAGGGAGGTGTAGAACTGGGTGGGTTTCCATGACTCTACCTGTTTGATTTTCTCCTGGTCACTTGAGCACACTCTATGCCATGCAGTATGTGATTACTGGGCCTGTATTTCAGGCCTAACTCAGGTTTGCCAGGAATTGGGCCCCTCAACTGCCAAACCCTGCAGAGCTGCTGCAAAATGGTTCTTTCCTTTGTCTTCCACAGGCCACCTGGAGAGATGGTGGCTCCTTTTCCCCCACACAGATATTATACAAATCTTTCAGGTTTGCTGGGCAATGTCCTTGATCTCTAAACACACCTAGATCCTCTCAAAAATGTGAGTTCCTTTAATTCCCTTATCCCTCCACTGTGCTCATGGAGGGACCATTCTGGCTGGTGCTCCTGGCCTGGCCCTGGCAATGGCTGTGCCACTGGGGATTTCTTCCTTATTTTATTATATCCTATTTCTTGAGTTCAGGACCTGCTTTGAATGTTCAGTTTTAAATTCCAGTAAAGTTCCTCCACTTTTTTGTTCACTCAAATTGCTGAGAAGCTGCCTGTCTGCTTTCTTGGTTTCACTCCACAGAACAGCCAGGAAAGCAACCCCCTCTATTCCTCCATCTTGAAAACCTCCTAATGTTGTCTTTTGATGTAAAATAATGTCTGTTTCTTTTCTGAGTAAAAAAGCAATGGATGCTCTGTACTAAAAATTATAAAATATGGGAGAATAAAATAAAAATCATCCACAAATTGAACACTCCAAAGTAAACAATTGGTTATTTGTCTACCATTTCTTTTATGATCTCCTTATTTCTTTAATTGCATACATATAACAAAAATGCACATTGTACCCCATCAATATATACAATTGCTATTAAACAGTTAAATTTTTTAAAACAGAGGAAAAAATTTAAAACTCATCAAAAACCTTGGAAAATATATACTTGGGGAAATTATTCCTCATACAATAAAACTAATGGGTAATTTTTTATACACATACTCTCAATGAAATTTTGAAGAGAAACACTTTAAATCACCATGAAAATAAAAGGATAAATAAACAAAATTAAGATGAAAATCAGCTCCCATCACTAAAGTTCAAATCACAAAACTATAGGAACATTATTAGAAATTCCACTAATTTAAAAATGAAAAAGCAAGCATTGAGACATTGAGATAAAATTTTCTCTATCAAATGAACAAACATTTGATCTTTTTAGGAAACTTTTGATATTCCCTGGATATCATTCAAGTGGTATAGTGAAATGGGCTATTTTATACATTACCCCTTGCTGAGATGTTTTTATTTTCTAAGACTCTGCGTTTTGAAATTTCTTCAGAAGCTACATGAAAAAAACTCTTTAAATATAAATGATGTGTTTCATTTGGGTAAATATTCACTTGTAACTTTACAGATAAATGTTCTTTTATGATGCATATATTTTTATTTATATTGGTCAACATAAGAAGAATGTAAAAGATTTCCATATATATTCTACTTCATAATATATTCTGTTTCAAGATTTACAAAATTGATTAGAATCTACACATTGGAAAACAGTATAATGGATCATGGACACCCTCAATGGTGAATATATTGGGCTATAAAATTATTCTTACATACACATGAAAACCCAATTTTGTAGTCCTCCTTTGCACTCAAGTGTTTTCACACTAAAAGGTCATCCTTGATATGGGTCCTGCAGGGTTGCCACAAAACATAATCCCCGATACTTCCTGTAAGATTTATCTGCAGATAGTAATGTCTGTCTTGCACATGGTAAGCATCACATGGAGAGACAGGAACTGACAGGCAAAAGGGCTGACAGGTGATTTCTTGTGTTCTCAGCATCATATGGAGGCTGTGCTTGGGCTGAAGTGTACATTAATGTCATGCATTACTCTGCTGTACTGAGGGTACCTCCATCATCTTAGTATGCTCCTAATTCATGAGAAGTATTTAACATGGTAGGGAATAGATGAATAAATATCAGACACCAGTATGAGATTAGGTGGTGTGGATTACAGCACTCTTATGACAGTGTCCCAGAATCTGTAGACATTTTCTGACCTTCCTGCATCCCTGGGTCCTATGTTAAGTTAAATTTGTGTATAGAATCCTTGCCTAGAAGATGGGGAATATTGGTCATGTGAGGAATTGAGGCATCCCTCCAGTAGAGGTGCTGCCATGGATTCCTGCCCACACTCCTGACTTAACATCCTTGAGAGAGTCCCTAGGAACATGCATCAGGCAATTCTTGTCTCTACAAGGTATTCCATACATTTTGCTGTTTCCAGTGTTTCACCAGAACTGTTTCACAACTTTTCACATCCAAATCTAATTACAATCCTTCGAACACTTCTGGTTGTTCAGGGATAATCTCTCACAATAATGGAGACAGGAAGCTAGAGATGGGCATCAGTTGAAGCCTGCCCTTATAAGCTGCCATAAAGCCATTCACAGCTCATCAAACACAAATCCTCAGGATGCACAACCTCCAGCTATCTGATAGCAAGTATTTGACTATTTGCTAAGTAGCTGCTCGTTGAAAGTCTAAATCTGGAACTTAGCATCTCCCATTGGTTGAGTGCTTTGCAGTGTACTACATTAAAAACGAGAATGAAGAATGGAAAAAAAGGAATAAACATTGGTAATGATAATACCTCGCTGAGAATGACCAAACAAGATAAAAGATAAGCTAAATATTGTGATGAGATAATGAGATAATGACTGCTCTCATTGTGTGTGGGGCATATGTGTGTGTGTGTGTATATAATTTTTAAAATTTTACAGAACCATATGCCTATTCATGGTACTGATTAAGGAAAGACAAAGACTGAGAAATTTCTTCTTTCTGCTCAATATATTTCTTAAGAGAAGCCCAGCCACATGGAAAGTATAGAAGCCACTGCAACACTGTATCCTAACTTACTAACAGAAAGCTTTCTGCTAATCAGGGTCCCCTTCTTCTCTTTACCTTTCATGAACTATTTTCTGTCATGGGACATTTAGAAGATGCCCAGTGCAGGAAAGGGATGAGATGGAAAGCATGAGAAGAATTCATCAATATAACAGAAAGCAGTTAAGAGTTTATTGGAGGGAGATATGCTGTACCCTGACAGTGGGAGCAGTGACAAAGGAATCTTGCCCATCCACTCAGAAGGGAAACTTACATACTGCCACACTAGTGTCTGTTGTAACGTGGATGTGTAACCGATGTGATTCTGCAATTTGTATATGGGATAAAAATGGGAGTTCATAACCCACTTGAATCAAATGTATGAAATACGTCAAGAGCTTTGTAAAGTTTCGAACAACTAATAATGAAAAAAATAGAAAAAAAAGAAGGGGAACTTAGCTTATATGTGCTTCTAAGTTATTTGCCTTTGGTGGACTTTTTTCTAACAGAGGTTTCTGTTAAACAATGAGTGATTGACAGATTCCCGTGTCTTGCCTATAATGTTTATTGTGCATGTCCCAGAAATCTTGTTCCTGGTTTACATTAGATGTATGAGATGCAAATAATATGCATGGTGCCTCAAACAGGGGCTTTCCCTATTGGGATATTCTAGATCAATCTTGGATCTAAGTGCATGCTCCTCGGGATGGTCAGGCAATCATTTTGAAAAAAATGGACCTTGCTGTTTATACTTTGGGAAAGTTAGCTTCTTTGAACATGCAATGGAGCACGATGAGAGGGAGGTCTTAAACCTCATGTCAATTCTGCTGATAGAGGTGAGGTGGGACATAGGACAATAGTTTATTGGAGGCAGATATGCTGTACCCTGACAGTGGGAGCAGTGACTCATTTCCCACACTAAACTGAGAGGTATATAAAAGGAAGTAATGAGAACTGAAAGTATCCACACAGCCCACTGTTCACATAAACCAGAGTTTATATGCCACTGGCTACATTAACATAACTATACTAATGCAGGAATCTCTTACCCAGGAAAGTAAAGTTCCAAAAAACTTCATTTTTCATTTCACCAGCTGCAGGAAAGGCCCATCACTCCACAAACAAAAGTGTCAAGTGACATTTTTTCACCCCAACATTCTTTCAAACTTGTGTTTCAAAAGCTGCATCTTCATTACAGAAACACTTGTGCTACATGTCCTCTTCCACATGTGGATGCTTAGAAAGTTGACCTCATAGAAGTGGAGAGGATAACAGAGGTCAGCAGAGGCTGAGAGGAGAAGAAGGGAGGGTGAAAGACAGAGGGTGGATATTGGCCACCAAAATACAGTTACATAGAAGGGATACATTCCAGAGTACTATAACAAACTAGGGTGAGTATAGTTAACAATTGGCTGTGTATTCCAGAATTATTAGCAGATAGATTTTGAAACTTTCCCATACAAAGAATGGATAAATCATTGCAGTGAAGGAAATGCTATTTACCCTGATTTGATTATTACACATGATATATATATATATACATACTGAAATATCATGTTATATCCCATAAACACACAAATATTAAGGGTCAATTACAAATAAATTAAAAACTCTGAGCTTCCCTGTGTCCAACAACCTTGAATCACAATTCCTTCCCAATCCCAAACCCTTAAAAGATCCCCTCCTATGCTAGACTTCAAAATCCAAATGAATATCCTTTAAGCCTTTCCATCTCTTTGGTGCCACTTCCTCTGCTGAGGTACTCTGCTCCCTTACAGCATTGAGTGAAGACTTCAGCTTTGGCATATGCTACAAGTCATTGGGCTAATATTGGAGGATTATGCTCATCTGTATATGATGAGGTAGCCATTACTGCTGTATACCACGTGACAGTAGCCTTAACCTAGATGATAAGACCAATATCTATGTATATTTCTGAATATCCTGGCTGAATGATGTCAGATATAGTCAGAAATTTAAATGTACACATTTTACTCTCCTCAAAGACAACAAATCATGGTGTGACTGAAAGAGTTCAGAGTTCAAATGTCATCAGTTGGCTATTGCAATAACCATTGAGGTTACCTTTCTCTTGCCTGATTACCCTCTGCAGTCTGGAAATGTTAGATATCAGACTTTCTTACAGCTGAAGGGAGCCAGGTGACCTAACACTGCCCAATGAAACTGAAGCAAATGTCTACCTGAGTCTTCCAGTAAAGATCACTCTCCTTCCTACCTTGAATGAGGACTTGATGCTTAGATGTCAGCATCTACCTTGTTACCAGAAGGCAATATAAATCAACATGCAAAGAATGACAGAGCAGAAGGACAGCAATAGATTAAAGCCTTGAAGATAAAGCTGAACCCCTATTCCAACTTGGACTATGTACCACCAGACTTCTGTGAAATTATTGAATATTTGCTTGGCTTAAGCCACTGCTATTATCATTGCCTAGGCCATTCTATTATCTAACTGAAACATCTTCTAGTTAGATATATGCATTCTCTATTTCTAGTCAATTCAATAAGTCTGTATTTTTTCCCTTTTTGCCAATCCTCACTTAAGTCTTTACAGTTCTTATTTATTTGTTCTAGCAAAGGGTCTCATTAATGACTTTCTAATTGCCAAATTCAAGGGCCTCTTTCCTGCCTTCATTCTTTACCATCTGAGTCTGTTGAGCATCCCTTTCTCTTTCCTCCACTGACTGGCATCTACAACTTCTCTCTGGTTCCTTCTGTCTCTGCCTGGAAAAGTGAAGTTTTCTGGACTTAGCCTCCTTTGTCACTAAGTTTGTAGACATGTGCTGTAGTGCCTGGCCTTCATATGTATCTTTGTATGTATATTGAACAGAAAGTTCTTTCCTTTCTGTTACTGCTTTGTCTTTTCCTTCTTTTCTTGCTTGTGTGTGTGTGGGGGGGGTCATCATTTCAATGTTTTTTTCCCACACTGAGATAATAAATGCATTCAGATTTGCAAGTTCCACGAACCCCTGTGACAAAAGGAAATATAAAAAGCAATGAGGACATTTCAGTGGTAGAGTGCCCCCATGTTCAATCTGTAGCAGGGTCAATTAAAAAAAAGAAAAAGAAAGAGAAAGAGGGCTGAAGTCCTAGTTAAGTGGTAGAGCACTTGCCTAGCACATGTGAGGCACTGGGTTTGATCCTCAGCACCACATAAAAATTAATAAAATATTGTGTCCATCTACAACTAAAAATAATGAAAAAGAAAATTAAAAAAATGCATATTAAAGTAAATCCCCAAAAAACAAATGCCAAATGTTTTCTCTGATATAAGGTGGCTGATTCATAGTGGGGTAGGGAGAGGGGTTATGGGAGGAATAGACAAACTCTAGATAGGGCAGAGGGGTGGGAGGGGAAGGGAGGGAGCAGGGGATTGGCAAGGATGGTGGAATGTGATGGACATCATTATCCAAAGTACATGTATGAAGACACGAATTGGTGTCAACATACTTTATATACAACTAGAGATATGAAAAATTGTGCTGTATATGTGTAATAAGAATTGTAATGCATTCTGCTGTCATTTATTTTTTAAAACTCAATAAAAAATAAAAAGAAAAGAAAAAGAATGAAAAAAAAAAGAAGAAGACTTGATGATAAGGACCACTCAGGTTCCAAGTCTGACCTGAAAAAAAAAAAGAAAGAAATACATATTAAGTTCCTTATTAAGTATTCCTTTTAAAGTGGGCCTTTCTGAAATACATCTTGTCCTAAAGATAAGCTAGAGCTTTCTAATCTCAAAGTTGAAAAAGTAAGATCCAGCAAGGGAAACAAAATTTTTTAAAAAAAAGGTGTTGGGCGGTGGTTGCGCCAGAATCTCATTCTGCAAGACAGAATGTCTCTGCTCAGGCTGGAAAAAGGCCAGCCCCCACTCAGGGAGCCTGACTCAGTGCGCATGTCAGTTACTGCGCATGCGCTCTACTGCCTTCCTGGTGTTCCTAGAGCTATGCCAAGGCTGGTCGTGTCTTCCTTCTTTGGGTAGTATTCATTCTTTCTTGCTGATTGTAAGCAGGTGAGTCCTTGGATCAGACTTGTAGAATTATGAGGAGGCACCAGCCAGCTTCCAGCACTGGGAGTGGGAGGGATCTGGAAGTCATCATCCTTTTCAAAGGTGACACCATCACCATAGGCATTTGCTATCCTGGAAGGGGCTGGGCAGACTTAGGTGGACTGTGGTGAGGTTGGCTACCTTTATAGCTGGGAGGAATGTTGGAGGTGGTGATGAAGTTTTTGGAATCCTGGAGGTGTCTTCCAGATCCATAGGACACATTCCCAAGTCCCAAGTGGGGACTCTGGCGGGCAGCAGGTTGGGAATTGAGGAATGGGCATGGAAACATGGGCACAATGTGGGATTGTGACTACATCCCTTAGATGTGCAGAGCACAGTGGGTGGCATAACTAGTGATCATTATCTCAATATCTCACCTGTGCTCTGGATGGTACCAAAACGCCCATAAAGGCTTTGGGAGGGATTTAGGGAGACTGTGCATTCAAGAAAATTGTTATTTTAGGGACGAATGGACCTAGTTGTTGGGAGTGTGTCATAAGCAGTAGCCTCTTGAATTTTAATTCTCCAAGAGTATTTTCCTACATGTCTCCATGCTGGGAAATCCACTTGTCCAAATGAACCTCATCCAAAATGTAGGATGTTGCCCTGTGCCTTAAGGCAATTTCTCTGCCATCCTGGACAAAATAAAGGCTCTGCAAAACACTGGGGAAGAATGCAGAGATGCAATTATCCTGGGATTTACTTTGGAGAAGAATTCTACATTTTAGAAAATTGGGCATTAACTCAGGGCTTTGGAAATGGTCACCTATGCCATCATCTTAAATGTGTATTTCAAATCACATTATGTAACTTTCAGTGTGAAATATGAAAAGACGAGGAAGACCAAACCCAAAATTTAGAGAGACAAAAGATGAACAAGAATCTTCTCAGCCTGCTGAGCCTGTGGTCGTGAGTGCTTTCATATTTGATGTTTTCTGTTAACAGAAGCTCGTTTTTGAGAAATGTTGATATTACAGCTAGACTGGTAATATACTTCCATGATGGTAAAGGGTGATGGTTGGTGTCATAAAGGAGACTTTGATCCAGGAGGAGTCTGTTCTGCTGTGGCCTGGATGGATGCTCTTACATTCAAAGGAACTATGAGTGATGATTTCCTTCTGATGCTTACAATAGATCCCATGCATCCATGTTCATGTATATTCAAATCCCTTATAAAGTCACTGCAGTTAACTCCTGTGGGAGTAACCTCAGCATGAGAAGACTAGCTTTGTTAACAAAAAGAAAAAAAAAAGAATAAGAAGCTAGGCCTAACAGCACACACCTGTAATTCCAGTGACTTGGGAGGCTGAGGCAGGAGGATTGCAATTTGACAGCCAGCCTCAGCAAATTAGAGAGACCCTGTCTCAAAAATAAACAGGACCAGAGTGATAGTTCAGTGGGAAAGCATACTCCATTACCAAAAGTAAATAGGTAGGTAAATAAATAAAGCAGAATCAGGTTGAACAATGTTTTTTAGCCTTCATGTAGTTTGATATATATATATATCTCAATACCTTATGCATTTTTAAGTTGGTACTTGTATTATCAACAAAATTTTGTTTTGTTGATGTAAATACAAGTTTAGATTTTATTTCTGTTTAGATTTACACACATCTTCCAATAGGCTCAGCAGTCTGGTAATGAACCATCTGAAGAAGAGGAACCTCCAAGGGAAGGTCAGGATATGGCACCTGATCAGGAGAGAGGAAGTGGAGGACACCTGAAGCTCAAGGTGATGGGAAGGGCAAGAAAAATACCTGTGGGTAAGATGCACGTGTGAATCATGACAGTAACACTGGAAAAGGATGCAAGCATTTCTTGAAAGTTGATTAGGAAAGTGGAGAGCAGAGTTGCCCTAAAGATTGTTGCTGTTTCCTTGGAGGCTTACTCTGTGTCTTAGAAGCCTTGCTATCCAGGGCTGGCTCTGCATTAGTAATTCCAAGGAAATTTTACTCATAAGATTGTACATGATTTCTTAGTCATGAATTAAAACTGGAAGCACCTTCTTACACTATCATGTGTAGGGAGTCCCAAGTCAACATATCTAACATAATAACATAACAATAGCATAATGAAGCTTGTATAGATGGGTATGTTAACTCATTTCCTGCTTTCAAAAATCAGGGCATAGATGTAGAGACTGATCAAGAAACATTTGCCTGGTGGAGACAGAGCCTTACTTCAATTTCAACATAATATTTAGTATTTTCTCATGATCTATCCTTTTGTAAGAAAAAGTGAAGGGTTTTGCTTAAAATGCTTAATTCTTGGATATCTGTAGTGTCAAATCCCTCAGTACTGCACTATAAAGGGATGAACAGTTGAAAGAGCAAGTCAATGAATGATAACCACTCTTTCTTTGATTAATGTTGTTTTACTCTATGATTGGTAAAAGCTGGATAATTCAATATACTGGCATACAGGTTGCTATACTAGTCTTTATATAAGTACCTTTGATGGGTATTTGGATACTTTTAGGATTAGAAACAAAAATATCCAAAGTTTCTGTAGGTATTTTTTCGTTGCATCCATGGGAGAAAGTCAGAAGTCTTCCAGTCCCTCTATCTTGCTGATGTCACTCAAGAACATTTTCTTTTTTTTTTTTTACTAATATGATTTAATAGTCCCAGTAATTCTTTTTTATTTTAACCTTTTCTTTTTAAGGGGCTGGCCTTAATCTCCTGGAACTGCTTCAGCTAAAGACTGGAGGTAAAAAAGGGGATGGTCTTGATGTCAGGGGGGAGTTTGTAACCAGTCTGGAACCCACTCTGGTACCAGAAGCAGGTATGTGATCCATGATGTTGCAAAATTATGTAGATTTGTTTTCCACAATATTTTATCTTCATTAATGTAGAGATAACATTCCTGCTACATTAAAAACACATTTCACACATACAGGTTCTTAAGCAAAGTGGTTAGACCTCAGATACCTGACTTTCACTTACAAAGACAAGCTAGGCCTAAACCATCAAGTAAGAAAGCAATTTCCAACTTTGAAGTATATGTCTCTTTAGCAACCAGTAGCGATTTTCAGATTGCTTTCATTACTTTTCTTTTTAACTCATACAGAATGTGGTTGAAATATCAGTTCCTACAAAACATGCTGATGTACTGAATAGACTCTCATACCAGACCTAACAAAATTGATGGGAATCTGAATGAATCCTTAACTTCTAAATTGATCCTTTTTGCACTTATTAAAAATAGTGAATTCAAATCATATATTAAAATCATCTCAACTGCTGATTATTGCGCCCTCTGGTTCTGTTGGATAGAATGGGGAGGTGGTCTTTTTTTCATGATTCAGTTATCTTGAAATTTGCGTTTGAATGAAATTACACCATATGAATAGAGATTTCACTGCTTCTAAGCAAATGAGCATCCACTCTGCCTGACGTTTCCCTTTTTTAAAATTCTGTTTGGAGACCTGAATGTCTGTTCTCAGAGTCTCTCATATTCTGAGTTAGATGTCTGTTAGTAAATAATGGCATTTCAGTCCTTCCCCCAATGAAGCCTGAAATGACAGAATAATAAAAAGAGAACAGGCAGTCTAGTTTCTATTTCTGTGGCTCATGATACAGCAAGAATGAAAGGAGATCAGAGAGGGTCAAGGTAATTGTGAGGAAGATGCCTATGCTATGCAAATACTTGTCCCCTTCTCATACTTGATGAAGTGATATTTCAGTTTCTTCTTCTATTCCTTCCTTCTTTTCTTCTCTTCTACACTGAATAAGATTTTTTTCTGTGTAGTACTGGGGATTGAAACCAAGATGCTCTACCACTGAGCTACAACCCTGTCCTTTTTTATTTTTTATTATGAGACAAAGTCTCCCTAAACTGCCCAGGGTGGCTTTGAACTTGTGGTTCTCCTACCTCAGCCTCCAAATAGCTGGAAATACGTGTATGTGTGACCTTCCCTGATCACAAATTTATTCAGTTCACAAATACGAATATTCATTAGCACCTACTGCACAGAGCAGCCTGAGTCCTTGCAAGGAATAGTGAAGGTGAGTCAGACATAAATCCTGCACTTAAGAGCCATGAAGTATAGGAAGGAAGGTCAGGCAGGAAAAAGAATGAAAAACACCACAGGAATGACCCTGGTGAAGCTACGAGGAGGCAAAATAATTTCCATCTTCAAAGGAAGAATTGGTTTTCTGACTGGAAGACTTCTGGCCTTTTATCTCTCTGTGATTCACTACAGTGCAGACTTTTTAAAATTATAATTATCTGTGTCTATTACTTGTACATAATAATGGGTTATGATTTGGCACTTTCATATGTGCACATAATGTAGTAATTTTTCTACTGTGACAATGGACAGTATATTATACCATCTTGTCTACCCATACCATATATTATATAGTACATGTTTTTACCTTGAGATGTTACTGAATAAGTGTTGGAGTTCAAACACCATGGAGTATTGCTTTCTTTGTAGTCAACTTAAGTATGACTTACAAATGTGTTTTCCAAATGGATGACCATAAGTTATGAGGGCTTCTGAATTTAATGAAGTGCTTTATATCAAGGGAAGAAATTACACTAGTTTTCTAAATGCTTTTCCTCTGCAATGCTGAACCTTCCTATTTGACTATTTATGGTAGAAAATTGTTTTCTGACCACTTCCAGAAACCTAATGAACATGATTATAACACAGTCTTAGGAATATCATACTTTAAATGAATATGATGTTAAGATAAATGCCAAAGTATGTGATCATGCTATATAAAAATATATGTAAGGGCAACAGGATAAACCTAATGGAAAGGGAAAGGGGTGCTTAAAGAAAGACCTGTATGAATGATAAAAGGAGCCAGTAATCCAACTAATAAATGAGAAGATTGCTGGTGATCAAGATCACAATTCAGATTTCATAATGTAAAAGACAGTGGAAAAATCCCAACAAGGAAAATGAGCAGGATATTAACAGATAGCAAATATATAATTGAAAGGGAATACAATCTTAAATTCTGATATTTTAAATATATGAATGAAATTGCTGTGACATAGTAGCACACATTATTTAGGACACTCCAGTAGTACATGAATCTAAACATCACTAATATCTAGAAAAGCTGTTGCCATTCCAAAGCAATTATTAGATATAAATATTTCCTTTTGAATTTATCTTACTCTCCCTCTCCCTCTCTTTCTCCAGTTCTTCCTTTGTTTTCATTTAGTTTTTGATTGCCATACTATGAGACATGGCATATACCTTCTTCTCATTTGAATGTTAAAAATAATGGTCAGAGCTTAAAACTAATGTGACCATATAATTTTTTTTTTACAAAGTAGAGTGCTTTTGAATGTAAAAAAGAGGTGCTATTCATATTCATGGATGTAGTATAGGTGAAAAGTAAATAATCATGGTCACCATCTTAGAAACCATCCATGGGTAATCTAGCCAAAACCAACAGTTTTCCACAGACAAATGAAATACTTAAATTCCCTTTCACATCATGTATCCAGTTCCAAATGCGATATTAACTGTATATCCAAATTATTATTTCTATCTAAAACATTTTAATTATACTTTTTTTCTTAATGCATTTTGTTTTATTTTTTTGTGTTGCATAGATTTTTAGTAAAAATGTTCCAGATTTTTACTCTCTACTTAAAATTATCTTTGTTTTTGAAGATGATTTATGTTTCCTTAACTGTGTTTAAAAGTCAGTCTCTTGATTTTCTGTACCATTAGAAAGTATGGTGTGTTGTGAGAATAGTGATAACATCCATTCCTATAAGTCTCTCTTCAAGTTCTCCACAGAGGTGTAACTGAATGTAAGCCAAACAGTGACACACACGGATCTTGATTTGGTCTGTGTTATAGAACCAAATTTCTGGTGTTATTGATGTTTTTAATACCACATAAATCGAGTTCTGCTGATAATGTCCCCAACTGTTATGCTTATATTACAGGTGAAGGGCCACCTGAGGTATAAATGAAGACAAAATGAAAACACTGCAGGATGTTGTTGTATTGGATATTTGACTTCCAGTTCTCCCAATAAAATTACAAATTTCTCCAAAGAGGTCTCACTTGCCTTGGCTTTTTCCTAGGTATTTGATACCATTGAAAACTCTATCAGTTTTGAAATTTTAAGATCAAAGCAGAATGTACCACTGCTGGTGTGTACGCATGTCAGGGTCGTATGTTGATTTTCTTTCTGACAACCATGCTAGATATGCTCATTCCAAATTTATCTCTCGGTCCTGTTTGATTTTCAGCATATGCCATCATATCATCTTTGAATACTAACAACCTATTTCTGCTATTTTGAACATTATTTTTTTTCTGTATTACAACTCTGGACAGACCCAACCCAGTCCCATGTTGAATATATTGCATATTTGGTATTCTTCTCTTGTGCCTGATAGAAAACGGGAATTTCAGATGCCTCACCATGCTGTCTGCTATTTATGTAGGTACAATTCATCAGAATAAAGAAGTTCAATTCTATTTTTACTCTCAGAGGATTATTTCTGGTGACTAGTGATGATTTTCATCAAACATCTGTAGCACATCTCTTTAGGTAATTATTGGACATTTTCCTTCATTAATCTGTTAATGCTGTGAGTTACTTTGATAGGTGCCTATGTTTAAACTAATACTGAATTCTTAGGGAAATATTATGTCATCGCATATTAAATCCTTTTTAAAATAATCTGTGTCAATGAATTGTTTAGGAATTTTGTAAAGATCCTCACGAGTTATGTTTGCCTATATCTTTATGGCACATATTATCTTTATTGGACTTTGATATCAAGGCAACACTACTTTTATGAATGACTCAGGGTATAAAACCTCTTTCTCCCATTCTCTGAACCAAAGTCTCTGCAAGACTTTGAGTAATGTAGAGCTTGGCTTTCCTGAGAACACTTTTTTTTTGGATCACTGTATTTCAGCATTGGACCCCAATTAACAGAGACAGAAAGGGCAACCCCAGGCCTTCATCACTTCAAACTCTACAAGGCGTCAATCTTCCTTGCAAGATGCCTATAATGATGCAGTCCGTCTAAAAACTACCTGCTTCTGTTCTGTGCTGATATGATCCTTGTGTACAAGGAAAGTTAAAAGCCACCACTCCATCAGTTTTCCTAAATAATTTTGATCTGTGCTCTATGGTTGCACATGGGCATGCCGAATATAGATCTGTGCATGTTTATGACGTTAGCTCCGCTCCACTTATTGGAATTCACTTATTTATATTGTTATTAGTACATTTTAGTTATACATAATATTGGGTTTCATTTTGACATAAACACATATACATAGAATATAATTTACTCTACTTCAGTCCCTAGTAGTTTCTTTTTCCCTCACCTTCTCCCTCCCTGTTACCACTTCCTCAACTCTCTACTCATCTTCCTTTTACTTATTTATACATATTTAAATTTATTTATTTTTTTAGTTTTCATTGGTTTTCTTTAGTCAAACATGAAAATAGAATCCATTTTGACATAATTATAAAAGCATGGAATATATCTTGTTCTAATTCAGTCCCCAGTATCTCTCTCTCCTCCCCCTTTCTTCCAAAACACCTGTTCCCTTCCCCCTATTCTACTGATCTCTCTGCCATTTACCTATAGTTATTTTTAAAATTACTCTCTTGTGTATATACCCAATGGTGAGATTCACTGTGGCATATTTATATATGTACATAGGAAAATTTTGTCAGATTCATTCCATTGTCTTTCCTTTTCCCATTTCTCCTCCCTTCCCTTCATTCCCCTTTGTCTATTCCACTGAACTTCTTTTTTCATCCCCCCTTACTGTGGATTCACTTCCACATATCAGAGAAAACATCCCACCTTTGGTTTTTAGTGAGTGGCTTATTTCACATAGGTTGGTAGTCTCCAGATCCATCCTCTTGTGGGCAAATGTCATGAAGTCATTCTTCTTTGTGGCTGAGTAATATTCTTTTGTGTATTTATACCAGATTTTCTTTATCCATTTACAGCTTACCTAGTGTGAAATATGCTGCTATAAATATTGATGTTGCTGTGTCACTGTAGTATGCTGCTTTTAAATCAAATTAGTTTTTACAGATATACATAAGGGTAAAATTCACATATGTATCTATATACATACATATAGTCCTATATATATATATATATACTAATATACATAGCATAAAATGGTCAATTTCATTCCATTTACTCCATTTGCCTGTCCTTCCATTCTCCCCATCAATCCCTTTCCATTGCAGTTCTTTAGTGATTACAGAAATAATGGTAACTCACACTTACACAGTGTGTGTTATTCATTCATTAGCCATCTTCAATACAAGGTTCCACGTGTTTATGACATCATTTCATCGTTGAACAATATAATAGCTTTCATTAAATTGACAACTGCCAACTCTAGTACGTTGGAGATTTGGGGATTCTAGGTCTATGTCCAGAGCCTTTTAAAGTGTTTTATTAGTGCATTATATTTATATATAATATCGGTATTCATTTTGACATAATCATACATGCATGGAATATACTTTGCTCTATTTGAGTTGTTGTACTTACATATGCCTTGCCATTCTACCTCCCTCTAATGTACTTGTCTTCCTTATATTTACAGTTTCTGTTATTGGTGTGTTATAATTATGCATACTATCATGATAATTTTTATATGATCATACATGTATAGAATATAATCTGCTCAAAGTCAATCCCCAGTACTTACCCTTTCCATCCCTTTCTCCCTCCCCCTTTCTCTTTCCCTTACCCTACTTATCTTTCATCCATTTAATTTTAGTTTTTTAAAATAATTAGTGCATTATAGATATACATACAGGTGAAATTCACTGGCATATTCATATATACACATAGCATCATCTGATTGGATTTATTCTAATATTCCTTCCATTTCTCATTATCCCTCCCTCCCCCTCAATCCCCTTCTTTATCCCACTGATTTCTCTTGTCATGGGATTTCTTCCCCCTTATCCCCCCTTATTTTGGTCTAGTTTCTGCATAAGGGAGAAAACATTTGACTCCTGATTTTCTGAGTGTGGTGTATTTCACTTAGCATGATGTTCTCCAGTTCCATCCATTTACAGGCAAATGCCATCACTCCATTCTTTTTTATAGCTGAATAAAATTGCACTGTGTATATATGCCACACTTTCTTTCTCCATTCATCTGTTGAAGAGCACCTAGGTTGGTTCCATAGCTTAGCTTTTGTGAATTGAGCTGCTATAAACATTGATGTGGCCGTATCACTATAGTTATGCTGATTTTAAGTCCTTTGGGTATATGCTGAGGAGTGGGATAATTGGGTCAAATGGTGGCTCCATTCCAAGTTTTCCAAGGAATCTCCATAGTGTTTTCCAAAGTGAGTGCACCAATTTGCAGTTCCACCAGCAATGTATGAGTGTACCTTTCCCTCCACATCCTTGCCAGCATTTATTTGTATCTTTTAAAAATTTTTTAAATTGTAGATGGAAACAAAACCTTTATTTTGTTTATTTATTTTTCTGTGGTGCTGAGGATTGAGCCCAGTGCCTCACACATGTGAGGCAAGCAATCTACCACTGAACCACAACCCCAGCCCCTTATTATATTCTTGATATTTGCTATTCTGACAGGAGTGAGATGAATTCTCAATTAGTTTTGATTTGTGTTCCCTTTACTGCTAGGATGTTAACATTTTTTTCATATGTTTGTTGGCCATTTATATTTATTGTTTTGAGAAGTGTCCATTTAGTTCTTTTGCCAATTTATAATTGATAATTTACTTAATAGACATATATAAAATATTTCATCCATCAATGACTGAATACATTTTCTTCTTAGTAGTACATGGAACTTCCTCTAATATACACCATGTTATGTAAACTATAACATATGTTGGCATACAATTGTAATATTACTTTAATATATTTTGAGCATCTGTAGGGATATTTGGATCACTCCGTTTCCATTGATATTAATTTTTGTGTTCTGCCTTTTTACTTCATTAGACTTATTTGATTTTTACCAAATTTTAGCATTATTATTTCTTCTCTACTTCATATATTTCTGTTTCTAGTATTAGTTTTCCTTCCTACTACATAATTTGAAAATAACTTGATTCTTATTCTAGATTCTTTGTGATACAAGTACTTGTGATTCTTTGTGATACAAGTTGTAAATGTTCATCTGTGTACTGTTTGTTCACAGAGATCCCAATATTTAAAGTTTTTATTATGACTTAGTTCAAAGCACTTTTTATTTACTTTTCTTGTGCTTTCTTCCTTGATCTCTGAGAGATATTTTATAAGTGTGGCATTTAATTTTGAAATAGTTGTCATGTGGTGGTGGGGTCCTATATTTCTTAAGGTGATTGATTTCTACTGTAATAAATCATGCAGGAAACACAATAGGCAGTATTTCAAATTTTAAAAAGTAATCAAAATGATTTCTATATTGATTGTATTGGTTATATACATGTCAAAACTGAACAAATTGCACTCTTCATATATGTGCACTTTATTGTACTTCAATTTTACCTCAAGAAATGTGTGAAAAAAGAATTATTTTTATCAAAACACACACAATATTAAATCCCTTTACATTGTATCCCTTTGAAAATGTTATCATAAGTAGCAATGTGATGTCCTGAATCCATTTTTTTATAAAGGCTATATTGTTTTTCAGGCACCATTTGAGACATTGAGAATAGGGAGTATCTTGGTTTGCAGCTTTTTCTGAATTAATGTTAATGGAACAGATCAATCTGTGCCCCCAAAAAAGGCTAAAATGCTTGCTGCAGTAGTATTTTATGACGTCAATACTGTCTTTATTACTTTTATCATTACATTGAAAAAGCAAATAAACATGATGCTCAGTCAATAGACTGGAACCAAAGGTTCATCAGTCTTAATTCCCAGGGACATCTCTATTCCTCAGAGAAGCCACTTATGAGTCATCCACTACTAGTGTAATGGAGTCCATTATTCACTTTTTCTCAAGTAATGTTTGCCGCAGTCCAGCTGCAGCAAAATAACCGGGGGGTGACGAGCAACTTGTGTACATTCATACAGCAGGAGTGAGAGCCGTTTATTGTAAGACAGGAGGGGTATATATACATTCCATACAGTTTATCTTAATTAACATAAACTAGATACAGCAGTCAACCAATAAGGAATCTCCACACTTAATGGCTCGCTGGCGTTACTTCACAAACCACTTCCTCTGCAAAATGCCAGGTGCCATCTTAGTTTGATGGAGGTAAGTGTACTGACATTTAGGGTATAAATATTTAAAATGCTTATATTTTTTCTTTCTTTTTTTTAAAGAGAGAGAGAGATGAGAGAGAGAGAGAGAGAAATTTTTAATATTTATTTTGTAGTATTTGGCGGACACAACATCTTTGTTTGTATGTGGTGCTGAGGATCGAACCCGGGCCGCATGCACGCCAGGCGAGTGCGCTACCGTTTGAGCCACATCCCCAGCCCAGCTTATATTTTTTCTGTTCTGGTTAGGTGTGTTTCTTGTAGACAACCTACAGTTGTGTCTTGTTTATAAACCCAAACCTTCAGTCTATGTCTTATTTAATATTTTTTTAGTCTATCTGGGTATTTGCCTGAGCCTCTTCTAAATATATCATCCATCATCATTTTTTGGGAGTTTTAGTAATTGACAATGTGTATCTGATTTTTTTCATTTGTCCAAAACTATCTCAGCTTGGACGACAACTAACTTCCAACCTTTTCAACTGTTCTATATGGCTTAGTCACACATTTTACATGTCATACTGCCTAATTTTCAGCTTATTCTAGGGTTACTATTCCACATTTCTTCCCTCTGGGAATGTCACTGTAGAGAGTGTTTTCAGTAAGTTCTTATTATATGTTAGAATATGGCTGGCTTTTATGTTGTTGATGCTTCTGCTGGTTACTCCCTATTGTCAAGCAGTATGGGGGTGTGGGGTGTCTGTTGACTAAGCATCATGTTTATTTGCTTTGTCCACATCGAGTGGGTGGGTGATTTGATGCTGAGATGTACTACCAACATCAAATATCATAAAGAAGAAATAATCTCACTAAAAGACCCTCCCATAACAGTGGAAGCAACATCCATGTAAATATATGCACAAATTTTAACATCGACAACAGAAAATACAAGTAAACAGGGTCACCTCCCATCATTCATAATTGCCCCATAACTCAACTAATGGAAATGTCTGGAAGAATAAGTTTGAAACAATGAATTAAGAGGATCACTAAGGAATGAACTAAGAAAGTCAATACAGGATATGAAAAACCATTTCAATACTGAGGTAGAGATTCTAGAAACAAAAACACATAGAGGAAATGAACAGCACAAGAAGTTCACTGAAAAATTCTGTGAAGAACTCAGTATAGGGGTGCATACTTATAATCCTAGAACCTGAGGGAGCTGAGGCAGGAGGATGGCAAAGTCCAGTACAGCCTCAGCAGCTTAGCACTACCATGTCTCAAAGTTAAAAGGGGAGCTGGTGATGCAGTTCGGTAGTAAAGTGCCCTTGAGTTTCATCCCCACTACTTCAAAGGAAAATAAATTCAACAGAAAGTATAAGTAACAGACTAGATGAAGACAAGGAATTAACTTCAGGATTCAAAGACATAGTAGATGAACAGGAACATTAAGACTGTAACAGAACAAAATAATAATCTATAAACAAGAACTCAGGGAAAAAATCAAAACAATAACAACAACAGATTTAAGACTCATACCTTCTGAGGAAGAGGTAAAACTACGGGAAAACATTACTCATTGAAATAAGAGAAGAAATCTTTCAAAAATTTTGAGAATGAGATGAACATAAAGATACTGGGAAATACAGAAAGGCCAAAAAGACATGATCAGAAAACAATTTCTTCATGAAATAATAATGTTAAAATGCCAATGATGGAGGAAAAAAGACTTGTTAAAAGCTGTAAGAGGGAAATACCAAGTCACTTGATAAAGGCAAACACATCATAACGAGAGCATATTTCTTAGGAAAACTTCTAAAGAGCAGGAGATCATCAAATGATTAATTTTCAGCCTAAATAAATAAGTAAATAACTTCCAAACTCCATTACTACACAAAGCAAAGCTATCCTTCAGAATAGAAGAAGAAGTTAAAACCTTCATAAGTAATGCTAAACCAAAGGAATGCATGGCCACCAAACAAGGGCAGCAGAAGATACTTCAATTAAGCTTACACACAGAACAAGGGGAAAGTGACCAAGAGAGCAGGCCAAAGAATAAATCAAATTAGAAGAGTAAAAAAAAGAGAGAGAGAATTAGGAATGAAACAAATTTAGAAAGAGACGGATGAAAGGAAGTAGTGCATAAATCCCTAAAATAAAACTGAATGTAAATGGTATTATTTCTCCAATTTAAAGACATGGACTGGGCTGGGGTTGTGGTTCAGGAGTAGAACGCTTCCCTAGCACATGTGAGGCACTGGGTTCAATCCTTAGCACCACATAAAAATAAACAAACACAATAAAGGTATTGTGTTCATCTACAACTAAAAAATATTTTTAAAAAACATAGACTGAAGGTTTGAATTTAAAAACAAGACATAACTGTATGTTGTCTATAAGAAACACACCTAACCAGCACAGAAAAATATAAGCATTGAAAATATTTATACCCTGAATGTCAGCACCTCCATCAAACTAACATTACTTGAGAAAAAGTGAACAACGGACTCCATGACACTAATAGTGAATGACTTCAATACAGCACTCACACAAATAGGTAAGTAATGCAGACACAAAATCAAAGAAGGTATCACATAGTTAAACTAAACTTAGATCAAATGCACTCAACAGATATCTACAGAATACTTCCTCCCACAATAGAACCATATGCTTCTTTCCCAGCTGTTCATGCAACATTCTCCAAAATAGGTCATCTATTAGTCCACAAAGCAACTTTCAGCTAAAAACAAAAAAAAATTGACATCATTATTTGCATGTTGTCATATGTTAATAGAATGAAATAAAAAAAATAAGCTGCAAGAAAAGCTACAAGAATTCTACAAACACATGGGGATTGAACAATACACTTTGAGTAATGAGTGGTCATTGAACAAATCAGGAGAGAAATTTTAATTTCTTGGAATCAATAAAATAGAAATACAACATTTTGGAAACTGTGAGATACATTGAAGGCAGTTCCAAGAGGGAAGTTGATGGCTATGAGTGCCTAAAAGAAACCAGAAAAACCTGGAATAAAAAAATCTAACTAATGGTGCATCTCAAGGTCTAAGAAAGGAACAAACCAATGCCAAAACAAGAAGATGTAAAACAATAAAGACCAGAGTTGAAATTAATGAGACAGAGAATAAAAACAACACAAAGGATCAAGGACACAGAGTTGGTTCTTCAAAAAGATAAACAATATTGAATCTTTGCCAAATTAACCAAAAAGGAGAGAAGACCTCAGGCAAAATATTAGAGAACAAAATTGGGAAATTATATTAGACACCACTGAAACCAGAGGATACTTAGGAAATATTTTTAAAACTTATATTCCAAGAAATTGGAAGACTGACGCTCTAGGTTCTTGAATATGGTGCATGTGCCAACCAAGGAACAAGGAAATGGAACTGCCTCTCTAATACACATGTCTGTCAGGGGAACAGAGATAGGCTAACAATAAGGTGGGTGATAAGGGTGGGTGGGGAAGGGTGATCCCCTTTACACCTGTGAATGTTACACCCATTCTCCACAAGCCCTCCTGCTGACCATTGTTCATCCTGCCACCTTCCTCTGTAAGCACTTCCTATCTACTGCACACAACCCTGATCCTTCTCCTCCCTCTGAGCTCCTGCCAACTGATGGCACAAAGGGGATTGATTAAGTGCCATGTAACATGGCTGTGGCTATCAGTTTTCTCCTGTTACTAAGTGCTCATTTGCCAAGGAAAGGGGCTGACCTGGAAATTCCTCCTCATGCTCACTCCATCGCAATGGCCAATCAAGCGCAGCAAGGGAAGTGGCAAGGGGGGTGGTTTAAGAACCCCGTGACTGGTAAAGTGCTGAAGCAATGTTTGGATTAGCCTTGGAATGTGTGCCTCCCTGAATTAGACTGTCCTAGTCAGCAGAAGCTCATGTGAAGAAGGCCCAGTTGGACCCAGTTTTGAATCTTATCTCCTCCAAATACTTCCTGCTTGAGCTTCTTAGGGTTAATCTCTTCGAGTCTGCTTTACTTTGTGCAAGTGCGGGTGAATTATTTTCTTATCCTGTAACATGTTCGTGGCTATTGCTGAAAATAGATAGTGAAAATTTTCACACATTGTATATTTTCATTGAATGTGACTAACAGCAGCAGTTGTGTCACTTTGTACTCACTTTTAAAACCACACACACAAACAAAGTCATATAGACACCATTGGATTCCAAAATAATTCTACTCTCAGCCCAGAGAAAATGACATTATTGTAGCAGAAACCCCTTTTTTTAAACTCCATTCTTCTTGATGTGCAGGGATCCTATCTCAAATTCAGCTGAACTCCTATTAAAACAAGATCTCCAAGCTGCTACAAGTACATAGTAACCTATACATTTTGTGGTTATTTTTAGGGCCAAACTAGCATTCACACTTGCTTGATGTATAAAATACCCTTCTGGAAACGGTTTCAGAAAGGATGTATTCTCTGAGCAGAACTAATTATCCCGCCACCATATGATGATCTGTGATGAGGCTCCCTCAGAAGTCTACGTGGAATGAAGTTAAGCTTATATTTCGTTAGGCACAAAGAAAAGTGAAGCTCCACATCTGAACCCTAACATAATGTGCATATGACAATGATGCTCTGTTCCTATCAAACAGGTGTGAGAAGGCTACTGATCTCATCCCACACGGGGGCGCCCATGTATAACGGCCAGCATTGGAAAGATCTCTGGGAGGGGTGGAGGCAACACTATGGGTTTCTTCTCTACTGTGGATGAGGATCACTGATTTCCACAGAAGGGAGACTACCACCCGCTTGACTCTCACATCAGTTCAGTGTAATGAATGGCTTTGGGTTTGGAGTTCTCCTCCATCAGGTTCTACCTTTTTCTTACCTCTCACTTGTTGCTCATAATTCTTGTCTGCGGTGGAGCTGTTGCTTCTTTTAAATGAAACTTGTTTTCAGCGAATATATAAAAATAAATCCAACATATTATTGGGTTAGCATGGGATATTTCGATACGTGTATGCATTGCATAATGCTTAATTCAACTTAAATATATCTGCCTCCTTAAGAGTTTACTATGAAACCATTCAACATTTTTCTTCTACCTTTTTGAAATATACACTGCATTATCCTTGTTTTTTCAGGAACATCACTTTTGTTGGGTCTTTTTATTTAGATATAACGCTGGGATTCCATTTGACATTATTTAAAAGGCATGGAATATTATGTGTTCTACTTCAGTCCCCAGTTCTTCCCTTTCTCTCCACTCCTCCCTTCCCTGGTCCTTTCTCTCCACTCTGCTGAACTTTCTGCTGTTTAGTTTAGTTTTGTTTTTTTGGTTGGTGACTTGTGGATATCAGTGATGGTGAGATTCATTCAGGAAAAGTTAGGTCAGATTCGATCCACTCTTCTTCCCTCATTCCCTCCCTCTCCCACCCCTCAATCCCTTTCATCGAGTCCACCCATCTTTCTTCTATTTTGATGAAATACTCCCTTTCCCTTTCTCTCTCTCTCTCTCTCTCTCTCTCTCTCTCTCTCTCTCTCTCTCTCTCTCTCTCTCTCTTTTCCACCTTATTTTGGACTAGCTTCTGCTTATCAGAGAAATCCTTTGACTCCCTGTGTCTGGCTTATTTCACTTACCTTGGTAGTCTCCAGTTCCATTCTTGTTCCAGCAAATGCCAACATTTCACTCTTCCTTATGGTTGATACAGAGCACTGTAGTCATTCTACTGTGGAATTTTACACTAGAATTTCTTGCTCCTGTCTGACTGCAACCTAGAACCCACTGCTCAGCTTCTCTCCATCCCTCCCACACTCCTACTCTTCACAGTCCCTGAGAACCACCATTTTACTCTCAATAGTCCCCTCCCCCCAAATGGAAGCAAACTGAGTGCCAATCAAGTGATGAATGGATCAAGAAAATGTGGTGCATCCACACCAAGGAAGAAAATTCAGCCATAGATATTCATGAAATCCAGTCATGAGGAGAGCATTCAAGCTGTGATTATTCTAAATTATGGTTGTGTATGTTCCAAATCAAAAAGTACCTTGAGATACACTTGGAATAAGCATATTTAGCAAGGTTGCTGGATAGGTCAATGCATGAACAATAAATACCAGCACAAACAGAATGTAAATCGTCAACAATGATAGTTTTCAGGAGTCTCATATATCCAGGAATAAAAATTAACAAAAGATGTGCAAGACTTCTTTGGAGTAAACTAAAACTTTTGAGAAGTTGAAGTCAAACATCTGATGTAATAATAGCCTGAATGGTTTAAGAATGTCTTCAATTAAACCTCTGGTTGCCCTTTACCTCTAATATAACCATAGCAGTTGGTAACAGTTCTCAGAAGAACTATATTTACATGACATTAAATCTATATAAATGACACCAAAGTTTTGATTTTATAAAATAGACTAAACTCAGAACCTCAGCATCAGCATTTAGTTAGACCTCTGAAGAGTCTTTAAATACAGACTTCAAAGTCTATATATTGTCACTCTCTTTAGCAAAAACCATAGTTTCCGGTAGTACAAGGAAACCAAGGGACAGTGCGAGTTCTATACACTCCACATCAAATGAAATCATGAAAGGGTAGTTTTAAGTGGAAAACAAAACTCATTTACACTTTTGCATTAAATCTCACATAAAAATCTAGAAATGAAAGAATCACAAAAATGTGTACCTTAAGTGTGTTGTCTTGAAATAATAATCCACATGCAAGCTATCCAAAATGGTTAATGCCACATTTGGCACTGCGGAAATGATGGGAAGGAAAAGTTCAGTGTCTCCACTGTGAAGAATCACAAAAGGGGTGTTTTTTTGGCCACTTTATGTTTAGATGATCTTTTTCAGTGGGGTAAACATGGGTCATTTCTCACATATAGTCCAGGTATACATAGAAGAAACACATCTTGTGACACTTGATCACATTCCAATTGTAGAATGAATTCTATGTCCCACTAATTTTCAGCCATTGCCATCATGTTTCCCATCAAAATATGAAGAAGCTGTACGTCATGCTTTTCAGTATGACAGAAAAAGAAGGGAAGAAGTGAAAGGAAGAGCAGGAAGAAGAGAGAAATGCATCAGGGGAGGGAAAGTAAGACTTTTGGATAAACCAAACATTTGTTACTAAAAGTAAATCTTTTGGGGGGACAACTGACAAGTGTTGGCAGTCTTTCCACAGCATTCATGATGTTCAGATTCAGGGTATATTTAAAACGTGTGCTTTCTCTCAGCACATCTAGAACTTCATCCCTTTGATTTTTCAAACATTGTGGAGTCAAAGAGTGTAGTCCCTTTCAATTATATCATATATTCAACATCTTTTTAGTGTCTTATTCATATTAGATTCATTGAGATTTTCCCACTTCTTTCAAAGTTATGTAAACTACTGGAAAATACTCATAGATATCTTTAAAAATTCATTTTTACATTTATTGATTACTCTTCTTTAACTAAGGATTCATACGTGTCTTTCATGAAGCACCTCTTTCTTTTTGCCTTACATTTACTCTTTTGCCCTTTTATGATTTTTATACTGGACATTTACATAATTTGTCAGGCATTTTAATAACATATTTACTTAAAGGCTATTGTCTTTCTAAGGTACATTTTAATCACATTCACTGAGCTCCTTGAAGTAGTCAGAAATAATCTTTTAATGTAAATAGTGCAAATAGGGTTAAAATAGTAGATTTTGTTGTTTGGGACAACACAGATGAAACCACTCACCATGATGCCAAGTGAAACTAGCCACAACGGTATAGAAATGTACTGCATGGCATTCTCCTTGGTATAAATAATCTAAAAGTAGTTGAATGTACAGAAGCCAAGGAGAACAGTGATTGCCAAGACTTGAGTGAGATGGAAATGAGTGAAACTTGGCCAGAGTACACTAAATTGGACTTATGTAGAATGATTCCCTGGAGAGATCTGATGTCTAGCATAATGATATTTAACAATGTTGTGCTGTGAGATGCAATGAAATAGCTAGGTATTAGGGAGAGGAAGGATGGAGAAGGGAAGGAAGAAAGAAGGTGGATATGAAATCAATATGGCCAAAATAGTAACAACTGTTGAATGTGGGTGTAATCTATATGAGATTTCATACTGTTCTCATAACTTACCTGTAAGTTCTATTTTTTCACAATATAAAGTACAATAAAATAGAATATATAACAGCTAGATTATAGGAGTTATTTTGTGGAATTAAAAACAACTAAGAATGGTTTTCAAATCTTTGGTTGTTTTGTTTGTTTGACTTTTGTTTTGTTTTGTTGTTTTGTTCTTGGGGTTGAACCCGGGGGTGCTTAAACACCAAGCCACATCCCCAGCCCTTTTTTAACATTTTATTTACCGATGAGTAATAAAATGATGAGTTACTTAGGGCCTCACTACTTTGCTGAGTCTGGCTTTGAACTCTCAATCCTCCTGACTCAGACGCCAGAGCCATGGAATCACAGGCATAGACCACCACCCTGGCAAATCTCTTGCTGTCTTATGAAATGAAATCTTATTTTAAAAGACAAATGAAAGATAAACCACACTACAGAAGTAGTTTCTATATTTTTCGTAGTGTGCTAAGAGGTGCACCAGCTACTTAAGTAATCTGAAGTCTACACCATAGATAGAATTGTAAGTACATCTAAAATGTCACTTTCTGAGGCAGGAGATGAGTGTATTTGTAGGTCGATGATAGATATAATTGTTGTCTTCATCCCTTAGAGGGATAATCCTAATTTGTTTTGTCTTAAAAAGTTATATTTTGGTCTGATAGACCTATATGAACTATTATATGAGTGAATCCCTCTATAACAAAACACCAAAAATAAGGCAATATTATTTTTGACTATAAGAAAAACCACTGTCTTAAAGGGAGAAAAAAAATGGGAATTCATAACCCAATCGAGTCAAATGTATGAAAGATGATATATCATGAGCTCTGTAATGTTTTGAACAATCAATAAAAAAAAGAAGTCAAATGGAAAGAAATTAATGGATATTGTAGTTGCTAAAGAAATCACATTTGTTTAACTTGAAAATACTCTATATTTTTGAAGAAATAAGTTTTGTTTTGAGGTAATATTTGGATACTTTTGATTTCTCTAACCCCAGTAGTCTTTAAACAACTGTGAAAATATCTCCATCAAACTCATTTCCACATACATGGCTTTATTTCAGCATCCTGGATCATGCAGCTTTTATTAAACTTATTTTAAAACAATATCAACCAAAGGAAATGATGGCAGTCATTCACTGATCTCCTGCCTGGAATCTCTATCTTGTCCTATGAACTGTTTCTTCTTCTAGGTTTGCACTGGGCAATTTGACACTGTAGAAAAAAGAGCATTAAGTCAGAAAATTCATTCACCTTTTCTTATAAAAATATAGATAATAATAAAAAAAAGTATGTTGGAGTTGAAGTACAGATCTGTCTCTACCAGCCATGTGCTCTCTAGTAACACATAATACCTGAGCTGCAGTTTACTCAAAAACAGATAATTTCCCATATAAACATGCTTTACTGCACATGTTAGAAGGACACTGATTTGGCACTGTACACAATCTATTAAAAGGCATTTAGCCTGGGCGCAGTGGTTCACATCTTTAATCGCAGCGGCTCTGGAGGCTGAGGCACTAGGATCATGAGTTCAAAGCCAACCTCAGCAAAAGCAAGGTATTAAGCAACTCAGTGACACCCTGTCTCTAAATAAAATGCAAAATGGGGCTGGGGATGTAACTCAGTGGTCGAGTGAGCCCGAGTTCAATCCCCGATACCATAAAAAAAAAAAAAAGCTTTTACACAGTTGGTATAATGAGTAAGAAATCCTATACAATTTATGAATAAAATTAAATACAATTTCCTTGGATTTGCTAATTTATAGTCCTGAATTTTTTTTAAAAAGAGTGTGTTTAGCACACAATATAAGTATCAAAGGGAAAATATTACTAGTGAGGGACTACACAAAGCTGCAAACTATACTTTTCATTTTCCAAAGAAGATGCAGGAAATGTTTGAGGTCCTTTGCTAATGTTGTCTTTTTTCCTGCTACTGATGATGTCATAAAGCATAACACACCCCTACACTTTACTCCCACTGTCATTTTCTTCCCCTTTCCTTCACCTTGAACATCCTGTTCCCTTTCATTTTCTGGTTCATGACTGGGTGTAATATCCTGAGTTTCAGTTGGTGCCTCCTCTTGTTGAAAAGGATCATCACTGGACAGTTGGACCTTTATGTACAAATAAAAACTGTTGTTAATACATGTAATGACTATACATACTGCACTGATATATCTAATCATAATGAAGTCCAACGACATTTCTACATGATTCCATATGTTATTCTCAATACATTTCCCCAGAGAGGAAATTCCCAGAATAGTTACCCTCAAAAACATTGAAAGCTATTTTCATCAATGCTGAGGTGGATATGTGTGCAATCTGTTGTTAGTAAGAAAAGTAAAGAAATTGTCAGATATATTTCCTTGAAATAGAACAGCATCCATCCAGGACATAGCAGAATGTAATCCTGGATGAACACTTCTTTCCTGAGAGCAATTTTCCCTTTTACCTGCATAGGAAGACTTTATCAGCATATTGATACATTTTCTTAGAAACAAATGTCCATTTACAGAAAACACCAAATATGAAAGTCTCAAATCCACAGGCTCAACAGTCTGGGAAAATTCTTGTTCATTTCTTCTACATCCAGATTTAGTTCTTGGTCTTTCTTGTCTTCTCCTATTTCACACGAAAAAGAAAACAATGTCACTTTAGATATGCATTTAAGAGGGCAACATATGTAATTTTCTTAATGTACAAAAGTTTTTCAAAATAAGTCTCTAGTAATTATAACTCTGTGTGCTTACTAGTGTTTGCAGATCCATTATTTCCACCTTGTTGGAAGAGAAGTCATCTATAAGCACATGGCAAAAGGCAGGAGACTTTCCTGAGGAGGTTTGGTTGGGTGGATTCCCCGTCATGGAGACACTTTGAGAAAACTTCCTAGAGATTTGAAAATCAAATGTCTACTGCCTGCCTCACACTCCCATTGTTGAGCCTCGTAGGCTCCATCCATAATGTCTTGTCATACTGCACTGCCTCCCTCGTTCCCTCCACACCACCTTGATGGGCCAATTTTGGTACCCTCCATGGCAAAGAGGAGATGTTGTCACACAGACCAGCGGTGGTGATCCTAAGGAGGTCCTCTATCAATCTCGAGGCACAGTCACAACCACACATTGTTCCTATTTCCTTGCTTGTTCCTCAGTGCTCATCCTGCTTCCCACCAGGGCCCCCACTGATGAATCAGGAATCAGTCCTGTGGGCCCAACGTGCATCTCCAGCATTCAGATAACTCCATCATCACCTCCGACACTCACTCTGTCATCTACAAAGACAGACATCCTCATTGAAGGCCACCTTACTCCCTTCTCCCAGACCCTCCATGATCACAAATGCCTATGGCTGTGACGCCACCTGTCAGGACAAGGACACGACCTCTATATCATTCTAAACATGGGCCATGAAGCATCCACGAGAACTGTCAGAAGCCCACAGGGAATTTGTCACACTTCTGGCCACTCGGACTTTGGACAGGGCTGATCTAAGGACCTACCTGCTGACACACAGCAGCAAAAAGAAGACTGTCAGAAGAAGGAAGGCACGACCCACCTTGACACAGCTCTAGGCACAGAAAGCAAAAGCAGGACACACGCACCATGACTGTCAGAACAGCGCACTGAGTTAGGCACCCGCAATAGGTTCTGTGCCTTCCGTGTCTCAGCAGAGAGTTCCTGTCCTGTAGATTGAAATCCTTGTGCAGTGGCTAACCCCTTTTTAAAATTCCTCCATGAACTTACTTTCCTTAATAGGAACTTTGAGGACAGACAGCCCTATGTTACCTTTAGGGTAGGATCTGAAAAGTCCTACTGTGATACCAATATTTTTTAACAGTTATTTTAGTACTAGGTATTGAACCCAAGGGGACGCTACCATTTATTCACAAGCCCAGACCTTTTAGTTTAATTCATTAATTTATTTTTTAAATTTTCAAACAGAGAATCACTAAGTTGCCCAAACTGGCCTCTGACATGCTATCCTTCTGCCTCACACTCCAGAGTGGCTGAGATTATAAATGGACACAACTTCACCTGACAAGGATGCTAATAAGTATTTTTATGTGATTTGAGTCGTCGATCCCTTCTTTGCTTCTTTTTTTAAAAAATGGTTGCATTGCTTTTTTCCTAATCCCTATAGAATAAAAATATTGAGATGTGTTTACTTTTCCAGGGTACACTTTGTACGTTATATCTGTGGACTTGTAACAGATTTGGTTGACCATGCTGGTCCTCATTCAGCCAGGGTGTGGTTCAGAAATAACCTTAGTTATTGGTTCTAGAATCCAGGTTCAGTCTATTGTCAGGTTACATACAGCAGGAGTGACTGTGCCCATGATATATCATACTCCCCAATTACCAGCCATAACCTGTTTGTAAGAAAACTGATCTTTTTGCTTTATGCTGTAAGGAAGCATACTACCTCAAAAGAGGATGTAGCATCTAAGCAGTGGAACGGCTTAACGGATATGGATTCTAATTTTTAGTCTAGTGCTGAGAGGATTGCACAAGGTGGGAGGATGGGAGCTAGGATTGGGAAGGAATTGTGATGTCATGTTTTAGGATTGATAGACACAGCAAACGTGAGAAATTTTGTTCTCATTCTTTGTTGATTGACTTATTTATTATTTTTGATACTGGAGATATAACCCAGGGGTACTACCAGAGAGCTACATCCCCAGCCATTTTTTGTTTGTTTTATTTTGAGACAGGGTCTCATGAAGTTGCTTAGGGCCTCGCTAAGTTGTTGAGCCTGGTCTTGAACTTGACATCCTCCTCTCTTAGCTTCCCAAGCCTCTTGGATTACAATTGTGGGCCACCTCACCCAGCATGGTTTTAATTTTTATTGGACCATAATATGTATTTATGGGGTTCAGTGTACTCCTTCAATACATCTATTCCATATGTACTTGTTGAATCAGGGTAAATTGCATTTCCTTCACCTGAAACATTTACACTTGCTTTGTGTTAGGTACATTCACCATCCTCTCTTGTGTTTATTCTGAAATTCACAGCAAAAGGCTGTTAACTTCAGTCACCCTACCGTGTCCTAGAACACTAGAATTCATCCATTCTATCTCAGTGTCTAAGGTCCTGAGATATTGACATTTTTAACAAATTCCTTTAAGAAATAAAATAAAAAAACATGGAATATTAGAGAAGTTCTCTCTTAGAGATTGCAGACGGAATGCAGGGCTTACTTTCTTAATAAAAATCAGGTTTCCACTGTGAATCTTACATCGTGGGATCCTAATCCACATGACTGGAATGCTAATTAGAATAGGATTTATTGCATGTTCATATAAGTATATCAAAATTGATTCTACTGTCATGTCTAACTAAAAGGAACAAATAAAACACCAGGTGTCCTTGTACTCATAATTCCTACCATATTTCCTAATGCATGTATTTATTCAATCGAAGTTTGAATTTTACAAAATACTTGGCCCAAATCTATACATTCAGCTTCAGGTTCAGTGGAGGATATGTAGAAAGGCCAAGCAGTCAAGCTATATGTGAATAAGTTTTCCAGCATCCTATATAGGATGGAACCCTGATCATTCCTAAATTGCCATCATATCTAACCCATCGTCAGGAATATAAATCAATCCTAACACTTGGTACATGGTTATCCTTAGGACACAGTCTTTCAATGATAGACAATATTTCTAGACATAAATTTGAATAAAAGTCTATTTACTTGCTTACATATATTGATAACCTGATGGTCATTGAAAACTCAAATGAATAATTATCATCACTAATATGCTGCAATAATTCATGCCCATTCTGAAAACTCTTAATGTATGAACAGGAACACGAAAAGTACTTTCAAATTGTTAATAGAGAAATTGATCGAGAGTTAAGTAAAAATGGAAGAATGTGTGTGTTACAAATTCACGGCTGGCATTGTGGCTCAGTGGTAGAGCACTCCCCTAGCATGTGCAAGGCGCTGGGTTTGATCATCAGCCCCACACAAAATAAATAAACATATAAAGGTATTGCGTCCACTACAACCACAAAAAATAAAGAAAAGAAAGTAAAAGAATGTATGTGTAACAAATTCAGGAAGAAAATGTCTGTGTAGAAGAAAGGTAAGTGATCATGCATTTTAACAATTTAGCATTCTCAAATACTTCAACACCAATAATCTGAATATTTGCATATTTAATGTTCTCTCAAAATTCTCCTAAGCTTTCTTCACTCCCCTTTATTTTTATCTGTTTTCTCCTCTGGGTACATTCAAATAAATTGTTGCAGAGCCTATTAACTCTTTCTTTCTGTTCGGGCTATCCTGCTATATATGCCTTCCATAACATTTTCAATTTCACTGAGAGAGAGCACTTTTCAGCTCAGGAATTTGTTCTATTTTTAAAAAATTATTTCCTTCCATCTATTTCTTGTGTTACTCTGTCGAGTATTAACATAATTGTGTTTTCTTCAAGTTCATTTAGATTCTGTGAAGCAGTTGCTTTAGAATCTCTACCCATGGGTTCTCCTACATTGATTGTTATCTGATGAGTTTCTGGTACCTTATTTTGATTATTAGGAGAGCTCATGGTTTGCTGAAGGTCCTGCTGCCTCTTGGAATGAAAATTTGTAAGGACCCTGAAAATTAGGTAATTGTTCTAGATTTCCCACGCTGGCTTTCTCTGTGAATCTATACAGGCTGCTTATATTCTCTGAGCTTATTTTTTCCCCACTATTTCAGAAATGGTTAGTGCCCATGTCCATATCTGCCAAGAGTCTGCAGTTGCATGCTGTCACTCTTACAGAACTGGAGTGGTGGCCTAGTTAGGCCAAGATGCCCCATCCTCACTTACCAGACTGTGGTCATGCACTGTAGCCTTCTTCCTGGGATTGGACCATCTCCAAGATTTCATGTCATGCCTGTGGCTGCCAGTGCCACCAGGGTGCGTCACAACCCAACCCACCAACTTCCAAGAGCAGTCCAACATTGCAGAAGGATAAAGGCACACACCGCTAAGAGCTGCCTAATGCTGGATTCACAATTACGAGGATCTTTTTCATGGGCCACTTAACACCTTGAAAGTTGACATGATTGTCAGGTTTCAGTCATCATCCCTACCTAATCTCATCTGTTTCTGTCTTGCACAACCCTGCCATCCCACACAAGCCTGCCGTAATACAAAGACTTGGGGAAATGTCTTCCTTCTACCTAACAGACACCTGCTCCTCACCTGCAGATATTGTCTCCCCTCTTCTCCTTTCATTTGTTCTTGTTCTAATGGTCCCTGCAATCCCACAGGCTTGCAGCTCCTTCTGCTGGCCTAGAAGTCAAACAGAAACTCTTAGTTGGGTGTCCTAGCCTGGAGACTATGACCCTCACTCAGGAGGACAGCAGTCCCAGGATTACCAATGCCCTATAGCAATGGTTGACCTTGGAAACAAAACTTCACCTCTTGCCACTATTGTCCCTGAACCACTATCTTTTTTTATTGGTTCTTTTTATTTGTACATGACAATAGAATCCATTTCAATATAATTAAACAATGATGAAACATATCTTATTCTAATGAGAACCTGGTCTTTTGGACGTACATGATGGTGAGATACACTGTGGTGTATTCATATATGCACATAGAAAATTTATGTTGGATAGCACTCTCTTTCCTTTTCTTATCCACCTCTCTTTCCTTCATCCCTCTTTACATAATCTACTGAAATTTTATTTTCCCCTTCCCCACTTATTGAGGGTTAGCTTCTACTTATCAGAGAGAACATTAAGCCTTTGGTTTGTTGGGTTTGGATTAATTCACTTAGCATAATAGTCTCCAGATCCATCCATTTACTGGCAAAAGTCATAAAGTTATTCTTCTTTATGGCTGAGTAATTTTCCATTGTGTATGTATCCCACATTTTCTTTCTGCTTTAATCTGTTGAAGGGACCTAGGTTGGATTCATCACTTACCTATTGTGAATTGAGTTGCTATAAACATTGTGGTGTGCTGATTTTAAGTCCTTTGGATATATACTGAGAAGTGGGATAACTGGCTCAAATGCTGGTTCCATTCCAAGTTTTCTGAGAAATATCCACAGTGCTTTCCAGAGTGGTTGCACCAATTTGCAGTCCCACCAGCAAAGTACGAGTGTACCTTTTCCCCCACATCCTAGCCAAAATTGATTGTTACTTGTATTCTTGATAATTACCATTCTGATTGAAATCTCTGTGCAGTTTTAATTTTCATTTCTCTAATTGTTAGAGGTGATGAGCATTTTTTCATAAATTTGTTGACTGATTGTATATCCTCTTCTGAGACGTGTCTGTTCAGGTCCCTGGCCCATTTATTGATTGGGGTGTTTAGCTTGTTGATTTCTTTATATACCCTAGAGATTAGTGCTCTATCTGATGTGTGAGGGTTAATAATTTGCTCCCAGGATGTAGGCTCCCTGTTCACCTCACAGATTATTTCTTTTGCTAAGAAAAAGAACTTTTTAGTTCGAGTCCATCCCGTTTGTTGATTCTTGGTTTTAATTCTTGTGCTATAGGACTCTTATTAAGGTCGTTGGGGCCTAATCCCACATGATGAAGATTAGGGCCTACTGTTTCTTCTATTAGGATGCAGAGTCTCCGGTTTAATTCCTAGATCCTTGATCCATTTTGAGTTACCTTTTGTGCATGGAGAGAGATAGGGGTTCAATTTCATTTTGTTGCATATGGATTTCCAGTTTTCCCAGCAGCATTTGTTGAAGAGGCTATATTTTCTCCAATGCATGTTTTTGGCACCTTTGTCTAATATAAGATAATTGTAATTTTGTGGGTTAGTCTCTGTGTCCTCTATTCTGTATCATTGGGCTACCAGCCTGTTTTGGTGCCAGTAGGATGTTGTTTTTGTTACTATTGCTCTGTAGTATTGTTTAAGGTCTGGTATAGCAATACCACCTGTTTCGCTCTTGCTGCTTAGAATTGCTTTGGCTATTCTGGATCTCGGAGTATTTTGGGTCTTTTATAGTGTAATCATGTCAGCAAACAGAGATAGTTTTAGCTCTTCTTTTTCTATTCATATCTCTTTAATTTCTTTATTTTGCCTAATTACATTTGCTAGAGATTCAAGGAATGTGTTGAATAGAAGTGGTGAAAGTGTACATCCCTGTCTTGTACCAGTATTCAGAGAGAATGATTTCAGTTTTTCTTCATTTAGAATGATATTGGCCTTGGTTGTAGCATGCATAGGTCTCACAATGTTAAGGTATTTTCCTTCTATCCATATTTTTTGGTATTTTATACATATATGGTTGCTGTATTTTGTCAAATGAGTTTTTTGCATCTACTGAGACAATCATGTGATATTTGTCTTTAAGTCTATGTATGTGATGGATTATGTTCATCCATTTCCATATACTGAACACAACTTGCATCCCTGGGATGAAACCCCGTTGATCATGGTGCTCTATCTTTTTGTGTTTTGTGTGCAATTTGCTTTTATTTCATTAAGAAATTTTGCATCTATGTTCATCAGAAATATCAGACTGAAGATTTCTTTCCTTCATGGGTCTGGCTTTGGTTTCAGGGTGATACAAGCTTCATAGATTGAGTTTCAAATTTTTCTTTACTTTGTGGAATAATTTGAGGACGATTGGTATTAGTTCTTTTTAAAATGTCTGTTAAATCTCAGCTACAATCCATCCAGTCCTGGACTTTGTTTGTTGGTAGGATTTTGATGGCTTCTTCAATTTCATAACTTGAAATTGATCTGTTTAAATTTTCTATATCCTCCAGGTTCAATTCAGGTAGGTCGTATGTCTCTAGCAATTTGTGGATGTTTTCAAGATTTTCCAGCTTATTAGAGTATAAACTTTCAAAATACGTTCTGATTATCCTCTATATTTCAGTATATTTCCTTCTACATCAAGGGTCTTATTACTATCAGTTTTTTCCTCTTTCTTTTGGTTTGTGTGGTTAAGGGTTTGTCAATGTTGTTCTTTCAAAGATCCAACTTTTGCTTTGTTAATTTTTCAAGTTGTTTTTCATCTCAATTTCATTGATATCAGAAATAATTTTAATAATTTTCTATCTTCTTGTGATTTTTGTGTTGATTTGTTTGTCTTTGTCTAGGGCCTTGTGTTGTAATATTAGATTTTTTTATTTAGTATCTTTCTATTCTTTCACTATATGAGCTCAATGCTGTGCTCTTTCCTCTGGGAAATGCCTTCCTAGTGTCCCAGAGATCTCGATATGCTTTAGCGCTCTTCTCATTTACCACCATTTATTTATTGATTGATTTTTATTTTTTGGTACTGGGGATTGAACTCAGGGACACGTGACCACTGAGCTACATCCCCAGCCCTATTTTGTATTTTATTTAGAGAAAGGGTCTCACCGAGTTGCTTGGCGCCTCACTTTTTGCAGAGGTTGACTTTTCACTTGCAATCCCAAACTACTGGGATTATATGCATGCACTACCGTGCCCAGCACATGTACCTCTATGTATTTTTTAATTCACTCATGATGTCTCTAGCTATCCATTCATTATTCAATAGTGTGTTTTTTAGTGTCTAGGTGTTAGAATGATTTTTCTTATTGATCTTATCATTTTTTTCTAATTTCATTCATTTATGATGTGATAGAATCAGGGTATTATTTCTTTTTTAAAATTATTAGTTGATTTATTTATCTTAATTAGGTATATATGACAGAAGAATGCATTTTGATTCATTGTACACAATTGCAGCACAACTCTTCACTTCTCTGGTTGTACATGATGTAGAGTCACACCATATTTGCAGACATACTTGTATCTAGGGTAATGATTTCCATCTCATTCCACAGTCTTTCATGCCGCAATACCTCCTGTCCACCACCCCTCACTCCTCTTTGCCCAATCATAGTTCCTCCATTTTCCCCATGCCCCACCCCCATTGTGGATCAGCATCCACTTATCAGAGAGAACATTCAGCTTTTATTTATTTTTTTTAGAATTGTCTTGCTTCACTTAGCAAGTTATTCCCCAACTCCATCCATTTACCTGCAAATACCATACTTTTATTCGCTTTTAATGCTGAGTAATATTCCATTGTGTATATATATCATAGGTTCTTTATTCACTCATCTATTGAAGGGTATCAAGGTTAGTTCCACAGTTTAGCTATTGTGAATTGAGCTGCTATGAACATTGATGTGGCTGTGTTACTATAGTATGTTGATTTGCAGTCCTTTCCATATAGACCAAGGTTTGGGATAGCTGGGTCAAATGGTGATTCCATTCCAAGATTTCTAAGAAATCTCCATACTGCTTTCCAGAGTGGTTGCATCAATTTGCAATTTCACCAGCAATGTATGAGTGTGCCCTTCCCCCCAACCTCACCAACACTAATTGTTGTTTGTATTCTTGATAACTGCCATTCTGACTGCTGTGTATTATTTTATTTATTTATTTATTTATTTATTTATTTATTTATTTATTGGTATTTGTCAAGACATCCTTTGTGACCTAAAATATGGTCTCTCGGAAAATGTTTCATTGTTTTCTGAGAAAAAAATGTTTATTCAGTGATTGATGGATTAAATATTCTATATGTGTCTGTTGAGTTTTAAATCTTAACTATATTTTTGAGTTCTGTAGCTTTTTATTTTGTTTTTGTTTAGAAGATCTATCTAGTGACAAAAGAGTCATGATAAAATCACTGAATATCATTTTTTACAGCCTATCTTATTCTTTATATTGAGAAGGATCGTTTGGTGTACATAGATGCCCCATTGTATGGTTGCGTGAATATATGCAATTGTTATTTCTTGCTATTTTATTATTCCCTTAAGCAGTATGAAATGACCATCTTTGTCTCTTCTGATTATCTTTAGCTGGGTTTTCACATTCTCTGAGATGACACTAGTAACCTCTGCTTGTTTACAAAATCCATGTAAATCATGGTTTTCCCCATCCTTTCACTTTTAGTCTGTGGATGTCTTTGCCTATGAGGTGAATATCTTAGAGAGAGTATATTTTGGGGGTCTTGTTTTCTAATCTAATATGCCAGCCTATGTCTTCTGATTGATTAGTCAAGACCATTTATATTGAGACATGATTTTTATTTCCTGTCATTTTGATTTATTTCTAGTTTTTAAGTTGAAGTAGATTCTCCTTTGATTGACTAATCTTCTAGTATAGTTTCTCCATTTGGATGCTCCATTTCTTCTTCATGAAGTATTGTATTAAGTATGTTTTGTAGCGCAGGCTTTCTGGTTCTAAATTATTTTAGCTGTTGTTTATCATGGAAGGTTTTTCCTTCATCTTGAATTTTAAAGCTTAGTTTGGGTGGATATAGTAATTTTGATGGCATCCATTTATTTTCAGAGATTGGAATATATTATCCCAATATCTCCTAGTTTTTAGGGTTTGGGTTGAGAAATCAGCTGAAATCCAGATTGATTTACCTCTAAATGTGACCATTTTCTCTACCAGCTTTAAAACTTTTACCCTTATTCTGTATATTAGGCATTTTCATAATAATGTGTCTTGGAGTGGGTCTATTTTAATTTTGTATCTTCAGAGTCTTACATAATTCCTGTATTTAATTTTCCATTTCACTCTTAAGACTTGGGAAATTTTCTGATACAATTTCATTGAAAACACTGCATTCCATTAGTTTGTAATTCAGAACCTTCATTTATCCTGATAAGTCTTGGATTTGGCCTTTTAATGTTATCCCATATTTCTTGAAAATTCTATTCACGGTCTCTGAACATCTTTTCTCCATAATCAACTTTATTTTCAAGATTATGAACTTTGTCTTTATTGCCTGAAATGCTCTCTTCAAGGTGCTCTAGTCTCTTGGTAATGCTTTTTATTGAATTATTAATTTGTTTTATTTTTTCATTCATTTCATGTATTTCTAAATGATTCTCCTTCAGAATCCCTGTGTCCTTACTGAATTGATCCTTCACTTGTATTTTCTCTCTGATTTCCCACTCCTTATATCATCTGGTACCTCATTGATCAGTGAAACTGTGTTCCTAAATTCCTTCTCTGACATTTCCTCCACTGTGGTGTCAATGGAGTCAGATGTTGAGGTATTCTGGGTTGTTTGGGATGATTTGTTCCCTTGCTTTTTCATATGGTTTTTGTGCCTACCTGTCTATCCAAATGCACGTGAGACAGCAGAGTTTCTACCCTACGAACTTACGGTGTCCCTGTAGGTCTCCAGTATCTCCCATATTAAGGGGAGTCAACTAACAGCAATAACCTATGCAAACAATATACAGCATTAAACTAAATACTTGCTTACTATTATGACTTCTACAATGTTCATTGGCACAATACAGAAATGGTCGGATTAGCCATTTGCATCAGTAAAAACAAAAAGTAAGCATGTATTATGTCTGTCATAAAAGCAAACAACAGGTGTTATCTATGATTTCTGAAGAATTAGTAATTCCTACAGCATTAGTGGTGGGAGCTGGCATTATAGAAACCAAGTAGTGCCAAAATGTGTTCAGAATAGACTTAATTAAAAGGAAAGAATTAGAGATAGGTGGGTAGAAAAGAGGTTGCAGGTTCAAGAGTCAAATTGAGAAGATGTAGAAGAGATGTCGGGTGTGATGTTATGAGGGGAGAGGAGAAAACTAGACCTAAAAAGTTAAAGAAATAGAGATAGAAAGAACAATAGAATGTGGCTGTTCATAAGAGGAAAGAAAGAAAGCCCAACAAGGAAAACAGAATAGTGAAATACACAAGACAGAACCAAACCACAATATACCAATCAAAAACACTAACCCCAAGAAGACAGAGCATGGAAAAGAACTGCCTTCAATAATGCTAGAAGTAAGAAAACAGGATAGACACACACACACACACACACACACACACACACACACACACATTGTGTTAAAGTCCATGAATCCTTTAGCACACACTCAAAAAGAAGGAGAATCTCTTTTTAAAATATTCTTAGTTTTAGATTAGTGCAATATCTTCCTGTTAATTTATTTCTTTTTATGTAGTGCTGAGGATCAAATCCACTGCCTCACACATGCTCAGCAAGTGCTCTACTACTGAGCTACAACTCCAGACAAAAAGGAGAATCTTGATGAAAACTTAAAGACTCATTTCCATGGTTGGGGCTTTGGCTAGGCAGTAGCACACTTGCCTGGCATGTGGGAGACTCTGGGTTCTATTTTCAGGACCGCATATAAATAAATAAAATAAAGGTCTATCAACAACTTAAAAGAAATCATTTCCATTGTGATGGACAAAAGAGTTAATGCAAACCTAAATTCACTGTCTGTGCCAAACTTTCTTTCTTTCCATTTCTTCTTGAGGTATGGACTGGACATAAGACTAGGGGCCACGGGCTGTCAAACCCTTCCTTTTGTGTGTGTGTGTTGCTCACTGAGATGCCAGTTGTCATTCAAAAATTCTCAGCTTCCCTTCTTGGCATTATGAAGTTGGATGGGATGTCCTGTCCACTCCCAGAGCTTCTGTATTCTGCGAGATGAGTTCCAATGGGTGGAGCTCCTGAGGGCAGGGTTAGGTCTAGTGAGGTTCCAGGGGCTTTATTGTGTGGTGAGTTGTCTGAAGCAATTAAATGAACACACCTCTAATAGCCTGGTAGTGACTGGTCTGTCAGGAGATTCTGCACCAGGATTCTCCGCAGGGTCCCACTTGTGGAACAAGGGAGCCAGTCCTTTCCTGCTGCTTCTGTTGCCCACAGATACTGCCCTTCCTGGCCAACCAGGCTCAGTCCCTGAGGGCAGGCAGTTGCAACCACCTGTTGAAATTCGCTTTTGCTTCAGGTGGTCCTACAAGTCCCTGATCCTGATATGGGGAAGGAGCCACCACTGCCAGGCCTCCCTGACTTGTATTCCCCTGGGCAAAATACTCTGCATGCCTGATTGTTTTCTGGATTTGTTAGGCACAGCCTAGGTCTGCCAGGCCTGTGTATCAGAGCAAGTCCCGATGTGCCAGATCCCAGTTCTTGGTTCCCGTGGGTGCCATCTCAGCACACTTGCCTCAGGATGGTTCCAGCCTAGAGTCTCCATGGACAATTGGGAAACACAGGACATCTTTTGTGCACCAGTTTATTCTGCTGAAAAGTCTGTGGATCAGCGTGGGGCATTCTGCCCCTCTGATCTCAGGATTTCCCACGTTAAGCCTGGCCATAGTATTCTGCTACAACAGTCACTAATATGGCATTATGTAAAAATGTGGATGTGTAACCGTTGTGATTCTGCAATCTGTATTTGGGGTAAAAATGGGAGTTCATAACCCACTTGAATCTAATGTATGAAATATGATATGTCAAGAGCTCTGTAATGTTTTGAACAACCAATAAAGAAAAAAAAAAGCCTGGCCATAGTATTTCTCAACTTTTTCCATCCTTGTGTGCTAATGCCACTGCTCCCACAAGCATCTTAGTACTGGTTTTGCCCTTTTTCCTTGTCTAATGTACCCCAGATTTAAAGACTTTAAGGAACTCTGACTGTTCAATATTGAGTTTTAGTGAAATCCCTTTCACCTGAGGTGTCACCCAGCAGCAGTATACCTGTGGCTTGAATCTCGGGTCACCAACTGCTGAGGAATACAGCTTCCCTCTAGTCCATCATCTTCTCCACCTGATCACTTTCTCACCATAGGAAGCAAGACAGAAGAGGAAGGCAGCGACATTCCTTCCTGGGAACTCTTGTGTCCTCCTCCACACTGCCATGCTATTGCTTCTAAACCAAATACTGGTACTGATACAAACATTCCTATCCTTAGATGTGAATAAAAGTTTCAGTGTAGAGTCAAAATTCTAAAGTTGTGGCTTATAAGCATTACATTACCCAGCTTAAGGTGTGTGGGATATTTCAGAGTATAATTTGTGGTGTTGAAAAGACCACAGGGTCTACTGCTACTTGGGGGATTAAGTTCACAGAAGTGAAAATCTGTGATGCACAGACATAAGTATACTGGAGTTTTCACACGTGCAATTTTTCTGTGCATTTAGGGAAGTTTGTATTTTACTATGTCTGAAATCTTTTTTTGGGGGGTGGACATTCTTTATTTTAGTATATTAAAATACAAATGATAAATGAACTTGCTTATCAAAGGTCTCTCTTCCCACCAGGTTTTCTTTGATAGCTCTGCCTCTCTTTACTGGCTCTCCTATACACAAAAGAATCAATCGACTCCTGCTGAGTTTCATTCCCAGTGTTTGGTTCCCAGGTCAGTCTGAAATATTCATTGGCTCTTTGCTTGAATACCAAGTGCTGGGCTGGAGCTGGAGCTCAGCAGCAGAGTGCTTGTCTAGCATGTGTGAGGCACTGGGTTTGATCCTCAGCACCACATAATAATAAACAAATAAAATAAAGGCATTCTGTCCATCTACAACTACGAAAAAATTAAAACAAAATGCCTTCAAGGCAAAGTTCAAAATGAGAGATAGGGAAAAACAGAGCAACACTGGAAGGGCAGGGAGGCAAAACAGAAACAAAGCACAACCCCCATAAATAAAGAATCCCAAGAGCTTTTGGCTGCAATGTATCATCACACATCTAGAGTCCTTGAATTTTGTAACTGTTTGTGCAGCTTCTCATCTTCAGAACATGTTGGTGCCGGTCATTTATTCTCTACATCAGTCCACTAGTTAAAAGCCAAAATTCAGGAAGTTACACAAAATTATAAAGCTAGAAGTGGCCCAGCCTGTTCATTTAAGACCCTTGATTCTATCTGCTCTCCTCAGGTATGAGGACATGCTGCCACAACTCATGCATAACAGCAACCCCTGACAAACACTGTCTCCAGAGGTTTCTTATTATGCAGATTGGCTTTCACCTTCTCCGCAATTCAAGAGACTGTGGGTTGTGCTGATAGTTGTGGTTTGAGAAGTTTAAAAAATAACGATTTGTTTTTCTAAATTTGAGCTCAATTCAGTAATCAGTGACATAGAAGGTGCAGCTTAATTTTAATGAAATCAGTCTTTGGCCCTAGCCAGAAGGCCTCCTATAAGCCCATCCTGAAATGAATTTGCTGACCCTAGACCAAGAAGAGCTGTACAATGGAAGAAGTCCTCTTGAATGCAGAAAGCCTGCCAGTAAGCTGACTTCCTGGCTTCAGAGCAAGTCAGAATGTGGCTCTCTGAAGACAGTCTGCCTCCAAAAGCCAGAAGGACTCAACTAACTGCAATCAGCTAATACTCCCAAATTCACTTTCAGCTAATTATCTCCAGGTTTTATTGTTGTTGTTGCTATTCCTGTTAGTTATACACGAGAGTAGAATCTATTTGGACATAACTCTAAAAGCATGAACTATAACTTTCTAATTCTATCTCTAGTACCTCCTTTCCCCCTTCCCTCTCCGAAACTCTTGTTCCAGTCCCTCTGCTGATCTTTCTCCAGTTCACCTATAATTATTTTAAATATTTTCTTGTGGATGTACACAATCCTGAGGTTCACCATGGTGTAGACACGTATGTACATAGAGTATTATGTCAGATTCATTCCACTCTCTTCATTCATTCCAGTATCTTTCCTTATCCCATCACTCCTTCTTCCCCTTCATTCCCCTTTGTCTACTCCACTGTATATCTGGAATTTTTTAAAGACTATTTAACTATTTTTGGAAAATAGCATCATTGAAAGAAATTTTATTCTTGCATTACTATATACCAAAATCAGTTTACCTTTCATGGGTGAAGGATCTGGAAAACAGATTGAGGGTAATGCAGCTTACCAAACTGAAGGATCTTTTCCAGGATAAGCTACTCGCTGATGGGGAAAATCAAGAGGAAAACGCTCCTAGTGTGGTCTCTCCTGACTTGATGGACAAAAGTATGCTCTTTGCTCTTATTGCACTGAAGTTCGATTTCCATCTCCCCCTCAACAGACACCTTGTTCTTTCCTGATAGGCAGGAAATAGACAGTATTCCCTTGATTCCTCAGGATAGAACAGAAGGCCTGACACACAGAAGGAGCCCAGTCACCGTCTGTGGAAATGAAGCATGTTATAAATTATTGGATGACTAATCCTAGTATCCTGGTGATCAGTCATAAGGCTATCACTGCAGACAGTGGGAGGTCAATGGAATACTAAACTCTCTGTCTTTGGACCATGCAGCAGAATGAGATCAATCTGCAGTACAGATCTTTGATGTATTTTAAGGGTCCTGGATTTTGTGAGTATGGGGTTCCTGTGTGTGTGTGTGTGTGTGTGTGTGTGTGTGTGCACATGAGCCCGTGTGTGCAAGCATGTGTAAAAAGAGAGGTGAGACAAAGGTTAAAAGTATTCAAAGATCTGGCCCATTCAATTGTACAGTTAAAAGTAATTCTTTACTGAGCAGAACGTCAGGTTATGAAGGTCAGGAAGAGGGGACCTTTTAGTCAGAATCCAAAGGCAGTCTGGAGGCAGATGTTTTTCTTCCTGGAGGGAATCTAGTCATTTTTCCCTTACGGACTTCAACTGATTGGATGAGTTCCACTCATATTATCAGATTTATTCAACTCCTACTGATGTTAGTCTCATCTAAAATAATAACAGAAACATCTGGCTTGGAGTATGGTGACACAGGAAAGTAACCATTACAAGCCAGCTAATACAAATCCAGCTGATCAAGAAGGTCTATTTTAGCAAAGCAGGTAACTTCCTACTGTTGTTTCTGGATTAAGCTCTATTTCTGGCCCAAGTGACCAAGTCAGTCTCAGCCCAAGTCTGGCCAGTTAACGGAAGCTGACCTGAATGCCTGCCAGGGCTGAAGCCAACTCAAGATGGGCAGGTGCATACGCAAGTAGTCCTCAGAGCACCCCTGGACACCCTTGGAACCAACCATTTACAAGTATTCAGGCACCCTCAGCAGGACATGTCAGTCAGGCAGGGAAGCTTCCCGGGGCCCCAGTTTGGTCTCCCAATGTGGGACCTTTCACTGTCCAGCTCTGAGTCTTTGTGTCTTTGTTTTTAGAGGGACAGTCAGAAGGCAGTGAGTTCCAGTCTTGTTAATGCATGTCACTAGTTCATCCCCTTTCCAAGTGTGGATGACATCCATGAGTGTTTTGTATGGGAAGTCATGTGCTGGGGTCATGCCAGGTGTGCCTAGTCAGAATTCTGAGAGGTATGATTGGAAGCTCAGCAGGCAGGATGATATCATTTTTCTTTTTTTAAAAAAATATTTAGTTTTTAGTTGTAGTTGGACACAATACCTTTATTTCAATAATTTGCTTTTATGTGGTGCTGAGGATCGAACCCAGGGTCTCACACGTGTGAGGTGAGTGCTCTACCACTGAGCCACAACCTTAGCCACTCATTTTTTCTTTTTATCTTTTCTTCTTTATTTTCTTTTTATTATTTGTGCCTATGTATATTAGTTAGTATGTTTTCAAAATGCTCAGAGTGGAAGGAAAGATCATGTGACAAGTATTTTTTCAGGTACTGCTTTGAGGAACAGAGCTTATTAGTGTCCTCTCAATTGTAGTTGGAGAATTCAACACTCTCAGTAATACACAAAACTAGCAGACAGAATGATAGCAAGGATCTAGAAAAACTCGATGACACCACATACCAACTGAGTCTCTTTTACACTTACAGAACACTCACTATAACAAAAGAAAGACATATTTCTTTTAGCCTATGTGGCAGTTTCACCGTGATTGCCTCTTTTCTAGATTACGATATATATTATGAAATATAAAATAATGGAAGTAATACACAGAATTTTCTCTGACTGAAATAAAGAAATTCATCACTGAATAAGAGAAAGGCTAATATATGCCACCTAAAAATTAAATCTTATACTTCTAAATGATTCATGTGTGAAAGAGTAAGACTCAACAGAAATTACAAAATATTTTGAACTGAAAAAACAACATTAAAATTTGCAGGCTCAGGAATATCCTGGTAAGGCAGCAAATTTATAGAATTAAATGCTGGCATAAGAATAGAATAAAGGATTAAAACCAGGGCTGGAGATATAGCTCAGTTGATAGAGTGTGTGCCTTGCATGCCCAAGGCCCTGGGTTCAATTCCCAGCACCATAAAATAAAAAGTATTGAAATCAATTGTGAAACTTTCTACCTCAAGAAATTAGAAAAAAAAAATAACTGAAAGCCAGCAGAAAATAAAACTGGATATTAAAAAGAAAGATTGTGCAGAAATCAAGGAGATTGAAAACAAAAAAACAGAGGAAATTACACTCAAGCTGGTTTTTGAAAAGTTTAATAACACTTATGGACCCTCCAGAAACTAAATGATACTGTGAATAGCTCTATGCCTATGTTTTCCAAATTTTTGAAATGGAACAATGGCTTCATACACTACAATTTATTTTTGAAATAATATGAATAGATGTACATCTATTACAAGATAAAATTTATCATTGAAAAACCTTCAACAAAGAAAGTTCTTGTTCCATGTGGTTTCACTGGAAATCCTAGGAAATATTGAAGATGATAAAAGCAATTGTATCCAAGGTCTTCTAGAAAGTAGAAGAGAGAATATCTTACACATCATAGAATCAGATTAGGATTACCCTGACACTAAAATTTAAACAGTATAAGAAAAAGCAAACTATGATCCTACTTCCCTCAGGCATAGATGCAGAAACCTATCAACAAAATATTACTGAAATGTTTTATTGACGTGGAATCAACAGCGTATAAAAATAATGCACCATGACCAAGTTGAAAATGCACACCTGGTTTAGTTTACAGACACCCATCAATGGAGTATCCTGTATTAACATTAAAAAACCAAATCACACAGTTTCAACATTGAGTGCAGAAAAAGGATCTGACAAAATTTATTTATGACATTGGTTATATCTATAACATTTATGACAACAGCAACAACAACTCAATAAACTCAGTCTAGATGAAAAATGTCGGAACCTTTTATAGAGAAACTATCAAAAAAGCAAAAATGCTACAACTCACATTAAACTTACTAGAGAAAGACGAACTGCTTTCTTCCTAACAAGAGGAATGAAGCAAGAATGTTCTCTCTCAGGTTTGCTAGTTATTATTGTACTGGAAGTTCTAACCAATTTAATAAGGCAAGAAGAAGAAAGAAATGACTTATAGACTGGGAAGATGGAAATACAACTGTCACAATTGACACAGAATTTTTTTTTTTAGAGAGAGAGAGAGAGAGAGAGAGAGACTGAGAGAGAATTTTTAGTATTTATTTTTAAGTTTTCAGTGGACACAACATCTTTGTTTGTATGTGGTGCTGAGGATCGAACCCGGGCCAAACGCATGCCAGGCGAGCGCGCTACTGCTTGAGCCACATCGCCAGCCCCCACAGAATTCTTAAATAATCTATAAAGACATTGCCAAGAATGAAAATGAGAGTTAAGTAATGTTACAGTATACATGTTCAAAAAACAAAAAACAAAAAACAAAGTACTTCTTAAGATTATCAATGAATTGTGGAAACCAAAATTTAGAAAACACAAACACAAAGCCATTACAATAGTTTACTCCCCAAAATATAATAAATCATGTATACGATTCACATGCTGGATATCACCATATGCTAATGGAGAAATAAAAGATATCTCTAAACAGAGGGACACACTGTGTTTATGCATGGATCAGTAGACTTATGTATGCATCTCAGAAGGAGCTCAGAACCAGAGTACATAGGGAACACCAAAAACTCAACAACAGGAATAAAAAGATAAAAAATGGAAAATAGACATAAGCAGACATTTCTCAAAAGAAGAAATGCAAATTGCAATAGTCATATGAAAAAAAAACCCAACATCACTGAACATGAGGAAAATGCAAATTAGTACTACAATGATTTATTCCTTCATTACTTTTAGAATGCTTACTGTCCAAAATTCAAAAACAACAAGTACGTGGGAGGATATAGAAATAAGGGAACCCTTACACACTGTTGAAAGGAATATAGCCTTTATGCACAACAGTGTGAAGGGCCCTCCAAGAAATTAAAAATACAACTACCATATGGCCCAGAAACTCTACTCCTGGGTATATATCCAATAGATAAGAAATCAATATGTCCGAAAGCCCATGTCTATTGGCAGCATTATTCATGGTAGCCAAGAAATATAAAAAATCTATGAGTGCTAATCAACTGATGGAAGGATATATAAATGTGTTATAAAGACACAATGCATTGCCATTTCCCAGTAAGTAGGGGATAAAATCCTGTCATTGCATACAATAGGGATGAACTAGAGATCATTATGTTTAGTGAAGAAACTCAGGCATAGAAAGATAAATACCACTTTATCTCAGTCATGTGTGGAATCTAAGAAAGTTCATCTTATAAAAGTTGAGACTAGAGTTGTGTTTCACAGAGGCTGGGGAACATAGGCAGTAGTGAGCAATGGGGAAAGCTTGGTGAGTTGGTAAGATGTTACAGATTGATAGAAGACTACTGAAAATGACATTGTACTGCATATATTAGAAGAGTTAGCTAGAAGAAAGAATTTTGAACATACTCACCTCAAAGAAATGATAAATGTTGGAGATATATATATATATATATATATATCTATATATATCTTAATTTGAACATTACACAATGATTACAGATATCTAAATATCACATGGCACCTCCAAGCAGGAACAATTTGTGGATGTTAAGCAAAAACTGGCTAGAAAACTGAGGTCAAATATACTTAGTAGAAATGCATAAAGACTTAGATAAAAGTGTATTGCTGTAAACTATCATAATAACAAGAATAAATAAAAACAATGTAAATTCTCAAAGCATCAAACAAACCATTTGCAAGACATTTCAAGAGACAAGAACATATATGAATACAGATGATCACATGGAATATGCTCAACATATTAAAGATATAAAATCAATCAACAAATATATGAAAAAATGTTCATCATCTCTAGCAATTAGAGAAATGCAAAGTAAAACTACTCTAAAATATCATCTCATTCCAGTCAGAATGGCAGTTATTAGGCATACAAACAACAATAAGTGTTGGCGAGGATGTGGGGGGAAAGGCACACTCATACATAGATGGTGAGACTGCAAATTGGTACAGCCAATACGGAAATAAGTATGGAGATTCCTTGGAAATCTGGGAATGGAGCCATCATTTTACCCAGCTATCACTCTCCTTGATCTATACCCACAGGACTTAAAAATACCATACTACAGGAACACGGCCACATCAATGTTTATAGCAGCACAATTCACAATGGCTAAACTGGGGAGCCAAGCTAGATGCCCTTCAGTAGATGAATGGATAAAAAATGTGGCATATATACACAATGGAATTTTACTCAGCAATAAAAGAGAATAAAATCAATCATGGCATTTGCAGGTAAATGGTTGGTTTTGGAGAAGATAATGCTAAGTGAAGTTAGCCAATCCCAAAAAACCAAATGCTGAATGTTTTCTCTGATATAAGGAGGCTGATTCATAGTGGGATATGGAGGGGGAACATGGGTGGAATAGAGGAACTCTAGATAGGGCAAAGGGGTGGAAGGGAAAGGGAAGGGGCAGAGGGTTATCAAGGATGTGGAATGTGATGGACATCATTATCTAAAGTACATGTATGAAGACACAAATTGGTGTAAACATACTTTATATGCAACCAGAGATATGAAAAATCGTGCTGTATACGTGTAATAAGAATTGTAATGAATTCTGCTGTCATTTATTTTTTTAAATAATAAAATAAATAGATAAAAAACAAAAAAATAATCACCAAAGACCTATAACTACACACTTTCTAGAAAAGATAAAATTAAAAAGACTTACCTTACCAAGTGTTGGTGAGAATGTGTACCAACTGGAGCCTTCTAATCTTCTGGTGGGAATGCACAGTGGTATGGTTCACTTTGAAAAATATCTTGTCATTATGACAACAAGAGTGTAAAAAAACAACTGCAGATGACTTTAGAAAGAGTTTTATGAGGAGAGCTGAGGAGAAGGTGATATAAAGTAGAAAATAAATTGGTAAGCAACAAAGATGGCTATCATGAAGGGAGAACAATGTTTCAAGAATTCTAGAATAAAATCTACACCAGGAACAAGTGATTTGATAATCAATAAGAAACTTCTCTTGTCAATTATCAAAGGGATAAAAAGGGAATAACTGATCAAGGAGAGATCATAATTTTGATGGAATGGATCATCCTGATTAGTTTAAGTGTGAGGCTAATCTTATCATTTACATTAGAAGCATGAAGCATAGATGTCACCCAGACTTATATCAACAATACCAAATATGCAAACATGTTGATGGGAGAAAGTGGACAATCCAGGTGGTGACTTTCAGTGTAGGCATTTTTGCTTGTTTCCCTTTCCTTCTTGGCCACTGCATTCACTGTTGTTTTTTTCCTGGGTTCCTTCCCTATATTTCACTTTTAAATATTGGTTGCTCTTCTGCTTATGAGTCACTCTGCCCCATTGGACTGTGACATCCCCTATAATAAGCACCACTGGCCATTGCATTTTTCATTACCAAGGATCCCAGATATTTCCTGAAATATGGGAGCATTAGTGCATGCCTATTGAACTAATTAATTAAAAATTTTAATGACCCTAATGGAAAAGCAGTTCCTCCATTTAGAAGTCATTACTGTAGGTGTTATTCCTATACAGATAGGGGAGCATCTCACCAGTGGTACCCTGGAGACCTTGCAGGTCCCCACAGTAGGCCATGTGAGCACAGCTAAACCACAGTCTGACCTGAGTCTTGGCAGAACACTTTGTGATTCCTTTTGGAGCAAGAGAGATAAAGCATTGTGTTGTGGAGCTCCCAGGAGGCCTTTTCTTATCTGCCTCCTTATCATGCTGGAAGTGGACCCAGGTTGATATTGTCCATCACCCTAGTTTCAGATGAGCATAGAAATGCCTTCTGGCCTAACATCAGAGGACATCTGCTGGGTGCGAAACAGCTCACTGACATGGGTTATGGTGATGGGCTTTTCATAAGCAGAGCAACCCTCTATCTGTGCTGTTTGTCATTGAGCACCTCCTAATCAGTGTCAATCTTTGGGAAGGGGGAAACTAAAATGACAAAATGCTGATGTTGCTTCATTATGTCTGCAAATAATAAACTATTTGGATTCCTTGAGTTCATTATTTTCTTACTGGACATATCGTTGGATGTGTCCAAACCCAAATTAAGAGCTGTGGTAGTGATGCCTATGCCTCTGTTAGCTACCACAGTGCTGCTTAGGGATTGTTTGGCCATGTAACAGGCAAATTCTGGTACTGAGTTGTGTGGTGCATGACCATAATATTGAGTTACTTTTTGTAACATTACATGCTGCAAGGAGCAGTTTTCACACATACCAGGCTTTAGGTGTGAATTTGTAAAACTCCTGTCCCCAAACAAATTTTCAATGTAATGTCAAGTCTGACACCAAGTACACTTATGCTTAATGTGTTTGTAAAAACCAAAGAAGTTTCTGATCTCAAATGCATTAGAAAAGTTAATCTGCTATCCATAACTTGAAATTCAAAAGCAGTATCACTTGCTAGGTATACAATTGTGAATTTAAATACAATTTAAATAAAAAGATGAAAATTCAGATGAAAAATAAAGCAATCTATCTGAAATGTAATGCCTATTTCTTATGGTGTCCCATTCACACCTCAGATGAATCATTTAGTGTATATATTGTACCTTCTCTTTCAGAAATGCAGATACAAACCAAATGATGTAAGTACATAACCCACCATTGCAATGTCAGTGTGTGTGAGAATCAGCATGGGAACCCATGGCTACTTCATACCATAGTCAATAAGGAGAAAGTGCATGTGGGACTCAAATAATTTTGCCTCAGTGAGGTCCCCTGGTTTCCCCCCTCCCCTTTGTCTTACCTGGGTCCTAATTCTTCATCCAACTTGATGGTTTATGATTTTCTCAGATAACATATGGCAAAATGGGATACTTTACATTTACTCCCACTTTTGATATGAAAAATAGGTTTTCAGTTGTTTTGGGTCATGAATATTTTCAAACTTCTCTAAGAGGGAGAAATTATTGCTGTTTATTATCCCCTTGTAGTGCCAAGAATGGTTGATTTTTATTGGGGTCCTTGGATAAATGATTTTCTCTTGAGATTTAAGGATGTAAAGAGTTCAGTTTTAGTTCTTGGATTGTGTATAGTTATAGGGGTATAATACAGGAAATGGACAGCTGGAAAGACTTCTGAATAAGATGTGGCAACTGTTTACAAAGTTTGACATGAAGGGAACCTGGACCTGCAGCTTCGCTGTCTCATTATTTAAGTGGGGTCAATTGCTAAAAATGATGCAATACAGAAGTCTCTGAAGATGGGAAAGCCTAGCCCTAGCTCTTTGTTGCTCAAAGCCTTACCTAGAATTTAGTTCCAGACAATAGAAAAAGAGGTTTTATGTCCTAATTCATTTTATGAAGCTAGTATAACTGGAATACCAACATCAAAAATGCAGCACCATTTTTTGAAGAGGCTATCTTTTCTCCAATGCATTTTTGGCACCTTTGTCTAATAGCATAAATTAGTGCAATCAAATGTAGATGTAAAATAGTATTAAAATAAAAAACCTAATGAAATTGATAATGAGTTTGTGAGACTGTTTTAAACAAATGCAGGAAGGAGAACAATCTATGCCAGCAATGTAAAGAGATATCACTAAAGATTACATACATATTAAAATAAAAACAAAATGTTTCTTTAAGGAATAAATGTGTAACAATATAGGAAATGTCTGTATTATTTGAAAATGTACCCTATTTATTGCAAGAGATAATAGAAAAAATATGATACACTATTTGATATTTTATGAATAAAACTTTGTAGAAAACCTTTAAAAAAATACTAAGCCATGCTCATAGAAAAGATGTCAGTTCTCCCAAATTTGCTGCATAGATTTAATATCATTTAAATAAAAATTCCATGAGGGTATGTCATGAAATTAAAGTGAAAAAATAAAAAATAAGCATATGCTGCTTGAAATACTCTTTGTGTCAAAACTCTAAAGGAAAGTGAGGGAATAATTTAGGAGAGTTGTTATCTTTGGGTGATGAAGGAGAATATGAGCAGGGAAAGGCACAGAGGGGCTTCAAAGTAATTGGCGGTGCTCTATTTCTAGCTGTTTTGTGGTAAATATATTTTCATTTTTAAATTTTTTTTCTTTAAAGCTATACATATATGTTTTATACATGTTGTGTGTGTGACATTTTTATAATTCAAACCCTTAAATAAATGAATGAACAACAACACCATAATTCTAAAAATGGGTAGCATGTAATATCTTAGAGATGTCCTAGATGAAATTGAACCCTAAGATTTTTCTCTTAATCTTCATTAAGAAAAGGAAAATATCTTCAAGTGGGAACCATAGCAACTTTGTTTCTGCTGAGAGTTGCAGGTCTGGATTTTCCTCCAAGACACTGTCTTACTACTCTGATACAAACTCCTTTGAGTCCATCATTGTGTATTATTGTAAAGCAAATACCTGCCCAATATTTCTGGAAAGGGCTCAAATTCAATAAAGAATAAGATTGCATAACCATTTTTTTAAAAAGATAATTGTGATTTTGTGGGTTAGTTTCTGTGTCCTCTATATTGTACCATTGGTCTACCAGCCTGTTTTGGTGCCAATACCATGCTGGTTTTTGTTACTATTACTCTGTAGTATAGATTGAGATCTGGTATAGTGATGCCACCTGCTTCACTCTTCCTGCTAAGGATTGCTTTAGCTATTCTGGGTCTTTTATTTTTCCAGATAAATTTCATGATTGCTTTTTCTATTTCTATGAGGAATGCCATTGGGATTTTGATTGGAATTGCATTAAATCTATATAATGCTTTTGGTAGTATGGTAATTTAGATAATATTAATTCTGCCTATCCAAGAGCAAGGTTAACACCATTCATGAAGCTATACATAAAATCTTAACAAATTATTAGTACACCAGACTAACCAAAAAGTATAACATGTCATGATTAAAAAGTTTCCCCTTAGGAATGCAAGATCAAATGGAGCAACTTAAAAATGTATTTTGCAACATTAACATATTAAGGAAGAAAAAAATCATATGATTACCTCAACACACTATAAGTGTTTGGTGAAAGTCAATATATGTATGTATTCGGGAGCAATAGTCTCAGCAACCTCGGATTAGAATGGAAACTTTCTTATTCTGGCAAAGTATAACTATGAAAAACCAGTCACAAAACAAAGTGTTTAAATTTTCCATTTCCTATCAGGCATAAGACAGCAGAACCATTACTGGTTTCATTCAAACCATTCCTGGGTGAGTATGTCCAATGTTGTAAAATATGAATACAAACAAATGTATGATATTTTGAAATGGCAGAAATAAGCTGCAATTATTCAAAAATGATAAAACTGTGTATGCTTACAGTCCAAAATATCCAGGAATGTATATAGAATAAACAAGTTTAGCAAGGGTACTGGGTAGAAAATCAGTATATAATTTACCTACTCCTACCATCTCAATCATAGTATAAAAGTTCACAACTTATATAGCTTTCAATAGTATTTTATTTCCAGTAGAAATTTAACAAAACACATTCATGACTTCTTTGGAGCAAATTGTAAAACTTTATTGAGAGAATTTGAACTTGAAATCTGATATAAGTACAGGCTTTGTAGTTTTAGCTTGTCTTTGTGTAGCCTTCTTGCCACGCTTGATCTATAATAGAAACATAACAGTTGGGAGAATTTGTAAGGAGACTTTTATTTATATGAAATTAAAGGTTTACTAAGGAAGCACCAGTTCGGTTTCATAAAATGAAACCAAAGACTCACCATTTGGCTTACATTCAGAGAGAAATCTGTTGTGACTTTAAAAATTGACTTCTAAGCATAAAATTATAACTAGATTTTAAACTTGCCATACTTCCTAGTGGCACAAAGATACCAAGAGACCATTTGAGTTCAGAACAGATTAAATCAAATGAATTTATAAAAGGGTAGTTTCAAGTACAGAAGAAAAATGGGTATACAGGCCATAAGTTCAATCAACACACAAAATTCTGAGAAACAAAGGAATTTATGAAAAGTGAATGATTAGGGGCTGGGGATGTGGCTCAAGCGGTAGCGCGCTCGCCTGGCATGCGCGCGGCCCGGGTTCGATCCCCAGCACCACATACAAAGATGTTGTGTCCGCCGAGAACTAAAAAAAGTAAATATTAAAATTCTCTCTCTCTCTCTCCCCCCTCTCACTCTCTCTTTAAAAAAAAAATATAGATTTGATCTTGTAAAAATCGCAACTTCTTTAAAAAAAGTGAATGATTAAAAATCTTGGCTCTAAACAATGTTTCAAATATAAGATAGCTGAAATCGTGTCCCATTTTCAACTGCAAAATATAAGCTCAGTAATGAGTTTTGTTGTTGTCTACTGTGCTAATGTGCAGAACTCACTCTTTGGGCAGGTTTACTGGTTTAAGAGTAGGGTGACCATATGTTCTCAGTTTTCATCTATAGTCCAGGTATAAATATGAATAGCACTTCTACATACACTTGAAAATAATTCTTTTTTATATTAATTATATGAACAAACATTTTCCAGGCCATTGCCCTCATTTTTCAGGTCAAAATATAAATTAGACATATGCCATATCTCACAATGTTTGGGGAGAGAGAGAGAGAGAGAGGAGAGAAAGAGAAAGTGGTATGGGTAGAGCAGGGAGGGAAAGAGAAAAAGAAAGGAAGAAAGGGAAGGGGACAGGGCAGGAAAGGGAATAGCTTACAAATTTCAAAAGTGCTCCCATGGTATTCATGATATTTTGATGTTTAGCTTGAGGTACCACTGGGATATATTAAATAATCCATGCTTTCCTAATATATAAACCATTGATCCATATTTATTTGTGGGGCTCAGGTTTGAACCCAGGGCCTTGTGCATGCAAGGCAAGGGCTCTACCAACTGAGCTATATCTCTAGTCCCATTGATCTAGTCCCATTGATCCATATTTCGAAAATAATAGAATTCAAAAATATATTCCTTCACAATTATACAATCTATTCAATACCTGATAGTGTCACAGTCTTTATGGGTTGTTTCCATTTTCTTCACCATTATGTAAGCTCTACTGAATATTCTCTTCATAGCTGTCTTAAAAAAACGAGCCATCTTTCTAATTTATTAGTTGGAATATTCTTACTTTTACTAAAGATTCACACACATCTTCATATGTATCTCTTTCTTTCTCCCTTAAGTTTGTACTGTTGCTTTTACTACTATCTTTTATTTTGGATAATCACATAACTTTTACCTATTTTAAAATACATTCACTTCAAGGCTATGGTTTTCTTAAGAGAACATTTCAGTCCTAAGTACTTGGAAAACTTCCTGTAATGTAAATACCCTAATGGAATTGATCAGCAATATGGAGTAAAAATATTTAGAAGAATAATGCAAGATAATTTCCTCCATAAATATCAAGTGCTTCATTAAAGTCTGAAGCTCTTGGTAGTAAGGGTCAGCAAATTAAAAAACACATGTGAAAAACAAAAAGTTGACCCAGAGAGGAAGTACTGCAATTATAGTCTTTGAACTTCAACTTCTAACAATTGACATATCAAGGCAGAAACAATAATATGCCACATATGATACGGTTAAAGGTGATTCTATCCTATGGTGTCTACAGTCTTATTAGGAGCAGTAGCTCATGAACACTGACAATGGGACAGGAAGTGCTTAGTGTAGGCACCTTACAAGCACCTTGAGCATTACCCACCTACACACACACACTCTCCCTAATTCATTAGTCACAGAAAGTACAAATGAGACTATTTCCATTTCATTTTTCAGTCATCCCAGTCTTCATTTGGTGAGGAATTTAAAATACAATTATTAATTAAAAGAGGATTTAGAGGTTGATATTAAGAATAGGAACTTAGTTCTCCACACAGAAAATAAACACCAAACAATATTTCTTCATTTGCTTAGTAACAATGAAATCTGAATTCACATGTTATAATTTTATGATAGGAAATATTTTATGATTAACAAATCCTGCAAAACAGTATGTACTTGTATTCCACCTAACAGAACCAGAGAATGCAATAACCAGCATTAAAGTGACTTTATTATATTTAAGCTCCCTATTTTATTTTTATCAAAGATGGTTTAAAATTTAATGTGTCTTCCACATGCCCATAAGAATCCACTTCAGTGCCTTAACAAATTGAAAAACAAAGGTGTTGTGTACTTTTGAACAAGAAATTATAAAAGAATCTGAAAATAGTTGCCTGTTGATTAAAGGGCTCATTCTCAAAGGTTAGAAAACACTTTCATAGTGTGTGATTCAATGTGGCTGTGAATCAATTTCTTTCTCTATGTGATAGTATTTAAGACAAGCACTCAGGCATTTGGAGTCTGGCGCCAAAGGATCTTTATATGTGAACTGTTGTTAATGTAGCAGTAATGTCAGCCCCACATCTATAAAGGGATAATAGTGGGAAAAATAAATCTATAAAATTTTGCACCTTGGAGGATAGCATACCTGCTTCTGGCAGTTGACTGTACTCTAGACTGGACATAAACTTCGCCTGGACAGCAAGGCCATCTTCTTGTATACCTCCAGTTTTAGGCTGAGTCTGTTCCTGGAGATCAGCTTCCAGGTCAATCCCTTAAGAACAAAAACGGTTCTTGAGTGACATCAAGATGATAGAGGAAGGAGAATCCTCACTTCAATGGATGCACTGAATAAATATTTATACACATGTCAATATTCTCTGAGAGAAATAGAGAAGCAAATGTAGAGAGATCCTACATGCCAGAAAAGAGAATTTCCAGTTACATGAGGAGTATAATCTGAGCCACACTTTCTCCATCAATTCCACCCAAGGAACAATCTTATAATCAGCACAGAATCCCAAACTCCCAGTTTCTCCCTAACAACAAAGGGTTTGGACCACACATAAAGCTCCTCTACTTTTACTGTTCCTGACCTGAGTTGTTGCCTTCCTAGCTCTGGAAGTGCAAGGGGTTTGATATATGGGAGTTTCCTGAGATCACACAGGAAAAAAGACATGTTTTAAGACAGGCATGGGAGCACATACCCCTGGCCTAGCTCTTCTACCTGAATTAAATCTACTTCTCTCTCTCTCTCCCCCTGCCCAGTACTGGGGAGTGAACCCAGGAATATTTTACCAATGAAATACAACCCACCACCCTGTTTTTGGAGACAGGGTCTTGATAAGTTGCTCAGGATGGCCTTGAACTTGAGGTCTTACAGTCTCTCCCAAGTTACTGGGACTACAGGTGTGTGGGCCACCATGACTGGGGCTTTAAACTTTATTTTAAATATCAATCTAATGATAAACTACACTGGAATTATATTATTTACATTTTACCATAGTATACTCTGAACCATTAGCTATCAAGAACCTGAAGTCTACACCAGGGATAGAATGGAAGTTACACCTAAAATATAATTTTCAAAAGCATCAGCTGAGTGGACTTCTAGGCCAATCACTGATAAAATCATAGAAGTTACTCCAACACCTGGAGACTATATGGTGTGCTACTGAATGAAAAATGGGTTGCAAAAGACATCAAAGAAGAGATTAAAAAATTCTTAGAGGTAAATGAAAACACTGATACAACATATCAAAATCTCTTGGACACTATGAAGGCAGTATTAAGAAGAAAGTTCATTGCATGGAGTTCATTTCAAAAGAAGAAAAACTCAATGACCTAACATTACATCTCAAAGCCCTAGTAAAAAAAAGTACAAATCAACACCAAAAGCAGTAGAAGTCAGGAAATTATTAAAATCAGAGATGAAATCAATAAATTTGAAACAAAAGAAATAATTTTAAAAAATTGACAAAATAAAAAGTTGGTTCTTTGAAAAGATAAATAAAATTGATAAACCCTTAGCCATGCTAAAAAAGAGAAGGACAAAGAAAAATCAAATTCCTAACATCCTTGATGAAAAAGGAAATATCACGATGGACACTACAGAAGATAATTAGAAATTAGTTTGAAAATTTGTACTTAAATAAAATAGAAAATATAAACATTGACAAATTTCTAGAGTCATATGATTTGCCCAAACTAATCAGGGTGATATACACAATTTAAACAGATCAATTTCAAGCAATGAAATAGAAGATGCCATCTTAAGCCTACCAACCAAGAAAAGCCCAGGACCAGATGGATATACAGCTGAATTCTACAAGACCTTCAAAGAAAAACTAATACCAATACACCTCAAATTATTTCATGAAAAAAAAAAGAGGTAACACTTTCAAACACATTCTATGAGACCAATATCACCCTGATTCCAAAACCAGAAAAAGTCACATTAAAGAAAGAAAACTTCAAATCAATATCTCTAATAAACATACATGCAAAAAATCTCAATAAAATTCTGACAAATCGAATACAAAAACATATCAAAAAGATAGTGCACCACGATCAAGTGGGTTCATCCCAGGAATGCAAGGTTGGTTCAACATATGGAAATCAATAAATGCAATTCATCACATCAATAGACTTAAACTTAAGAAACATGATCCTCTCAATAGATGCAGAAAAAGCATTCAACAAAATACAGCACCCTTCATGTTCAAAACACTAGAAAAACTAGGCATAGGGGCTGGGTTGTGGCTCAGTGGTAGAGCACTTGCCTAGCATGTCTGAGGCACTGGGTTTGATCCTCAACACCACACAAAAATAAATAAATAAATAAATAAATAAAATACAGGTCAATCTGCAATTAGGAAAAAAAACTAGGGATAACAGGAACATATCTCAATGTTGTAAAAGCTATCTATGCTAAACCCCAGGCCAACATCATTCTAAATGGAGAAAAATTGAAAGCATTCCCTCTAAAAACTGGAACAAGACAGAAATGCCCTCTTTCACCATTTCTACTAAACATAGTTCTTGAAACTCTAACCAGAGCAATTAGACAGACCAAAGAAATTAAAGGGATATGGATAGGAAAGAACTCAAACTATTACTTTTTGCTAATGACATGATTCTATACTTAGAGGATTCAAAAAATTCCACCAGAAATCTTCTAGAACTAATAAATGAATTCATCAAAGTAGCAGGATATAAAATCAATACCCAGAAATTAAAGGCATTTCTGTACATCAGTGGCAAATCCACTGAAAGAGAAAATAGGAAAACCACCCCATTTACAACAGCCTCAAAAAATAAAATACTTGGGAGTCAACTTAATGAAAGTAGTGAAAGACCTTTTCAATGAAAACTACAGAAAGCTAAAGAAAGAAATTAAAGAAGACCTTAGAATCTTTGGAAAGATCTCCCTTGTTCTTGGATAGGCAGAATTAATATTGTCAAAATGACCATACTACCAAAAGCGCTATACAAATTTTATTTAATTCCAATTAAAATCACAATGACATTCCTCATAGAAATAGAAAAAGCAATCATGAAATTCATCTGGATAAATAAGAGACCCAGAATAGCCAAAACAATCCTTAGCAAGAAGAATGAAGCATGATGGCATCACTTTGCCAGATCTTAAACTATACTACAGAGCAAGAGTAACAAAAACAGCATGGTATTGGCATCAAAGTAGACTTGTAGGCCAATGGTACAGAACAGAGGACACAGAGACAAACCCACATAACTACAGTTATGTCATATTAGACAAAGGTGCCAAAAACATATATTGGAGAAAAGATAGCATCTTCAAAAAAATGGTACTCAGAAAACTGGAAATCCATATGCAACAAAATGAAATTATACCACTATCTCTCACCATGCACAAAAGTCAACTCAAAGTGGACCAAGGACCTAGGAATTAAACTAGAGACACTGCACCAAATAGAATAAAAAGCATACCCAAATCTTTCTCACATCATATTAGGCCCTGACTTCCTTAATAAGACTTCTATAGCACAAGAAATAAAATCAATAATCAATAAATGGGATGGGTTCAAACTAAAAAGCTTCTTCTCAGCAAAAGAAACAATCAGTGAGGTAAACAGAGAGCCTACATTTTGGGAGCAAATTTTTACCACACACACACTTCAGATAGAGCTCTAATCTCTAGGATATATAATGAACTCAAAAATCTTAACACCAAAAATCCAAATAACCCAACTAATCAATGGGCCAAGGAACTGAACAGACACTTCTCAGAAGATGATATACAATCAGTCAACAAATTATTTTTAAAAAAAGTTCTGCATCTCTAGCAATTAGAGAAATGCAAATCAAAACTAAGATTTTTATCTTGCTCCAGTCAGAATGGCAACTATTAATACAAACAACAAATAAGTGTTGGTGAAGATATGGGGGTAAAGGTACACTCATGCATTGCTGGTGTGACTGCAAATTGGTGCAGCCAATATGGAAAGCAGTATGGAAATTCCTCAGAAAACATGGGAGTGAAACCACCAATGACCCAGATATCCCACTCCTCATTATACACCCAAAGGAATTAAAAACAGCATACTACAGTGACAAAGCCACATCAATGTTTATAGCAGCATAACTCACAATAGCTAAACTGTGGAACCAACCTAGATTCCCTTCAATAGATGAATGGATAAGAAACTGCCGTAACTATACACACTGGAATTTTACTCAGCATTAAAAGAGAGTAAAATCATGGCATGTGCAGGTAAATGGATGTAGCTGGAGAATATCACGCTAATTGAAGTTAGCCAATCCCCCCAAACCAAATACCAAATGTTTTCTCTGATATGTGGATGCTGATACATAGTGAGGATGGGAGTGGATTAGTATGGGAGGAATGGGCATATATTAATTAGTTGAGCAAAGAGGAGGGAGGGGAAGCTAGGGGCCATGGGGATAGGAAAGATAGTGGAATGAGATGGACTTCATTACCCTAAGTGCATGTATGAATACATGAATGGGGTGTGACTACTTTGTGAACAACCAAAGTCATGAAAAATTGTGTTCTATATGTGTACTATGAATTGAAATGCATTCTGTTGTCCTGTAAAACAAATTAGAATAAACAAATAAATTTATAAAAATGAAATAATTTTTGCTTTATGAAAATCATGGAAACATTTAAATTTTTTATCCTAAATATATTTAAATGTCTTTTAAAATGTCTTTTAAAAAACACATAGAAATCACAACATAGCTACTTGCATGCCAGTATACTAAATTACCCAGATTTTACCAAATTTACTGTAAAAGAGAAAAATGCCAGTCAATAGAAACAGTGGCTATCATTCATTGAGCTCTTTCTAGGGCCTGTACTGACAGATTTGACTTTGTAAATTTTTGAGTATTAATCAGTTCTAAGCAAAAGCATTCACAAAGTATAGATAATGGGAATACATAATGAAATATGAATCTGTCTCTACCAGCCAAATACTTTGTTGTAAGACAGAATAGCTGAGACTCCATTTTCACATCTAGAAAAGGAGTTAATATTTCTATGTAACCACACCTTATTGTAAGTTCTGGAAGGACAGTGACTTAACACTCTACATGTGTGAAAATGTGAAATGATGTTTATACATATATGCAGCGAGCAAGAACTTATAATTTTAAGACTAAACTTAAATATTAGTTCCTTGAACTTGCTAACATAGAGCCCTGGCAAGGGAGGTTTAAAAAAGCACACATAATTCTCAAAAAAAAAAAAAGAAATGTTTATGTTTTTTTTTTCTACAGTTACTGGAGTTGCCATTAAACATTTTGCATGCATACACCTTAAACCCCACAGACATTTTCTTCCCCTTTTTTCACCTTGATCCTCGGGCTCTTCTTCGTCTTCTATCTCCTGACCAGATAAAATATCCCAAGTTTCACTTAGTGATATCTCTTGTAGAGCTGAATCATCACCACACCACTCATCCTATTGAAATGTGTATACATGTGTAAATTAAAATTTTGTTAATACATATAATAACAATACATACTATGTAGATATATTTAATCTCATTGAAGTCTGAACTATTTAAATAGGATTCTATACAGTTGTCTTTAATACAGTTACCGTTATCATACAGAGGTCTATCTCAGATGAGTCACATAACAATAATTTTAGAAGATATTTAATCTATGTGAGGAAGGATCTATTGTTAGTAAGCAAGAAAGAACTTATCAGGTTTATTTGTGAGGAATGTAACAGCATTCTTCCTGGACATAGTACAGTGGAATCCTCCAGAATCCTCACTGCTTCCTCTATGAGGTCAATTTTCACCCTTTATCATCTAAGATGAACTTTTTCAGTGTAACTACGCTTATCAACATTTTCACAGAAATAAATATCTGTTAAAAGGAAACATTAAATTTTGAAGCACTTACAACCAAAGGCTCAATAAACTGAAAAGATTCTTCATCTCTTCTTCCCATGGATGTAGATCTTGATCTCATTTGCTCACTCATTTTATACTGAAAGCAGAATAATGTGATTTGCAAAAGGCACGTAAGAGAATAGATACATACATCATCATGTTTATGGCCAAAGGTAAGCTTATAATGCTTTAAAATTTCGAAAATCCTTTAAAAGCATGTCCAAGAGTGTGTCTATGTTACCCAAGTGTACGTAAAGCCCTGTATGTTGGTCATGCCAGCAAACAAACTGTCTTAAGTCATGTGGCAACGGATGGAAGACATTTCCCTGAGGTTCTTTAGGCAAACAGATTCTCTATCATCCAGATACTTAGGAAAGCACCACCAGACAACTACAGCTAGAATGCCTACTGCTTTTGTCACAGCCACATTAACTTGGCCTATCTGCCCCTAAAGTAACTTTCTGCTGGAACGCACTGCCTCTCTCATTCTTTCCTGCTACCCTCTAGGGCTGTTTCTGCCCAGTATATGTCAGAGGTGAGAATGTGCACTACAGAGCAATGGGTGCAACCCTCACTGGGTGCTCTACACTTCTCAGGGACGCAATCTCATACCCACAGAGTCCCCCTTTCCTGAACCTTCCCTCACCGTGCTGTGCACCTTGCCCTGCCCCCACTGAGAACTTGGAAATCTGTCTCGTGTACTGTGCAGCATCATCCAGGACCTAGATACCTCTAACATCACCCACAACACTCGTCCCATTGTCCAAGACCCACCTTCCTACCTTGTTAGTGCCTTCAACGTGCGCTGGGGAGCTTATCTCTCCAATATCCACTGTGAAGAGCTTGAGGGCACGGAGGAACCACTCCTGAGCTTTCAGAGAACTGTGTCTGCTGTATTGCACAGCAAGAATAGCTTTTATAGTGGGTATGTGCTAATTTACATATAGCAGTCATGATAGGCCAGGGGTAATACATACATATCATCTTACGTAAGTCAGGACATCAAGAGTCCAGAAACTGCCACGTAGCCTGACCCTGCACAAACAGAGAAATAAGTAACTTCTTGTCAAAGGAACAAGGAAATTGTGTTTGCCAGAGTTCTGACAGCACTTTGTCCCAAAACATCGCGTTCTATGTTAAGACTCCCCTGTTGCACAATGAGCAAGATAAGCATTCCTTCATGTGGGTCCAAGGTTAGGAATTGCAGCAAACATGACCACGGCTCATGGTGGCAGGGCAGAAGCACCTGAGAGAAGCACAACTATCTCAAAGCCCTTCCAACTGCCTGGCCATGGAGCGAGCCCCTGGAATTGCTGCATGCTCTCTGGCACCCCTCACACTCGCTCACACTCATGCTCCTGGGATGGCTGCTCTAAGGACTCACCCAAAGAGTCAATTGGGTAGAGAAAACAAAGACTACAGAAAGGAAGAGTACCTGCAAACCAGCCAGAGGACAGCAGAGTGCATGCGCAATAATGACACTCACAGTAAGGCGCATGAGCACTGAGTCATCCACTGCAAGGGTGGTCTGGGCCACTGTGACCTCAGCAAAGACCCTGTCCTGAGGATAGGATGGGCTTACACAGTCCTTTGGATTTTCCTTCCCAATTGTTCATTCTCTTCCAGGAGCATGAAGGATAGACAGGCTACCTTTACACATATATTTATCTTTGAAAGACCCTCTGTTATAGCAGTAGCTCTTAAGGATCTCAATACCTATTTTTAAAATTTTTCTTAGTTGAAGTTGGACACAATATTTTTATTTTATTTGTTTATTTTTATGTGGTGCTTAGAATCAAGCCCAGAGACTCCCCTGTGCTAGGGAAGTGCTCTACTGCTGAGCCACAACCCCAGCCCCTCAATACCTATTTTTACACATGCTTTGTTCAGTAATTTCCTTCCCTGCTTCTGTTTTTGTCATTTGGATTTTCTGACTCTTACAATGATTTTGCCACCTCCAAATAATAACTATATTCAGATATTTTTTTCTTTACTTTGAGGGGATACAATGTTATACTAGGTAAAGAATGTTGGGGGAAAAAAAGAATGTTGGAGTCCTCACATAAACAATTTTGTGACATATTTTACAACAGTGATAGGCAGAACTGTGTGATATTGGCATGGGAATAAAAATCAAATGTTTAAACCTAGACCCATGCATTTATGTTAAATTTAATTTTGCAGAAAGATTCCAAGGCAATTCAAAGGGAATGGTGTTTTATTCAAGTAAAAATGCTGAAATATTTGGTCACTGACATAAACAAATGAGGCTAAACATTTGAAAGCACATGGGGCACAAATATTGAAGGTGGGAGGCAGGAAACAGACCTTGAATCAGCAAGGTCTACTTCATTCAGTGGTGGAACCAATCAGACAAACACCTGATGTGGCTCATTTTCAGGGGTAAAATGGCTTCTGGCCACCACGAGGTTCTGGGATTATATGCAGCCTTTACAAGTTCATGGAAGAAGTTAGTTATATTTGGCAGGCCCTTTGGTGGGCAAGGGGCAGGTCCAGGCCATAGGAGGAGTTTTGGTGGGAGTAACATTTAGGGCTGGGCAGGAGGGCAGTTAGGTAACCATATCCTTCAACTTTTATCTCACTTCACATACAAAAATTAAATCAAAATGCTTCATAGGATTAGACATAAGAGCTAAGGTTATAAAAGCTAAAAGGCATAAAATTTTCAGGATCAAACATAGGGGCCCCTGCTGAGGCCCTGGACTCCATAGCTGAAGATGCAGCACTCTAGTGAAGGCTTCCCTTGCCACTATGCCATCCTCTCCTGGCTTGGGGGTCCTAGTCAACTCTTGTCTTTCTCTTTGGGGAAGGGATTGCAGCTGTAGAGGAAGGTGGAAGGAGGAGAAGTTAGAAAGCACAGATGAACAGAGCATTCAGAGGGAACTGCAACAACACAGCAACCCCTGCCCCAGACCCCAGGGCACCACTGCCTAGGTGAGGCCACAGACATGATCCATCTGGGAACAGGCCTGTTTTCCTGTCACTCTAGTGCGGTAGTCTTGGTTCTCAGGTTCTTGCCTTTTGTGCTTGCTTACTGTGACATTGCCTTTTTTCCTTCATGGGGACTTCTGTGTGGACTCAGGAAATGAAAAACCACCTGGAGGAAAATCCCCATGCTTGGGATGGGGTCCTGCAAAGCTCCCTGTGTTAAAGTATTCCCTCCCAGGGTGGATTACTGGTAGGTTGTAGGGCCTCATGGGAGGTATTTAGGTCATGTAGGACATGCTCCTGAGGGAATGTGAGACCCTGCTGCTTTCCTCTTCCTCTATTACTTCTGTATTTTGAAGTAAGCTGTTTTGCTACTCCCATGATGGTGTGCTGCCCTTACCAGAGGCCTAACATTATGCCACTTTGTGATTTTGGACTAGACTCTCCAGACATATAATGCACTATAAAGCGTTTCTCCTTAATTTAGCCACAGGTATTTTGTTATGGTAACAAAAAGCTTAATAGTACAGAAAATAGGTACCAAGAAGTTTGGAGCAATCATTGCTATAAGTATATACTTGAAGATGTGAAAGAATCAGCTAATGGGAAGAGGATGGAAGAGACTAGAGGAACAGACTAGAGAAAGCAGTCTTCCTACCAGTCTTAGAGCTTCTGCTCCATTATTAACCTTCTCAGGGACACTTCTCCTGTGCACCCTGTGTAACCTAGTTACTTCTAGACTAGCTCCTAGATTATTCTGTTCTCGACACTTTTCACAGTCTGGATGCATTTATTCATTGGTTGGTGGGTCTTCTATTGCTCCCTAGTTCAGAGCTAAATCTCCAGTTGATGTAAGAACAGAAATAACCATGAATCGAGGAACCACAGCCATTTGTTTGATATTAATTAACGGGTCATTTGTGACTTCTTGCTTCCTTGTCCTGGTGCATTGCATTTCTGAAGAATCTCTCTTCATCACTACAAGTATTTTTGCAATGCATGTTTCCCACAGTAACTCCTGTGGGATTCTGAGTGTGTGTGTGGTGACGCCATATGGAATACCTTGCCCTGTTCTGCCTCTCTTCTTCATCATTCAATTATTTTATTGCTGTTTTAAGTGACATGTGTCTGATAAATATGAAGGAGACGTGCAAGATGTTACCTGATGAAAATGATCCTACTACAGACATGAACAGATACCTACACTTCCGCAGTGACTTCTTGAACAAATCATAAACTTATCCTAGGCATGAGAAGTAATGTCAGGACAGTGCGAGGAGTTCTAAACATAAGAATTTATTCCCCTTTCAAATTTGGGACTCAAATTTAACTTGAAAGGTGAAATAGCCAACTGATTGGTCAGAGAGATGAGTGCAGTTTCAGAATTTTGTTGATTTGGGTTTGTTTTGTGTTGTAGTGTTACAGGGGACAGACAAACAAGACATCTAAGATAACAGGAAACAGTTTTATTTGGCTGCAGCCAGGTTCAGAGGGTACAACTTTTCCTGTAATCAATGAATCCCCCTGAACCCTTAGTTTAGGCAGTTTCCGAACTTTATACCCAGCATGAAGGTGAGGGACTCAGAAGTTCACAGTCTGCAGAATTTCACACAAATGCAGCTTTTTCTTTCTCTGTTCTGGGAAAGTTAACCTTTCAAGGACAGCTCCTGAGAAGGGGAGAGCTTCTTCTCCCCTTTCTTTCCTCCCCCTGCCAGCTCTTACCAGGGAGCCCAATTAGTAACCTCTTATCTTTGAAACTTAAACATCTCTGTGAAGCTCCAGTCCAAGGCCAGGGACCTAGTTAAAACAATCTGGTTTTCTTATCACACTCTGTATTTGCAAGCACACTTCTACAAACTATTACATATGTTGTTATTTATATTAGATAGTCCATAAGTATTTGTGAAATCCTAGTAAAGGGGCGTTCAGCACCTGGAGTACTGATCTCTTCCAGGCCAGGAAAGATAGAGCAACAGGAAATAAGAAATCTAACTACATTTGATGAACCCAACCTAATTCCAACTGAAGATTGGGAGCCATCTCATCACAAAGTCATGACAAGTTCATTTCTGTTTTACTAACATTTCTGTTTGGCCTGATCATACTTTGATGTTTAAACTTGTTTGGAATTCCTGCCCATGCTCTGAACTTGCCCATGCCTGGCTCTCCTTGACCAGATAACAACCCTCCCTAAAACCTCAGTGGCTCATCATAAATTCTGAGGTTGATATCTAAATTTACTCCCTACCTTGAAATCTTAAGCCATGTAGACCATTAACCTGATTTCCGCCCTTGTATTACACTTGCCAGAACCCTGTTAGCTGTAAGTCTCCAAGACACCAGCCTTTGTAACTTTTTTTGCTATGAAAACATCCCTGCTCTTAGATCAGATACTGTCCTCTGGCATGGCCTTAGTTGAGGCGGTTGTTGATAAGCTTGCTTTCATTTGGTTTGAAACTGGAGATGTTTGTCTTTTCTTTGCATCACAGATTCAATGCACTGAATTCTTTTGTAGAGATTCTTGTGCTGATAGTCCTAAGATCAATTATGGTGAATACTTCTGGAGAAGCTTAGTTAAGATTTTCTGTGGAGGAGGGGGTGCCACTACAATAGGTGAGCTAAAGGGGCTGTATTCCATAATAGGGAAATCCAGGAAGGAAACCTATCCTGGCTGAGGGCTAAGTGACCCTGCAGTTGAGGCTGTGGAGTAGACAGCACTGGCCAGTGGCGGAATGGAGGATGAGATCCAGATTCAGAAAAGTCTGCAAATACCTGCAGAGTTGTGTTACAACAGATTCAGGCAGGGAGCACCAGGTCCCAACAAAGATAAGGCAAATATGCAAGTTAAACCAGCTACAGACATCTTTAGGCAGGTCAGCATGATAAACAGGACCTGGGATACACGTCATCCCTATCTCAAGAAATATCAATGAGTTGGTAGAGTGCTTGCCTCACATGCACAAGGCCCTGGGTTCAATCCCCTGCACCACAAAGAGAGAGAGAGAGAGAGAGAAAAGAAGAAGAATAAAAAGAAAAAACAATAATATTGCTTATCACATGGGACTTTACAAACACCTTCCCACATCACCGTGGCCACTCAGAAGTCACAAAGACCCCTTTCCCATCTTGGGTGGGAGTCAGGACTTATGTGAAAATCTGAGACAATGAACATTTTCACCACAAGAGATTGAGTACACAGTCAAATAAAAACAATAATTGTATTACATGATACAAAATAAATGTAGTCTCCCCACACACCATCCCCTTACTATCTATTCCAGAAGGTAAGTATCCATGCTGAAGACCAGATCAGACAGAGATAATACGCGTTACCACATGATTTTGGAGTCTGAGAGGCACAAATGGTTTTTGGATTCTGCACACCATCTCCATTGACTCCCACACTGCCTAGCAATTTATCAGTCCACATGCATGGGAGAATGAGATAACCTTGCCTTTTCTTTGCTCTAACCCAGGACAATGTTAACCCATAAAAGACCGCCAAAACACAGTACAGAAAAAGGAAAGTACTAGGGGCTGGTGATATAGCTCAGTTGGTAGAGTGCTTCTCTTGCATTTGCATGCACAAGGCCCTGGATTCAATCCTCTGCACCAAAAAAAAAAAAAAAAAAAAAGGAGAGTACTGGAATGCAAACAGAGTAACTGATGAGAGTATCCTGATATTGTACGGACAGACAAAGCAAGGCACCAAAGATAGCCGGAAATAGTTTTATTTGGCTGCAGCTAGGTTCAGAAGGCACAGCTTTTGCTGTAATCAATCAATCCCCTGAACCCCGAGCTCAGGTAGTTTCAGAATCTTATACCCAGCTCAGAAGTTCACAGTCTGCAGAAGTTCACATAAAAGCAGCTTTTTCTCTCATTGTTCTGGATAAGTTAACCCTTCAAGACAACACCTGAGAAGGGGAGAGCTTCTTCTCCTCTTTCTTTCCTCCCTCTGCCAGCTGTTACCACGGAGCCCAGTTGATAAATTCTCTTATCTTAGAAATGTGGACATCTCTGTGAATCCCCAGCTCAAGGCCAGAGACCTTGTTTACACATTTCAACAAACTACCATAATGGCTAAATGTTTGTGAAAAACTAGTAAGGGGGTGTCCTTACTAGTTTTTCACAAACATTGAAAAACTGAGTTCTTCCAGCTAGCAAGTAAAATAGGGCAACACAAACATAGGAAGTTTGTCTAAATTGAACTCTTTTGAAGAGACTCTTTTGCTTATAGTCTTAAAATCATTTATGGTGAAGATTTTTGGAGAAGCTTCGTTAAGATTTTTTTGTGGGGAATGGGTGCCACTACAATTCCCTCCTTTAATGATGCTCCTCATAAATTAATCCTTTAAATTTAAGAGCATCATTACCATTATCTTGGCTTAAAACCTTATATAATGCCAAAACCTTAGTTGTTATCATCCTTTCAACAGTGATTTCTATAGTGAACCCGATAGTTTTAATGCACAGTGGAGCTAAACATGGAAGCAATAAACAGGTTAACAGCAGAATACCCACTATACCAATTAATCTTTTAAATCCACCAAGAATTGAAAATCATCCCCCAAAATGTGTGTTCGGGTCCCAAATTAATGCCCTTCCAAGTATGAACTGGCACATGTGCTAGTTTTCTTATGTTGTTGGCTATATTCTTAACTGTTTGTCCATTTTCATCTATTTAGATGCAACAATCTGAGCTGTTGAACTCTCCACATATTTCTCTTTCCTCAGCCAGTAGGTAGTCTAATACCAAGTGGTTTTGATAGATAGCCGCTTGCGCCTGAGTCTGTTGTGTGGCTAGGAGGTCAAAGGCTGTGGCAATCTGATTAATAATAATTTCTAGTATAGCTTGTAAGTGAATAATTCTGTTTAGCATGTAAATAGGAGTTCTGTAGTCCCAACTGCCATTTTGTGCCCAGGTAGCAGGACCATAAGTGGCAATAATCCTCTGGGGTGGCCAGTTACCTTCACCCCAAGATTGGTGACCTCCTAAATCAAGTTCCTTCCCAATGGACCTCTTTTTTCTTTCCAAACAGTCATCCATCTATAGCATTCCTCTTGTGGGACAGGTCCTAAATATATGTTTTACCACCTCTTGGTTATAGTAGATTGGCTTGATACATGGTTCACATGATCTCCACTGTTGGAATAGGAATAGGGCAGAATCCCTTAAGGGTATCAAAGGAAACCAAGCTAAATAATAGACTAACATTTTGGTTAGCATAGGTTAAACAGCATAAATTAACAAAGCCAAACTAATAACATCAAGCAAATCCTAGAAAACTTATATAAGCAAGATTTAAAAGTATAATTAAAATTTTGTTACCAAGAGTCCAGTCAGTAGGAGTTACTATTATCAAACCAGTAGCAAAAACTAAACAGAGAACTGTGTATATATCTAGAAGCAAGAGGTGGCAATGCATTACAGTATAAGAACTATCTTAGAGGTTGAAAGAGTTCATTAGTCCTGGTGGAAAGTTTATCTTTCACCATGTGTTGATCAGCCAGTCCTTCCCATGTGGCTGAAACAGGGCCATAGTCTCCTCAAGCTTTGGCTGAGCATAGAGTGACTGGAGTAGAACTGTTGTCCTTCTGATCCTCAAGCTTCTCCGGTGCTCCTTTTTCTTTGGGATGGTCAGCTTCAAGGGCATAGCAGCATCTGGAGGGCACTCCCAGTCCTCAGCTGCAGGTGTGAGTCTGGTGTAGTTAATCCAGGGACCTATCTCTGTAACCTTTACTGCAGTTTGGGGTGGATAAAACAACAGTGAAAGGGCCCTTCCAAAGAAGTTCAGGTGTTGAATATTCCAGTCTTTGACTCAGAATCAATCTTCAGGCTTTAAGGAGTGTGCACCTGTGGTCAAACTTAGTCAATCTTTCTCTAACCATTGGTTGAGAACCTGTAAAAATTTCCCCTAAGGCCTGAAGCTGTTGTCTCAGGGTGAATTCTCCTATCTCCCTTAAGTCTGCCTGTAGTCCCCTAATAAGGGGGGGGGGCTCCCATCCATTATCTCATAAGGAGAGAATCCAGTCCTCCTGGTGGGAGTGGATCTAATCCTCAACAGTGTAATAGGGAGAAGTTCATCACAATGTGAGTCTCCTGACACAGCTTACACAATTGAGCCTTAAAGTCCTGTTCATCCTTTTAACTTTACCAGAACTCTGCAGCCTATAGGCAGTATGTAACTTCCATCTGATGTTTAAACTCTGGGCCAGTAATTGTATCACCTCTGTCACAAAAGCTGGCCAATAGTTATTGGGTCATCAAATCTGAGAATAATTTCCTGGAGGAGCATTCTGGTTACCTCCCTAGCCTTTTCAATGTGGGTGGGAATGGCTTCCACCCAGTCAGAGTAGGAGCACACAAAACCCAAAAGTTATTTATAGCCCCGTGAGTGTGGTAGTTCAGTGAAGTCTACTTCCAAGTCTTCAAAGGTGCTCCTCCTATAGTTTGGATTCCTGGTGGAAGTTTTGGCCCCTGGTGAGGATTGTTCTGAGCACAAACCTCACGTTGTTTACAAATCATCCAGATGATTCTTGTGAGCTGGGGGACATAGAAATGTTAACTCTGAATGGTCTCAAGTGCTGTATGTCCAACGTATTCTCCTGTGGAACTGTCTGATAAAGGCTGGGGCTAGAATCTCTGGGATGGCTATTCCGGCCATCAGAAAATCTCCACCATCCACCTGGGAGAAAAAGTTCTATTTCAGTCTTATATCACTTACTTTTATGTAGGGAATATGTTGGCTCCCATTCTGTTAGATGGTTGGCCAGGCAGAAGGGCAGCATTTAAACCTGGGACTGGATTTTCTTCCCATTTCTTGTAGGCAGCCAACTTGGCCTCTCTGTCAGCTCTCTGGTTGCCCTGAGCAACCACAGTGTTTCCCTTTTGATGACCTTGGCAATATATAATCACAACCTTCCTGGGAGCCCACAGTGCATCCAAAAGTTTAAGTTTTTTTTCCCATACATTATGCTTCTTTTTTCCACCTGAATTAATTAGCCCCCTTTTCTTACATAAAGCCCATGAACATGAAGAGTAGTGAATGCATATTTTTATTCTGTGTAAATATTCACACAAACCCTGCTGTCAGCCGAGGTGCTCAAGTCAAAGCAATACGTTTTGCTTTTTGTGCTGAAGTTCCCTGAGCCAGAGGTTCTGCCTCAACAGTGGAGTCCAGAGTGACCACTGCATATCCAGCAAAACATACCCCATATTTTATAGAACTGCTTCCATCTGTGAAGTACTCCACATCAGGGTCCCTGAGGGCTGGTCTTCCAGGTCTGGTCTGCTTGAGAACATTTCATCCATGACTTCAATACAGTTGTGATCAGGTTGTCCAGGTCAGATGGGAAGCAAAGTTGCTGGGTTTAGAGTCTGGACAACTTCAACATGGGTATGTAGATTCTCACATAACATGCCCTGGTATTGACCATTCTCTTATTAGTCAACCAATATTGTCCTTTGTACTCTAACAATGTCAAAATTGAATGAGGAATCCTGAAAACCAATTTTTGTCCCATAGCCAGTTTATCAGCTTCCAACACCAGAAGATCTGTAGCTGCAAAGGCCCATAAATAAGGTGACCAGCCTTGAGCTACAGAGTCCAGCTGTTTGGATATTCTCCATGTCCCCAGCACCTGAGTCAAGACTCCTACAGTCACTCCAGACTGTACTGACATACAGAAAGAAAGGCTTTGTGAGGTCAGGGAGCCCTAGTTCAAGTGCACTGGGAGTGCTTGTTTAATGTCCTCAAAGACCTTTTGCTTAGTTGGCCCCCATATTAGAGGATCCCATTCTCCCCACTTTGTGGCTTCATAGAGGAGTTTTGCCATAATTTAAAGTTGGGGATTTATATATGGCTGAATCAAGCATACCCCAAGAATTTTCTAGTCTGATGGCTGGTTGAAGGGAATGGAATTGAGCAGATCTCCTGTTTCTTTTGAGGCTCAGTTGCTGTTGTCTGTTCTGTTGCTGGAGTCAGATGGCAACCAAGGTATTTGACTTTTTCTTGATAGATATAGGCTTTTAAGTCAGAATCCAGTGCTGTCCCAAAGACGGTGTACTCAAGTCCCTGGGAGGAACTGTCATTTAGGGAAGGGAAGTGTACACAGAGCCTCTAGAACTTTAAGATGCAGGATTTTTGTTGTTGTTGTTGTTATCCCCCGGTGCAGGATCTTGGATGCTGGGATTCTCCAACTCTTAAATACAATGTAAAACTTAGCAGAGATTGATGACCTGGGACATCATTTGTATAAAAGGCACCTATGTAAATCTCACCATGAGCCGTCTGCCCAGGTTGGAGGGCAGGTCCTGTGCAGGTCCTGGTGTGGCAGCCACATTGTGCTCACCTAGGTGTTGCTCTTTGTGTGGCTTTCTCCTCTTGTCAGGCGGGAGCCTGCTCTAATTGTATATAGTAGCTGCCCCGCTTGTGTTTTTGTTCACTATGCCTGGGTGCATGGGGCTCTGTGGTCCTTCCCACTGGTGGCTCACAGCATGTGGCTTGGAGCCAAGGTGGCATGTCCTTTTGGAGTGTGCGCCCTGTGGCCCACTATTGGCTGTTAACGTGAATTTACAAGCCCAATGTATTTTTGGGCTTGCAGCAGCTGAGCCCTCCTGAGGCCCTGGGTCCCGAGCATCAGATACAGCTGTGTGTGCCTATCAGACCCCTGCCATATTCGTCAATCATCAACTTCTGAGCAAGCAGGGAAAAACTGAACGGAGGGGCTGGGACCTTGAGCTGAGGGAAAACACTCAATCCTTCTCTGTTCAAGGCTTAGTTTTTGAGTGTGGCCGTGGGTGCTTGCCCACAGGGGCCACTGGAGGCTTCCCTTTTTGTCTGACCACACTTTTTTTTCTTATGAACATTTAGACCATTGGCTTTGTTCTAGTGAAACCCCCCGCCTTTGAGTGACCTCTGGGTTTGTGGTGAGGGCAGCTGTAAGGAGATCCACCCTCCTTTTTATCTTTTTGGTCTGCCAGTCTTTGAGCCTCTTCATCTTGATTGATGAAAACTGTGGTGGCCACCTTAATCAGGTCACTGGCACACTTCTCAGTAAAGCCCTATAGGTTTGTAATTTTGGGCAAATGTCACTCTGAACCTGTCCCACAAAGGCTGAATTGATCACCTTTTGCTTGAGCCTCTGCATCTCTTCACTGACAAACTTGTGCTAAGGCTGCTACACTTGTATAGTGCCCCTCCTCCCCCGGTGCCTCTGGATAGGGAGAGAAGTGGCATCGGCGGTAGCTGGGCACTCAGCTCTGAGTCAGTTGGGCACATCTCTTTTGATTATTGCTGCCAGTTTCATAGGGCAGAGGGGCATTAGGAGGATGTGGGGCCCAAGTAAATGTTCAGGGCTATCTAGGGTGAGAGAGGGGAGATGCTGGAGCAGTGGGAGGCTTTGCTCCAGCTCTGTTTGTCTACAGATTTGCTCCGGCTTAGGCTAGGGCTTAGGGCTGGCTCCAATTCCTTCTAACTCTTGAGCACAGACTGTTTGTTTTGTTATCTTTTTCCTTTTCACTATTTGTTATTCCCTCCAAAGGAACGGATGGAACACTGAGGAAATGGCATGGCTTATTTGCTCCTCTTGGAGGGAAACAGTCAACACACACGACATTGCTGGCAACCTTTGCTTATATGCATGCAGAGGAGAATTTTGCTCTCTTTTTCCCTTCTCTCAGGCTTCCTATGAAGGCTTCTTGATATCTTTTTATCTTTAGATTTCCTTCTTTATTGGGGCCCCGTCCTAGGTCTGGATAATGGGCTGCATCAGATCAGTCATGGCCCAGGCTTTCTCTGTGTAGGAGGGAGTATGATTTTTCCAACTTATGAGCACAATAGTGGAGAAAGGCTGGCACACAAAACTGCCTTGTCTCCATGGTCAACATGGGCAGGTCCTTTAGTCCCTTGCAGGGGCATCTGGAGTGCTCTCATCTGAGTTGTGGCTCTGGTCTTGGAACAAATCTCCCATCTTAATCTCAGGAGGTGAAAGAGTCTTTGGTCCTAGGAAGCCTTTGGCTCTGAGGACATCATGGAAGAAGGAGTAGCCAGTATTGGGGGGCCATCATTGGTTGCCTCTGAGGACAAGGGACCTGAGGGTACAGTCTGTTGTCCCAGTGGTCTTGGCAAATTCAGGTAGAGTGGCACATAATGTCTTGGGTCCTCTTCTGGCTCACGGGGAAAACTGTTTCCCTTCCTGTCTTTCCTACTCAGGTTTTCTGTTTAGCTGCTTTCCGCTGGGTCTTAGAGACCACTGTGCTTCTGGGTAATATCAGCTTGGACTGTCCATCTAGACAGGCTCTCAACCAAGGGGGCTGTTTCTGTACTGTCTCTTGCCAGCAATCAATATAAAAGAATTGGTTCAGGGGTTCCAACAACAATCAAAAGGACCTCAGCAATGACTCTCTCATCTAAGGATCATTCTGGTGGCCAGCCCACGCCTTGGGTGGGCCATTCTAATTCACAGAGAGCATGCAACCTTTGTGGAGTGAGTCTCACCCCACAGTTACCAGGAAAACCTTCCTAACCTTTCTAACACACATTTCAGAAGGCTCAGTTTCCTTTGTGTGCCTCCCATGTTCCACCCTGCATTGGTGTCGCACATTTAGGACAAGACTCGCTTCACCCATCTCTGACTGCTCCCCTCGCATGGACTTAGGGCCCTCTTAGCCTTGCAGGTCGGTATCAACCCCAGACCTGGAGCTTTCACCTAGACGTTGGTTGGTGAAATTCCGCCATAGACTGTATGAGGTGCCACGGAACCGCGGATCAGGACTCTGCACTCACTTCGGCCCTGGGGTTGAATGGGAACCCTTCCCTGTGTCTGTCTCATTCACACACTTTCACACAGACATGGTCGGAACAAAATTAATATAACTGCCCAAATTCCAACAATTCCAAACCAGACAAAAAGGGAGTCACGGTTTCCCCTCTGCTCACTGACCCCGAACAGACACTACTCAGGTGACTCCCCGGGTCGTTTCAGCTTCAACCCCTTTGGAGGGTACTCAGGACCCAACAGAGGGTGATCAAGCCTCTCTTCCACCTGCTTAGGCCTCAAAGGGGAAGTCAGGTGGGCTACAAAACCAAATGGACCCGGGTCCTACCTGTTCAGCTGGGCGGTGCTCCAAAACCCTATTTCTAGTTTCTGCTCCTTCAGGGTTCCATTGTGCTCTGGAATGGCAGGTTCAGGGTCCTGGGTGAGTGGCCTCTCCTTCAGGTCAAGATTTGCCTTTGCATGCTAAAAGGAAACACTGTGCCCCACCACCATGGGGAAGCTGGTCCCTGGAGAAAAGAGAGGCAGAACAGCCATCCCTACCTCCTCCATTCCATCTGGGTTGCCAAAAATGTTGTAGAGACAGACAAGGCAAGGCACCAAAGATAGCAGAAAACAGTCTTATTTGGCTGCAGCCAGGTTCAGACGGCACAGCTTTTGCTGTAATCAATCAATTCCCTGAACCCCGAGTTTAGGTAGTTTCAGAATTTTATACCCAGCATGTAAGGGGAGGGGCTCAGATGTTCACAGTCTGCAGAAGTTCACATAAAAGCAGCTTTTTCTTTCACTATTCTGAGCAAGTTAACTCTTCAAGGACAACACCTGAGAAGGGGAGAGCTTCTTCTCCCCTTTCTTTCCTCCCCCTGCCAGCTGTTACCATGGAGCCCAATGGGTAACTTCTCTTATCTTAGAAATGTAGACATCTCTGTGAAGCCCCAGCTCAAGGCCAGAGGCCTTGTTTGCACATTTCTACAAACTACCATACTGGATAAATGTTTGTGAAAAACTAGTAAGGGGATGTCCAGCACCTGGAGTGCTGATTTCTTCCAGATTGGTGGCCAAGTAAAACAGGGCAACACGAAAATAGGAAGTTTATCTACATTGAATTCTTTTGTAGAGACTCTTTTGCTTATAGTCTTAAAATCAATTATGGTCAAGTTTTTGGAGAAGTTAATATTTTTTGTGAGGGAGGGGGGTGCCACTACTCTGAGGGGAGCAGGGCTGCCTCAAGGCCCATTATAACGCTTGTCAGGTGATGCCAGGCTCCACTGTCCTTTGCCAATACAGAAGTCACTCTCCAAGGCCTGCTCCCCGATCCTGAGGTGAAAAAGCATTTGCATAGCACTAGGTGCTACTGGAGAAAGTCAGAGTTCCTTACATTAGAGCCACTTCAGTAGAAAGTCATCTGGTCTCCTGGGATCTCACTGTTGGAGATCAGGCTTCTCTGTGACTCTGGTCCCTTCCTCAGTCCCTTCTGAGAGGATCCCAAGATTTCACCTCTCTTTTTGAATCATCTACCCCACCTCTATGACTGATCTCTGAGCCAAAGCACTTTCCCATTCTCAGCTGAGACCTAAGCAGGCAGGGGAGGGAGAATGGCCTCAGTGATGGAATGGAACATGCATTTTGTTGTCTGGGCCATGTTCTTCTGCTCATCAGTCCTGGGCCACTCAGCTCTGGCAACCACCCAACCAGGAAGGCCAGAACTGATGGGAATGCATGACTTGCCATTGCTTTCTCTTTCTGAGGGCAGAGGTCAAGACGAAGTTCCTAAGTTGGTTACCAGGGAAACTAAAGCTTCATCTACTTAACTCAAAAAAAAATCAATTTTCACAATTAATATTCACTAGTTGGGGGCTGGGGTTGTGGCTCAGCAGTAGAGAACTTGCCTATCACCTTGAGGCCCTGAGTTTGATCCTCAGCACCACATAAAAATAAATAAATAAAATAAAGGTATGAAAAGAAAAAAAAATATTTACTAGAAATTATAAGGAACAAGAATAAACATTGAATCCTAATAGACCTATAACCCACTTAATAAATAGCACACTAGCAGCACCATGGCTACACCTCCCTTATCATATCCCCTTTCTAAACTATAATTATGCAGAATTTGATGTTTTTATGTATTTAACTTCTACTTTTACTCATATGAATTTTCCCAAATCACATCCAGTATTAGCTTAAGTTTCTTTAAACTTTATCCTGTCAAAACTGTGTGCAGGGCTGGGGATGTGGCTCAAGCGGTAGGGTGCTCGCCTGGCATGCGTGCAGCCCGGGTTCGATCCTCAGCACCACATACAAACAAAGATGTTGTGTCTGCCAAGAACTAAAAAATAAATATTTAAAAACTCTCTCTCTCTCTCTCTCTCTCTCTCTAAAAAAATTATGTGCATTTCTACAGTGTGCTTTTGTCACTCATATTATGCTGCGGAGACTCATCTATGGTAATATGTATGTATACATTCATTTGCTTTCTCTGCTGTTCAACATGTTATTGTATGATTATATCACATTGATTTACTCTACTCTTAATGGACATTTAGGCTGCTTCTTGTGTTTTCTTTATTGTAAATAACACTGCTGTGAAAGAAAAAGAGAGAAAAACAAAGGAGTGAAAACACAGGAAGTATTGTGGGAGTGTTGCCAAAATCTTGGTCCTTGTCCCTGATGCCAATTAAACAACAAGGACATGATTTTGAGAAAAAGATAAAGGAAGTTTTATTTCTTTGTTAGCAAAGGAGAAGCACAGGGGATTCCTGTCCCAAAGGCTATGATTCTGCCCATCAGCAGGATCAGGGGGCTTTTAAAGAGGTGACACAAAAGCTACATTCCATGTGTTCTCTGTTGGAGTTGTAACTCACTTGTTAATTTGGGAGATAGTCATTTCTGAGATCTTCCGGTACCATTCCCAAAAGTCTGGACTACTTTGTTCCTATGGTGGGTGTGTTCTTAGGGACAGATAACTCTGCCTAGGATGGGGAAGAAAAGTAATCCTGTTTCCCCTGAGATTAGAAAGTGGGGAGATTAGGGAGGAGCAGGGAGAGAGGAAGAAAAAGAAACATATTCAGTTTTTAAAATAAGCTTCAGTGGCAGAGCAGCAAGGGCTACATTCAAAGCACAAAGTGACCACTGCTACAGGAGGCTGTTCACAGACATAGAACTGTGACCTTCAGAAATGTGTGCATCATGGGAATCTGTATGTGCACAGTTTAGTATACATGCATGTACTGAGAAGTGCTCCTGGTCACCTAGAAGGCCCAGTGACTGGGGCCTTGTATACATGACAGGGACACCAAGAACAAGGCAGGAAAGTAGGCAGAAGTTAGAACTTAAAAGACAAGAGTATCTTTTTAAAATTCAAGTCCTACCCTTTCTTCCAAGGCTTAATTTGAAATCTGCACTACAGTTAGGGTCTTGCACATATTTATTTAGTGTGAAATCTATGACCTATCTGTCTCATCTGAAAGAAGATGAAGCCCAGTTACATTTAGTTAAATACAAGAGTATGTTGCTGAGTCTTTTGTCTCTGTTAGCTTGGGAAGGTGCTTTGGAGTTCAGCAGATGTGAAATCACACATGAGGAACACCAGAGTGGGAGTCAGTTAGACACATTCCTCTTCAGTTATAGCAGCTTAGGAACACAAAACCCAGATGGACCCAGATAAATTGGGTTGGAAATTTACCCACTGATACATGGAATGAACCCATAGATGGAAAAAGAGTGGGGCCTGCTCTCAGGTCCCATCTGGTTCCCCAATTATTTACTGAAAGCTCAACCTTGTTTGTAGATTGGGCCACTAGAAAATCTCTGGTTCCTAAGAAAGATAAGTTACCACAGGATATAAGTCTTCTCTTGCAGTTAGCACCACCTGTGTTACGGTCTTAAATCATGAGTTCAACTCAGAAATAGGCAGTTCATAACAGTGTGGGCTTGGAGCTATCCCACTGTTGTCTCATATTGTTGTAGGCTGTGGGTTCAGAGTGAGACAACCTGATGGCACAGGTGGTTACAGGTATGAAATTGGAGCTTATAGTTTGTCTATCCACAACAACTGTTCTCAGTGCTGGAAAGATTCCCAAGGTACCCAACCACAGATAAGAAACTGTAGGCAAGGCATCTTGCCAAGCCCCAGGGAGAGGTCTGTGGGCAAAAACTATTCTATCTTGGGCTGGGGATATAGCTCAATTGATAGAGTGCTTGCCTTGCAAACACAAGGCCCTGGGTTCAATCCCCAGCACCACAAAGAAAGGGGAAAAAAACTACTTTGTCTAAGTACTCACCTGGTTCATTATGTACAATACACCAATAGTGTATTTGGGACAAAAACTGGTGTTGTGATATTCTCTAGTATTTAAAAATTAAGAACAAACTGAGAACAGACTCCTAGCTAACCCAAACCTGGGTTCCATCCAGTGCTGAATAATTGAAGTTGTTTCAGGGAACATAGGAGGCAAGACACCCAATAGGAACAGGAATCAGGTTTATTTAGCTATAGCCAGGTTCAGAGGGCAAAGCTTTTGCTATAATCAGTCAATTACCCTAAACCCCACATTCTGGCAGTTTCAGAACTTTATACCCAGCATGTAAGGGTAGGGGCTCAGAAGTTCATAGTCTGCAGAATTTAGCAAAAAAACTGTTTTTTTCTTTCACTTTTCTGGGCAAGTTAACCCTTCAAAGACAACACCTGAGAAGGGGAGAGCTTCTTCTCCCCCTTTTTTCCTCCTCCTGCCAGCTGTTACCATGGAGCCCAATTAGTAATGTTATGGAGCTGCCACAGAAACTCCAAGTCATAATTTAAATCAAAAAGAGGTTTATTTACCTGGTCAGGGACTGTCACCCACCCATAGAGACTGAAGCTCTTCGAGAGAACAGCAATTTCCTGGCCTGTGTCTTGGGAATTTCAGGATGAAAACCACAGCTCAGGGACTTTCCTTAGTGTCATGTAATCATAAAATCTAAGAGAGCAATTAGCATAGCAACTAAAGACAATTGCATCTTGGGTTTGAGCAGGTGTTAGACAACCGTATCCTGAGTTTGATCAGGAGGTTAGTGGGAGCGAGAATCTACTTTAAAGTCTTGGGTCACCAAGACCACCATATTCTGGATTGAGTACATTTTGTGGGGTACAAAGTACAGAAAACAATACATTGTAGAAAAAAAACAGCTTTCATTTCAGTTTCTCAGAAACAGTTCTTGTAACAGTTTTTTTAATAGAAGGCAGCAAAACGGAGTCTTAGGCCCTATCTATAACAGTTCTTGCTTTATAATTGTCTTATCTCACTTATCAAAATCTTATGTCTGTAATCTATATTTTTACTAATCTATAACCTTTAACTTACACTCTTATTGATTGTATTTATCAGTTCACACAACGGTAATCTCTTACTTATCTTTGAAATGTAAACATCTTTGTGAAGCTCCAGCCCAAGGCCAAAGGCCTAGTTAAATAATCTGTTTTTGTTTTTATCACATTCTGCATTTGCAAGCAACTTCTATAAACTATTAAATATGTTGTCATTTATATTAGATAGTTCATAAATGTTTGTGAAAAACTAGAAAAGGGGCATTCAGCACCTGGAGTGCTGATCTCTTCAAGGCCAAGTAAGATAGAGCAACAGGAAATAAGAAGTTTAACTACATTGAATTCTTTTATAGAGATTCTTGTGCTGATCCCAAGATCAATTATGGTGAAAATTTCTGGAGAAGTTTAATTAAGACTTTTTGTGGAGGAGGGTGTACCACCACAAAGTGAATATAGGGTCAGAGAAAACAAGCAGCCTATTTAGAATTTAGGGAAAGACAGGCAGAAACAAAGCCAGATTAAGAAAAATGGAATAAACAACCAATCTTTCAATGCCCAGATAACACCACCACATTACAGAATGGTTGTTATAAGATCTTAACTGTCAACAATTACTGTGAATGTAAATGGATTAAATTATCTGGTTAAGTGAAATAGAGTGACTGAATGGATAAAACAACTCTACCCAATCATATGTTGCCTAAAAAGAACTCAGTTCACATGTAAGGATGCATAGACACTGAAACTGAATGAGTGGAATAAGTTATTCCATGCAAATCAAATCCAAAAGAAAGCAGGAGGAGACCCACTTATATAAACAAAATGCACTTTAACTCAAAGGCAGTATGAAGGGACCCAGGAAGGCATTATGCAATGATAAAGAGGTCAATTTAGAAGAAGAAAATATCAATTCTAGATAAATATGAACCCAATATTGAAGCTTCCAAATATATAACACAAATATAAATAAAGGGAGAAAATAGAAACTGGCATAAAATAAGTAGGGAACAGGAACATCCCATTTTCAGTAATATCTGGAGATCATTATGTTATGTGAAATGATCAACGCCAAGACAAGTTATCATATGATTTCACTCATATATAGAATCTAAAAATGTTTATTTCAGAGAAATTGAAAATAGAACAGTGGTTATAAGAGGTGAGGAAATATTGATTGATGGGTACTGAGTTACCATTTGTTCTGATGATTTCTGGCACAGTAGGGCAACTGTAGATAACAATAATGTATTGCACATTCCAAAAACCTAGAAGAAAGAATTTTAAAAGTTATTAACATAAAGAAATGTTAAACATTTGAGGAGATAGATACACTTAACTAGATTTAAATATTGCACAATATATGCATGTAACAAGATATTATGTGGATATATATATATATATATATATATATATATATATATATATAATTATGTCTTCAAGTATCAGTTAAAAATAAAGTTTGAACTGTTTGTATTGCCTTAGAAAACTAAGGATCCATATCTACTAAAATAAGTAGGAGTCTCATTGATCACATTACCATGCCCACTACATCTACAGAGATTAGCATTATAGCTGGATGGAATGATTATTTGGAGACTCAGCTACAGGCTCAGGTCATCTTGCAAGACTGGAGCTCTGTGTTGTTGAATGTGGTGCATGTTCTGACCAAGAAACCTGGAAATGGAGTTCTTTCCCCATAAATGTCTCTCAGGAGAACACACAGGTATGTTAATAAAGAGTTAAAGGACTGTCATGGTTTTGGAGAAGGGTGATTCCCTCAGTTACTCTTGACTTGTGTCATACCCATCTGTTCCACATGCACCCTCCTGGAGACCCATTGTTAACTTGGCCACTTTCCTCTACAAGCCCTTGATGTCCACTTCATTCAACCCTGATACATGGATATTTAATGTAGTTTTTAAAAATTATTTTATTTGTAATTAACATGTTTTAATTGTACATACTTATGAGTTTTAATGTGCTACTTCCACACATGCATACAGAGTGGAAGCTACTGATATATCTTTTTGCAGGTGAATAGATAATAAAACTGAGGTAGATCAGACAATGAGCTATTATTCATCAATAAAAAAATGAGCTAAGAAAGCCATGAAAAGTTATGAAGCAACTTAAATACATATTACTAGGTGAAAGATACCTACTGGAAATGGTTCCATGACACAGGGTTCCAACTATCTGATCTTCACACCAAATTAAAACACAAAATTATGGAGACAATACAAAGATCATTGGTGGCTGGGGAAGGGAAAGGACGGGCAAAACACAGGATTTTTAGGGCAATGAAATTACTACAATGATGGATAAATATCAATATACACGTGTCCAAACCCAGAGAAGGTAGAACATCAAGAATGAACACTAATGTAAACTGAGGACTTTGAGTAACATTGATGTGTCATAGTGTAAATCTGTTCATCAATTATAACACAATCATCACTGTGGTGGGGGATGTTGATAACTGGGTGGGGGCTGTGCCTATGTGAGCACAGAAAGCATATGGGAAATATCTGCACCTTCTACTCAATTTTGCTGTGATCCTACAACAGCTATAAAAACTAAAAACTGAAGTCTATGAAATAATTCAGTGAGGGTGTTCATATTCTGGTCACTCTGGAGCTAGTGAACTCCTACCTATCTCTCTCGCTGATTATAACCACAAAGATTCTAGACAAAATTTAAAATCAAATACATGAGGAATCTAAGCAAAAGCATATCTCTTGTGCCCAAAATTGAAACTGTAGAGAAGCAGCTGATAGAGATCAAATTACTGGTTTTCATCTACTTCTTTTTCTTTCAGCTTTTCCCTGGAAACAAGTTCCTTCATAGATTCCAGTAGCAGCACTGTCACACACTATTGACCAAGGAAGAGAAAATTCAGGTTTTGTTTAGAGGTGGCTCTGTGTGATTTGTAGTTACCATCTGAAAGTTAACATCTATAGCACTACTGTCCTTTTCTGACATATGCCTGCAGGACAATGGTGATAGGAAATCTTTCCAGTGAGCAGAATTTCATTCAGCACACCTGACTGTTCATTTTGATTGGAAAGTGATATGCCCAGATGTGGAATTATGCACCAATTGATAGGCAGTGGGAATGGTTTTACTGAATTGTTAGACACTTAGAAGAAGCGTGATTAGAAAATTGGTAATAAGGATGTCTGGAGAAACAGTGAGTGGATAGACCTCTCTTCATGGATAAAAAAAAAAAGAGAGAGAATACTCATGTGACCTCAGCAGAGGAAAATTTTCATGACCAAGTGGATGGGATGACCTTACTGTGTGTGTAGGTCAGCCTCTCTTCCCAGCCACACCTAGTATTGCCCAATGGGCTCATGAACAAAGCAGGAATGGTGACAGGGATGGAGGTTTTAAAGGGCTTAGCAATGCAGACTTTGACTCACCAAAGTGAGTCAACACAGACTTTGAATCCCTCAGCTATGGCCATTGCTGAGTACCCAGTCTGTCAGGAAAAAGAATAATACTAAGTCTTGTATGTCACAATTCCCAGGGGTGATCAGCTAGCTACCTGGTAGCAGGTTGATTATATTGGACAGATTCCATGCTTCAAGGGGAAGAGTTCTGCTTATACTGGAATAAACACTTACTCTGAACAAAGATTTTCCAGCCCTACATACACTACCTCTGGCAAAACCCTTATGTGTGGACTTATGGAAGGTCTCATTCACTACCATGCTGTTCTACATAGCATTGCTACTCACCAAATTACCCACTTCACACCAAATTAACTGGGACTTTGGGCCCATGTTCATGGAATTCACTTGTCATGCCATGTTTCCCACCATGTTGAATCAGCAGTTTGGCAAGAATTTGGATTGGAATTGAAGACTCAGTTGTTATGCAGGTTGTTTGGGAATATCTTGTGGAGAAAAGTTCTCTAGAATGTTGTATATTCTCTGAATCAGCAACCAAGATATGGTGCTGTTTCTCCCATGAATAGGGATGCCTGAATACAGAAATCATGAGGTGGAAATGGCAGTGGCACCCCTCACTATTACTACTGATGACCCATTAGCAAATTCTGTGCTTCCTGCTCCTGCCACTTTATATTCTGACAGACTAGAGGTCTTGGCTCCAGTTAGAGAAATGCTTCCACCTGGAGATCCAACAATCATTCCACTGAATTGGAAGGTAAGACTGCTACCCAGACACTCTGGGCTCCTCAGGACTCTGAATCAACAGGCAAGGAAAGCAGGTACTGTTCAGGCAGTGGTGTTTAATCCTGAATATCAGGGGGCAATGGGACATTACTCCACAAGAGAGGGAAAAAAGTAATCTGGAAAACAGTATATATTAGAGCATCTCTTAGGATTACCATGCACAGTGATTTAGGTCAATGACAAACTACAACAACCCAATCCATGCAGGACATCAAACAGCACAGACCCTTAAGAAATGAAATTTTGATTCATTCTGTTGGGTAAGAATCATAATCAGCTGGGGGACTTGCTGAATGAAAAGAGATAATGGAATGAGTAATGGGGAAAATGTAGTTATGAATATCAATCATGACTGTGTGACCAGTTGCAGAAACAAGGACTGTAATTCTTGTTATGGTTTAGATATGAGGTGTCCTCCAAAAAGCTCATGATAGGCAATATAGCAATGTTCAATAGTGAAATAATTATGAGAACTGTAATCTAGTCAACACATTAATCCATTTGATGGATTGATATCTTCTTGGGTTATTGGGTGATAATTCTAGGCAGGCAGGGTATAGCTGGAGAAAGCAGGTCACTGGGGGCATGACTTTGGGGTTTATATTTTGTCCCTGAATCAACTGTGGTTTTCTCTCTCTATCTCCCCCCCCCTCTTTCTCTTTCCCAGCTGCCAAGAGCTGAAGAGCTTTCCTCTGCCACTCATTTCTGCCATGATGTTTTGCCTCACCTCAATGAGCAATGGATCTGGCACACCATAGACTCCTCTAAAACCCATGAGCCAAAATGAATTTTTCCACCTCTAAGTTGTTATTGTGATATATTTCAGTCACAGAGACCAAAAAAAAAAAAAGCCTGACTATCTCAATTGTCATGAGTATTTCTTCCTTGTTAAAAAGTGTGTATGTGTATATTTGCATAGGAAGGTTGTGCATATATACATACATTAAGCAAATGTCTTTGTTTTCTCTCTTTTATCCCCATACATATGAATTGTACTCCTTAAATTACAGGATATCAAGGAAATGTGTGAACATCATCTAAGTGCATCCTGCTCTGGGGAATGATAAGTGTATTTTTGGTTTAAAACAGGATAGTTACATTTTCTTACACAGAAGCATAAGCTTGTTGTTGTCTTTATTCAGATATTAAGAATGATTTAAAGAAACATATTTGACTGTCAAGTTGACAAAGGACAGACTAGTGATATTAATTGTATATCCACTTGACTTTGCCATGCTATAAAGATTTTTTATCAAATGTCATATTAGTTGTGGCTGGGAACCTAATTTTTAGGTCAGATTAACATTTAAATCAGTAGATTTTCATTAGAGCACATTATGCTCCTCACCCAGTAAATCAAAGACCTTAAGGGATACAGAGTGAGATCCCTCAGAGAAAGACTCCTGACTTTTCAAGGTCTTCAGACTTGAGTTGCATAATCAATCCTTACCTGGTTTTCCAACCTGCTTACCTACACTGCAGTATTTGGACTTGATAACTTTTACATGCACATGAACCAATTTCTTTCTTTCTTCCTTCCTTCCTTTCTTTCTTTCTTTCTTCCTTTCTTCCTTTATTTATTTATTTATTTTTAGTTGTAGATGGACACAATATCTTTAATTTTATTCATTTATTTATATGTGGTGCTGAGAATTGAACCCAGTGCCTCACACATGCTAGGCAAGTGCACTACCACTGAGCTACAATTCCAGCCCCACATGGACCAATTTCTTAAAATAATATCTCTTCCTCTCTTTCTCTGGATATACACAAACACACACACACACACACACCCTTTGTTCTGTTTTTCTGGAGGACCCTGACTGATAACTGTTGACATCCATCCATCCTCTTCTGACACTTATATGTAAATGAAAGAAACCAGAAAATCAAGAGAGTGCTGAAGAAAAATCTTGTTGTGTATGTTAATACTTACCCCCCCACCCACAATCTGTTTTGATTTTGATCAGTTATGGCTTACTTCTATTTCTAAATCTATAGGTACATATAAATACTTAGAATAATATTGCTGATCAGAAGAAACTGCTATTGCACTTCTTTAAAAACACACCCCAATTTACATCACCAAACTAGGACATGAAATTCCAAACATAAACCTCCCATTTTGTACAAAGTCTTTATGAATTGTGGCATAAGCCACACAGGGTAACTTCCACTCCCAGAATCTCTAATGAAATTACAACCTTGGGATGCTGTCCATATTATTTCATATGTCCTGAAATCATTTCCATGTGTGAGAACAGCATGGATTTTTGGTGTATCACACCATTGAAAGTTGCATAAGAAAAGAAATTATCTCACAGCCAAATTTGCTTTCCTAGCAGCAGAATGCAATGATCTGTGATAGAGTAACTCTCACAAGGTTCTACAGGAATTAAATTAATACAATTGGTTTCATATAATTTTCATATTTACTAGATACATGAATCTAATAGCTGTCACCAACTTGGGAGAAATATAAACAATATGATGGTTTGTGTTCCCCTATATGTGTCATGGGATTGTTGTTCACAATCAAACCCTGAAGGGTGTGTTGTGAATTTTACAACACCCAATCTGTGACAGCTGCATGCATATGCTCACACTGTGGGCAGGCTATTCTGACTGGATGGCTATCCCAGGGAGGGAATTTGTGTATTCAAAGACTGTTCCACATCAATCCTGACTATGGTAACTAAAATAATGGTGCAAATGCACTCAAAGTTCCCTTTCCTATACCCCTATCTAAATCAATAGCTGCAGTGCTCCTCGAGAAAATATGTACAGACAATATTGAAAAAAATATCTGTAATTGAATAATATTTTTGTAAAATATACTCAGGTTTTTGGTGCAGACAATTGAGTGCAGACATGAGTAATTAATACTGAATGGTTAAGGAGTATAAATATCCTTTTGTACACTTGCTATGTTTTAAGTATAATACTTTAACCAAACAATTCAATGAGAAGTCCAGAAGTTCAAGTCACATATCCCTTACCACTACAATTCTTTAAATCAAAACCTTAAAATGGAACTCATCTTCTCATTAATTTCAGGTATCCAAAACATTCATACATTTACTAAACAGTGCTTTTTCCTGTCCATAAAACAGAATGAAAGCACTTCAAACCCAGCACTATTTACACCTTAATAGAAAAAAAGATAAAGCAAAAGAAAGAGATACAGGAGAAAAAATCAGGTTGTGCTTTGCCAACCAAATAATGGGACATTAAGAACCATTGTTCACCCACCTTCCTTACCACAGAGTAACTCTGCCCAACTTAACCAACATTGACTCTAAAATCACTGCAGGATGTCTGTTACTTTCTTAGAATTGGATGTAACCAGGTACAAATGAGATTTTTTTTTTGTCAAAACACTGAACCTCTAAGCTTCTAATGACCTAGATTTCTAGTTGTTTCCCAACAATTTCCAGTCAAAGAACTGTGTATCCTCACATCTGAACTGATTGTGATCTCACGATGCAGAAACCCTCAGATTTATTTCAACCATTATTTTAGGAGCCACTGAAAAATGATTCTGCCTTCTTTTGCCATTTGAGATGTTTCTTCTTTCTTTACTTCTTCTGGGGCAGCTTTTCTGATAGAAGGGAGGTCTGTGTGGTATCAGGGCTGAGGGTCAAGCAGCTGAGACCTTGTACCACCACTTTCCAAGGGGATGGAATCTCCTCTTTCGGGTTCTTAGAAATATCTTCCCTCTCAATCTGGCAGTAATGGCATTTACATCCATTCTGGTCTTTACCATGAGATAAAGAGATCTTCCCTTCCCTTTCAACTTGATAAGGTGCCATGTTTTTGAGGGCTTTCTGTCTTATGTTCCCCATGAACGTCTTTTTCCTCTGGGGGAATGCTGACCTTTCCCACTGCCTCTCTTCTTCAGTTGTCTCATCCCTGTACTGGAAGTGGAGCAACTCCTCTGGTAGAGGGGTGAAATAGTTGCTAACAGGACCAGGGTTGAAATTAATGAGGTCCAGGTTTTGTATTTCACAGAATGATGGTGGCTGAGAGGTTGACCTAACTTTTCTGCGTATTTTTTCAGCTGGAATCGGGAATGAATCAGAATTTGAAGTTGGGACATCATTCTGTAGGGGATCCATGGAGTTGTCTGGCTAAAGGTCCTCTTGGATCTTCGGGTCTGGACAGAAAATTGAACCTCCAGGTTCTCAAATTACTTGAAATTAGTGAAATAAGGACTGCAGCCAAAAGTTGCCCAACTGCAAAAAAATGGTGGAGGGGAAAGATCAGGGAGGGTCACATAAACATTTTTTAAGTTTTTATATGCCTCAATTGGAAGTTTTACCAGTAACTGAGTTAAGGATAAAACATACAGTGGAAGTCATATTAAAGTGACACCCTTTGTTCAGGCTCTGTTGCAGGCACAGAAGCCAAAGTTCCAGTAGTTATCCCATTATTAAGGTATTAGGAATTTTGCATCATTAGCTACAACAAGTACACCCAGCAGCCAGATTTTTAAAAATATTTTTTAGTTATAGAGGGACACAATACTTTTATTTTAGTTGTTTCTATTTTTATGTGGTGCCAGGGATCAAACCCAGTGCCTCATGCATGCTAGGAAAGCACTCTACCACTGAGCCACAACCTCTGCCCCCAAAGCCAGATTTTTTCTACAAAAATTTCATTGAAAAGAACTAGGGCTTTAGGAGAAATGGCTGATTCTAGAAGACTAAGGAAGCATAACATTTTAATAAAACACAGTATCTAGGAAAGACTGATGAAATATTATGGACTGTTGCATGCACAAATAACCCTTCAGTACTGACCTGAGGCTTGAGGGTATATTCTTCCAATAGCTGTTTGCAATTACAAAAGATTAACTAACTAACCGGATACATATTCAATGGAGCTCACCTGTTTCAAGTGATTTACATACCCTGGTATGCTGCTCTCTCCTCTGGGATTCTTTCCTTCCCCTTCCATATGGCTAACTGCTACTTACCTTCATCTCAGATTATACTTACAATTATCTAAGACGTTTTGTTTGTACCTCTGATATTGGGTTATTTCCTCTATGTGCAGCAGAGCCATACAATGACATTCTCTCTATTAGAATGCACTGATCACAGTTCCTCATCAGTGCCTCTTTTATTAAATTTTTCCTAACTGACTAGGAGCTCCTTAAGGGAAGGGATTATGCATATCTTTTCCTTCCCTGAGTTTTTGGGCCTACCAGAATCTAGGGGACTCTTTTACATAACCAGTGTCATAGTTAAATATCAGACATTAGAGAGGGTAGTAATCAAGTATGAAACCATAAAAGGAATTCCTGCTTACCCATCAAGGGTTAAAATTGGATAAAAACATACAATAAATTTAAGTTTTTACTGGATGGAATAAGTTGGAGATTTGCTTTAAATTTCATAAATAGATCATTGTTGTCTACAGGTTCAGAAAGAACTAAGTAGAAATGCAATCTAAGGGCTGTTTCCAGGAAAGATTTCCTTCCTCATAACAGAATTCACACAGGTCAGTCCCTTATTTTCCATTGGATGTCCTTTTGTCTGGACGTAGTATATGAAACTATGACTACAGCTTTGGTAATAAAAGGAAAATTGGGCTGAGAAGAAACCTATCCAGTAAGAATGGAAGCCCAGAAATATAGAGTTTTGTTATTTTGTGAAACTATAGAGCTACTAAATTGATTGTGCTGGAACCACTACATATATGAACTTATTTAAATTTTTGGTTGTATTTTTTATACCTTTATTTTATTTAGTTATATGTGGTGTTGAGGATAGAACCAGTGCCCCACACATGCTAGGCAAGTGCTCTACCAATGAGCCACAGCCCCAGCTCAATGAACTTTTTGTTATATATTTTGTCATCATACGTTAAGCTAATATCAATCACGTTTTCTCTGTACCAGGAATCTATTTTAACCAAGTTACCCTAGACCTGTTGAGGGATTCACTTCTAGTCCCTCTTTGTTCCTTGAGAGCAGGATGTGAGGACAGAAAAATCATATAAAGAAATGATGGCTCCCAAATTTTTTGGGTTGAAAACTATAAACACACAGATTTAAGAAGCTTAACAAAGCCTAACCATGAGTAACATGAAGAAAACTACCATCCTAAGCCCCAAGATATTCAAATAGCTCAAAACCAGTGAATAGAGAAAAATCCTAAAAACCGTCAGAGACAAACAAGACTCTTTAATTACAGGGAAAGAATTTCTTCCCTGAACAATGCAAGTGAAGACACATAGGGACATCTTTAAAGTATGTAAGGAAAAATGCCTACAATCCTAGAATTCTATATGCAGTGAAAAAAATATCTTTTAAAAACAATACAAAATCAAATTTCTGTTAGACATTAAAATCTTTGTCAGACATATAAAACAGAGAATTCATTACCAACAGAACCATACTATAAGAAATGGTTTTGGAAATCTGTCAGGTAGAAGGAAAATGATGCCATTCAGAAATATACAATGGAATGAAGAGCAACAGAAATAGTAAGTGCATGGGTAAAGGCTTAAGGTTAACTTTCCTACTACTTAAACTCTTTGGTTGATAATAACATATAACAATAATGTTGCATAGGGATTTTACAATAATAATACTATTGTAATAATAATAATATTTTAAAATGAACTAAAAATAATACAAATATTGGGAAGAGGCAGATGGAGGACACTGTAATGATCTCATGGTATACATTAAGTCATATAATACTACTTAAAAGTATATGGGATAACCAGGTGTGATGGCACATGCCTGTAATCCCAGTGTCTTAGGATGCTGAGGTGGGAGGATCACAAGTTCAAAGCCAACCTCAGCAACAGCAAGGCACTAAGCAACTCAGTGAGACCCTGTGTCTAAATAAAATACAAAATAGGGCTGGGGATGTGGCTCAGTGGTTGAGTGCCCCTGAGTTCAATCTCTTGTACTCAAAAAAAGAAAAAAGTATAAGGGATAGACTGAAATTATGTGTGTGTGTGTGTGTGTGTGTGTGTGTGCGCGCGCGCGCGTGCGCGTGCGCTGGGGATTGAATTTAGGGCCTTGTGCATGTGAGGCAAGCACTCTTCCAATTGAGCTATATCCCAAGCCCTTGAAATTATATTTTTAAAGTATTTTTTTAGTTGTCAATAGACCTTTATTTGGTTAGTTAGTTAAGTTTTTTAATATTTATTTTTTAGGTGTAGATGGACACAACACAATGCCTTTATTTATTTATTTTTTTTATGTGGCGCTGAAGATCGAACCTGGGATCCGCCCGTGCTAGGCAAGCGCTCTTCCACTGAGCCACAATCCCAGCCCCAGTTAGTTATTTTTATGTGGTGCTGAAAATTGAACCCAGTGCCTTATACATGCTAGGCAAGCACTCTACCACTGAGCTACAGTCCCAAGACCAAACACTAAATAACAGAAAATAAAATGAAACCTCAAAATAAAACAACAAAAAGCAGAACAAGAGGAAGAGGTAATAAAGGATAGATGGAACAAAGAGAACAAAATCAGCCATCAAAAGAATCCTTTGCCCCTGGGAACAGTGCCATCCTGTGGGAAATGTTGCTTAATTTAAAGTTGTAGTTGCATTTCAGAATACAGTAGTTTGTACCCACAGAACTTGCCTACCACATAAATGACCCTCAATAAAAATTTGAACTTGGTGGGAAAGAAGTGTCTGGTGCAGAGAAGGGGCTCAGAGAATTATTGCTGTCTTCCTTGTTGTGTAAGGCCAGAGGCTACCAATGAAGGATCAGTGCTCACCACTGAAGCACAGAGAGAGGGCATTGCTTGAACGTGTTCTACACCACCCACCAAGCTGCTCAGACCAGGCTCCTGGCAGTCCTTGTCTTCTGAGCAGGTGCCTCTCACTCTCCAGAGAAGTGCCACCTTAGAACATCCACCCCCCACCCCCAGCTTGGAGAGGAGCCCTGAGGCAGAAAGCAGGATATGGATTCCTTTATAGGTCCCTCCCTGACCCCTTGCCAAGTCTCAGGTTTTCTTTCTAAGTGTTTCAAATTCCCAGCCTCTCCATGTTAATATGTATTAACAAGGGTTATATAATACCCTGAAATATGAGGGTTATCACTATAATATGACCTTTCCCTTCTACTAAAAAACAACCAAGAATAATGAAAATGATTGTTTTTTCCTAATTACTTAATGTTGAACTCCCCAAACTATACTAAGAATTACTAGGCCCAGTTAAATTAGAATAAAGCTAAGGCTCAGCAAACGAAAGTAAATGGACCAAGGTTAATATAGACAATAAGTGACAAAGCCCTAATTTAGCACCTCAGACTACGAATTTTCTTTCACTTATTACAAGAAATAAAGGGAGAATATTATAACTGAAAGGAAGATTATTATAACTGAAACACAAATATTGGGATGGAACTCATAGTCAGATATGAATCATTGACTGGTTTCCTGTTCAACAGAGGTTAAAGCTGATGAAGAATTCACAAATGAAAAACAAAGTTTTACTTGTTAGAATATGGGGGAGTCATTAAAACACTCTGAATGGAAAAAATTAATTTTGGCTCAGTTAAAGGTAATTAGAAGTATAATTTTTAAATTATTGATGTATTCACTCTACAACGTATGTGTTATATCATATGAAATATTATTTTGCTTGAATAATCTTTAAGGTTATTTAATTAGCCATTTTTGTCACAAAGGTAGAATAATACTCAGGGTGTCTTATAACTGCAAATTCATAAAGAAAAAATATCTCAGACACAAACACTATAAATTTTTGATATACCTCTATATAATCTTTCCTCTATTTTTTATATGGGTATATATATACTTATGCATACCTTACAACACTCAAATTATACTTTATATAAAATTTTTCCCAGCATGTTTTGTTAAATTCTCTTATTTTCCCATTCTTTTTATTTTATTTTTTAAGTTGTAGTTGGACACAATAACTTTATTTTATTTTTATTTATTTTTATGTGGTACTAAGGTTTGAACCCAGCACCTTGCACATGCTACTGCTGAGCGACAACCTCAGCCTCTCCCATTCTTTTTAAAGTATAATAACTTTAAAAGCAAATATTTTTTAGAGGACATCTAGGAGAGCAATAAGGAAAGAAATTTCTCAACACAAATCCCACATTAAAATCTGTGTAAAATAAAAATTGAGTCACTGGCTGGGTGCAGTGAGGCATGCCTGTAATCCCAGCAGCTCAGGAGGCTGAGGCAGGAGAATTACGAATTCAAAGCCAGCCTCAGCAACTCAGCAAGGCTGTACACAACTCAATGAGACCCTGTCCTCTCTCTCTAAATAAAATATATAAAAGGAATGAGGATTTTTGTGTAGCCTGTAAGGATCATTTGCCTAGGATATCAAGAGACTCAGTGGGAAAATATTTTATAACAGTGAAAAATCCTAAAATGAAATCTGTAGAGCTTCATAGAAGAAAATTATAACTTACTTACCACTCTACAAGAGCGTTTAAATGAATCAAGAGACTCACAGGGTAACTTGATGGTAAGGCTGATGGTTGGCTAGGGTGTTGATAAAGGGATGACAGTCACCATGGCCCTCAATGGTCATGAATCCCCCAGGACCCACTGACATCATGGGTCTACCTCACAATCCCATGGCTGTGTTGCCATGGCACATCATGGCTGCCTTGTGGTGAAGTAACTTCATCAGAACCAGATCAGACAACGCCTCTTCAATCCTAATGCCCCTGCTTGGCCTTGCTGGAGTGGGGAATAAAAATATAGGAGGTAAGAAGGAGGCATGGGGGTATTCGTGCCCCCAGAGCGATTGACAGAGATTAGGCAACTCACCACAACAAATGAACCACAAGTTATTATGCTTCTCCCATTACCACCCTTGAGGGAATGGAAGCTCTTCTGGGACTGAGATCCTTGTTTTGTGCACTGCTGTATCCCAAATATCCAGAACATTGTCTGACACACAGTGTCACTTAATAAAGCATGTAGACTAAACAAACATGTCTGACTCTGCCAAGACACATTGAGAACATTCAGAGCAAAGACCCTGGTCTTTAGAAATCCTGCTAGGCACTTTTGAATATCACATCCATCAATGAATTACCAGATTTAGGTCATTAATTATCACCTTCAAAGTCATTATTTTCTTGATGCTCTTTGTGACCATGGCTTGATGACTTTATTTCAGCAAATAGCTTCACCTAACCAAAACAAAACTGAAAGAAGAGAAGTGGCACAGGATTGATCACACACACCTGGGATAAGACGCTGGTGTATTGTCAGGAGCTGACAAGGCTGCTCTGCACAAAGACAGGGACAGCAGCAGAAGCTAGGGAGAGCAGCACAACAACCCCTTGAATGTTACCTTTTATAGGCTAGAATCATGGCCGTGTGCTAGGGGCAGGTTTAGTCTGGACTGACATAGTAAGTATCCCCTCATCTTGTGGAAGGCGAGTTTGTTTCTTGGGAACAGAGACAGGCAGTTTTCCTATCTCTCAGAGGGCGAACAGGGAAACCGGCATGTCCCTTTATCTTCTCAAGGAGAGAACAGGGAAACCAGTATGTCCCCATCTCAGGGGCCGGTAAGTTGTCTCCTATCTCTCAATGAGAGAACAGGGAGAGACCAGCAGGTCTCCGGGCTGATAGGTTTTATCTTGGGCTACTTTCTATTCTTGGGAATAAGAACAGTATTCATAAAGTGGGTGAAAGGACATTTGCAAAGCCCACGCCAAGTCCAAGGACTACACCACACACCGGAATTCCTCTCGACAGATCTATTGTAAGAGCATGGAGCAAACGAATAAGGCTGTCCCTCCCAGGAGAGCAGCAACCTGTGGACACTCAGAGAGCAGCTTTACAGCCTGCAAGAGGAATTTCACAGGCAATCTTAGGGGTTACACCATGGGCTAGGGTGGGGTCCACCCTTTAGCAGGCACATATTCTTAGGGGAGGCTACACAGCAGTGCCTCGGGGTCTCTAAATTGAAACATGGTAGTCCCTTGATAACAATGGCGGATCTGATGCCAATAGTGGGAGTGGGGAAAATGAAGGTAGCTGTAATTATGCTAACAAAAATAACAATGACAAAAACTAACTAAAATTGACTACAGCAAAAAAAAATTGCCAATAGCAAAAATAAACTATGACACTTTAAAATCTAAGATTGGGCATAAATATGATGGGCTGAATGTTTCTGGCCCACTTCTGAAATTCATATGTTGAAATATTAACCCCCAAAATGATAGCATTAGGAAGTGGGGATACTGGACAGGTCATTAGTTTATGAAAGTACTATTCTCATTAATGGAATTAATCCAATTAATACATGCCTGTACAAAGGGTAGGTTTTTCCCTTTCACTATGTGAGGATTCAGTGAGAAGGTGCCATCTATGAACCAGAAAGCAGGCCCTAACACAACACAACATCTCCTGAAGTAACTGAAAGCTCTATCCCTGTCCCCAATGCCAATCAGTGCCAATTTAATAATGAGGACAGGGTTTTGAGAAAAAGGAAAAAGAAATTTCATTGCTTTGGTAGCAAAGGAGAAACACAGGGGACTCCTGTCCCAAAGGCTGAATCCGGAGAGACAGGGGCTTTTAAAGGAACTCATCAAGGACTACATTCCAGGTGTGCTCTGGTAGGGGGTCCCAGGGCGCCCCAATTGCCTGTTAGGATTCACTTGTTAATTTGGGAGATATTCACTTCCCAGATCCTCAGCAGGCATCATCTTCCTGTAGTGGTTGTGTTCAAGGGCAGTCAACTAGGGGAAGAAAAGATAACACTGTCTCCCCAATGTTGTTAGGGAGGGGGAGAAGGGAGAAGAGAGGGGGGAAAGCATTTTAAAAAATAAGCCTTAGAGCAATGAGGGCTACATTCAGAAGGTAAAGGGTCCACTGTTACACTGATGCCTTCCTTGATCATGGCCTTCTCAGTGTCAAGAACTGTAAGGAATAAATTTCTGTTGTCTATAAACCACCCATTCTAGGTATTGTGATGGCATCTGGACACAGGAAGATAATAGTAAAATCCTACACTTTCTACAAATTCATAGTGAAAGAAAGTTGAATGGTGGTTGCCAGGAACTGGGAGGAGGGAGCAAGGGGGAGTTGTTGCATGGGTACAGAGTTTCAGTCTTACAAGGTGCTCTGGAGATTGTTCTAAAATAATATGAATTTAAAAAAACAGTACTGAACTATACACCTGAAATGATTAAGAAGGGAAATTTCATGTAATGTACCTTTTACCAAAACTAAAAACTTAACAGAATTAAAATTACAGAAGACAACTTGCATAATTATATGTGGTTTATGTTTTATAGTCATAGATAAGAATTCAGAGATCCAGAGACATTAGGTAACTTTCTCAGAATCAAACAGGTAGAGTAAGGGAAGGCTGGGACTCCAACCCAAGTCTATTTGATGCTAAAGCTCATTGCAATATAGAAAGTCCCCGACTTTATTACTTCCAAGTGAATCCCCCTGGTTTCTTGCACTTTTTTCTCACTGATCCAGCACTCCCTGGCCCTCAGTCCATCTCCTCTTCATAATTTCAGCTGCTCCTCCTTTCAGGGAACACCCACAAGTTCCTCTGACAGGCTGCCAATAAATCCAACACTGAGGCCTGCTAAAACAGAGAAAGAGGGGAATTTAAAAGTCTTTGGGGAGCATTAAACAATAGTTCCTTCCACTTGACTGCAGACCATTAAGGAGTGCACACTCCTAAGAGGAGGACTCTTAGTTGCAGAGCTACTTTGAAGAGTGAGAACTGAAGTAGGGGCCCTGCAGAGAGGGGAGCAGTGCCTTCCTTGTGCAAAAGGCAGAGGAGGGGGTTAGCCTGGAGGGTTTATGTGCTTCTGTGAATGAGAGGAGCTGAGGCAGGATTGCTGGACTGCAGGAAACACACAGGGACAAGAGAGGGCACAGGGCCTATCTCAAGTGGCCACTCAGTAAGTGTCCTTAAGCTCCAACCCAATTGAAATGTGGCAAATTTCTATATAATAAGGAAGTCACCTTCCAAAATGAGACTGTGACCAGGAACTGTCTCTCTAGTTCCATAAAATTATTCCCTCTGTTCTTTGAAACTGAGTCATCAGATGAAGGACATTTGAGGCAAGGGCGATTTCAGTAGAGATTTGGTCTTCACCATCTGGTAAGTGAAACCAAGAGATAGAAAGCTCAGTAAGAGAACCAAGGAAGGGAACTATTGTTTATTGGCACTGTCCCTCCAATGTGTCAGGTAAGACATCATGTGTTCTTCTATGAGATCTTCGTGAGCCAATCCCCACAGCAGATCCCAGCATACATGACAGAAGATGAAATTGGTGCAGGTGACTGAATGTATTGCTAAAGGTCACCAAGATTGAAAAAGGAAGAATCCAGGGTTTACCTTCTGGTGATTTGTTTCCTAAAGAAAAATGTTAAGAGAACTCCTGGATTGTAGAATGGTAATCAATGTTTGATGAATGTTTCTTTACTTCCATGGCAGAGAGCTGTGCATGACCAGGGCAACCACAGGGAAGATTTCGTTTTTGGAAATCACATAATTGTAGTCTAGGCGACAAGTTCTAAACTGCTGAAGTGGAAGCAAAATTCGTTAAGTGGAAAGAAGTATTTCTGTCAAGATTCTTCTTAAAGATTGCTATAAGAGGAGTTGGCAAATTAGTGCTTCCAACCATTTTCCACAGACTGCACTTCTTCTTTCTTGGGTGATGGAGCAGAGACAGGGATTTTCTACAGCAGTAGCATTGGCAATAGTACTAATCGAATTTATGATGGTTTGTTGAACATGCACTCTGCGCAAGCAACTGTAATAAGTTGCTCATATTTGGTCTCATTTAAACCCCTCTCATGTTCCTCATCAGGGCCTCCTCCAGGCAATACTCCCCATTGAAGCTACTGAAAAATGAACATCATGCATATTGTAATTAATCCCATTTTGTAGATGAGGAAACTAAGGTTCCTAAAATGGAACAACACCAACACAGCATCATATAGGCATAACCTGGAAAACCTAAGATTGACAAGTCATGGCAAGTCATTTCTCATCTCTTCATCTTCTGTGTAAAACGAGAAAAGAGTACCTACATACCTACAATGTTTTGGAGACTTACTGGAATAGCACATGTTTGATTCCTTAAGTCAGTGGTTGAACATGCACTCAATGAGTGTTTAGAGTAACAATGATAATGAGGGTTAGAGATGCTGTATGCCTAGCATCTCCTGTGAAAACCAAGTCCAAAATGACGGCTAATCCCATCAATGAACAGCCAAATTGTACTTATAGTGGCAGAGCAATGACAAGGGTTTTCATATTGTTATTTATCAGAATATTGCACTGAGGACCTAACTCTAAAAGCTAATGTTGGAGAACTAACATTTTGACATTAAGATGTAACACATGGCACAGTAAAGTTTAAATCAAATCCATATCACACTTGTATACCTATTTTAGAAGGTATTATAAAATCTACAGTGGGATGTTGAGAAAATAATGGAAACAGAATTTGGAAGCACAAAGGGTGATGCATGCCACATAGTAGGAGCTATGCTTATGGTCAACAATTCATTTCACCAGAACTTGCAGCCTTCCCAAAGGTGATAGAATAGTGGTATATTCTGCCCTTCCTCCAAAGACACCACCAGCCTGGAAAAGAAAATTATTTACTTAGTAAACAGGGGTGTGTATTGAAGATCTATCACCACAGGGCAGCCCCTACAAAAAGCAGAGAGATTCCCACAGTCATGAAAGAGCTCCTCCAATTTCACAGGTTTCTAACATGAAGATGATAATCAACACACAAGTATTTATTTTGCCCTCAAAATCTGCATTCAGGAAATTACCCATATTTCCTGTTCTGCAGTCAAAACCTCAAGTACCATCCAAAAGTGAGTATGATGAGGTACAGTCATTAAAACTATGAGCTCAGAGATCAGTATGATACCTAAGCAGTCAAGTTTAGGAGAGAAAGCCTTCTTTTTTCAACTTATTTGGGGCTATTTATGTCAGAACTATTTTTAGCAATCAGCAGTTGTGTCAAAAGAGCTTTCAAATCACGAGACAGAGTGTATTTTAATGAGGCCTTTAGAGTCTGACCTTTATTTATGTTTTTCTGGATCTTCTTTTCTTCAATAGAAAGGATTTTTTTCATTATACACATGTGTGTACGCATGAACCCACACACACACAAATTTTGATTTTACAATGTGATGAACCATGCCTAGATCCATTAACCACACGATGATGTAGAACATTGCCAGCAACCATGGAAGCTCCCATCATTATTATTTCTCAATCATTACCACAGAAAAATTTACCACTGTTCTGACTTTTTTTTAAATGAAGACTATATATTTTAGAGAAATTTAAGGTTCACAAAAAAATTGTGTAAGAAGCACAGAGAGTTCCTGTAAGCCTCTTCAATCACCTTTATCATTAAAATCTTGCATTATTGTGTACATTTAGTAAGATTAATGAATCAATACTAATACAATATTGACTAAAGTATATATTTTATGTTCAGATTCACTCTGTGTTGTGCAGTTCTATGGGTGTTCATAAGTGCCTGGAGCCATATATCCACCACTACAGTATCACACAAATGAGTTTCACGACCCTAAATATTCCTTTTGCTCCACCTGTCAAGACCATTCAAATCGCCAAAAAAAGCACCCATCACAATACTTTCCCAATCAATCCTTACCCAACAGAAAAGAACAAATTTGCCAATTATTGAATGCTATGTGAATGGACTGACACTATACATAAACTTTTCTTGTCTGGCTTCTTTCAATCCATATTATGTTTGTGAAATTAATTCACCTGTGCTGGTGTGGGTATGGTAGTTTAATATGTTTCATATCTTGTGGTATATATACTCAATGGAATATTTCTCAACCTTAAAGAAAAATGGAATTATGGCATTGGCCAGTAAATGGATGGAGATGAAAAATATCATGCTAAGTGAAATAAGCCAATCCCCAAAAAACAAAGGTTCAATGTTTTCTGATATGTGGATGATAATTCACAGTAAGTGGGGTAGGACTAGGGAAAAATAGAGGTATTTTGGATTAGACAGAGGGGAGTGAAGGAAGGGGAGGGGGTATGGTGGTAGGTAAGATTATAAAATGAATCAGACTTTATGACCCTATGTACATATATGATTATATGACCATTGTAATCCTACATTATGTACAACCAGAAGAATTAGAAGTTATAATACATTTATGTGTGATGTGTAAAAATGCATTCTGTTATGTATAACTAATTAGAACAAAAAAGAATGTAACAAATATTTTTCATTTCTTCTTAACAATCCATTTTTATATACTTAACAATTTTATTATTTATTCTAAAGTTGATACACATTTGGATTATTTCCAATTTTGCCATTATGTATTAATATTACTATTAATATTTCTGTACATGTCTCTTAGGTAAACATATAGGCACATATCTGTTAGGTATATACTACTATTATAGGAGATGCTGTTTAAGTATTGTTTTAACTGGTTCTACAAAACAGTGTCAACAGTTGGCAACAGTGATTGAAATAAGCTATATTCTAAAAGCACTGTGGGAGATCTTTTTAGTTGCAGTTGTTTTGGATCCTTGTCAACAGAAGGATTTCTATCTCCTTCTCCCTCCTCCTCCTCTGTCCTCTCCTCCTCTTACCTTCTCATCTTAACCCTTACTGTAGCTGAATCTCTTTGTGGTTTTAATTTGTATTTCTTTGAAAACTTAAGACATTAAGCATTTATTGTGCACATATTCAGACTATTTATTTTCCTTTTGGTTATTGCAGGTGTTAGCAGTGTGTTGACATGGCACTCTATACATGCTATTGAAAGGTGTTTCCAGATTTGATTCAGTGAGTACAATTTTGTAGTGAAAATTAAACATTATTTCCTTTAATTTGTAGAACTCTAAAAAAGATGGTATTTTTTAGGCACACAAAAGAATTGTTCAAGAAAAATGGAAAATACTTCACAGTGAGAGACTACATAAAGTTGAAAATTATACTCTGTCCTTTTCTAATCAACTTTCAGGAAACCTTTGAGGTCCTTTTCTAATGTCGTCTTTCCTCCTGTTACTGGTGATGTCATAAAGCATGATGCACACATATACCTTAAACACTCTGGCATTTTGCCTTCTTTTCCCTTTACCTGGAGCCTCAGGCTCTCCTTCCTGGCCAGGTATATCATTTTGACTTTTAGTTAATGGCTCTTCTTATTAAGGTTGTTCATTACCAAGATGTTCAGCCTGTTGGAGTATGTGCGTATAAATAAAACTTGTTTTATTACATGTTTTGTAATAAGTATACATAATATATAAGCCTATCTAATCACAAAATTAAGTCTAAAGGCATTAATTCAACACGATTCTAAGTTATTCTTTTCTGTTTTTTGTTCTCGGTACCAGAGATTGAACCTAAGGGTGCTTAACCACTGAGCCACATCCCTTTTTATTTTATATTTTGAGAAAGAGTCTAACAGCCTCCCTGTGTTTCTCAGGCTGTCTTTCAACCTGTGATTCTCCTGCCTCAGCCTCCCAAGTCATTAAGATTACAGGCATGTTCCACCACACTTGGCCTAACTTATTCTTTTTTTTTTTTTTAAGAGAGAGAGAGAGAGAGAATTTTTTAATATTTATTTTTTTAGTTTTTGGTGAACAGAACATCTCTCTTTTTTTTTAATTTTTATGTGGTGCTGAGGAATGAACCCAGTGCCCCATACATGCCAGGCGAGCGTGCTACCACTTGAGCCACATCCCCAGCCCCCTAACTTATTCTTTTATGAAAAATATTTTAGTTGGGGCTGGGGTTGTGGCTCAGTGGTAGAGTGCTTGCCTAGCATGTATGAGGGAGACATTGGGTTCAATTCTCAGCACCACATATAAACAAATAAATAAATAAAGGCCCATCAATAACTACTAAAAACTTTTCAAAATATTTTTAGTTGTAGATGGACACAATACCTTTATTTTATTTTACAACCCTAGCCCCTAACTTATTCTTTTTTTAAAACATTTAATTTTTTTAGAGAGAAAGAGAGAGAGAGAGAATTTTTTTTAATATTTATTTTTTAGTTCTCGGCGGACACAACATCTTGTTTGTATGTGGTGCTGAGGATTGAACCCGGGCCGCACGCATGCCAGGCGAGCGCGCTACCACTTGAGCCACATCCGCAGCCCCTAACTTATTCTTAATAAACTTATTCTTCCTACAGTTTTCACTCCCAAAATACTTATGTACAATGATTTTAGAAGGTATTTTCATCTATGGTGAGGTGGATATTTGCCATCTATTATTAGTCAGCATAAGAAGGAAATCATCAGACATAATTCCCACGAATGCAAGAGCATTCGTCCAGACCTCAGCAGAATGAAATCCTCCTGGATAAATGTTTCCTTCACAGGAACAACTATCACTCTTTGTCAGCAAGGAAGAAATTTATCAATGTATCTACACCATTCTACATTTTCTCAAGCATATATTTCTGTCAACAGAAAGCATCAAATAGAGAAATTCTCACAACCAGAGGCTCAAGCAGCTGAAAAGATGCTTCTTTGCTGCTTCTTCCTCTAGATTTAGGTCTTCATCTTACTTTCTCACTTTATATTGAAAACAGAATAATATGAATTACAAAATACACTGAAGAAGATAACTATATTTGGCCATGTTCATGGCCAAATGTCTACCTGTATTGTTTTAAAATTTAGAAAATACTTTTAAAATAACTCCTAGGATAAGTATTTGTGTGGATGCTTCCCAAGTGTTTGCAAAGGTATTTATGTTGGCCATACTGGTAGAGAAATTGTCTTAAGGAACATGGTACAAGAGGGCATTTCCAATGATGATGTTTAGCTGGGCAGCTAGATTCCTTCTCATGAAGACAGTTGGGGAAACACTAATGGAGAATTAAATTTTGAGTGACTACTCTTTTGTCAGACTCCTACTAAGTAGGCCTGTTTAACCCATAAAATAAAGTTCGTTTGGATGCATAACATCACATGTCCTTTTGGTACCTTGTATGGCTATTTCTGTACCATCCACAGCAGAGTTGAGAAGTGGAGGTACAGAGCAATGGGCATGTTCCTCACTAGAACTCTACACATCTCCAGGACTCAGTAACAACCCTACATTGTCCCCAATTTCCAGCTCCTTTCCCCACTGTCCACACTGCCCCTAACCAGAGTTCACACTGGGGACTCACGAATCTGTTCTGTGGACCCAGATGACACCTCCAAGATTTGGATAACTCCATCACCATCCCCAAGCCTTTCCCTATCAATAATAACAAACCTCACTGCAGGCCACCTTGCTCCCTTTTCCCAATCCTTCAACAATCACAAATGCCCATTACAATGGTATCACCTGCAAGAAGGACAACATCCTCCAGATCCTTCCTACCACCAAGGCTATGGAACCCTCAGCTGAACCTTCCAAACACAGGCCATGAAGCACCCACCAAACCTGCCAGAAGCTCACAGGCACCTCCTCACACTCCTGGACACTAGGATTTCTGATAGGGATGATCTAAGGACCTACCTTCTAACATTCAACAAGAAAGAATGAAGACACTACCTGCCTTGGCATAGCTTTGGGCACAGAAGACAGACAGCAGGATGCATGTGCAATGACAGATATGCAGCAAGGATCAGTAAGCACAAAGTCACATAGTAAATTTTACTTGCTTTTTTTTTTTCTTCTTCTCCGAACCCAGTTTCTAGTGTAGTGCACTAAAGAAGTCCTCAAAGAAATAGTATTTATTAATTTCTAGATGTAGTCTTTCAGTGAACCCCTACCCAGGAGATGTCCAAATTCATGTAATCAGATGCCTCAACAACTGTAGGTCATAACAGTCTTTTGTTAGTTCCACCTATAGCTCCTTGATTTACAGCCCAGAGAGAGATTTTGGGTCAATTCTTCTTTTCTCTATAGTGTTATACATGCTTTCTAATGTATAAGAGCCATTTTGAAACTTGGTTTACCCATATATTAGTCAGTGCTATTCAGCCATAAAAAAATAATGAAATCCTGTAATTTTCAGGAATATAGATGGAAATGGAAACCATTATATTAAGTGAAATAAGCCATACTCAGAAATATAAGTATCACATATTTTCTCTCTTATGTGGAATACAGAAAAAAATACAAGGAGGACTATTAGAGAAAGGGAAGAGAACCAGGGAGAAGCTAGGGGAAGAAAAGAGGTAAATAGAGTGAATAAGATCAAAGTATGTTATATGCATGTATCAAAGTACACCACATGCAATATGAAATGGTAACAATGAATCCAATTGTTTTCTACAATTAATATGCATTAATAATTATATTTTTAAAAAGCATAAAATAGCTGCAAGAAATGAGAAATTATTCTGATTCATAAATTTATTCTGTCCCTACACTGGTAAATTTTTTAAAGGTAACTGAAATACACTTGGACTTCCAAGACAGTTGGTGGGAACTGTGAAATTTACCTTTTACCCCAAAAAAGATCTGTAATTCAGATTGATTGTCCATAATTTATTGCCTTGTTAGTTCCATTTAAATAACATCTTTAATATGTACACATTTGTGAGTTTTCTCCATCAGACAGAAGAATATTGTCTCTCATACCAAATCATTTAAAGCTAAAATTTAAGAGAATACTCCATTGAAGTTTTTTAAACCAAGTGGGTTAGTCAGCTTTCATTGCTGTGACAATACATCTGAAACAAATCAACATTAAAAAAATGAACGACTTATTTTAGCTCATGATTTGTAGGCTTCAGTCCATGGTCAGTTGTCCTGTTGCTTTGGGGCCTATAGCAAGGCAGTAGCACATCATAGTAGAACCATGTGGCAACAGAAGGTGCTCACCTCATGGCAGTGGGGAAGCAAAGACAGAGAAAGAGGAACTGTGTCCCAGTATTCTCTTCAAAGACATGTCCCTCCCCCAGTGATGTAACTTCTTTCCACTAGGCTTCATCTCTTAAAGTTACCATTACCTCCCAATAGTGCCACAGGCAGGCAACTAAGTCTTTAATACATGGATCCTTGTGGGGAGACTTATCTAAACCACAGTACCAAGTTTGTGACTCAAATTCTCATTTAAATTATTAGAGGTATCTTAGGGAGGCTTTAGAAGATTTGAAGTTCTTCCAGCCCCAAACCCAATAGAACCTTCCTTGGTAGACTGAACCATCCCTCTTTCCTATTCTGATAAGGCTATTTCCGCCTTGGTTAAAGATGTTCATGGATCATCTTACAAGAAAAACCAATTCTCCTCATGTCTCAACACTTCCTATTATCTCCGAAACTCTAACTTTAGTGAATTCTACTCTTAAGTGTGGTTTTAAATTTATATCCTGTAGAGCATTATATTAAAAAGAACTAGATATATTTTCTAATTTATGTTTCCATTGTCTAGGTAATATAGTTGAGAAAGGATTCTGAGGGGGCTTGACCAAGAAGGGAAAAATATAATTTTGAATCAGGAGAATGCTATCAGTATGGATGTGTTAAGAGAACCCAGTTTCAATGTTGCTGCAAAATCAGCCATTATATTGGACTCCTTACATTAATCATAGGTTTTGTATATGTCCTGGCTGGTACAAACACATATTCTGTACAGTTTTTTCTTTTTACTGTCCATCATACTCACATGACACACCATCATTTATGATCTTATGGGTTGTTTTACCTGATATAACAGTATCTTGCTCAATAATACATCTAAACAAGTAAATTGCATTATAGCTCCCAAAGAATTAATGATCTGGTATTACTGTATATTCTATATAGCTTCCCTAATAAACTTTAGTAATAATTTACTAAAGTTTCAATCATGGCATCTTATTAGCAAACAGGGAGTTTCCACTCTTGCATGAAGTATAGTTACAGCACTACAATTACTTTTGTTTTGTTTTGTTTCATTTTATTTAATTTTATTTTCAGCACTGAGTACTGAACTCTGGGGTGCTTAATCACGGAGCCATATCCCCAGCCCTTTTTATTTTTTATTTTGAGACAGGGTCTTGCTAAGCTGCCCAGAGTGACCTCAAACTTATGATCCTCCTACCTGAGCCTCCCATGTAGCTGAGACTACAGGCATGTGCCTGGCTCATTAAAGCCAGGCCTTTAATTCAGGGTATATGCTGCATTTTTCCTGCCCACATGTGTCCCTCCTTTTTGATTAGTTTCTCTTCTAACATCCGCCCCCAATCCTATGTAATATGTGAGATACTGCTGCTGTTGTTATGAGTGCTGTTGATTGTTTAGTGCTTATGCCCTTTTTAGATCTGCTGGGCATTTTTGTCAAATGTACCAGCACAGAGTGCCTAGTTCTCTGGAAATATTGCAAATGGAAAATTGACTTAGAGAAATTGTGGCCACATTGCATTCCAAGTCAAATGATTAGGAGATTAGAATTGTGTCAAGGGAGACACTTTGCAGCTAAATATTTAAACATCTGCCAAGGGAGAGCTAAGGACCAGCGGTAGTACTATGGAGTCTTCCAACAAAGAGAACTGGAGCTGACCTGGAACCGGGTGGAATTTGTCCACTGAGGCACAGAAGGAGGAGTTGGCTGCATCCATTTGGATGAGGAACCCTCAGAAGATGGAGGACATGAGCATGATACCCATGACTATATCATTCACTGTTGAGAGCCACAGCCGAAAGGGGCCCCAGCAAACTTCCAGCTGCCAGCAAACTTCCAGCTGCCAGCTGATGATTGGCTCACAGCGGCCCCAGCAAACTTCTAGCTGCCAACTGATTGGCTCCTCTGCGGTGATGCTCATTGGGCTGTTTCCCTGCCCTTTCAGACCACAGAGCTGCTCATTGGGGGACTTTTTGGCTCCGCCCACACAACCCAGCCAATCGGCCTCAAGAGCAGGAGGAGTGGGGGAGGTTGAGAGGCTTGTGGGAAGCCGATGGTGGCAGTTGGGCTCTGAGGGTTTTTCCTGAGGAGCTGTGTGGTGTGGTGTGTGTGTTCTAAAAATAAAGTTCGTTTCTTTTGACAAGTGGCTCCTGAATTGTGCCCAGCCAGACTGCGGCAATTCACAGTCTTGAATGAAATGGCCACCTTACTTCCCCATCTTCTTCTTCACTGAAAGCCAAAAATGGGGAAATTTTCCTCAATTGCTTCTCTCCCCAAATGTCTTTCCCTTGCAGAAGAATTCAGACACTAATGAGAATTGTCAAGTCTAGAGCACAATCAGGATCTTCTAAGAAGTCATAAACCAAAATAAATCTTTGCTCCTCTAAGTTGTTTTTCTCAGGTATTTTGTTCCAGTGACAAAAAGCTGACTAACACTGGGTGGTAGGATTCAGCTCTTCATTTTCTGACCCCCTTATGCTCTGTGTTTGCTACATGTTTAAAAAAGTACTTTTCTATTTTTGAGAATGCTGATTATCCTCCCTCTGATCCCCGTTTGAGAAAAAGGTGGAGGCATTTCTAGAGTTTCTGAGTTAGCTTTGCTGGCACAAATGTGTGGTTATTTCCTCATGGAGTTCCGACACTTCAGCAGAATTGAATTTGGCTTAATCCTACTGATATCATTTTATTTTATTAAGGAGGCTTCTGTGCTGATTTTTCTTGTTCCTTTTTTTATACTGGGGATTGAACCCAGTGGTGCTATACTACTGAGCCACATCCCAAGTCCTATTTGTTTATTATTATTATTTTTTTTTATTTTTAGACAGGATCTTGCTAAGTTATTGAGGAGCTCACTGAATTGCTGGGGCTGGTCTCAACTTGCAAATCCTCTTATCCAGTCTCCAAAGTCACTGGAATTACAAGCATGCACCAGAGAGCCAAGATGTTGATTCAACTGATTTGGGAGCTTTCTCCATTATGCAGGTCATAACAGGAATTTGGATCCGTAGGGCAACTAGTTCATCATCCATAAGTGGTCAGCATGCTGCAAAGTGATGCCTATCTAATAGCAAATACATTTGAACTGAGTCTAGGAACTTTTTTTTTGTACCAGGGATTGAACTCAGAGGCACTTGCCCACTGAGCCATATCCCCAGCCCTATTTTATATTTTATTCAGAGACAGGCTCTCACTGAATTGCTTAGCACCTCACTTTTTCTGAGGCTGGGTTTTTAATCACCACGATCCTCCTGTCTCAGCCTCCCAAGCTGCTGGGATTGCAGGCATGTGCCACTGCACCTGGCTGAGTCTAGGAACTATTCACAACAAAAACCTATGAGTAGGTGTTTGCCTGACTATGTGATCCAGAGTCTCCAAGAAGCAAATTTTGGAGTGGTGGAAAGCCTCTAATTGTAAGTCCTACCTTCAAGATGCTAGTGAGAGAAGGCAAGTAATAGCCTCCTTAAGTTTATCTAGTGCCTGTTGCTCAGGTCCTACTGGAATGTAAAAAAAGATTAAATATCTATTGAGATGACTCAATAAACAGGGACATCAGATGTTGGAAGTGAAGAACTTGTTTAGCACCAGAATCCAAACATTCCTACCAAATGTTGGGTTTCCCTTAACAACATGGGAAGTTGGAGTTCTAGGAGCTTGTCCTTCACCAGATAAAGCAAAATAATACATCAAGAGGAGCCTTGTATCTTATAGAAGGACCATTGCCTAGCCCCTCTCAGTGATGTGTTCATTCACAGTTGTGATGGTGTGTGAGAAAACATCATTAGACATTCAGTAAGGAGAGTGTCTTTAATATTTCATTGATAAAATATGCCTTGTGCTTTTTGTAATTTGGAATCTGCTTACATTCTTTCCTCATTACTAGCAGTCCCTGCTTTTCCATCATGTCACTATGCTCTTCTAGGCTACAAAGAGTGCTCCTGAGCACACATATGTACACTCAACTGCACATTTGCAAGGACTCTTGTGACAAACATTTACTGAGAATCACAGTTTCATGTCCGTGGGATGCTTCCCACAATATATTCTGTGTCTCATTTTCCACTCCTCTGTTTATTTTTCTCTTGAGTCAGGTGGATTCAGCTTCAGTTTCCCTGGTAACCAACTTTGAGTCTTTGTCTCAACCTCTGCTCACAAAAGAAAAGGAGTTGGCGAGTCACCGATTCCCATCTGTCCTGGCCTTTCCACTTGGGTGGTTCCCAGAGCTGAGTGAACCAGTGCTGATGAGCAGAAGAATGTGGACCAGACCACAGAGTGCATGTCCAGCACGGAGGCCCTGCTCCCTCTCCTGCCTACCTCCATCTCAGTTAAGAATGGAAATGTGCCTTGGTTAAGACCTGAGTCACCGATATATGATAGAGGAGACAGGTGAAATGTTGGGATCTTCTCAGAAAGGATCTGAGAGACCAGAGTCACAAAAAATGCCTGCTGTCCAACACTGAGATCCCAGGAGATGAGAATGACTGTTAACATACAGTGGTTCTAAAGTGGGGTTCTGTGATTTTCTTCAGCAGTGCATGGTGCTACAACTCTATTTTTGCCCAAGGTTGCAGGGTTCAGAACCTGAGAAATGGATTTATGTTTTTAAACATAAATTGATATTACTTGGGGAGGGCAATGAGAGACTCTGAGGAGGCTCTAGTCACCTCAGTGACAACTCTCATTAGTTACTCTCCACTGTCTATCTTATGGTCCTCTCCTCTTTCAATGTTCTGTTTTCTGGGTCTGTTTATGGAAGTTAAATTTTTTTCTGGGTTAAAGGAGAAGAAGAGGCCCAACACCCCATTATCCTGCTTACTTGGACTGATAAGATGCTGGACAGAGGGGTTGCTGTGAAGCACGGACAAAAAATCAGTGTAGGTAATAAATAATTGGGTCTGATCCGGAAAATGGGGGCTGGTTGGAAAGAAAATAAAATGCTGATATCTCTAACCTGTTGATCCTGCTGATCTTCTAACCTGTTTCCAAGGTGACCTGCCTCCAGGATTTTTTTTTAATATTCTTAGTTGTAGCTGGACACAATACATTTATTTTATTTATGTGGTGTTGCAGATCGAACCAAGGGCCTTACATATGTGAGATGAGTACTCTACCACTGAACCACAGCCCCAGACCTCTAGGAAATTATTCCTCCCTGTAGGGAGTTGTAGGAGTTGTTAATTAATGCCTCCTAGGCTGCTGGCTTCCTGCCCAGGATCACTCAGCCTTTGGCCCACCTTTTGGTCACTTAGGCAGGATGGGGGAGGAGAGGCCATGAGAACAAAAGAACTCTAAAAAGTATAAAAGGGGTAGATACCCCACTTCCTTGGACACCCATCACCCATCTCTGGGACCCCTTCTCTACAGAGAAGTCTATCTCTGTTTTATCCTTTAAATAAAACTTGCTTTCTATGCTTACCTCAGCATTTCTCAGGTGTTGAGTCTTCACATGTAGGGAAATGGAACTCAGCCTTCGTTCTCATCACTTGTATCAGCTGGTGGAGATGCTATATGGAGACTTTGCTCATGCCTGTAAGACCCAATGAGCACTTTGGATCATTTTTTTTTCTCTAACTGATCTGGTCCCCATTATGGGTGTCTATCCTCTGGACTGGGAGGTAAAAGGGAAATAAACACTGAATTTATGTGTAATCTGATGTCATCCAGTGCAGTCTCATGAATGGTTCATTTGAGCAAATAATCTGTTTGGCTGAAAATGCTCAGTGTCTGATCATCACTCCACCTTCCTACTCTTCCAAGATAGGGACAGGGTCTGTATGGTATTTTTTAAAGTATTTATTTTTTATTTGTAGTTGGACACAATATCTTTATTTTATTCATTTATTTTTATGTGGTGCTGAGGATCGAACCCAGGGCCTCGCACTTGCTAGGCAAATGCTCTACCACTGAACCATAGCCCAAGCCCTCTGTATTTTAATGTCCATGGTGATGTGGGAAGGGATCTGTGACACTCTGATGCTGCCTGCATTGTCCTAAATGATGTCTGAGGAAAATAAGACTCTAGGTTTTTGGGTCCTGCTGGTGATGCTGCCTGCTCTCCTATGTCTGTGGCTGCTTTAACTGGTATTTTTGTCTCTCTAATCTTGGTCAGGACCTGATGCTCCTAGGCTGAGTAAGTCTCAGTCCACCTTTACTGACTTCTGCAGACCTTTCTGAATCTGGGTCTTATCCTACTTCCTGCCCTTGTCTAGGGATGTCCATTTCACAGCACTGGCTACAGGGTCACCTGTCACCTAGCAGGTATAGGCTTCCTTTAGGATAGCGTAACAGTGGTCCACTTTATGCTTTGAATATAACCCTTGCTGCTCTGCCACTGAAGCTTATTTTTAAAACTGGACTTGTTTCTTTCTCTTCCCCTCTCTCTGATCCTCCCTAATCTCAGGGGAAACAGGATTACCTTGCTTCCCCATCCTAGGCAGAGTTATCTGTCCCTGACTACATACCCACCATAGGAACAAAGTAATCCAGACTTTGGGGATGGTACAGATCTCAGAAATGACTATCTCCCAAATTAACAAGTGTATTACAACTCCAGACAGAGAATACTTGGATTGTAGCCTTTGAGTCACCTCTTTAAAAGTCCCCGTTCCTGCTGATGGGCAGAATCACATGTGCTTTTCTTTTGCTAACAAAGCAATAAATCTTCTTTTTCCTTTTTCTCACAAAATTGTGTCCTTTTTCTCACAAAATTTTTTCCTTTTCCTCACAAAATTGTTATTGGATTGACATCAGGAACAAGGATTGATCTTTTAGCAAAGATAGCACCCCTGGCTTTTGAATCAGCTACTTTCCACACTCCTCCCTCAGAGAAGACAGTTGTTGTTGGAGGTGGGGGGGATATCACCTACAACACAGCAGGAACCAAGATCAGTTCCTGCCAAGACATTGGGAAGATTCTGGCATCCTGCAGCTTTCTCTCAGGCTTCTCAATTCTCCAGCTGACAGCAGCCTACAGGAAAGGCATTGAGCCTGTCAAACACATTTTGAGAGCTCACACATGCTTATTCTGTTCCAAAAAAAAATGGACCATGTCAGTCCTCATACGTGTATGGATCCTGACTGCTCCTTGTAAGAATAGGAAAACCAAGGCACAGGGAGATTATTTTTGTCTATTAATCCATGATAAATGAGAGAGAGGAAGAAGAAGCAGCTAGTCAATTATAAGGTCACTCAGGGTGACCTTATGACTTAATCTGAAAAACACTGTGTCATGGAACCATGACATTCGCTACGATGTTATTTTAAATAGTGTGGAAAAACGTGAAATTTGTAAGAATAAAACTGGAGTCACTTGTGTCAATTCTAAAAAGAAAATATACATAAATGAAGCAAGGAGGTCATGAAGAAAGCAGTTTTATGCATGGTTTCTTAATAATAACTATCACAGAAGATTCTGCCGGACTATAAGCTTGCACAGAAGACTGCAACCTTATACAAAAGGTTCTTCTACAAGGACATCTGCCCAGTAACTAACTGTCCAATCTCACATGGCTGTCTAATTATTAATCATCATGGCCAGAGATTGCTGTTTCAAAATATCTGATGTAAACATTCTCATTTTTGTCTCTAATTTTTTTCCATTTGTTCCAATCTCTTTGAATATGTTCTTAGTTTACTACCGTATTGTGTTAAACAGCTTTCCATTATTACAATAAGTACTTGAGATTAAATCAACTTATAAAGATGAAAGGTTTCTTTTGGCTCACAGTTTTTGGGATTTTGGTCCGTGATTGATGGCCCCTGTTGCTTTGGGCCTGTGGCAAGGCAGAACATAATGTCAGAAGTGTGTGGCAGAGTAGAACTGTTTATCCCAAGATCTAGAAGTGAAAGAAAGAGAAAAGAGTCAGGATCCTGAAATCCCCTTCAAGGGCACATTACCAGTGAACTGAAGACTTCCCCAAATGCTCCACCTTTTAAATATTCTACCACCTTCTAAAAGCACCATCTGGTAGGGACCATCCCTATAACCCATGAATTTTTGGATGACACTTAAGGTGAAAACTAGAGCAGGCATGATTATTTCCATTGCAATGCTCTGCTATTCCCAAATCAATATCAGTATTCTTTGGAGAATCTCTCTTTGTTTTTTCAGACACAAATAAATAAAGAATTTACTTATTTGGATGGGAAATAAGGTAGGGCAAGGAATTCCTAAAAGCTTTAATAGATGCATCCAAAATTCTGTGGGAGTTATTATGGAGGACATATGCATCACAAATAAACTGCAGACTTGAAGACAGTTTCTTCAGTACCAACCCCCTCTCCTGCTCCCCACCAACAAAAAAATGCAAGGAAGCAATAATGGGTCTCAGGTGGTCCTTTATTCAGCATTCAGTGGATATTAATAAAAACTCTTTTAATAGATGTACTCTTGTAATGGATGGTAATTTACCAATTATCTGGGGAGGATATAGAAGACCAACTAACCAATGAATAAATGAGTTAGATAAGTGTTAGGAAGAAAATAATCCAGATCCTGGGCTAAGAACAATCTACTTTACACAAGGTAGTTAAAGAGAACCTCCGCAAAAAGGTAAATAATGCAGTAGAAATCCTAAGGCTGAGAAGGAATCATGCATGTAAAGCTCTGAAGGTAGACTTTCCAAGCAAAAACACCTGCCATATCAAAAGCCTTTATGATAAAATATTCTTGGCATGTTCATAGAACATACACAGGCCAGAATAACTGTAGTGAAGGCAAGAAATCATGGGATTGTTCAGATACTAAAATAGTGATGGATAAGCAAAGAAAGAGATGGGTACAGGATATATTCAGAAGATCAAATCAAGAGGACCTGCTGAGTTACCCTACTTATTAGGGTTCTCTAGAGAAACAGAACCAACAGGAGATGTATATATGGATTTATTAAGTTGGCTACACAACCAGAAACTGAATAGTTCCATAATGACCATCTGGCTGGAGAGCTAAAGGAACCAGTAGCTGCACAGTCCAAGAATCTGGAACATCAGGAAAAGAGAAGACCATATGCTACCCTAGTCCAGACTGAAGACCTGAAAACTCCCTGAGGAGTCACTGGGAAGAGTCAGCTTTGAAAAAGTGTAGGAGCTGGAGTCTGATGTCCTCAGCAATCATAGAGCAAACAGAAGGATCGAGAAGAGAAGAATCAAGCTTGCATCTGCTGCTGCTTCCTTGTACTTCCCATTTTTGTTCCACTCAAGCCTCTAACCTATTGCACAGGGCTTCCCACACTTAGAGTGGGTCTCTGCTTCAGTTTACTATCCCACATGCCAATCATTCCTGGAACACCCTCATTGATACCACCAGAAGCCTCTTAGGTGGCTCTTAATTCAATCAAGTTGACAATTCAGACTAGCCATTACACCTACCTTTCAAAATATTAGCTCTCTTCCTGTGAAATTAGGATAAAAATAGTCCTGGCTGAGCAAACTTTGTGAGAGGAGTAAAGCACAGGGTAATGCATGCGCTCAGCATAATGTCTTACATATTGTAAGTACTCAATATTAATCTGAATTGTAATTTTATATTACCATTTTAATGAAGATAAGAGCACTTCTCAAAAAATTCAATTTGAAGAAAATCAATTATATTATTACATAATTATTTGATATTTGCCTGCTATTTACAATTACCTGATCTAATGGTCAAGTAATGACATAAAATATATTTCTCTAGAGATGCATATCAAAATATTAGGGCAAAATGGTCTAATGTGAATTTATTTTAAAATACTATAGCAAAAAAAGAGGGGTAATAAAACAATTGTGGCAAAATTGATTACCTTTGAATCTGGAGGACAGGTATGTGGGTTTATTATACTAGCCCCTCTGAAGTTTTAAAACTTTCCTCACTAAAAGTTTCAGGACAAAAAGAATGACATGCAGATGGATTGCAGTGGAAACAAACAAGATGCAATACATTGAGGACGTGTGCTTGGGACCTGTTCAATATATGATACCTCTTGTTCAATCAAACAAACAGACAAATTGAGGTCTCAGAGGTCCTGTTGGTGGGTGAAATATAAATGTTGGAGTCATATTACATCCATGCTACTCGAAGCAAAATGGATTAAAAATAATCAAGGGAGACAGAATGGCATGAGAAGGAGGCCTGTTAAAATTCATGCAGAAAGCAAGAAGTAATATCTACTGAGAAGGGGTAATTGTGGCCATTGTGGTTGGAAGAATACCGGGAGAGTATATGGTCACAAACCCAAAATTAAAATATAAAATTAAAGAAGGGAGAGAGAGAGAGAGAGAGAGAAAGAGAGAGAGAGAGAGAGAGACAGAGAGAGAGAGAGACAGAGAGAGAGAAACAAGTATGAGAAGGCAAGTATGAGAGGGGCCATTTCAAAAAGGATAGGATTATCAAAGGTACCAAAGGCCTCTGAGATATACTAAGTTGAGGATGAGAACATAAGATTAGACCTTGGTAACCTGGATAAAAATCAGTTTTCTTGGCAGTGGAGGGAGGTATAGAAGAAGGACTCAAATGGTTTGCAAGAATGATAATCAAAGTGAATATAGATTTCCTCTTTGAAACGTGAAGGAAATGTGGCAGAACCTTGGAGGTACTCAGGATAAGAGAGTGGTTTTGTTTTACTTATTGAAATTTAATAGAAATCTTCAAGCAAATATCTGACTTGAACAACTTCTTCCTCCCAAAAGGAGAAAAAAAAGTAGGCAGGTACATAAGATTAGACCCTGGTAACCAGGATAAATAAACCAGGTAACCTGGAGGCAATGAGATAAGGGTTTCTTCACTTCAGCCTTTGGAAAAACAAGTCATTACTTCTGACCTTTTGTATCTGACCTAACATTCTTGTGACTACTAGGTAAACATTCCTGGATGTATGTTGGACTTTGTTAATTATCCCCTCCTTGACAAAAAACAGACCCTTGACTTAACCAATCTTCTAAAAATTCAGTATTAGCTCAATAGTCAGATTTTCCCCTCTTTATCTTAGTCCAATGTATTGATTTATTGTCTTTGTTCCCTGCCTATAAGGTCGTTACAACTTCTTTTTCCTCAAAGCCCCTTTCAGGGCAACTTGAATTTGTGTTTTCAGATCATGGTGACTCATATTTGGTTCGGAATAAACTGTCTTCTTATTTTCATTTAGTGATTGTGCCTGTGTTAATGGGAAGTAGTGAGAGTTCATGTCCAATTGCTTCTTTTTTCTCAACAAATTATTAGCGATTATCATGAGAAAAGTTGGTGTTGGTGTTTGTGAAGGACTATTGTCAATGGATAAGAGAGAAGATACAGATGTGGAGGGTGCAGAGAGTTTGTCCTTAGGACTGTTACTAGGGATTGGGGAGGAGTAACAGCAGAATCATGTTTGAGGGGGAGAATTCATATTTCTGGGTAAACTGAGCAAGGAAGGACCTAATGGATGATAAGGAATTTTATGCAGTCAGTGGCCTGGGCCTCTACGAGGTTGAAGGCTGTCTATCCAGAGACGTTACGGAAGAAGCTGGAGGAACCCAAGGTGGTACTGTTGGTAATGATGGGAAGGATGCAAGAAACACAAATGGCAGGTGCCATTTGCCCTGATGCTCAGGCATGACCGGGGGCGGGGAAAATTAGGAGGGAAATAGAACATCCGTGAGGATGGAGAGGCTATGGTGGTGGTCTGCTCAACCTCCTAGGCGCTGAGATCACCAGGAAGGATCAGAGGGGTGAAGGCTGAAAGGAAGTGTGTGCATGAGAAGTGTGCTCAAAGGTTGGGGTGCCTGGGAGACAATGTGCAGGGGACTGGTACAGATCTTGAACGTGGGGCAATAGGTTCTGGACATTACTGGTCTCATCCCTCCGCTGACAAGTAATCCGAGTATTTGAAAGAAAAGCCTAGGACCAAAAGAAAGAAGGAGACTGGCCGCAACCTCACTGGGCTCCCAGGCGCCGGCCCAGAGCCTGCCAATCCTAGGTCAGTCCGGTTAAGCCGGGGCTGCGTTTTTCCGCTGGCGCCGGGACTTCCTGCTCTAGTTGCTATGGTTCCAAGGGCGGGACTAGGCGAAGCTTCAGTCCGGGTAAGGTTCGCCTGGTCCGCATTGGCCGGTACCAGTCCGTTCTGTGGTTCTTGCGTTCTTCTGGCTTGGCTTCCCTAGCCAAGATTTCCGTGCTTTTGTCAGATTAAAAGCGGAAAAAATGAATTTTCCCGAGGTTGTTGGCTGTCCCCGGACTCTAGATGGCAGTGTTGCTCCGTCTGGCGGACCTGGGAGCGTTTCACCCCCGCCCTTCCTGTTTGAAAAAAACACTGTGGAGCCTTTTTCTAGAAAATGGTCTTCTTCCCTTGCTTGTGAAGCTCTGGAGCTGAAAATTGAGATGCGGGCTTCTGGGCGGTCCCTAGGTAAAATTCGCCTCCTAAGGACAAAGCCTTTTGCTTTTCAAATTGGTTTTTTTTCCTGAGGGGCTGCCTAGGTACGCTAGCAACACATATTTCTGTTTCTCTGAAATGTCTTGTCTTTCTTTTCCCTAATAGCTCTGGGGTTTATGGACCTGGTCTTATGTGGAGAGCATGTATTCTCTCTTTATAGAAGTAGCTCAGTCTCACTGTAAAAAAAAATTGGAAAACAGATAAGGTGTAATAAAGCTAATGTTATCCACAATCGCATCACCCACTGATGACCATTAATACCAGTTTGTAATAATAATAATAAGGGATTTATTACAAATTCCTAACAGGTTTTTCATTTATAAAGGTGCATTTTATTTCACTTTACTTTTCATTTAAATTAAATTTATTTTTAACTGATACATAGAAACAAAAATTGCATATATTTACTGGTATTTTGATGTTTTGATACACGTGTACATTGTGTGATGTTCAAACGGGAAGAACATCATTTCTTTATTATACAAACACTTAAAATCTTTTCTTCTAATTTGTAGAATAAAGGTGCCTTTTAAATACAATAAGGATCGTGTTGTGTAGTGACTTATTTTTAGCATGTCTTAAAAATCATTTGAAAAAACATTCAAATGTTTAAAAATTCATTTGTCTTCCTAAAGCAATATATAGCCTAGAAGAGTGGTAAATTATTTAATAACTGAGATTTAAAGCAAAACTAACTCCTGATCCCCTATCTGAAAAGTAAATATAATATAACCTTCCTAAGGACAGGAGGTAGGGGTATTTTGCATTGCTTTTGCTCAACACTGCATTTTTAGCATGCCAACAAAAGGGTATCTAGCAGGTTGTTCTCAGTACATATTTGCTGGATAAATGAGCAGGTAACTTATTTCTTTGATTCTTATCCTCGCAGATATCATGTATTTTTTCATATTACTAATGAATATCATACTTTTTGAATACTGTATGAATTACGTGGCTTTTTTACTTTCAATTTAGCACTTTACTGATTGGGAGCAACAATTATTACTATTTAAAAAAAATGTTTTGGCTGACTATTTTACACTTTCCCAGTGTATCTTTTATTTCATTCTTTACTGGATTCAGGAAAGCATTCTGCAAAACAGTGTGTAATTTCAAGTCTGAAAGACCAAGGACCTGAATCTTGGTGCCCTCTTCCATGAGCCCTGAGACCCTCTTGGCAATTTACTGCTCCTTTGCATACTACAGTTTACTGGCTGAAAAAATGAAGATTGTAGTAGCATCTGGTTCATTGGGTGGTAGTCACCATAAAGTAACAAAACAGCTTTTTATTTTGCTCTTGGCAGTTATAGATATGTAATTATTGTTGTTGTTAACTGCACCACATGTATTAAGTATGTATTAGGTACTTGAATTTTCAAGTATGAGACTGAGTTTGGTAAAACATACTCTTTAGATTTCCTTAAAATAGATATCTGTTCTTCAATTTCTTGTTTCTGCCTCCTGGTAGAAAACTCACAGGAGTAACTTCTAGGAAAATTCAGTCAAGGATTTGTGTAGGAGGAAAACACTTAGATACAGTCATCAATGTATGTCTCTCTGTAAATGAAAGGAATATTTTTGCACATATATATTTTTCGCCATCTTTGATTACTTATAATAGAGATCCAGAGTACTGGGTTAAAAAATTTAGATGTTTTTTAAACTTTCCTGGTGCATATTGCAGACCCATTTCTATTGCCACTTACATACTATAAGAATTCTAATTTTATACTCTTCCCACATTTATTAATGTTTTAAAGTAATTATCTTATTTATTTTAACAGGTATGTGTGAAAATATTGAACCCCCTCCCTGAATCTGTCACATAATTACAAATACTGTTTCTGGTTTTTGCTTATTTACTATTCATGGCCTACAGTTGCACAGATAATTTCATTTTTATGTAGCAAATTTTATCAATCTTTCCTTAAATAACTTTACTCTTTGATGCAAAGCTGAAAAGGAGTTTCTAACCCATCTGTCCTGTTTATTTTTATGGTTATTCTTTTTTAATATTTATTTTTTACTTGTAGATGGTCACAATATCTTTATTTTATTTGTATGTGGTGCTGAGGATTGAACCTAGGGCCTCACATGTGCTAGGCAAGTGCTCTGCCACTGAGCCACAACCCCAATCCATGGTTATTCTTTGTGTTTGACTCAATTACCCCACTAAAATGCCTTGCAGACATAAAACAAATGAAAAATTACAGTAACTACATAGAGTTACACTTGACCTCCAAGTACTTGGCAAAATCTAAGAGAGTTTCAGAGTAACCAAGAGGTTGGCTGAAATGGCTTTCAGATCTGTATCAGCACACCTTCAGTAGAACCAGGAAGTTCCAGAACCTGATGTGATAAAGCCAAATGGATCATCATAAATGAGTATTTAGGGCTGGGTTTTGGCTCAGTGGTAGAGCGCTGGCCTAGTATGTGTGAGGCACTGGGTTTGATCCTCAGCACCATATATAAATAAATGAATAAAATAAAGGTCCATCAACATCTAAAAAAATTTTTTAAATGAATATTTAGCTAACCCTGATAGAAATAACACCTCCCTGGCATAAAGGGCAAAGGTCAGTGGTAGAATTCTTCTTGGGTTCTGTTCCCAGCACTGCAAGAACATTTTTTTCCTATGATACTAGGTGGTGTAATTCAGTTGTAGAGCACTTGGTTATCATGTGAAAGGCATCAGGTTTCACCCCTGTGCTACCAGACCATCCCCCCAAAAAAGAAAAAGAAAGAATACCTCCTCCACATCCACTAAAACCCTAGAGATAGGAGAAACTCTTTAAAATGGTATATTGATGTTTTCCTTTCTCACTGAGAAATAATCCAATCCTGTTGACAGGAACAGGATGAATCTTGAACAATAAAGACCTATTAGAAACCATTTTAAAGAGTGTGCTGGGACTGGGATTATAGCTCAGTGGTGGAGCACTTGCCTAGCATGTGTGAGGCACTGGGTTTGATTCTCTGCACTGCATAATGATAAATAATGATAAATAAATGCCCATTGACAACTAAAAAAATTTTAAAAAAAGAATGCTCTGGAAGTGGGCATTAATGCTAACAATACCAATGAGATTTCCACCTTTTTTTGTTAAAGCCCTAAGCCTGAAATATTAGAAGCAGAAAATAGGCTGGCAGTTCATTCCTATCGGTGAGTTACAGGTACTTGGCATTTTGAAGATTCCCTGAAAACAAACAAACAAACAAACAAAAAAAAAAAAACAAAAAAAACAAAAAACAAAAAAACAAAAAAAACCCAAAGACACATACTTACAGCACTAATAACTTAAACAAATTGAGAAAAACACAAGGTCCTCCACAAATATAGCACAGATAGATAAGGACACTTGCATATATTGGAGAGGCAAGTGCACTGGGATTACAATTGCATTGTGTTAACCAAGACACAAGCAGCCTAAAAAGCTGCTCAATTAGAAATAAAATTACTCCATTCTAAGGAAAGAACCCTTCAATGTCCCCAATTACCTTTGGTGTAGCAAAGAGTAATAACCTATTAATAAATGGTCATTGTATGTTTTTCATAAAAACAGAACAAACATGGAGAGTGTGTGTGTGTGTGTGCGTGTGTGTGTGTGTGTGTGTGTGTTTAAAGTGATTGTCACACAATTGTGGATGCTGACAAGTTAGAAAAAATACAGGTAGTTTAGCAGGCTGGACACTTAGGGAAGAATTCATCTTGTAACTCATGTCCAAAGGCTGGCTGCTGTCACAATTTTTTCTTCCTTGGAGAAAACCAGTCTTTTTTGTGTTAAGACTTTCAGCTGATTTGGTGAGGCCCACCCACATTATGGAAGGTAAACTGCTTCATTCAAAGTTTACTGAGTTGTGTCAGTGTAATTTTAAAAAATAACATTGTAACATCTAAAATAGTGATGCAGTGGCCTAGCCAATAACCATTGCAGTCATCAGTCTAAATTTTTGTACCCATTGGAGGCATAGACTACCAGTAATTTTTGCCAAATTCCTTTCAATTTTACTTAAAAAGTGAAGGACTTACCAATTGTGTAGATTCTCTTTCTCTCTGACCCTCTGCCCCGTTTGATGGATCAATTAACTTCTCAACATGTGTCCCCAGTTCAAGAGAATTATTATAGAATTCTTACCCCTAGAATTACCATAATTTTCTGATGTCTTTTCAGTACCTGATATTTTCTGTCCACATCATCTATAGACATGATTCAAATAAGCAATATTGAAGCCTTATAAGTCAATATCAACACCACAATCCTTCTGCCTAAATTGACCCATTATCTGCTTAAATCCTAAATGTTAGAGGGACTAAACTCCGTAGTTGCAAATTTAACAGCTAAAGACTGACTCCTTCTTTATACTGATCCCTCCCTGCAGTATTCCTATCCTTTAGATAAGAAGTAGAAATGGATGTAATTCAGTACACGATATTTAATGGCTACAAATTGTATAATGTGTACATTTCCCTGTGGTTTGCAGCCCAAATATTATGCTGGCTTCTCTACCTTTAAATTAAACATAGTAGTATATCTCTGCTTGACCTTCTTTAGTGTTCTTTTATCTTGACTCCCTTTGTCTTTTTGCTTTCATGTAGAATAAACAACAATGGACTTGTATTATTACATGCTTCAAGTCTTCACTGAAGTCCATTTGTATTTATCTCAGGTTCAAAAACCATTTACATAAAAAAGGAAGAACATTGGGAAAGGAATAAGTATAGGCAAAATAACATTGTTTTTAATTCATTTCATAGAAGATTTTCAAAATAGTAATAGAAACAAGGTATTCAATCGTGTGTGTGTGTATGTGTGTGTGTGTGTGTATGTGGTGCTTATATTTGAGTGGTATGAATGACAGCAGTTATACATGGGACTAGAGAGAATAACGAAGCAGTATGGCATTATTTGAAAATAACTTGTTCACAAGTGTAGGTATCATGCTACATGAGGGGCAAGTTTTTCGCTAACACTCCATTCTGACACAGTGAGTAGAGTTTGATAGTACTCCTTGCTACAAGTAAAAGAAAAATGAAAGTTAACTTGTATTAGTTGTGAATGTATATTGCAAACTCTCTGGCATCCACCAAAAAATTTGTTTTTAAATATAACTGATAGGCTGAGAAGGAAGAGAAAATGGAATCATATAAAATGTTCAATTAAAATCACATATGTCAGAAAGTGAATGGAAGACAAAAATAGAGACAGAATAAGTGCAATAAATAGAAAACAATAACAAATATGACAGATGTTAATCCAGCAATATAATAATCATTTGAACATCAGTGGTCTAAATATACCAATTAAAAGACAGAGATTGACAAAGTGGGTCAAAAAACATTACCTAAATATGTATTGACTCAAGAAGCTCATGTTGCAGGGATGGGGTTGTAGCTCAGTAGCGGAGCACTTGCCTCTTGCCTCGCATGCGTAAGGTACTGGGTTCAATCCTTGGCACCACATAAACACAAATAAATAAAATAAAGGTATTGTGTCCACCTACATCTAAAGATATTTTTAAAAAAGAGAAACCCATATTGAATATAGGGACACCTACAGATTAAATTGAATGAACGGCCAATGATATACCATGCTAACACTAATCAAAAGGAAGAGTAGCTGTATTAATTTCAGAAAGCAGACTTCAGATTAAGAAAAGTGATCAGAGCTAAAGAGGGGTATTCCTTAATGATAAAGGGGTCAGGTCTCTAAGAAGACATAACAATCCTTAACATTTGTGTGCCTAAAAACAGATAATGAAAATATGTGAAACAAAAACTGATGGAATTGCAAGGAAAAATAGATTAATCCACTATCATGGTTGGAAATATCAGTAATTAACACATTCTGCAGGATGAAAGCAAGTAAGGACACAGCTTAATACCACCATGAATCAAATATAATGGATATCTATAGACTACTCAATCCAATCTTAGTGGAATACATATTCTTCACAAGCTTGTGTGGAACATTCACCAAGATAGACCGCATTATGGGCCAGAAAATAATACCTCAACAAATAAAAAAAATAGAAATCATACAAAATATATCAAATGAAACTAAAACTAGAAATCATTAACAGATATATTCCTGGAAAAATCCCAGCAGGTTATTTAGCAGCTCTTGACAAACTAATTATAAAGTATCTGTGAAGAGGCAAAAGACATGGAACAGCCATAATAAATAACTCCTAAACTCAACATTAGAAAAAGGAATAACCCCATTAAAATGGACCAAACACAGCAAGACAAATGTCATACTGTTCAAGTTTATCAAAGTATAACACTATACCAAAAATACTCAAAAATAAGTATAAATATTATATTCTCACTTATTTGTGAAAGCTAAGAAAGTTGATCATATACAAGTACAGAGCAAAATATAAGGCACTAGAAGCTGGGAGAGGTGGAGAGTAGAGGATGGTGAGAGGGTGGATAATTAGTACCAAAACACAGGGGGAGTGAAAAAGTAATTCTAATGTTATGTAACAAAACAGTGCAACTATCGTGTACAGTGATCAATTATATGTTTCAAAATAACTACAGGAAAAAGTTTCTAACACACAGAAATTATAATATTTGAGGAGATGGAAATGAAAATTACCCTGATTTGATAATTATATACTGTGCATGTTTATCAAAGTGTAACACTATGCCTCAAAAAATAAGTATAAATATTATGTCAATTAGAAAAGAAAATTTAGCCGGGAGCAATGGTGTGTGCTTATTTTTAATCCCAGTGGCTCTGGAGGCTGAGGTGGGAAAATTGCAAGTTCAAAACCAGTTTCAGCAATTTATTGAGGTCCCAAGCAACTTAGCAAGACCCTGTCTCAAAATAAAAAATAAAAAGTGCTGGAGGGGCTGGGGTTGTGGCTCAGCGATAGAGCGCTCGCCTAGCACATGTGAGGCACTGGGTTCAATCCTCAGAACCACATAAAAATAAATAAATAAATAAATGTTATGTCTGGCTACAACTAAAAAAATATGTATTATTTAAAAAGAGGGAGCTGGAGATATGACTCAATGGTTAAGTACCTCTGGGTTCAATTCCTGGTACCAAAAAAATTAAACTGAAATAAACTAAATAAAATTTAAAATAGGTCAAAGACCTTAACAGACACCTCACCAAAGAAGATATATAAATGGAAAAATAATCATAAAAAAAAGTTGTTCCGCTCAAGTCATGAAAATGCAAACTAAGGAAGCAGGATAACCAGAATCTTATTCATTGTTTGCAGGAATGCAAAGTGATACAGCCTTGGAAGGCAGTTTGACAGTTTCTTACAAAACTAATCACATTCTTACCAAATCCTCCAGCTATAACACTCCTTGGTATTTCTCCAAAGAAATTGAAAATTTATATCTACACAAAAACTTGCTCACAGATATTTATTATAGCTTCATTCACAATTTTTTTCATGAAACTTGGAAACAACCAAAGTATCTTTCAGAAGTGAATAGATTATCAAACTATGTTATATTCAGACAATGGAGTATTATTACGAATTTTTAAATGAGCCATCAAGCCATGAAAAGACATGGAGGAAACTTGAATGCATATTGCTGAATGAAAGACCCTAATCTGAAACATTTGTGTACTGTATGATTCTAAATATACTACATTCTGAAAGACACAAAGCTATGGAGACAGAAAAGAATCAATGGTTGCCAGGGATTGGGAGGAAGAGAGAGATGAATAGGCAGAACATGGAGGATTTTTTTAGGGTAGTGAAACTACTTTGTATGATAGTATAGAGGTAGACACATGTCATATATTTGTCCAAACTTATAAAATGTACAACACCAAGAATGAACCCTTAGGTCAAAATTTTGTGTCAATGTAGATTCATTGATTTTAACAAATATACCACTCTGGTGGGGAATGTTGCTGGTAGAGTAGGCTGTGAGCGTGTGTAGGGACATATGGATATATGGAAACTTCATTCTGCTAAGTTTTGCTGAAACTGCTCTAAAAAGCAAGGTTGATTGTTTTTAAAACGGCATACCAAAAAGTTTTAACTTTATCAGGTAGGTGATGTTTGAAATAATTTCAATAGGAGTATGGCTTTGGGGGAGGATGTTTGTGTGTTTTTGTGTTTTTTTTTTTAAGTACTAGAGATTCAACTCAGGTATACTTTACCACTGAGTAACATACAGAGTCTTCTTTCTTTCTTTCTTTCTTTCTTTCTTTCTTTCTTTCTTTCTTTCTTTCTTTCTTTCTTTCAGACAGGGTCTTACTATTTGCTGAGGGTCTCGCTAAATTGCTGAAGCTGTCCTCAAACTTGAGATCCTCCTTTCTCAGCCTCCAGCCTCTCTAGAATTATAGGAATGTGCCACCATGCCTGCTTAAGAGATGATTTTAGAAATTCCTAATATCACACTGTAAGAAATAAACAAGAGTGATGTAGGCCTCCTCCTCATGTAATAAATAGCACACAAACTTCTTCATTTGTAATTTATAGAAGGTTTCTCTTAGAAATCTTCTGGATAGTGGGGTGTGGTGGCACATGCCTGTAATCCCAGTGCTCAGGAGGATTGTGAATTCAAAAAGCACAGCCTCAACAAAAGCAAGGTGCTAAGCAACTCAGTAAGACCCTGTCTCTAATAAAATACAAAATAGGCCTGAGGATGTGACTCAGTGGTCAAATGCCCCTGATTTCAATCCCCAGTAACCCCGCTCCCTGATTACAAAAAAAAAAAAAGAAAGAAAGAAAAAGAAAAGAAAGAAAGAAAGAAAGAAATCTGGATATTTCATGATGAAGTAGCCATGCCCCTTTCTGAGATACTGTTTTCAAATCTTTTAACAAAATTACTCATGCTGGTATTTTTAATGATTAGATAAAAATAAATCTACTAAATAGGAGACTTAGATTCAGAAGCTTTGAAAAGTCCTCTGCACAAGTGACTGTTTTCAACTATGACCATTAAACACCAAAGCAAGTGTTAATAAGCTGCAAAGTGTTTTTCAAGTTGTGTATTGTATTACAATCACAAGTCAGTATTGTTAACAAGACTGACAACTGAATCTTTTAGCCAAGTCTGCTTGGCAATATTCAGATGAACTTTAATAGAAAAGTTCCCCCCATACTGAAACCACTTTAGTGGGGTATTTTACTCCCCTTTTCTGAAAATATTTTAAGGAATACTTAGTATATTACTATTTCACTAGGATTCAATTTGAGTGATGGCACCATGTGAGATGGGTGTGATCTCAGTGGTGAATTTATTTTGGGATGGTAGAGGAATGTAGGCATGACCAGAGCCTATGGGAACAGAGAATTGATTTTCCAGTGTGGACAAACTGTTATGGAACAGGCACTTTAGGGTGGATTATAGAGACTATAAAGAACACACCACCTGTTTATATGGAGGCATATTTAGAAACTGACTGTTAGAGAGATTTATCTCATCCTATTTTGACTTTTATTTCCAGTTGACATGGGACTGTGTGGAATTTTTGTTCAAGTAAAATGTTTTTCTATATATTCTATCTATCTATCTATCTATCCATTTATCTATCTATTCATCCATCTGTTTACCTTCTAGAACCATGGAAAGAAACTGGTCTGATTATAGAAAAAGTAGGCCATGTTTGAAAACTGATTTTGATGTAGAAATCTCAAACATACCAAATTTGAAAACTGTTAATGGGCCTTTGACAAAACAAATGTGAATCAAAAAGGGAATTTCATTAAAAAATTTAAAAGAAAAGAATTAGGATTAAATGCTCAAGATTTTGAAGTTTTAGTCACACTGTAAATTGATCACATAGCTTTGATTGATAACATAGGGTTACATTTATAAAATATTATAGGGTGAGGTTTATGTAAACTTAAAAACAAAGCATAATGATTTCATAAATTTATTATAACATTTTCATTCTAAAATCAAGCACTACACAAAAATATGAAAATAGATGTAATAAATTAAGAAATTTCAACATCGAGAGATAGCTAGTTCTAAATAGTGGATCAAAATCATTATATACAAACATCTTTCTGTTCACTTAAGAAATAAGTGGAGGCTGGGGTTGTGGCTCAGTGGTAGAGCACTTGCCTAGCACAAGTGAGGCATTGGGTTCGATCCCAAGCACCACATTTAAAAAAAAAAAAAACTAAATAAAATTAAAGTATTGTGTCCATCTACAATTAAAAATATTTCTTAAAAGAAATAAATGGGTAAGATAGAAAATAGCAAGAAAGAATAAATTTACAGAAATGAATTTTACAATGATGGGCTTATACTGTATATGCTATTCAAATTCTAAAAGTATTAGATTTCACATTTCTTGACTTTTGTAAAATAAAGGGAAAGGGAACAAGAAAGAGGTGAATCTTTGGTTAATTATTTCTTTAACCAAAAATATATTAGTTCCTAGAAGATTACTCTAAGGTTAAGTTAAGAGTATTTCCAAAAGAATATAGATTTGGAACCACAGTTATTTTTAATTGCATATAAAACTATGCACATTCAGAAAATTCCTTGGTATAGGAGATTAAATTTCAGGAGAATAGAGTCATTATACTTCCTTTAACACTGTCCTTTATATACCAATTTTTTCACATACAATTATTTATTAAACTAAAACATTCAAAAAAGTAGAGAGGTTATAAATATACTGCTCCAAGAAATTTCACAAAGTGAACATACATAAATAATGGCCACTTAGATCAAAAGTAGCATATATGAGAGTTCCTACAAGTCCTTTTATGCCCCTTTCTAGTCATCTTGAACCTCTTCCTACAAAAGTAAGCACCATCCTTACCTCCAGTACTGTACTATACTTTTGTCTGATTTTAAAATTATGAGAATATAATCATGTGGTACAGAACCTTTTGTGTTTGGCTTCTTTAGCTCAACATAATTTTCTTGTGTTTTAGCCATACTCTTGGGTATGGTAGTTAATCATTGTATTCCATCATATGAATGGCACAATATGTATTCATTCATTCTACTCATAATGGGTATTTTGGTTGTTTTTTCTTTTTTGTCTCTATTATTATATATTGCAATATATGAGCAATCTTATACATAGTTTTTAGTGATAATTATGCTCATGTATGTGGATTTCCCTAAGTATTACCTGGATGTGGAACTAATAGATCATAGGACATTGTGTATATTCAGCTTTATTATATGCTATCAAAGAGATTTCCAAAATGGTCATATCGATTTACATTCCTGTCAGCTATGTGTTACAGTTTGTGATTGTACACATTCTCACCAAAATTTGGTATCATTTTTTTCCTTTTAGACTCTCAGGCTGACATACAGGGACAATACCATTATATATTTAATTTCCTAATTCCTTATGATATCAAGCACACTGTCATATTTTTTTTTATCTTAAATTTGGAATTTAATACAGTGCCTATTCTATACTTTTTTTCATTTTTCCTATTAATTTGTTTGTCTTATTTGGACTGATTTCAGTGTTTTCTTTTTATTCAAAGTTTTTTTAACTCTAATTTGCTATGTATGACAGCAGCCTGGGGACAAGTGTATGGAGTACTGCATACATGGCATACGTTAAGGGCATCTGAGTGGCAAACCACCCTCACGTGCTAGGCATGTGATCGGAAAACCACTTACCCCTTAGGCGCAGCCCTGGGCATGAGGCCATGTGTTGCAGTCCCTGTGCATGCTCCAAGGCACACTCTTCAATTGGTTGCTACAAGGACAGTTAGCAGAAATTGCATTGGTGGCTGTCTGTAATCTGCTTAGCTACTGCCTGAGTATATATACATGGTAACTGTGCAATAAAATCAGACCCGTTTCCTGCTTGGTCTCCAGAGGTCTTGATTAGTGACTCTGCAGCCACAATCTCTACACTATTCTGTGGACCTCCTTGCTGGGCAAGAGAGAGCCCACACACAGCAGAATGCATTACAATTCATAGAACACATATAGAGCACAATTTTCATATCTCTGGTTGTACACAAAGTAGAGTCACACCATCCGTGTCTTCATATAAATACTTAGGGTAAAGATGTCCATCTCATTCCACCATCTTTCTTACGCCCTATACTAGAGTTCATCTAATTCACCCATACCCCCACAGCACCATTATGGATCAGCATCCACATATCAGAGAAAACATTCGGCATTTGGTTCTGGGGGATTGGCTAACTTCACTTAGCATTGTATTCTCCAATATCTATTTCCCTGTAAATGCCATGATTTTATTCTCTCTTAATGTTGAATAGTAATCCATTGTGTATATATACCACAGTTTCTTTATCCATTCATCTACTGAAAGGCATCTAGTTTAGTTCCAGAGTTTAGCTATTGTGAATTGTGCTGCTATAAATATTCATGTATCTGTGTCCCTGTAGTATCCTGTTTTTAAGTCCTTTGAGTATAGATCAAGGAGTGGGATAGCAGGGACAAATGGTTGTTTCATTCCCAGTTTTCCAAGAAATCTCCATACTGTTTTCCAGATTGGCTTCACCAACCTGCAGTCCCACCAGCAATGTATGAGTGTGCCTTTTTCTCTGTATCCTTGCCAACATTTATGGGTGTTTGTATTTTGAATAGCTGCCATTCTGACTGGGGTGAGATGAAATCTTAGAGTAGTTTTGATTTGCATTTCTCTAATTGCTAGAGATGTTGAGCATTTTTTCATATATTTGTCAGTTGATTGCATATCATCCTCTGAGAAGTGTCTGTTCAGTTCCTTGGCCCATTTATTGATTGGGTTATTTTGTTGTTGTTGTTAAGGTTTTGGAGTGCTTTATATATGCTAGAGATTAGTGCTCTATCTGATGTACTTGTGGTAAAGATTTGCTCCCATTCTTTAGGCTCTCTATTCACCTCACTGATTGTATCTTTTTCTGAGAAGAAGCTTTTTAGTTTGAATCCATTCCATTTATTGCTTCTTGATTTTAATTCTTTAATTCTTATGAGAGTCTTTTTAAGGAAGTTGGGGGGTCTAATTTGACATGGTAAAGATTTGGGCCTACTTTTTCTTCTATTAGACTCAGAGTCTCTGATTTAATTCCTAGGTCCTTGATCCATTTTGAGTTGAGTTTTGCGCATGGTGAGAGATAGGGGTTTAATTTCATTTTGTTGCATATGGATTTCCAGTTTTCCCAGCACCATTTGTTAAAGAGGATAAATTTTCTCCAATACATGTTATTGGTGCCTTTGTCTAATATAAGATAACTGTAGTTATGTGGGTTTGTTTCTGTGTCCTCTATTCTGTACCATTGGTCTACAAGTCTATTTTGGTGCCAATACCATGCTGTTTTTGTTACTATTGCCCTGTAGTATAGTTTAAGGTCAGGTATACTAATGCCACCTACTTCATTCTTCTTACTAAGGATTGCGTTAGCTATTCTGGATCTCTTATTTTTCCAGATGAATTTCATGATTGCTTTCTCTATTTCTATGAGGAATGTCATTAGGATTTTGATTGGAATCACATTAAATTTGTATAGTGCTTTTGGTAGTATGGTCATTTTGACAATATTAATTCTGCCTATCTGAGAAAAAGGGTGATCTTTCCATCTTCTAAGATATTCCTTAATTTCTTTCTTTAGAGTTTTGTAATTTTCATTGTAGAGGTCTTTCACCTTTTTCATTAAGTTGATTCCCAAGTATTTTTTTGAGGTTATTGTAAATGGGGTAGTTTATGTCGTTTCCCTTTTAGATGATTTGTCATTGATATGCAGAAATGCCTTTGATTTATGAGTATTGATTTTATTTCCTGCTACTATGCTGAATTAATTTATTGGCTCTGAAAGTTTTCTGGTGGAATTTTTTTGGATCTTCTAGGTATAGAATCATATAATCAGCAAATAGTGCTAATTTGAGTTCTTCTTTTCCTATCTATATCTCTTTAATTTCTTTCATCTGTCTAATTGCTCTGGCCAGTGTTTCAAGAACTATGTTGAATATAATTGGTGAAAGAGGGCATCCCAGGGCTTGGGTTATAGCTCAGTGGTTGAGTGCTTGCCTCCTATACATGAGGCACTGGGTTCAATCCTTAGCACCATATAAAAATAAATAAATAAATAAACACATATTAAAATTAAAAAAAAAGAAAGAAAGAGGGCATCCCTGTCTTGTTCCAGTTTTTAGAGGGAATGCTTTCATTTTTTTCTCCATTTAGAATGATGTTGGCCTGGGGTTTAATCATAGATAGCTTTGACCATGTTGAGATATGTTCCTGTTATCCCTAGTTTTTCTAGTGTTTTGGACATGAAGGGGTGCTGTATTTTGTCAAATGCTTCTATTGCATCTATTGAGATGATCATATGATTCTTATCTTTAAGTCTATTGATGTGATGAATTATATTTATTGATTTCTGCATGTTGAACCAACCTTGCATCCCTGGGATGAACCATACTTGATTGTGGTTCACTATCTTTTTGATATGTTTTTGCATTCGATTTCACAGAATTTTATTGAGAATTTTTGCATCTCTGCTTCTTAGAGACATTAGTCTGAAATTTTCTTTCTTTGATGTGTCTTTGCCTGGTTTTGGAATCAGGGTGATACTGGCTTCATAGAATGAGTTTGGAAGTGCTCCCTCTTTTTCCTACTAACAAAATAATTTGAGGAGTATTGGTGTTAGTCCTTTGTTAAAGATCTTGTAGAACTCAGCTTGTATCCATCTGGTCCTGGGTTCTTGGTTGGTAGGTTTCTGATGGTATCTTCTGTTTCATTGCTTAAAATTGGTCTGTTTACATTATGTCTATCATCCTGAGACTATGCTCTGGCAATTAATCCTGAAGAAAAAATTAAAGATTAATAGAAACTTAAGATACAGCATGCCCAGTGTAATAGTATTGGAATAATAAAATACTATACATTATATATATTTGGTAGTATTTCCATTCAACCAACTCTTAGTAAACTGGCAATCATTAACAAGAGGCAAGAAGAGCAGTCAAGGCAGTAAACTACCACAGCAGCTAACTCCCACTGAATTAAATAAGCCACCAAGATAGGCATGCCATTCACCCCCAGGTGTGCTATCCACTCCCAGGCTTTCACTCTCCTGGCCTCTTTCCCATTATTCTCTTCTAATCATAATAGGTATATACAATTTGGGCTTATAAAAGCTTAGGTATCTTACCTTGATTCTACTCAACACAGCTGGGGAAATGACAGGCAGATTAAAAAAAAATCAAGAATCTCTCAAGTTTACAGGATCAAAATACCACTTGTGTTTAGCCCCAAGTCCCTCTTCACAAGATGTCACACTTTATTCTCTGGACAAATATCTCCCAAACCTTTCCCCAAAATGAAGTTCACAGAACCATCTATCTCTGTTCTTGATTTCTTTTTTTTTTTTTTTTTTTCACTTGGGACTGGATTTGCCCATTATAACTTCAACAGTAAACATGCCATGAGACAGGGGTGTGGTTCCTATAAATGAAGATACCTGAAATAGATTTATCCATTTCAATTTTACATGAAACTTTTCTACTTGCTCAGATTCCAACTATATTTTCAGCTTGGTAAATTTTTAGTCCTGGGGCTTGAAAATATTGGCAGTCTTTTCTTCCTATCTTCTCTGTCTCTCATATTTTACTGATCAAGAGTTTTCCCACTAAATAAATTAATTTAGTCATTTCAAAAAATTGTGTGTGTGTGTGTGTGTGTGTGTGTGTGTGTGTTGCTGAGAATTGAACCCAGGGCCTCGTGTGGGCCTGCAAGCACTCTACCAGTGAGCTACATCTCCAGCCCCCCCCCTTATTTTAAGACAAGGCCTCACTATATTGTTCAGGCTGGCCTTGAACTCCTGGGATCAAATGATCCCCCTGTCTTAGCCTCCTTTGTAGGTGGGACTATCTGTGCATACTAGTTCACTGCTCCTCTTGACTTCTTCTAACATAAAATGCAGCAATCTTTTTTTTTTTTAAGAGAGAGAGAGAGAGAGAGAGAGAGAGAGAGAGGAGAGAGAGGAGAGAGAGAATTTTTTAATATTTATTTTTTAGTTTTCGGTGTACACAACATCTTTATTTTATATTTATGTGGTGCTGAGGATTGAACCCAGCGCCCTGCATATTCCAGGCAAGCGCGCCACGACCTGAGCCACATCCCCAGCCCAAAATGCAATCTTTAAGTATGTTGCTGGAGTCCTAGGCTAGAGGCCTGACTCTGGGGGTACCAACAAGTGAGATCTAGTCATTCACCCTAAAAACCAAGCAGAAAAGGTAATAGGGGAAATTTTAAAATCAATATAGCTGTAATGGGACAGCAATGTGAGATCCAGTGTCTCAGCCCTGTCTTCAGGTTATTGTGAGGAGCTTTAGATTGAAATAGAGGAAGACCTGGGGCAGGAGGTGAGAGCTATACATGATTAAGCAGTCTTGGTCAAACTGTGATCTGGTTGATCATTCTCTCAGTTACTGGTTCTGCAAGGTAGCTCCTAGCTCTGAAGAAGTCTTTATTGCTTGAGGGGACAATTTACACTTGTTGCTCAAAATGCTTATCAGATCTGTGATCCTGGAAGGGAGTCATTGGGTTCCTAGGAGATGATTGCTCATGCTGGTGAGAAGGGGAGGCAGTCTCAGTTTGTGGTGCTATGCCTGCTTCCTGATGTTCAAAAGGTGAAGACCTTCTAGAAAGTGAATGGAGACTTCTAGGTACCACTCCAGGAGTCTGAGACAGAATGTTCCATGTCTTACCTCAGCCCTGAAGGGAGAGGAGATAGGTTAGGTAAAAGAAAATATAAAATGAAGGCAGAGATGCCAAGCTCTGTCATGCTTTTTGTTACTCATTGAGCATCTGTAGGTCTAAATTAAGAGTCACTGCCTAAATCCCTGTTAAAGCATAGTTAAAAATACATCTGTACCTTTAAAAACTAGTCAATTATATCTTGTTAGTTAAAGCTGTATGTTTTCCAACTTACCATCAAGAGAAAAATCTAAATGACTTTCAATTTGTTTAAATAAATTATGACACATCCATACAATATTGTCATATTCAAACATTAGTAAATAACTAAAGATTATCTAAAATATACAAATACAAGAGAGATAAAATTTATTAAGGATTATTTAGAATATTATCTCCATGTTATTTTTAAAAAATAAATATGAGAGCCTCTAGCTAAAAATGACTCATGTTGCTTTTAGTTAGAAATGACTTGTGTCAGGCAGTCTTCAATACTCCTTCCTTCAAAATATCATTTAAATTGCTATTAGTAGGCAAGCCACTTCTGTTTCAGAAGTAGAGTGTCACAACAAACCATTGTGGCAATTGTATCAGCTAAGACAAAAACTTGATACGTTTTTAAAAAAACACCAAAAGTTCACTTTTTATATATTTTTTTTTTTGGTGCTGAGGATTGATCCCAGGGCCTCATGCATGAAAAGCACATGCTGTACTACTGAGCTATTTATATAGAACACCCAAAGTACACATTTTTAAAGGCAGAAAAGAACCATGGATAGAAAAAGGGAAAAGCAACTAAATTATATGGCAAGTCAAATCTTTGCTTGGTGAGCAGAGATCAGTAGCCATTAGAGTTATGTGCTGTGTCTGTGCAATGGTGAACAGAGCACCAGAACAAGAATATACAAAAGGACTTTGCTTGGTTAAGAAAAATCCAGTAGAACTTTTTAAGAGCATGAAGAGTGGCTTCACACCTTGGTGAAGGGGAGCAAATAATGGATAGTAATAAGGTAATAAGGTAAGTTTGATAAGTGTCAAGGCTGAGATTTCTTTTCATATGGATATTCAACTGATCCAACACCATCTATTGAAAAGATTTTCCCTGAATACTTCTGATGTGTGTTCAGAAATACTCAGAGCATCATTCCTACACCTGAAAACAAGAAGAAAAAGCAGACAAACTGAAAAATAATTAATGACATTTTTTGGAACTCTACAGAGAATTGTTTTCATGGAAAACATTCAATATGAAATTTAGTGAAAGGCACCTATTGCAGGTACAAGAAGGTTCCGAGAATTTGTTTACTTGGGCTAGGCAATGCCTGGATAACACATAAACCACTAAGAAGGCTAAATTAGAAAATTTCAAGAAATGTCTAAAGGATGATTGTAAGCTTCCAGGAAAATATGAAGTCCTTGGAGGGGTTTCACAATAGTATCTGAGCTTTTCCTCCAGGAACCCCATTAGATGCCCATGAAAAGGATGAGAGGATCTGTAGCAGTAATTCACTTGCAGGTCAGCATGGGAAAAGAGAGAAGAAGAAGAAGCATAGAAAGCGAAGCAGCAGCAGAAAAAAAAGTCCTTTATTGTGTACAAGCAATCTTTTTACAGTATTGTGAACAAAGAAGGCAGCCTTCCAACATCAATAAATCAGGTCTTTCAGCTAATTAAACATAGCATACAGAAGTTTTACTTTTTAATCAGAAGTGACCCGCTTCTCATGGCTAATCTACTTTCAGCCCGGAGTATGTTGAGCTCTGCTCTTTGTTAAGAACAGATAATAAAATTTTTCTCAGCGCCCTCCTAGCCCACTTGGCAGAACATCCTGTTTGCAGGCAAGTCCTCCCAAGGACAACAGACACCTCGTGCATGTCCGCTGTTACCTTATCTAAACCTTGAAGGAGCCTCTCATTTGCCAGCAGGCCCTTCCAAAGACAGCAGACACCTCGTTTTCAAGCATGTCCGCTGTTACCTATCTATACCTTGACAGAATATCCCGTTTGCAGGCAGACTCCATCAAGGACAGTAATAGTAACACAGTCACATCTGATTCTCTACAGGATCCTTATAATGGACACAGTGGTGCTTTCTGGGAGAGAGAAAGAGCACCCCTTGCCCAAATCCTGACAGATACAACTTTCCTGTTTCCCTTACAAAAGGCTTAATCCAGCCAGGTGTGCCTGTGCATACCTGTAATCCCAGTGACTCTGGAGTCTGAGGCAGAAGGATGGTGAGTTCAAAGCTAGCCTCAGCAATTTAGCAAGACCCTGTCACAAAATTTAAAAATAAACTAAAAAGGGGTGGGGAATATGGCTCAGTGATTAAGTTCCCTTGGGTTCAATCCCTGATACAAAAAAAAAAAGGCTTAATCTGCATAGGAAAGGATATTAAAACTACAAACAGGGAAGCTCTAGTAGAAAATAAGTCTGAGTGGACAAGAACATGGGAAAAACAAAAGAAAAGAAGCACTGCTCCTGAGGGAGGAGGAGCAGAAGATTCCAGATCCTGTATTACCTCTGGAAGAGTGCAGGGACATTTGTAAAGGCCTTATTTATTTGTCCCGGGTTCAAAGTACCTATCTAAAACAGGCTTAATCATAACATCAGAGAATATCACCTCCTCTTTCCCTGCTACCATGGTAACAAGACTTGAATATATACAATAGATGAAAGAGTAGCAAAAGACGCCTTCTGAGTGAAACAGCACAAAGGGAAGATGCAAAGAAAACGGGGAAAACAAAAATAAGGTATCAGTGTAGCAATTTTAAATATTTGGTTCATGCAGGGTAACCATCACAACAAACTTTAAACCTAGCCTGACTCTTGACTACATTAGCAACTCCCCACAAAATGCATTCTAGCAAAACTGAAAACCATATTGATTTCTAAGCATAGAAAATAATATTTATATTGTATATTCTGTCCTGTATACATGTCCTGCTTTCAACAAAAAACATAAAATATGCCACAAATTTTAAAAACCCACATTCTGACAAGATAAAATGATCATTAGTGCAAGATCCAAGTATGAAATACATGTTGTAATTATCATACAGGGAATGAAAGTAACATTAATAGTTCAAAGTCTAATAAGAAGGGTAGAAAATTCAAAATCAGATTATTTTAGCAGAGAGATTAAAAATGATGAGAATGGGTCAACTGTAAATGGTAGAAATGATAAACATCATAGCAAAGATGAAAAATGCTCCCAATGAAAACTCAACACAGCCAAGGGAAGAATTGGTGAACTTGGCAAAATGTCATTGAGAGTTTTGTAAACTGAAACAGTGAAAGAATGAAGAGTGAAAAGAAAAACAGAACAGAGCTTTCAACATCTGTTGGACAATCAAGTGAGTTAACATATGCACAACTGGAATTGTAAAAAAGAGTCATGGGATATAGTTAAATAATAGCCCATAATTTTCCAAAATTAATGACAGATAAAAAAAAGCTTCCAAAAATCATAGGATTTTAGAAAATATCAAGCAGGATAAATACCAAGATAAAAACCACATCTAGTTTATCAAACAAAAATTTGGGGGAATTAGAGAAAAACAGAAAATATTGAAGGTGGCTAGTGGATGGGAAGTGGTACATTACTTCAAAAGAAATAACAATAATTGTAATGGTTTTCTTGTCAGAAATCATGCAAGCTAGAACACAATAGAGTGGCACATTTCAAGGGTTGAAAAAAACCCTTGAAAAAGAAAACCCAGAATTCTATGCCTAGTGAAAATATCCCTTAAAGAAATAAAGGCTGGGCTGGGGAATGTAGCTCAGTTGATAGAGCACTTGCCTAGAATGTGGAAGGCCCTGGGTTTGATCCTCAGCAGTGCAAATAAGTAAATAAAGGCTTTCTCAGATAAATAAAAAAAATAAGAGCATTTATTGCTGGCAGACTACTTGTAGAAATATTAAAAGAAAGTCTTTAGGCAAAAGGAAAGTGACATAGATCAGAATCTTGGATCTACACAAAGAAATATAGAACACTGAAAATGAAATAATTGAAAGTAAAATACAATCTTACTTTTCTTATATTTGCTCTAAAATATAATTTAAAGCACTAATAGTTTAAAAACACCATGTGTTTATATCCTAGCTAAAAATGAAATGTAAAATGCAATGTCATAAGGTAAAAGGGTGCAATGGGGAATATACCATTAGAAGGTTCTTATGTTACACAATAATTGGGGTAATAATATTTAAAATTTGACTCAGATTAGGTTTAAAAGAACATTGAAAATGCAAGAACAACCACACAAAAATGTTGAAATGAGATGTGATAATTCAATAGAGCATATAAAAGTAATCATAAGATCAATTAAACCCAGAGAAGGCAAGTAAAAGAGAAAAAAAAGAAGACAAATAAGTTCTAAAAATATTATAGGTTTTAATCTGGGCACAGTGACATACACCTGTAATCTTAGTGACTAGGGAGGTTGAGACAGGAGGATTGAGAGTTCAAAGCCCACCTCAGCAATTTAGCAAGACCCTGCCTCAAAATTTTAAAAAAGGAGGGCTGGGGATGTGGCTCATTGATTAAGCACCCCTGGTTCAATCCCTGGTATACAAAAAAAAAGGATTATATATTTTAATCCTTGTGTCAAAAGAAAAAGCAAAAAGTGCCCCTGGGTTCTATCCAGAGTACCAAAAAAAATTTAAAAGAATAGGACTGATACAAAATATATTCTGCATAATATGAAAGAAAACAACTAAACAAGCTGGTTTTTTTCCTACTATACTCTCAATACAGATCACTTCTTTTGTTTTTCTTCCACAATTTTTTTCTGGTACCAGGGATTGAACCCAAAGGTGCTTAACCATTGAGCCATAGCCCTATCTTTTTAAAAATATTTTATTTTGAAACAGGGTCCTGCTAAGTTGTAAGTTATTCAGGGCCTTGCCAACTTGCTGAGGCTGACTTTGAACTTGTGATCCTCCTGCTTCAGCCTCCCCTCCTGAGCCACTGGTATTACAGGTGTGTGCTATTGCACCCTGCTCTACTTTTTTATTGCTAAATTACAGTTATACATAATGATGGGATTTGCTGTTACATATCCATTCATGTACAAAATAAATAATATAATTTGGCCAATATCATCCCCTAGCACCTCCCCTCCTTTTTTTCTCACACCTTTGCCCCTTTCCTCTAATGATCTCCCTTTGATTTTTGTGAGATTTCCACTCCTAACACTTTTCTTTTCCTTTTTCCTCTCTACCTTCCACATATGAGAAAAAACACACAACCCTTGACCTTTTGAGTTTGACTTTCAATGCAGATCACTTCTGTGACCAGCTGTAAGTTTCCCAACATACCAAGTAATCCTTCCACGAACACTAATCATGTGTGTTCTAAATTAATTCAATACTGACACTATTTATCTAGATTCAGTCACATCCTACAGGTTAAGGGTGGAGTCCCACAAGACTGCCTTCTACTTCAGATGCCAATCACAAGTTTGGGCTTCCAAAATTCTGACCAATCAGGTATAAAGTGGGAGTTTTCCACTCATCCTTGGGTTCAATCATTTGAAGAGCAGTTCACAGAACTCATTTTAATTTACTCATTTTTAGTGGTTTATTATAAAGAACATTACAAAGGACACAAATAAATGGATGGAAGGTACACAGGGCAAAGTATGGAGAAAGAGATGTGGAGCTTCCATGCCCTCTCAGAGCATGACACATGCCTATGTACAAACTCCATCTGGAAGTCCTCTGAGCCCAGTCCTCTTGATTTTCTTTTAAAAGAGGCTCCTTTAGTTAAGTATGAATGATTAAATCAGTGACCATTGATGATTATTTTAGTCAGCTTTTTCACTGCTGCAACTAAATGACCCGACCACCACAACTGTAGAGGAGGAAAAGTTTATTTAAGGGCTCACAGTTTCAAGGGTCTCAATACATAGACAGTAGGCTCTGTTCCTCGGGGATCACAGTGAGGCAGAACATCATGGTGGAAGAGTGTGGTAGAGGGAAGCAGCTCACATGGTGATCAGAAAGCTGAGAGAGAGGTCTCCAGTTGCCACTTACAAATATATACCCCAAAGCCATGCCCCAATTCCCACTTCTTCCAGCCATACCCTACCACTTCAGTTAATCCCATCAAGGATTAATTCACTGATTAGGTTAAGGTTATGTTCTGATCACTTCTCCTCCAAGCCTTCTTGCATTGTCTCATAGGTGAGCTCCTCACATCCAAACCATAACAATGATCAACTCAATCCGCAGTGTCTCAACCTCCTAAGGAGGTCAGGGGTTGGGGATGAATGTTGCAACTCTCTAATCACAAGGTTTGTTCAGCTGTCAAGCCCCCATCCTGAGGCTTTCCAGAAGCCTCCTTCTGTTAGTCATCCCATTAGCATATGAAATGATGCTTATCATATCAGAGACTCCAAGGGTTTTAGGAGCTCTGTATCAAGAACAAGGACAAAAATAAATATATATTTTATTATAAATTACAATCTCACACATTCTCAAACTATAATTGAATTAAGCTAGAAATCAATAACGCAAAATAGAGAAAAAATTCCAAAATACTTATAAAGTGAGATTTCTAAGTAAATCATGACTCAGTAAATGAGTCTCAAAGGGCAAAAGACGAGACACTTCTCCAAGGAAGACTTACAAATGTCTTATACCAATAGGTATATGAAAAGATGCTCAATCTGGGAGGCAGGGAACTGCTGATCTGGACCACACAAGTACTCATACAAGTACTCATGCCATATACCTGGTGGTTTGTCAATGGACCCCCGCCCCCATTGACGGGGGAAAATAAGTACAGCTTAGTGAGTTTTTCATTACATTTATTTGTTGATTTAAAGAACTGCCATTTTTTTTCTGGAAATACGTCCTTTTTACTTTTATGGTAGGAAAAAAGTACTTTTTAAAAAGCGTGTGATAATGTGACAGTAGGTGGCAACATTTTTGGTATTTTTTTTAATATTTCTATTTGTTAGAATAAAACATGGTAACACTCCAAAAAAGAAAAAAAAAAGAAAGAAATGCTGAATATCATTATCATCAGGGAATGCCCATGAAAACTACAATGGGGTGTCTCCTCATACTTGTTAGAATAGCCATTACCAAATAGACATATAATAAGAAGCACTGGCAAAGATGTGGAGAAATTGGAAACATTGGGCATTGTTGGAGAAAATAAAAACTGGTGAAGTTGCTATGGGCAGCAGTATGGTGATACCTCAAAAAATTAAAAATAGAACTACTTGTCACTTCTGGGTATTTATTTGAGAGTATTAGAGTTCCCAGAGAAACAGAACCAATATTTATTTGTTTGTTTATTGGGTGTCTCCAGCCATTATGGAAGCTTAGGATTCCTACAATTGTCATCACCTAGTTGGAAAACTAGAAAAGCTGGTAAGTATAATGCAGTTTGGGTCCAAATGCCTAAAAAACAAGAGTTATATCTGAGGGCAGAAGAAGATGGGTGTACCACCTCAAAGAGCAAAAAATTGTTCTTCTTCCACATTTTTTTTTTGTTTGGTTCAAGCCCTCAACAGACTGGATGAGGCCCACACACACTGGTGAGGATGATCTTCCTTACTCGATATTCTCCTCTGGAAACACCCTCACAAACACCAAGAAGTAATGTTTTACAAGCTCTCTTGGCATTCCTTAGCCTAATCATGTTACTTCCAAGTCCTTGACCACCCAAAAAAAACATTTACTTCAGCCCATCAGATGCCCATCATAACCTCTCTCTGGACATTTCTCCTTCCAAACAAAATGAATAACCGGGTACAATGTTTGAAATTCTGCTCACTAGGAAGATTTCTCTTCACCACTATCCTTCATGGATGTCCCAGAAAGTGGCCATGACTGCATATTGTTACAGGGAAGAGGCCTGAGATAGCTGTGAAGGGCCCCCCTCACCCTCATTCATTAAATCATGTCAGAAAGATTTGAGATATATCTCTAAGAATAGCAGACATGTATTTTTTGAAGGTATGTGAAAAGGGAAAATGGGACACTCTCAAAGGAGAGAGTGGATCTTCTCAGAAAGAAGGATGGTGCACTTCTCCTGTCCTCCAGTTTTATTGAGTGTCCTAGGCAAGTGTCCAGAGAGTCTCACCCAGGTCCACCCTTTGTCTTTTGAATGACAGCATAGATGCACATGTACCATCTACAAGAGAGGTTGGCGTGATACTCATGGAGTAGGAGTTTTTAAGGAAATTGAGTCCCCCTATTTTTGCATCAGTTTCCTGCCCCTACAATCAGTTTATCACCCTTTGCATAGCTGTCAGCCATCTTTCTTTGTGAGTATCTTAATGTTTTAGTTGCCAGGGTGATTTGGGACATTGTGGTAGCTTTAGGAGGGTTCAGGCAACCTTGCAAGGTATGATATGATCTTCAAACAATAGTTTTTCTTAAGGGGATGTAATTATGGCTAGGGGAGCTTTTAACCTACCAAGTCCCTATATTCCAGGAGCTTATCTGTTAGATAAGGTTCCCTGTGGTTTTCAGTCACATTTCTTTGTCCTTTCCCTGCTCATCCATTCATGGCTGACTAGCTACCTAATAATACCATGCAGAACTGTCTGTAAAACAGGTCTGAATCTTGTGTTCTGTCAAATGATTGTAGGAACTCTTTAGGAAGCCATAGGTTCAGAATAGAAAACAAAAGGCAGTGAAGCAGAAGTGAAGATGTTAGATATTTGGGTCACTTCTTCACAAAACTGATTCAGCCCTCTAGGGCCTATTTAGGATGGATCAAGTATATGCCACTTCCATTTGATCACAGAGTGCTATTGTGCATGCCTAAGTTTATAGCTTTGTGGCTCAAATAATATCCAGATCATGATGGGCAGCTCAGATTGCTTGGTAACTCATTGGCCCATGGTCAAGCATTCAGATTCTACTAAGGCCCAGTAGCATGTCAAGAGCTCTTATACAAAAGAAAAAGAGTAGTTATCTGCAGATGATAGCAGGCCCTTGCTCCCAACTTTGTAGGGCTCCCCTTTGAATCACCCATGGGGCTTACAAAAGACTCCAAACAGCATACCAATATTCCACTGACACCCCAAGCACATTGAAACTGCTGGATAATATGGCCCAAGTTTCAGAGCAGATTGCATACGAGCCTGGACCTGTTGCAGAGCCTTCTCTCATTCTAGACCTCACATAAAACAACTTTTGAGTCACTTAGAAAATGGAGTGAAAGGAATATTTTGCCTCCAAAATGCAAACAGCCCCTAGATATTGTGCCTCTCTCTTTGTTTTAGGAAGACCCATATATAGTAACTTATCCTTCACTTTAGAAGGGATATCTTGACATTCTCTATGCCACTACACCCCTCAAAATTTTACTGATAAAGAAGGTCATTAAATTTTGGTCATATTTATTCCCATTTTGATCACTGGGTCCAATCAACATAATGAAATCAGTCTAATGTGCCAGTGTGATATCTTGTTGAAGGGACAAAGCAATCAAAATCTTAGCAAACTAAATTGTAAAATAGACTGAGAGAGTTGATATGCCCCTAAGGTAGGACAGTGAAATTGTATTGCTGGCCTTGACAGCTGGAAGCAACCTTCTTCTGGTGGTGCATATGGATAGACACAGAGAAAAAGACACTTTTCTGATCAGTAGCTTCAAACCAGGTTTGCATTGTTCAAACAATGAAGCCGCTTGTTATAGCGATTTCAATTGGAGTCACCACCTGGTTGAATTTAGGATAATCCACTGTCTTTCTTCAAATTCTGCCTACCTTCTACACAAACCAAATAGGAGAGTTGAATATGGATGTGGTAGAAATCATCACCTTTGTATTTTCCAAGTCCTTGAAGGGGATGCTAATAATTATAATCCCTCCAGCAAAAAAATTGTTTTGATTTACTGTTTTTCTAGGTATAGATAGAATGAATAGCTCCCATTTGGCCTTTCCCACCATAATAACCCTCACTCCATAGGTCAGAGAAACAATGTGAACTGCAAGTTCTTAAATATATCCATTTTAATGGTGAACTATGGATCCAATGGATCTTGATGGTAAAAGCTATAATAAATTGAACAGGAAAACAAATAAGAAAGGTATCTTTTTATAGCACCCCAAATAAAATATGTACCTAGGTACCCTTCAACAGATGAATGGATAAAGCAAATGGAGAATTACTTGGCCATAAGGGAGAATGGCTTTATGCAGGTGGATCTGGAGACTGTCATGCAAAGTGAAATAAGGCAATCCCCCCCAAAACCAAAGGTTTAATGTTTTCACTGATATGTAGAAGCTAACCCACAATAATCAGCGGGGGGTGGGGTGGGAATAAAGGTTCAGTATAGTAGACAATGGGAATCAAAGGGAATGGAAGGGTATGATGAATCTTACCTAACTTTCCTATGTACATACATGAATTTCACCATCAATTGCACCCACAAGAAATTAATTAAAAAAAAATAACTGGGTAAAATTGCAGGACGATCAATAGAGGGAAGGGAGTAGGGAATGGAGAATGAGAAAGGGGAAGGAGCGGTACTGGGGTCTGAACTAGAACATGATATAGTTCATGCTTTTATTATTATGTCAAAATGAATTCTAGTGTCATGTATAACTAAAAAGAACCAATGAAAATAAAAAATAACTATATTTGAATATGCACTGATATAAATAAATGATTGAACAAATAAATAAATTGTGTAATATTCATCTTCCATATGAAATAATACTCAAATCACATGTGGCTACTTTGCTCCAGGAGTTGAAATTTAATTATCCTCCCCAAGAGTGTAGACTGGACTTTGTGACTTACTTCCTAAGAGTAGACTATGGAAAGGGTAAACAGTAACTTTTCAGTGACAAAGCATGGCAGATATCCATCTTAAACAAGTGATCTCTATACTCATTGTGTAGTTCAATGAGAAAGGAACCTCACTTTCCATGACCAGTTTTAAATCATGGGACTGATACCACAAGAGGGAGGGAGCCTCATCTTTTTTCACATTCTTACTCCAACAAATAACCTGGTTTAATTAGGAGAAAATATGACATATATTCAAATTTGGGAACATGTTACAAATTAGCTTAATTGTTTGCTTTAAACATATCAAGACCACGAAAAAAGGGAAAGACTAAAACTAACAATCTGGGGGGGGGAATTCTGAGACATAGCAAAATGCAGTACAACATACTATATAATATCAGATTAAAGACATTAGTGGAAAATTGGTGAAATCTGCTAATGTCTACAGTTTAGCTATTGGTATCATACCAGTGTCAAGTTCCTAAATTCAATAAATATACCATTGTTGTGTTAACACGTAAGGGAAGTATACAAAAATTCTCTGTACTATTGAAACTGGAGTTTAAGATGAAACTCAAATTCTCTGCTTCTGCTGGCAGATGGGGTCTGCATAAATTGTAGGTCTCTGCAGGCAAGAAAGACCATTTTAGTGAAAACCCATTTTAGTGTTAGCAGCTAATCACAGCAAGAGATACTTGCCGGCCTCAACTCAGGTGCTCACAGCCAGCAAAGGCAGAGAGTGGCAGCTCTTACTGCCAGGCTATGCCCTCCAGTGTCACAGACCTCAGCAGCTCACTCCCAATTTCTTCTTTCCGGGTTCTTCTCTTGTGAATTCAAAGAATGGAATTTATAGAAGAGGAAGAGTGTTAAAGAGTAGGGAGAGAAAGAGACAGTGTTCTCACATAGCGAGAGGGGACCTAATAGGGGTTGCTGCTTGAGTGTGCTGGTCTAGGGATTTATTAGTCTTGGCTCAACACTATTGGTCCAAGTTTATGCTAATGAGGTTTTGGAAAAATAACAAGCTCTTGGTTAACCCTTGAGCCTGAACTTTTTCTCCATTAGATTCTGCCTCCATTTCTGTTTTCTCACTACTCATTGGGTGGTGCCACCACAGGGTCACAGGTCAGCATGCCCTGGCTCCCATTTGTACTGGCTTGCCATCCCTGGGGCCCAGGCCAGCATAGCAGGCTCCACACAGCTGTGGACTCTGCTTACCATGCTGTGCTTCAGCCCACAAAGGCCATAGCTATGCCACTGCTTCTCCCAGGAAAAGGGATTGAATTTACTCTTTTCAGCTTTTCCATAAATCAAAAATTATTAACCCTAACAAAATTTATTTTTAAAAATATCTTTATCTTAGAAAAATACAGAAAGTAGTCCATGGCATCCAGAAACTCACCCAGCATTCACAATACCATGTTCTTCTCCTATTGTTACTGGCAGACAATCAGGGAACTTTACTGGGTCCCTATCAGCCCTATCCAGCTGTCCACCTATATAGGAAATAAGCAAAGAATGTAAAAAGAAAAACTAAATTTTGTGCAATTAGATCCAACTGGATAGAAGTGTTCTTCATAGTTTTTATTTTTTAATTATAGCTGTTTCATAATTTTAAGCACAGACAAACAAGGTACATGTGCCACACATAAGATACTATACATCCACTCCCTTGGACAAAATAAGTGACTGCTACTTTATTTTCCAATTATAATTTTATCCTTGTTCTAGCCTCTTCTCCTTCCGCATAAATTATATTGAGATGCCCAATCAAAATTGCCCACACCTCCAAGAGCACACAATTAAGATTGACATCTTCCTTCCTTAGAACTTTTACCAAATTAATCAAAGCTCAGATCCTTTCTGACACTTCACTGAAACATCCCATGATTCCACCATGGTGCATGTTATCCCTTGTTGCAACTTGTTTAACTAAAAGTGTGTTTCTATATGTGTTTGACTGGAGGTCATTGACACCTTAACACCATTGGTTTGCTTGATGTTTAGGATGAAAGTCAGTTGACTGTGGGCCTATTTCTGGGGTCTATTATTTTCCATTTATATATTTGTCTACCTTCATGTAAATCTCACACTGCCTCTATTGCTGTAACTTCATAGCAACTCCTGAAGTAGGTTAAGGTAACTGATTGTTTTAAAGAATATTCTAGCTTAAGAGCTTTTGCTTCTCTACATAACCTTAGCATCACTTTGTTCACTTCTTCAAAAATATTTGCTGCATTTTTTTATACTGGGAAGTGAATCCAAGTGTGCTTATCCACTGAGTCACATCCTCAGCCCTTTTTATATTTTATTTTGAGACAGGGTCATACTTAGTTGCTTAGAGCCTCACTAAGTTGCTGAGGCTGTCTTTGAACTCACAATTCTCTTGCCTCAGCCTCCTGAGCCACTGGGATTACAGGTACGTATTATTATGCCCAGCACTGCTGCAGTTTTTTTTTTTAATTTTTAGTTCTCAATGAACCTTTATTTTATTTATTTGTTTGTGATGCTGGGAATCAAATCATTGCCTCACACATTCTAGGCAAGCGCTCTGCCATTGAGCCACAACCTCAGCCCACTGCTGCAGTTTTGATAGGAATCAATATCAATCTGTAGATCAAAGTGGGAAAAAATGTCATAAAAATTTTGAGCTTCTAGACCAAGAACACAGATGGCACCACTCTATATATTTATTTGGTCTTTTAAAATTTGTCTTAGCAACATTTTGTAGTTTTTGTATAGGGATTTTGTACACATACTAAATTTATTCTTAGATATATAATTTTATACCATTGCAAATAATATTAGTTTTAAATTATATATTTTTAAATTTTTTTCGGTAGTTGTGTATGGACAGCATACCTTTATTTTATTTGTTTTATTTTTATGTGTTGTGAAGGATCAAACCCAGTGCCTCACACATGTGAGGCAAGCACTCTGCCACTAAGCTATAGTTCCAGTCCTAAATTTTACTTCTTAATTGATCATTAGTAGTAAACAGAAAGAGTTAATTTTTTGTTTGTTGATCTTGTATCCTACCATTTGTTAAACACACTTGCTATTTTTGTTAATTTTTAAGACTAAATGTGATCCCTGTGAACAAAATCATGTATTCTGTGAATCATAACATTTTTCATTTCCTCTTTTCCAATCTTTGTGACCTTTGTTTTATTTTCTTTTTTAATAACTTTTACTGGGATTTTCATGTGGGATAAATATTTATATTTTGCCTCTGAGTGGAATGTGACACATAGGTTTTTTACAAACATCCTTTATCAGGTTGAGGAAGTTTCCAATTCTTCCTAATGTGCTGAAGTTCTCTTTTTAAAACCATATTTGTGTGTGTGTCTGTCAAAACCTGTTTCTTAATTAAGATTGCTATACTATTTTTGCTTTTATTCTTATTAATGAGAATTAATAAGAATAAATTATTAAAACATTTCATTAATAATAAATTAATAATATATCAATATTAATAATAAAATATTAATATTATCAAAATAATTAATATTGATTAATTTATTAATATTAAAATTAATTTATATTGATTAATTATGATACTTGATTTCAACATGTTTAAGAAACAATATTTTATCTGGTTGATGCTGGCCTCATAGAATGACTTGAGAAGTTTTCACTTCTATTCAACTTTCTGGAAGAATCTGTGTATAGTTGGCATTATTTCCCCCTTTAAATGTTCAAGGGAATACACCATTAAAGCTACCCAAGATGGTGTATTATTTATGGAAAGTCTTTTGATTATCAGTAATATATGGGACAATCTACATATTCTTCATTTTCATATGTCAACTTGTTAAATTGTATTTTCAAAGAAATGTCCTACATTAGAAGTTTTCCAAATTGTTGTTCTTCAGGTTTTTTAAAAATAACACAATACCTTTATTTATTTAATTAATTTATTTATTTTTATGTGGTGCTGAGGATCGAACCCAGTGCCTCAAACATGCGATACAAGCACTCTATCACTGAGCCACAACCCCAGCCCTGTTCTTTGGTTTTTAATGCTATATTTTTACTTTCTTTTAAATTTCTCCAGAGTCTATAGATATTTCTACTTTTATATCCTTCGGCTGGTATTTTGAGACTTCTCTTCTGTTCTTAATCTGTCTAGCTAGTATATATCAACTTTATTAATATTTTTAAAGGTGATTTGTCTTCTTTCTGATTTTCCTTTTATATTTTTATTTTTATGATGCTAGGGAAAGAACTCAAGGCTTTATGTATAGTAGGCAAATGCTCTACTACTGAGTTACATTCCAGCTCTATTTTTCCTTTGCCCTCACTCACTTCTCCCTCCCCCATGCAGTGCTAGAGATTGAATCCAGTGCCTTGACACAAGAGGCAAGCATTCTACCAATAAGCTATGTACCCTCCAGCCATCATTTTATTTTTTAATTTTGAAACAGGTTCTCACTAAGTTGTCAAGACTGGCCTCATACTTGCAATCCTCCTGTCTCAGCCTCCCTAGCTAGTGGGATTACAGGCATGCACCTCCATCTCCAGATTTTTTCCATTTTTTTCTTTTGATGTTTTACACTTTTCTTTTAATTATTTATTCCTTGTATGTTACTCTGGGTTCAATTTACATTAATTTTTAAGAGTCTTAAAGAATAAGAGTTTTGTTTTGAGATCTATCCTGCAAATTTTATTTTAATTCAGTTAAAATATTTCATAAATTACTTTATGATTTCTTCCTGAATCTGTTAATTATTTATATGTATGTTGTTTGATTTCCAAATAGATACTTATTGATATATTTTATTATATATAGCTCAGTTAATAATGATCTGACCAGAGAATATAATCTGAATAGTTTCAGTCCTCTGATATTTACTGAGACATGGCTTATGTTCGAGATACAGTCTCAACATCTTGGTAGATGTTCATTGTGTGCTCACAAAGAATGTATATTCTGACGTTGTTAGTCATTATATTCTATAATTGTTGGTTGGTAGTATTCAATTGTTAAAATGTCTTTTTGTGTGTGTGTGTGTTCATGTCTTGTGAAAAATTTTGGCAGAAATATATCAAAAGCCTGTAATTATGATTGTAAATTTATTATTGTAAATATTTCCTTCATTTTTTAATTTTATTTTTGCTGTACTGGGGATTGAACCCAGGACCTTACCAATACTAGGCAAGTGCTCTGCCACTGAGCTACATCTTCTACCCTTTTTATTTTATTTTGAGACAGGGTGTCACTAAGTTGCCCAATTTGGCCTCTAACTTGTGACCCTTCTGTCTCAGCCTCCCAGGTAGCTGGGATTGCAGTCATGCTCCACCAAGCCCAGATTAAATCCTTATTTTAAATTTTTATTTTATTTTATTTATTTGAAGTTCATGGAGTTGAACCCAGGGCACTCTACAACTGAGCTTCATCCCCAGCCCTGCCCCACTGTTTTTAAAATTTTAAGACAAGGTCTCACTAAATTGTAAGGCTGGCTGGCCTTGAATTTGTAATCCTTCTGTTTCATCCTCAGGAGTAGCAAATATTACAAGTATGTACCACTGCACCTGGCTCTCTCATGTATTTTAAACATCTGGTATTAGCTGATAACAGATCTGTATGGTTTGAAGAAATGATAAGCCCCCCCATAGTTTTACTAATATATAATTGGTATAAAACTACACATAATGTGTACAACTTGGTGAGTTTGGACATATGTACCACACTCATGTTTCCATCACTACAATAAACTTATCCACCACCTCCAAAAATGTCTTTGTGTTGCTTTGTTGTTATTTGAAAGGGGCCAGACAAGAACACTTAACATGAGATTTACCCTTTTTAAATTTTAAATATTTTTTAGTTGTTGATAGACCTTTTTTTAAAAAAAAATATTTATATGTGGTGCTGAGAATCAAACCCAGTGCCTCACACATGCCAGGCAAGTGCACTACCACTGAGCCATAGCCCCAACCCGAGATTTACCCTCTTAACAAAAATTTTTAAGTGTGAAATACTTTACTGTTAACTGTAGGCACTATATTGTATAGCAAATCTGTGGAACTTACTCATTTTATATATCTAAATTATACTTTCTGTACCCACTGAACAACTCATATTCCACAGCTCCATCCCAAACAGGACAAAGGGGTAGGATCACAAAAGAAGAACTGAGTGTAGCTCAACCCCAGGGGTATGCCTACTCAGAAGACTGGCCTTGCTATCCAAGCAGGGGAAAAGACCAAGTCACAAGTCATGGCACTACAGCATCAGACTACAGTGATCTTTCAGATCCCTGTGGTGCATCAGAACTGTAAGGTGTGGTAACTCAATATAGCTCCCCACAAGAGTATATGATCCTTTTAATATACTGTTGAATTCAAATTGTTACCATTTTATTGAAGATTTTTACATATTTGCTCATTGGGAATATGGCCTGAAATTGTAATTGCTTGTGATATTTTTGGTTATGGTATCAGGGTGATGTTAACTTATGAAATGAGTTTGGAAATATTCCCCATACTTGTGCTTTTTTTGGGAAAGACTTTAAGAAAGATTGCTATTTATTTATTTTTATTGTTTTACAGAATTCCTTCTTTATGCTTTCTGGTACAGGGCTTCTATTTGTTGGGAGGAATTAGATTACAGATTCAATACAGTTATTACTTATTGGTCAGATCAGGATTTCTGTTTTTTTCTTGATACAGTTTTAGTGGATTTGTATTTTTAATAATTTATCTATTCTGGCTATTTAATTTGTTGCTATATAATTGTTATTCAGAGGCCCTCTTATTTCTGAGATATCCATTGTAATGTTATTTCTTTCTTTTCTAATTATATTATTTGTGTATCCTTCCTTATTTCTTAGTCCAGTTATAAGTTTGTCAATTTTGTACATCTTTAAGAAAACATTCAAAGTTTTGTTTATTGTTTCTCCCCAGATTCTTCAACTTATTCTCCACTTGACTTATTTCTACTGTATTCTTCATTACTTCTATCTTTATGCTAACTTTTTTTTTCTTTCTTTTCCGTTTATTTTTTACTTTTTCTTTTTTTGTGGTTCTATGAGGCATAAGTTTACATTGTTTATTTGAAAGTTCTTTTCTGCTTTAACAGAGATCATTATCACTCTAAAGTTCCACTTTACTACTTTTACTAAGTTTATTTACTGGAGGCCATGAAAAGAGTAATTTAGAGGACAGAAAGGATGCAAGAGGTTGGAAGTAAAGACTAGGAAATAGTGATAACCAATTTATACAAATTACCAGAAAAGTTTTGCTGCAAAGGGAAGAAAATATAATATGGATAATATCAGGCAGAGAAGTGTTATCAAGAAAAGGTATTTGTACAAAAAGGAGGACAGTGGAGCATAATTGTATACTGAAGGAATAAACTAATAGAGGAGGAGAATTAGAAGAGTGAAGAGAAACAGTGGATATCTGCAGAAGCTAAACTTCTACATAGTGAGATGTAAACATGAGATCATATGGAGACACTGGCTTTATTAAAAATTAAATAAGAAAATGTGGGCTGGGGATGTGGCTCAAGCGGTAGCGCGCTTGCCTGGCATGCGTGCGGCCCGGGTTCGATCCTCAGCACGACATACAAACAAAATGTTGTGTCCGCCGAAAACTAAAAAAAAAAATATATATATATATATATATATATATTAAAATTCTCTCTCTCTTTCTCACTCACTCTCTCTCTTAAAAAAAAAGAAAATGTGATATATATACACAATGGAGTTTTATTCAGCCATAAAGAAGAAGGAAATTATATCATTTACTGGCAAATGGATGGAAATGGAGAACAGCAAGCAAAGTGAAATAAGCCAGTCTCAGAAAGGCAAGGATTGAATGTTTTCTCTCATATGCAGACTCTAGAGCAACAAAATGAAAAAAAAAATGGAGGCCAAATCCTACTAAAACAGAAGGTATACAGGAAGTGGGGAGAGAGATAGGAAAAGGGAAGAACTGCAGAAGTAAATTAACCAAATTATGCTATCTGTATATATGAATATACCACACCAAATTTCACATTTATGCATATCTGTTAAACATCAGTTACAAAAAACATTAAATAAACAGAAGAAGACAGTAAAGAAAGGCGAATAGGAGGTGGGGGGAAGGAAAGAAGTAGTAGTGATTAAAATATAGAAATTTATATTCCATTCACATCAAAATGAACACTAGTATTATATATAACAATAAAGCACTAAAAAACTTTAAGAATTATGACATACCATTCCCTTTATTCATAATCTCATTAAAGATATGCTAAGAACATAGATATGAATGGGTGAGAAGACTAAGAATAAGGAATTGGCAATACAGACAAGTCCACAGGATCAGAGAACAAGATGTGAAGCTCAGGAAATCCAGAGTGAGTAACGGAGATTAATGTAGATTGACAAATACAAATTTTGAGAACTGTATTGGTTAGGTAATATTCTGTGCCACTCATAGTTTCTGGTGTGTGTGTGTGTGTGTGTGTGTGTGTGTGTATGTATGTATGTATTAGAGAGAGAGAAATTCCAAATGTTGAGAGGGAGACAGAGATGTGGATAGGTCCACATGTTAAGAAAAAAAAGAAATGTCTACAACAAAGCAGAATACATTGAATTTAATTCACTCCATCTCAGTCCCCAGTACTTCCTCTTTCCCACCCCTCTTGCTTCCATTTCCCTTCCTCTACTCTATTGATCTTTCTCTGTTTACTGGATGTTTTTATTCTGTTTTGAGACAGGGTCTCACTATGTTGCAGAGACTGGTTTCAAATTTATGATCCTCTTGCTTCAGCCTCCCATATAGCTGCTATTAAAGGTAAGTGCCACTCACTCCCAACTTAAATTTGATCTTAAATTCATTAATGTTCATTTTGCAACCTATCATGTGATCTCTTTTTTATAATATTTATTGTTTAGTTATAGGTGGATACAATGTCTTTATTTTACTTTATGTGGTGTTAAGGATCGAACCCAGTGTTTCACACATGCTAGGCAAGCACTCTACCTCTGAGCCACAATCTCAGCCCCAACATGTGATCTCTTATGGGAAATATTCCATGTGTACTCGAGAAGAATGTATATTCTGCTGACAGAGAAAAGTTACATATCTATATGTATGTATGTATCTATCTAGATAGATAGGTAGATATATGTGTAGAAATAGAGCTTATATAATATATATTATATTACATATATGATCTATCTATACATATATCTGTTTACTCTATATAGTTATTTAAAACAATTCTTTATTATAATTTCTGAATTAGATTCAGTGTTTTCTTTTTTTATTGTTTCTCCTCCTCCTCCTCCTCCTCCTCCTCCTCCTCCTCCTCCTCCCCCCCACCCTCCTCCTCCTCCTTCCCACCTATTTTTAATACTAGGGATTAAACCCAGGGGTGCTTAATCACTGAGTCACATTCCCAACCCTATTATTTTGAGACAGGCTCTACATAAGATGCTGAAGCTGATCTTGAATTTGTGATCCTCCTGTCTCAGCCTCATGAGTCACAGGGACTACCATGTGAACTACCACATGAACTACCATGCCCAGTATAAGGTCCTTGCTTAGCATCTAGATGGCAATCTTAACTGACAGCTGCCATTTTAAGGAAAAAAATTCCTTTCTGGCCAAGGGTGTTTCTGAGAAAGGATAATCACCCCCTCATACCAACCCAAACCCTAATCGCTGGCATTAGGACTCCCGTGGCTCTGATTCTTGAGCCTGCCCCATAAAACTCCTGCAACCCAACCTGTTTTGCCTCTCTCTGCTATAGTAGCTACAATTATTTTAATAGTTTCGTGTTTTAACTTTTATACTAGAGAAGTAGCAATTTACATACTTCCATTATTGTATTAGAATATTCCTGAATTTGAGCATAGATTGACTTTTACCAGCACATGGAACATTCTCCAATATAGATCACATGTTAGGTCAAAAAAGAAGTATCAACAAAGTTACAAGCATTGAAGTCATTTCAAGTATCTTTTTCATTCACCATGGAATCTAGATTCAATAACTACATGAAAACTGGAGAATTCACATAGTGGAAACTAAACAACAGTCTTGAAAAACCATTGGATCAAAGACAAAATAAATTTAAAAAAAAATCTCAATACAAACAAAAATGAAAACACGGTATTCTAAAACATTTCAGATGCAGTTGAGGAAGTATCATAAGGGAAATTTATACCAACAGATGCCTCTGAAAGAAAAGAAAAAAAAACGGGCTGGGACTGGGGCTCAGTGGTAGAGTGCTCACCTAGCATGTGTGAGGCCCTGGGTTTGACCCTCACCAATACATAAAAGTAAATGAATAAAAGTATTGTGTCCAACTACAACTAAAAAATAAATTTAAAAAAAAAATTTAAAAAAGAAAAGGAAAAAAGCTGAAAAAATATAACTTTCCAACACAAGAATATAGAAAAATAATAGTAAACTGAGCCCAAAGTTACAAGAAAGGAAATACTAAAGATGATAACAGCCATAAATAAAATAGAGAATTTCAAAATAGAAAAACACAACAAAAATAAAAACTAGGTGGTTTAAAATCTACAAACCCTTTGCAAGACAGATGAGATGAGAATTAAATCCTTGAATTTCAGAAATCAAACAGGAGGCATCACAAAATGATGCCTCATGCTATGGTTTGAATATTTATATCTCATCCAATTCACAATGAAAGATTAAACGCCAATGCAATTGTATTAAGGTGGGGCTCCCTTTGTGCAATATTGATGAGAATGCAACAATTACCAATTCAGTATTGATGAGAATTGGTAACTTGTCACTACCCGCGTGACTCAGTTTTCCTGAACCAGATGATGAGGAGATTGGAAAGAAAACACAAAACTAGAAATAGCAGACCACAGGGTTCAGGCCAACTCCAGAGGGGAGAAGATTGACCACGAGCAGGTGTGGGAAGGTTATTAGACAGGCTTTGCACATAAAAGGGATTCGATGTGAGAAAGTTACCTGAACACAGAACCGAGGTCAAAAGTTTGAATGGCCCAATTAGAGTCATCAGCTGGAGAACTCAATTCTCCACCCCAGGGTGGCTGGCGCCTGAACCCTGGGTCATGAACTGATGAACTCCAGGGGCAGCCACGGAATTTCCCCTTGAACAGGGCAGACTTCTTGGCACCTTTGCACCAAGAAATTAACAGGGGAAGTGCCTTCACCACTTAATAGAAAGTCCTTATGGGAAAGACATGAAGATTCCTCAAAAAGTTCTAAATGAAAAAAAGTTATATGCAGCCTTCCAACTCCTGTGTGTATATATCAAAAGGAATTTAAATTAGTATCTCAAAGAGACCAGCACCTCCATGTTCACTGCAGCATAATTCACAATAGTCAAGAAATGGAAAAAAACCTGTTTATTAACAGATGAATGAATAAAGAAAATGTGGTAAATGTTATAAAATGGAGTATTATTCAGCCTTTAAAAAGTAGGCAATCTGGGACTGGGGTTGTGGCTCAGGGATAGAGTGCTTGCCTTGCATGGGCGAGGCACTGAGTTCCATCTTCAGCAGCACATAAAAATAAATAAAATAAAGGTCTTGTGTCCAACTAAAACTAATAAAAATATTTTTAAAACGATAGGCAACCTGCCAGTTGCAACAACACAGACAAACGTGGAGGATATTATGCCAATGAAATGAGTCAAACACAAAAAGAAAAATTTGCATGATCTCATTTACATGTGGAAGTTTTTAAAAAGTTCAACACCTAGCAACAGAGTATAAGAGTGGTTAACAGGGGCTATGGAGTCAGATAAAAGGGAGTTGACCAAAGGGTACCAAAGTTCAGTTATTAAATGAGAAAATACCACAGACCTAATGTATAGCATGGTTAGTAAAAATGCTAGTGAAAAATGTTGGAAGATTTGAAATGTGCAAAGAGAGTAGAACTCAAGTGTTGTCAGCACAGAAAAGGCAACTATGTGATATGGTAGATACTCTAATTAGCTTGATTGTGGCAAGAAATAAATCCCTATGTCAGAACATGTACTTTCTGTCTCTGTTTCTGTTTATGTTTACATATGTACATATTATATATAATGTATCAATAATACCAACATAAACATAACACTAGGAAAAAGCAAAATCTATTTTTATTCTCGGCCTAATTGGTCTACAGTCAGATCAGTCGGTATGCAAGCATTAGTACTCTAGGCCACTGGGAGGGGAAGAAGTTTGGGCTTCCACTGGCTGTGTACTCCAGGGAGGGCTCCCTTTCAAAGCTCTTTCCTCTTTCCTCTCTTGGAGGAGAGAACACTGATATGATGGGTCAGAATCAAAAGTACTCTCTTCACATTCTTGATTGTTTCCTTTGCTGTGAAGAACATTTTTATCTTCATACCATCCCATTTATCGATTCTTGATTTTACTTCTTGCATCTCAGGAGCCTTGTTGAGGACGTCCATTCCTAAGCTCACATGATGGAGAGTTGGGCCTACATTTTCTTCTAAGAGGTGTAGGTTCTCTGGTGTAATGCCTAGGTCCTTAACCCACTTGTGTTGAGCCTTGTGTGGGGAAAGAGGGGTTTAATTTCATTTTGCTACATATGGACTTCCAGTTTTCCCAGCACCATTTGTTCAAGAGGCTATCTTTTTTTCCAATGTATGTTTATGTCATGTTTCTCTAGTATGAGGTAACTGTACGTATGTGGGTTTGTCTCCGTGTCTTCCATTATGTACCAATGTTCTACGTGTCTGTTTGGTGCCAATATCATGCTGTTTCTGTTAATATCACTCAGTAATATAATTTACTTCTGATATTGTTATGCCAACTGCTTCACTTTTCTCACTAATGATTGCTTTGGCTATTCTTGGCCTCTTATTCTTCCAAAAGAATTTGCCTTTTCTATTTCTATGCAAAACTCACTGGAATTTTAACAGGAACTGCATTCAATCTGTATAAAAGTTTTGTTACTAGGGCCATTTGGACAGTATTAATTCTGCCTGTCCAAGGACATGGGTGATCTTTTCATCTTCTAAGGTCTTCTTCAATCTCTTTCTTTAGTTTTCTGTAGTTTCCATTGGAGAGGGCTTTCACTTCTGTTGTTGAATTGATTCCCAAGTGTTTTATTTTTTGAGGCTATTGGGAGTGGGTAGTCCTCCTAATTGGTGTTTCAGCTGATTCATCATTGGTATGTAGGAAGACAGTTGATTTATGGAGGTAAATTTTATATCCTGCTACAATGCTGAAGTTGTTTATGAGTTCTGGAAGTCTTCTGGTGCCTTTTTATGTGGCTTCTAAATATAGGATCCTGTCATTGGCAAAAAGAGATAGTTCAAGCTCTTCTTTTCCTATTTGAATCCCCTTAATTTCTGTCTTTTGCCTAATTGCTATGGCTTGACTTTCAAGGATTATGTTGAACAAAAGTGTTGAAACAAGGCATCCCTGACTTGTTCCAGGTTTTGGAGGGAATACTTTCAGTTTTTCTCCATTTAGAATGATGTTGATCTTGGGATTAATATGTATAGCTTTTACAATATTGTGGTATGTTTCTACTATCCCTAGGTTTTTTTTTTTATTGTTTTGAACATAGATGGATGCTCTATGTGGTCAAGTGCTTTTTCTGTATCTATTGAGGTAACCTTGTGATGATTGTAAGTCTATTGATATGGGGGAAATATTGATGGATTTCTTTTGTGGATCCAACCTTACATTTCAGCAATGAACCCCACTTGATCGTGGGACATTTTTAATATGCTTTTGTAGGCAAAGGGAGAAAATCTTTGCCTCTTGCACCTCAGAGTGCAAGAGCATTAATCTCAGAGCATTAATCTCCAGGATATATATACAAAACTCAAAAACCTTAACACCCCTCCAAAAATTTAGTAACCCAAACAATAAATGGGCAAAGGAACTGAACAGATGCGTCACAGAAGAGGACATGCGAATGATCAACAAATACAACAAAAACACTCCAACATCTCTAGCAAGTAGAGAAATGCAAATTAAAACTACCCTGAGATTGCATCTCACTCTATACAGAATGCGATTATCCAGAATATGTTTTATCATCTTGCTACAGTAATTTTGAAAAGAAAAAATAAATGAATACAAGCAACAAGAAATGTTAGAATGTGGAGAAAAAACGCACTTATACATTGCTGGTGGGACTGTAAATTGGCGCAACCACTTTGGTAAACAGTATGTAGATTCCTCAAAGCACTAGAAATGGAGCCATCATTTGACCCGGTTACACCACTCCTAGGTATAAGGTATAGGGAGTTCAAATCAGCATCCTGCAGTGACCCTGCCACATCAATGATTATAGCAGCTCAGTTCACAACAGCTAAATTATGGAAACAACCTAGGTGCCATTCAACAGACAAATGGAGAAAGAAAATGGGATACACACACACACACACACACACACATGCCAACACTGGAATATTATTCAACCACAAAAAATGACTTTATGACGTTTGCTGATAAATGGATGGATCTGGAGACTATCATTGCTATGTGAAATAGGCCAATTCCCCCAAACCCAAGATCGAAATGCTCTCTCTGATACACATATCAACATGCTAACAAACAACAAGGTGACAAGGGGAAGAATAGAATTTCAGTAGATTAGACAAAGGGGAATGAAGGGAAGGGAGGGGAACAGGAATAGGAAAGACAGTGGAATGAGTTTACATTCATGCACATATAAAGAATAAAGCACAGTGAAGGTCAACATCATTTACACACAAGACTGGGATCCTATTAGAATAAGACATACTCCATGTTTGTATGAATATGTCAAAATACACTCTGCTGTCATGCGTAACTAAAAGAAACAACAAAAAGTGCACTCTGAGAAGTACCACCTTTCATTCTAATATGACACCCATGCATGTAGAATACTTCCATGCTCTTCTCTATCACAACTTCAAAGCTGTAAGTGGAGCCACTGCCTACCTGTGAAACCTGGGTTCTTCTCATTGGAGATTTGTGGGCTCTATTTCCCTTGAACACTGTGGGTCAGCTAGTGGCAAGTTGTAGAATTAGAAATTGGAAGAGATCCTGCTTCCTTCTTGGGGCATTCTCATAATCTCTTAACAAATAATAGTTTTATACTGTCAGATTATCACCACTGACCCCACATATTCAGAAGTCTCTCAGTTATGGATTCCAAACATGAACAGATAAGGCATATTAACAATAGTCAAGACATGGCCTCTACCTTATCTTTCGTACACAGATCAACCAAACATGCCTGAATACACCAGATGTTGATTTGTACAAGGGCTACTAATTGATGAATGATAAGAAGGGGTACATAGGGGCTGAGGTTGTGGCTCAGTGGGAGAGCACTTGCCTCCCACGTGTGAGGTACTGGGTTCGATCAGCAGAACATAAAAATAAATAAATAAAATGACAGTATTGGGCTGGGGTTGTGGCTCAAGAGGTAGAGTGCTCACCTAGCATGCATGTGGCACTGGGTTCGATCCTCAGCATAACCTAAAAATACAATGAAGATACTGTATCCACCTATAACTAAAAGATAAATATTTAAAATTTAAAATAAATGAATGCATTGATTTTTAAAGGAAGTGGCCCATATACACAACAGAATACTGCTCAGCATAAAAAAGTAGATCTTGTCTTGTGTGACAACATGGATGAATGTTATGTGGAATAAACCATGCACAGGAAGACAAGTTCCACATAATCTCTCATATCAGCCTGAAGGAGCTGATCTCACAGAAGGACAGAGTACAATGGTGGTTCCCAAATGTGTGGATGATTAGAGGGGGAGAAAGGGGATTTGGAGATGTCAGTCAAAGGATATAAAATTTCTATTGGATAAGAGGGAGAAGTAAAAAATGGCAAACTTAGAGACAAAAGCGAGAAAAGTAATGCCCTGGTGCCAGGAGGCAGAGGAGAGGGTGGGTGGAATGTGGTAAGAAATTGGAAATGACTAGTAGTGTGTATGGAGTTCTTTCTTAAATGAAGAAATGCTCTAAAATTGTTTTTGGACATGTTTACAGAACTCTGAGAAAATATTAAAAACCATTGGACTGTAAATTTGAAATGCGTAGATTATATGGTATATGAATTATCTCCCCCAAAAGGTATTGATATATAAAAATATGAGGCAGATGTCTGTTAAAGGGGAAATGCCAAATGCTTGAATCAAATACTTCCTGAATCCCTGTGGTTTTACTACATCTGTCTTTTTCTTCAGGGTCCTCATGCATAAAACTGAGGCAACATGAAACCAGTGTTCTGATTCTGGAACTGGTTTCACAGAAATCAGTTGTCCTCATTTAGGCCTCCTGTTACCTCTCAGAAGTTTGTCCTTAAGATTTAGATGGGGAAACATCCACAGTTAACTCACTGGTTTATGCTATTTCTCATTTAAAATCAGAAATTGCTGGTCATCTTTAGTAACAATTCCCCCATGTCCAAATGATGATCACATTTCTTTGCACCCATTTTTTTAAATTAAATTTTTTATTCTATTTATTTATATATGACAGCAGAATGCAATTTATTCATATTACACAGATAGAGCACAATTTTTCATGTCTCAGGTTGAACCCTACCTGAGACCCTACGTAAACTTAGGGTAATAATGTCCATTTCATTCCACCATCTTTCCTACCCTTATGCCCCTTCTCTTCCCCTCGCTCCCCTTAGCCCTATATGAAGTTCATCTATTCCTCCTATGCTACCTCCTATCCCCATTATGAATCAGCATTCTTATATCAGAGAAGACATTCAGCATTTGGTTTTTAAAGATTTGCTTACTTGACAGCATTATATTCTACAACTCCACCCATTTCCCTGAAAATTCCATGATTTTATTCTCTTTTCATGCTGAATAATATTCCAGTGTGTATAGATACCACATTTTCTTTATCCATTCATCAACTGAAGGGTATCTAGGTTGGTTCCACAATTTAGCTATTGTGAATTGTGCTGCTATAAAACTTATTGTGGCTGTATCCCTGTAGTATGCTGTTTTTAAGTTAATTTTAAGACCGGGAAGTGAGATAGCTAGACCAAATGGTGGTTCCATTCCAAGTTGTCTAAGGAATCTGCATACTTCTCAAAAGTGATAGCACCATTTTGAAATCCACCAGCAACCAATCAGCATACCTTTCCCCCACATCCTTGCCAGCACTTATTTTGCTTGAATTCTTGACTGAAGTGAGATGAAATCTTAGAGTGGTTTTGATTTGCATTTCTCCAATTCCTAGAGATGTTGACATTTTTTCATATATTTGTTGATTGATTGTGTATCATCTTCTGATAAGTGTCTGTTCAGGTCCTTGGCTCATTTATTGATTGGATTATTTGTTTTCTTGATGTTAAGATTTTTGACTTCTTTATATATGCTAGAGATCAGTGCTATATTTGATGTGCATGTGCTAAAAATTTGCTCCCATTCTGTAAGCTCTCTATTCACCTCACATAGGAATGTCATTGGAATTTTGATTGGAATTGCACTAAATCTGTAAAGTGCTTTTGGTATTATGATCATATTGACAATATTAATTCTGCCTATCCCTGAACAAGATAGACTGTCCATCTTCTAAGGTCTTCTTTAATTTCTTTCTTTAGGGTTCTGTAGTTTTCATTGTACATGTTTTCACTTCTTTTGATAAGTTCATTCCCAAGTATGTTTTTTTTGAGGCTATTGTAAATAGGGTAGTTTTTCTCATTTCGCTCTCTCAGAATTTGTCACTGATATACAGAAATGCCTTTGATTTATGGGTCTTTGCACACAATGTTAATTTTTCATTACACATTTTACATTTACCTTGAAAGAGACAACATATGACCACTGTCCTTTAATAAATGCTTTTCAGCTATCATTAAACTGTATATTTCTACTTGTCTCCCTTCTTAGAGGTAGTCCAGATGTCCTAGAGAATCACTATCACTTGTCAGTATATAACAATGCCCTTGTACAAAAGTATCACACGTGGAGAGCCATGTCAATTATTAATTATTTTCACAACATTCCCCAAAACGTTTATGGATATATTCCTTAAAATACGATCAATTGTTACTTATCTAAAACGAAAATCAATTTCCAAAGATGCCCCCACATAAACAGGTGGCATCGGGCTGGGGATGTGGCTCAAGTGGTAGCGTGCTCGCCTGGCATGCGTGCGGCCCAGGTTCGATTCTCAGCACCACATAGAAAGATGTTGTGTCCGCCAAGTATTAAAAAAATAAAAATATTTAAAAAAATTCTCTCTCTCTCACTCTTTCTTAAAAAAATAAATAAATAAATAAAAGAAAGATTAAAAAAAAGAAACTCAATATGAGTTTACAGACAGTTTAAAAAAAATAAATAAACAGGTGGCATGTTCCCTACAGTCTCTATAAAATGTCCTATTGTGCTGATTCTGAAACTTTTACTCCACCATTGGAAAGACAGTCCTTTGTTCTGAGAGTCTCTGGTCAATCCTACAATCCTCTGCCATCCTACAATAAATCCACTTCTGAGATCACACCCATGTCACATGGTGCCGTCACTCAAACTCAGCCCTACTGGAATAGTCACAAACTCAGTATTCCCTATTAGAATCTCAGGAAAGAAGAAAGGATGATCTCATTGCAAGACACAGATGGATGAAGTAAAGTTGTTCCAGAATGAGAAACACTTTTCTCTCTAAGTTTATCTGAATACTGATAATCTTGGCTAAATAATTGTTCTCCATTATTAAAAATACCTGTTCCTATGAATTATAATACAGCGTAACTTGAGAAACACTTAGCTTAGTGATTACTGCTCATAGTTAGTGTTTATGTGTGCCAGGGAATAACGTTTCCAAGGCTACCAAAATGTCTCCCTATTTAGCAAATTAATTTTTATCTAGTAAATGAAAAATACTAACGTAAGTATTTTGGTAAGAGAGGGAATTGGCCAGCATCCCAGTGTCTCAGAAAGGGGCATGGATACTTCATGATGAAATATTCAGAGAATTCCCAACAGAAATTCTTAAGCAATGACAAATGCAGCTACTTACTACATAAGAGAGTAAGCCTCTGTCACTTCTCTGTTCCTTACACTGCTTCCATTATGAATGTGCAAAAAACAAATAACCCACCTTTGTTAAAATAATTCCAATCATCAAGATAAATTTAAAGTCCATTGCCATGTGACTTTTTTACTGGTCCTGGGGATTGAACCCAGGGCTGCATTACCCACTGAGGGAAATCCCCAGCCCTTCCTTCCTTCCTTCCTTCCTTCCTTCCTTCCTTCTTTCCTTCCTTCCTTCCTTCCTTCCTTCCTTCCTTTCTTTCTTTCTTTCTATACCGGATTTAAATGCAGAAGTACTTTTCCTCAGTGCTACTTCCTCAGAAGTACTTTTTTTTTTTCCTCAGAAGTACTTTTCCTTTCTTTCTATACCGGATTTAAATGCAGAAGTACTTTTCCTCATTCTTAGCCCTTTTCATTTTAAGACAGGATCTTAATAAATTGCTTAGGTCCTTGGTAACTTGCTTTGTTGCTGAGGCTGGCTTTGAACTTGTGATCCTCCTGCTAATCTCCCAAGTTGCTGAAATTGCAGGCATGTGACACCAAATCTAGTTGACATGTGACTTTTTAAAAAGACTTTCTAGGGAAATTCCCCAAGCGAATCGGAGAGACAGCAGATTAATTGGACTTAACTTTCCTAGCCTTGTATTTGTATACCTGAGCAGGGTAATTCCAATCATGCATGCCCACAAAAGTGTGAACCAAAATACACTGTTATACTTTATGTTTGTATATTATGCCAAAGTAAATCCTATTATCATGTGTAACTAAAAATTTTAAAAAGTATTAAAAAATACTTCTATATTTGCATCCAATATTTTAGCAGGCCCATGCCTCACCCTGTACAGTGTCACTTTACGTGACACCCACATTGACCCAGAACAACTTGTCTTTTTGCAAATCACTGATATATTCTCCCTTAGGGGTCCTGGTGCCTTATTTCTGGTGAGTCTGCTCCATGTTCTTATAGTTGCTTTATCTTGGTGCTGGTCTGTCCTAAACTGTCAGTGCTCTTCAACTGCTAACCCTAGAATCTGTGGGGAATGATGGTGTCAGGATGCAAAAGCAGACTTTGATTCAATGATGCTGGTCTAGGCAGAGCTGGGACCTGTGCAAAAATGTTTTCCTCATGTCCATATGTTCCTTTCTCTTGAGAAACATTGGATCTCCATTCTCTAAGTATTCCACATTGGGGAACACTGGGGAAACTAGAAGCACTTTAATCTTGGAGGAGTTTATCAAGAACTCGCCAACTTAAAAGTCTCCCATGCTTATCTTTCTGTTCTAATGTGAATTTCTCCTGCTCCCAGGATTCGATGCTGTGTTTCTAATCTTCCATGTTTCCTTAGAGTCCCTCAATCTTCTGTGAAAGTTATTGGGGCACAAAGTTGAAGTCCAGGTGCCAGGCAAGTGACATCAGTTCCCTGCAGAATGGTCTGTGTGATGGATGAGGAGCAATTCCACTGCCCCAGTCCTTTCCCTCTGCACTCCCAACCAGCCTCCGGGATAGTCTAAGCCACTTTCTTAATTTCTAAGTGGATGACAGGAGAGGTGCCAGGGTTGCTTCTGGAGTACTAGATGCCCTTACTTTGGATAGGCGGCCTATTGTTCTGCATCTAGAAACTGCTAACGGTTTGTTTTTAGTCCCAACATCAGGGCAGAAAATTATGAATGGAAAAAGGAAGGTTTGAGCTTGGCCATAGAGAGCTGAAAGAGGATTTTACATTATTCCCAAAACACTTCTGCTGCATTGATTTTCTTTTTGAACGGATTTCAGAGGAGAAGTGATTGACCTGCATTTAACTCGGTTTCTCAGATCAACATGAACAATGTGACTACCCAAATAAACCAAAGGAGGACACAACACTTCCAATGCCCATGTGGGGTGCACACAAGCAACTTCACCTAGGTTGGTGATGAGCTGATGACTGAAACTTCTAGGTAGCCCCACCATCTCCATTCCATGTCATTTAGAGGAGCAGCTTGCCTTTGGCATTGCCAAGGTCAGTAGCCTTTGGTGAAAACAGGTTCTTATCAATGTCCTGTAGGCCCTTTTGTATGTTTAATTTCCATGGTTTCTATTTACTGGGCATACTCTGGGACACAGAGCTACATGTCTAGCTTCAGTTGACGAATTGTGCATAAGATGCAGGGAATTTGAGAACTTGGGCAGGGCAGTATTTAGCAACATTGACCAGCTTTTCCTTCCATCATTCCTTTTTTCTGCTCCTCATTTGCACTGTGAAGTCAGTTTCTTAGTCAGCCAGGCATTCAGTTCCTTGGGGAAAGAGAAAAGAGAGGTAACCCCCAGTCCCTCACATGTGGAGGTTGTTTATGAGCCAGTGAAGGCTCTATGTGGCCCCTTCCTTCCCAAGATTCATTTTATGGACTCATAGACTGTTTCTCTGACAGGCGATGTTCAAAAACCTTTTCCTGGAAATGAGTCAGAGTTTATAGGTTCCACATTTTCTCTGAATTGATATGTGTTCTGAAAAAAGGAACACAAACTATCAAACCCAGTTGGAGATGAAATTTCTGCCTCTCCTAGAATGGTGCCTGAGATTTGGAAAACAAGTTATTTTAGCTGAGCTGAGCTATGACAGAGTGGCCCCCTGATATGCACTTCCAGTACAAACAACTATAAAACTACAGAATTCATTAAGAGACTGTTTGGGGGCATTGGACAACAGGCAACTCAAAATTGTGATCTTTCAGAGAAATAAAACCCATGAAATAAAACCAATGTTTTCCATGCATACTGCCTGGAAGCATATTCCCAATGTTCCCTTCTTCTGCCATTTTCAAAACAACTGTTACTACTAATCTCTCAGAATCAAAGACAACTTTGTGAAATGTTCCTCAAGGTCACAGAGCCTGTGGTGGAGCTGGAAGTCAAACCCAGAATACCACTCCACTGGTATTTGTAATTTTTTTTCTTCCAATGTTTTGCATCAATTCTTGGGCTTCATGCCTGCCAAGTGAACACCCTACTACTGAGCCATATCATAGTCCTTGTAATCATTTTTTATAAAATATTTTTGTTGTCGATGAACACAATACATTTAATTATCTGCTTTTTTTTGTGGTGGTAGGTTCGAACCCAATGCCTCACACCTGCTAGGCATATGCTTTCCCACTTTGCTACCGCCCCAGCCCCTCGTAATCATTTTTTTTTTACTTGTAGGTGGACAAAATACCTTTATTTTACTTTTATGTGGTGCTTAGGATCAAACCCAGTGCCTCACATGTGCCAGGTGAGAGCTCTATCACTAAGCCCCAGGCCCAGCCCTTATAATTATTTTTTAAAATATATTTTTAGCTGTAGTTGGACAGAATGCATTTATTTTTATTTATTTAATTGTATGTGCTGCTGAGGATCAAACCCAGTGCTTCATGTGTGCCAGGCGAGTGCTCTATCACTGATACCCAGCCCAGCCCTTGTAATCATTTTCGATGCACAAATTTCTTTCATACTTAGGAATTTTGAAAATAGCTTCCTCTGTTTTGTATAGTGTACAATGCAATAATAATCAGACTTTTTAGATATTTTCCAAATTCACTTTATAGCAGAGAGAGGGAGAGAGAATATGATCCTGTGTGTTAAGGGGAAGGAGAATGGGGCCCTCCCCACTCCCAGTGTTGTTCCTCTTTCCCCTCTGCCTCTAGTATTTTTTCTGCTGGGCCTGGAATTGAGTTGCCAAATTCAAACTCTTTCCTGGTAAGGGGGATGTTAGGTTTTCTCACATGCAGAACAACAGCCTCACATTGTAAGCCTGGGCTGGAACAGGTCCAAACATCCAAACATCTCTTTGTGGATTGAGAGGATCTCTTTTATACGTGTTATGGGGAAGAAGCCCCGTAATGTAGAGGGGACAAGATGGAGCCTTAACAGCTGGCCCACTGTAACATGTGACACAGTCTACACCAGGCTCATTCATCCCGACACATGCCACTTTCATTGCCAACAGAATGCTGCTCTCCTTGGCAACAGGCAAGTGCTCTATCAATGATTCCCAGTAACTTGGCTGAGATGCCATAGCACAGTGAAACCTGAGAAATTTACAGACTTTGCAAAATATCTAAGTGCAACATCAACTGCAGATCCTTTCAGAATCTAAAGTGAACCATGATCCTTCAGAGGAAATTCAGAAAGCTGACCACCTCCTTAACAATCCTAACAGGAAAAGGAGGGAAACGTGGCAAGAAAAACCATGAGAATTACTAGGCTAGTCCTTGTGACATAGTCTCTTCCCCCTTCTTAAAAACAGACTTGCAATGCAAGATTCTTCCTGGGACCTGGGTTAACTACGACAAAGGAAGGAGCATTGACCTGAGATATGTTGATCAAAGTCATGTTAACAATGACAATATTGATAGCTATATTTATTGACCGCTTGCTGTGTTCAAGATATCTTACTAAGTACTTTACAGGGATGCTGTCCTTTAATTATGTCAACTGCCTTTTGAGTTTGACAACTATACAAATTTCACAGGGGAAGCTTTTGGATTTAATAAAACAAAAGCAATTATTTTAAGGTCAAGTGGCCAGAAGTGATGGACATAGGATTAGGGCAAAGTGTCTCCAGCATTCTCGCTGTTAAAGACAACATGGTAAAAAACCAACCAACCAACCAACAAAAACCAAAACAACAACAACAACAACAAACTATGGTAATAGCACTCCTTCAAATTTACAAAAACATCTCATTTGCATTTGTATACTTTTGCTCATCTTTCTCACATTGACATCCTCCTTATTGAGTTTGGAAGGCCTAATATTTCTCCATTTAACTAATTAATATAAAATACATGAAGAACATATTTTCAAAAGAAACATTATATTATCATCATAAGTGGAAATCCATCCCTTGACCATGAAAACAAATTTAAATAAGATAAACCATTTTAAAAAATGACTAAGGAAGCCCTAACATTTATGAAGGTTCACTCAATGTACCACCTGAACTCATTTTGTGTACCATATGGATATAATTTTGCTTGATTTTATTAATCTGTCACAGTCCTTTGTAGCCCAATTTCTTCTGGTTGTATAGAGAAAAAAAATCTAATTTCCGAACCTACAAAGCTAGGAATCATGGTGATTATACTATTGTACTGACTGTCGAACTGATGATGTAGCAAGATGGACTTCCTCATGCATCCTCTGGTAATTATGCCTTTTGAAAGTATGAGAACTGGTTTGTGAAAGTTTTCCTTACCAGTTGAGGGCACATGAATTCATCAGTGATGTGAACAGAGGCCATGTTAATTTCATCGGAACCTTTCATGGTATTTGAAGGACAAAATGTTCTCAGTAAATATTTGTCAATCAAGTTCCCTTGAGTTTTTGAGAATTCTATTTCTTCTTCCTGGAATGTTGTTCCCCCATGTTAGACAGCTGAAAAACCACAAATAATTCCTTAAATTTCATGCAAGTGTTCTAGGCTCCCTTAGGAAGCCATTTGTTCCCTCCTGTCTATTCTCATCAAATGTTACCCATACCTCTATTGTAAGTATTGTTTTGAGGTCTATACTCACAACCAGACTCTGAAACCTTCAATAGCAGTGACTATATCTAGTGTAGCTTGTTGAAACTTCTTCAATTTCTATAGCATCTTTTATTACATTAAATAGCATCATGTGTTTTGTATTTTTCAAAACATATTGGGAGTTCCTGTGGTATAAGAGAGTCTGACTATTCCTTATGTGTGTGATGTAATTTCTTAGCTATAATCCTTGATCCTAGAGCCCCCACCAAAGATTTTTTTCATCACTAAATTCTAGAGATTGACAAAATACTGAAACCTCAGGTAAGTCTCAATTCCCTCTTCCATGTTTCAATCTTTGCATTCAAGGATTTAGTTATCTACTTGGAAGACTAAATATGCTTTCTATTGGGTGGAAGAAAGAATAAAACCTTCAAAATAACATTTATTTATTAGTTAAACCATGTCATCTGAAAAACATTTGGATACCAAAATCATCTTGTGGACCTCTTGTAAAATTTACTTTTGGAGAACTTTGATCTAAAGCTTTCTCAAACATTTTTGAGTTTGTTATGGTAGATGTCAATGAGAAAGGAGACAGTTATATACAGGAAGGTTTCTGAAAGATGAACCAAGTAGATAAAACATGTGCAAGCCTCACTGTCAGTCCACTCTTCATTATACTTTTGCAGGTGACTGTACCCCACCAAAAGGACACAATGTAGAAAAATGAAAACCTGGCAAACTCAGCTCATTCACGTGTACATTAGGCTCTGAGGTTTAGAAAAGTTGCACAACTTGCTAAAGCTCATGGAGTTCATTCTGTAAGACCAGTATTTCCCAGAAACCAAAGTCAGAAAATGACAACACGAGGAAAGCATACTACAGAATAATACAATTTATGGATATACTTGGGAACTTTTTCAACAAAATCAAAATCAGAGAATAGATTTTTTAAATGTTTCACTTATATGCATATGGACGAGGTACACTTCACTGTCAAAAACACAAACAGCTTGAAAACAAAATGATGGGGAATTTATACTCTACAAACAATAATGAAAAGAGAACTATAATGGCTCTACTAGTATGCATTGAAGCAAAGTACACTTCAAAAACAGATCCTAAGCCAAGATTATATTTACATACAAGGAAGGGTACTGGATCATGATAAAATGCTCAATGTATCAAGAAGACACATTAATTAAAATGAGTATGCATAGATAATAAAATAGTGCATGATGATACATGAAGCAAAACCTGACACAATTTGAGGGAGAAAAAGGAGATTCAAGAATAATAGAGCATCCAGGGTTGGGGTCGTTGCTGGGTGGTAGAATGCTTGGTGGCATGTGTGAGGCACTGGGTTCAATTCTCAGCACCACACACAAATAAATTAATTAAATAAATATTTATGTACCACTAATATATTAAACAAAGAATAATAAAGAATTCAATATCTCATTTTCAATAACATTGAATGTATAGGCCAAAGATATCAAGAAAATAGACTACATTAAAAAAAGTCTATATTAAACCTGAATCTGCTCTGGAGATGAAAGCTAGGGCCTCATGGATGCTAGGCCAGTACTCTAGCACCGTGCTACACCACCAGACAAAAGAAAACACTAGAACTAAGGAGGGGGTTGTGGCTCAGGGGTACAGAGCTAATCTCACATGTGTGAGGTACTGGGCTTGATCCTCAGCACCACATAAAGATAAATAAATAATAAAAATCAAGGTATTGTGGTCATTTACAAATACATATATATAAACAACAGACATCTGTAGAATATTTTCACCTGTAATCAGCAGGGATACACATTCACCTCAACCAAGCATGCATGATCTATCTTCCAGAACAGATCATATGGTAGGTCATTACATATACTTGAATAAATTTTGAAAAAATTGAAATCATACAAGTTAGATGTTTCAAAAACATTGAAATGAAATTATAAATTAATAACAAAAGGAAATCAGATAATTCAAAAGGATGTGAAAATTAAACAACCTACTTCTAAATAAGAAATTACTGAGCTAGGTATGGGGTTCAAGTGGTAGCACGCTTACCTGACATGCAAGGGGCACTGGGTTCGATCCTCAGCCCCACATTAAAAAAAAAATAAAATAAAGATAAAAAAATTAAAAAGTGGAATTGCTGAAAGAAGAAATTCCAAAGGAAACTAGATATATTTTTTGATAAAGGTATTGGGGATTAAATCCAGGGATTTGTGTGTGTTTGGCAAGTGCTTTACTACTGAGCAACAGTCCAAATTCCTAATTTTTTATGTGTGTGGTGCTGGGGAAAGTACACAGGGCTTCATATGTGGTAGGCTAGTGCTCTACCACTGAGCTGCATCCTCAGTGCCTCTTTTTATAATTTCATTGGCAAACCTCACTAAATTACTCAAACTAGCCTCAAATTGTGTTCCTCCTGCCTGAAAGTCCCAGGTAGCTAAGACTCAGGTTTGCACAAGCATGATTACCTAGAAAATATTTTTATATGAGTGGAATAAGCACAAGATCTCACACTTTACAGGATGTGGTTAAAGCAGTTCTTAGAAGCAAATTTATAGTTGCAAATGCTCATATTAATAAGAAAGCAATTCCTTAATCATCCTCATTTTCATGTGGCGACTTTGGAAAAAGAAGGATAAACTAAGCCAAAACAAAAAGAAGGAAGGAAATAAGAGAGGCTAAAATGACTCTAAAGGGAAAGTAAATAAAAATAATAGATAAAATTGGGGCTGGGGTTGTGGCTCAGAAGTTGAGCGCTCCCTTAGCATACATGAGGCACTGGGATCAATACTCAGCACCATATAAATACAAAATAAAGATATTATGTCCACCTATAACCAAAAATTAATATTTAAAAGAGTAATAGAGAATATCAACAACAACTACAACAAAAAAGAGGTGGTTCTTTGAAAAATCAGAAACATTCACTAACCTTTGGTTAGATCAGGGACGAATCTAGAAAATATAAAAATAATTTTAAAAATACCTCAGAAATGAAAGATAGAACATTATCACAGCCTTAAATAAATAAACAGATTAAGAGAAAATGAACAATTTCATGTCATCCGAATAGATAGCCTTGTTGAAATGGGCAAATGTTCAGAAAGACACAAACTAGTGTAGCTGCGTCAAGGAGACACAAACAATCTGAAAAAAGACATTGAATAATACATAAGAAAACAACACAGGGAATGCCACTATGATGTACATCCACAAGAATGGGATCCGAACTGCAATAAGATATATCCCATGCTTATATAGTTATGTCAGAATGGATTCTGCTGTCATGCACAACAAAAAGAACCAATAAATTAAAAAATAACATCCAAGTTGTGATTATTAATACACTGGACAGCATAGCAGACACCTGCTGTTAAACACCTCATGTAGTTCTGGTGTTTTATTGTTGCTGCTATTGTACAATGCTGACTGCACCATTTATGTATAAGTGGCAATTATCGCTGTATATGTCAAAGTAGACACCGGGCATTTACCTTCAGGTTGTACATCTGTTGCTGACATTAGCAAATGTATTACCACAAAGAGAGACTCAGGCATAACTGGTAAACTGTACTAGATACTCAAAGAAGATTTAGCATCCAAACTTCAAAGGATTGCCCACAAATAGAAGACAGGAAGACACTTCCTAATGTTATGAGCCTAGATTTAACCACATTCCAAAACTAGAAAAGTAATCAAGAGCAAAAGTAAAAAAATCATAGATCATATCCCTCATGAATACAGACACCAAAAAATGCCCCACACATTACACATGTATTAAATCCAACACCACCAACAACACATGCAACACATTATACAGAAAGATCAAGCAGATTTACTCTGGAAATATAAATATGAGGTTTATATGGTTCAACATATAAATATCAATCAATGTAATTCAGTACATTAACTCATATTATTACTTCAATGAGATGAGAAACACATTTGAGTAATAAAAAGTTCATAATTCAAAAATAATGAAGGAACTAGGAAAAGAAGGACACTTCCTTCTTTAATGAAGAGACTTCCAAAAATGCACATCCGTCTTTACTCTTGTCAGTGAAAGGCTGAAAAACCTCACACTCCACAAGCAACCAAGCAACAATGTATACTCTCACCATTTCTATTCAAAATTGTACTGGAGCATCTACCTTTACATTTAGACAAGGAAGAGACCTCCAAACCAGGAAGAAAGCAGAACTGTCTCTATTCACAGCTGACATGATCTTGTACATAGAGAACTGTATGAATGCCAGAAGAGAAAAAAATATCATCATTGAGTTTAGCTTGGTCGAAACACATAAAATGCAATGGGGTTTCTGAACACTAGAAATGAATAATCCCAACACAAAATTTATGAAACAATTTCATCTAAGGAAAGAAAAAAACTTGTAAACACCTGTTAATTACTTTATTGAAAGTACAATACATTTAGGCTCAAACTACAAAATACTGTTGAAAGGAGTTAGACATCTCAAAAACTGTAAAGGCATCCATTACTCATGCATGGGAAGACTGTCTGAAGTTAAAATGTTATTACTCCATAAATAGATCCACAGTGCAACGTCATCTTTATTAAAAATCCGACCGTCTTCTTTTGCTACAATTGACAAGGTGGTTCTAAAATTCCTATGACAATGCAAGAAAAGCCATCTTCAACTGAACAAAGATGGAGTATTTAACATTTCCTGATTTCAAAATTTACTGCTAAACTACAATATACAAGGTGTTGTACTACTGTAATGAATATAGGTGTATCTGTCAATGTAAAAAAAATAGAAATTCCAGAAATAAATCGTTACATTGAAATTCAGATGCATTTTGCAAATCACATCAAGACAACTCAAATGCATCAATAGTAATGTTTTCAATTAATTCTGCTAAGACAACTGGCTGTGTGTGTGTGCAAAAGAACAAAGTTGGACCCCCACCATCACTCACTGTGCCTGAAAATGAACACACAATCCATGATAGATATAAATCTAAGAGGAAAGTCTATCAAGTACGTAGGAGAAAACTTTGGGGTAAATCTTAAGGTCCTCGAAATTGGCAACAATTTCTTAGATGTGGCACTCAAATCACAAGTGTACATAAAACACTGCAAATTGTACTTCATTAAAATGAAAAACTATTTTGGAAGCCCACCTTTAATTGCAAAGAAGCATGGGATGGGAAAATATTAACAAATCATATATCTGATAGGGTTTTATTCACAATATGTAAAGAGCACTTATACCTGAATAATAAATAGACAAATAGTCCAAATGAAAATGGGCAAGGTACTTTAATAGACATTTAGCCAAAGACGATTTTCAAGCAACCAATAAGTACAAGAAAAGATACTCAATATCATTAGTCATTAGGGAAATGCAAATAAAAAGCCAAGATACCACTTTCCTCTCATTAGGTTGGCTGAAATAAAAGATGTACCAAAAGAAACGTTGCAATGGATGTGGAAATATTGGAATTCGAATACATTTCTTGTGTGATGGTACAATAATTCAGTCACCATGGGGAATAGTTCAGCAGTTCCTAAACAAATTAAACAGAAAGTTTATGATGTAACAATTCTATTCTAGATATATCTATGCAAAGTGAATGAAAAATTATGTCACAAAAGCCCGTTTAATACTGTCCAAAACAGCCTTATTCTAAATGATAAAACATGGAAATAGTCCAAATGTCTATCAACTGGTGAATGGGTAGACAAAATGTGGTATTTCCTTACAATGTAATATCATTCACCAGTTAAAGGAATGATAGACTGAATGATATGATATGTTGTTAAAGGATTCAAGTTACAAAAGTAACTAATTTGGAAAAGACACTTAGTGAAAGAAGCCAATTGAAAAACAGTCACTCATTATACAAGCTGATCTATATGAAATATTTATTATATGCAAATCCCACAGAGAACAAGGGAATCGATTGGAGTTTCTGGGGGCCAGAGGAAAGGAATGAATTTGAAGTCACTTAAATATATACAAACATTGTGGTGAGTGAGGGTCATACAACTCTTAATTTCTTTTATTCTAGTAAGAACACCTAGCATGAAATTTACCCTCTTAACAAAGTTTTACATGCAAAACACAATTTTGCTAATGACAAGCTAATCGTAGACCTCTAGAACTCATTCATTTTGAACAACTGAGAGTTTATACTCATTGAACAGCAACTCACTATTTCCTTCTCACTGCAGACCTACAGCTGACATTCTGTTTCTACAAGTTTTGACTATTTTTGAAAACTCAAATAAGTGGAATCACGTAGTATTTATGATCCTGCAATTGGCTTATTCCAGTTAGCATAGTGTCTCTGGGTTCATCTCTGTAATCTCACATGACAGGATATCCTTCCTTTTAAAGATTAAAAATATCCCAGTGCATGTATATGCTACAGTATTCATCTGGTTAGGGGCATTAGGATGGTTGCATACAGTTTCTATACCTTGGCTGTTAGGAATAATCTCCAAGGAAGATGGGAGCACATACATCCCTTCAATGCCCTTATTTCTACCCTTTTGGAAATATACCCCAAAATGGGATTGCTAGACGATATGGCACTGCTCTTTTCAGTTGTTTGAGAAATCATCACACTGTATCCCATAGTGTCTATGCCATTAATGTTGCCACCAACAGTGTACCAGAGTTTCAATTTCTCCAAAACTTGTTATGTTTACTTAGTTTTCATGATGCTCATCTTCTTTCCAATGAGCAGCTATCTTGTTGTGGTTTCCATTTGCACTTCCCTGACGATGATACATAATGGTGAGGTTCCTTGTGACATTTATGTATGCACTTAACATAATTCGCATAAGGAGCAGCTGCTAATACACCTTCTTTTAACATGTCTTCTTTGGAGTAATGTTTAATCATAATGAGTATCATTTCCTTTTATTATTATTGCTAATATATATTAATTCTACAGTTAAATGGGTTTCAGTGTGACATTATCATACATGCATATATCATGCTTCCATAAAATCTACCCTACATGCTAACCTCATTTGCCATCATTTGCCCTTCTTCTCTACCCCTAATTCTTATCCACTTTCCCTTCCCAGAAAGTCCCACTTTTTCTAACAGGTCATCTTTTTTTTTTTTTTTTAAGTTTCCACAGATGAAAGAAAACATGACACTTGTCTTTCTGTGTTTGGATTATTTCCTTAAGATCATTTCCTCTAGTCCCACGAATATTCCTGAAACTGACATGACTTTGTTCTTCTTTATGACCAAATAATAGTTCATTGTGTCTATATACCATATTTTTATTCATTTATATGTGGATGGGTACCTGGGCTGATTCCACATCTTGATTATTATGAATAATGCCTTGAAACATGTGTATGTGAGTTTTTTCTTTAGTGTTTATGATCATTTCCTTTGGATTATACCCCCAAATATATAGCTGGGTCCTATAGTACTTCTACTTTTGTTTCCTTAAAAGTTTTTATTAGTGCACTATAATTACACATAATTATGGGTTTCATGGTGACATTCATATATGCATATAACATAATTTAAATAGCAAGCACCTGTTAATGTATTTTCTTCTTTTAATATGTCTTCTTTGGTTAAATGTTTATTCAAGTCCTTTACCCATTTACAAATCATTTTTTTGCTATCGAATTGCAGTAGTTCTCATTAATTATGGATAGTAATCCCTTATTACATAAATCGTTTGTAAATATTTCCTTCCAAAAAAACTCCTAGAAGAAAACAGGTGAAAAGTTTCACAACATCGGACTTGACAATGAATTCTTGGATATGACAGAGAAGCACAAATAAGAAAAACAAAATTAGACAAGTGGGAAACATGTTAAATTGAAAAGCTCTGTGGTGGAGCTGAGAGGTAGAGTCCTTCCCTGGCATGTGTGAAGCCCTAGGTTCAACCTGCATCCCAGGATACAAACGTTTCCACAAAACAAATGAAATAATCAACATAGTGTAAAGATGACATACACAATGGGACTTGTATAACTCGTTGATGAGCCTAAAATCACTGCACTGTACACAAAAGGTCAGTTTTCTGATACATGAATTATATGTCACTAAAGCTATTTATTTTAAAGAAGGAGAAAAACTCTAAAGGATTCCAAATTGATCATAATTCATCCCTAAATTGGTGTACATATATACAGGCAAACATACCAGCATGCAAGTTACAGAATATCTTTGAAAATCTTACCTTGTAAGATAAATATAGAGAATTCTATTAGAAAATTAATTGCGATAGGAGATAATTAAAAACTACTTCTGCCAGAGAAAAAATGTTGGAAAACAATGATGTCATATTTCTCAGGCATGATCTTCATGATTGTTTTCAGCTCTCAAACTTCCAGGAACCCTGCTAGTCACATAGCCCTTTGTGGATGGCATGTGCAATGTGACACTCTTGCATATTATTTATTTGAGGCTGGGAATCCTGAGTCTTTTTCTGTTGTTGTTTTTTTTTTTTTAAAACCAAAGATTTGATTGATATAGGAGGTGGTAGAGGCAGGTAGATGCAGGCATTTCTTAGGAAAAAAAAAGGTAGAAAAGGAGGAAATGAGAGCTCAAAGCCATGACGGGGAGCAAATGCACATGTCGAGGAGTTGGAGCAAGAAAAGCAGCAGAAGACGTACTCTTGGGATACAGAACATTCCAAGGCAGAGATGGGGCGAACATATCCAATGCTACTGGGAGGCCAAGCAGGAGAGAGAAATGACATCTTGACTCTGCAAGATGAACGTTATCAGAGAACATGGAGAACGCAGGGCTAGACAACAGAAGGTGAAGGGCAACATTGGAGATATAGAAAGAGATGAGGCAGTCCTGATTACTCCTTAAAAAACTGATCAGAAAACTTTTGCAATGAAGGGCAGCAGATATATGGAACGATAGCTAATAGTGACATGCAGATCAGGGGAAGGTATTAATAAAAATGGAGGATAGCAGAGCATAATTGTATGTTGCTGGAAATCACCAACACAGCAGGAGAATTTGGTGATTCAAGGGAGACAGCGCATATCATTAAGCGAAAATTTTACACAGTGAGAGCTAAACATTACATCACATTGAGACACAGATTTGTTAAACATTATGATCCATCAAAATCTTGCTTCATACTCTTGGTTCGTAGTGAAAGATATGCTGATAATCTACATCTTCATGGATGGCCTGATTGATAATAAGGTATGGGCAAAGCGAAGATGTCCAGAAGATGAGAGAATGAGGTTTGAGGACTAGGACATCCAGACTGAGTAATGCACATGGATGTAGATGGTGGACAAATTGAGAGTTGACAAATGTATTGGGGAGGGAATATTCTGTGCCACTCATACTTTATGGAATTTGGGGGGGGAATCCAATTTTCAGAATGAGACAGCAATGTGGATACCCACAAATGTTAAGGAAAAAAAGATTAATGGAGGGGTCTTTCTCCTTTGCAGAGAGATATAGGGGCAGTCCTTAAGGCAGAGGAGAAAAGCTGTGAACAGGGATCAATTCAAAGTGGAATCTCGCAGAAGGTCTAAAGTTTCCTGTGGCAGGCAAGAGATGGGAAGTGTGGTAACAATCATTCATAGCCATGTGCTTCCAATAGATTTGTTCCACACTCTAATTCCCACTGGTCCCTTTTCACTGTTCCTTAAACTCTTTTGCTCACATGAAGTCTACTGTCGTGGGAGGGGTGTTTGGTGGGATTGGAGGAGCAGAGCATCCATGTAAGCACTGCATTCCTTACATTAACCTTCCATTTTGGTACTTCTCCAAAGGGAACATCCTTGGCATCTAGACACAGAAGAGTGGCCATGTGGATCTTGGTTCCCCTCTGAAGGGTGGAAAGCATAGAGGAATCCATAAGAGTTAGAGAACCAAGAGTGGATATGTGGAAAACTACTTTCCAAACACAGACTGGAAGACCCAGAGGCACCCTGGTGGTCAGGAAGATAACCAACCTCTGTGTGGGACTTTGCACTTTGGGGCATGGCTATATGTGAGTGTTGATCAGCTAGAGAGAAGGTGGAGTTGTCAGCGATTTGGGAGCATAGGGATCCAGGTGAAGGAAAGTGGGAGAAGGCTAGATCTCAGTCAATAAGAGTGTGGCAGCACAAATGGACTTCCAGAACACACTGGAGTAATGAGAGAGAAGGGAGGAGAAGTCATTGACATATGCCCAGCTAGTGTGTTTCCATCAGTGACAACTTCATGCTGTGGGACCCCCGCATTTCCTTCCTGCAACTGTGTGTGTCCAGCCTTAGAAACATGGAGCAAACACACAGGAGGTAGTTCTCTATTCAGGAAGGAGAAGGGAGCAGGGAACAGGCCCTGGATCAGTTGGTCTGTTTGCAGAAAGCAGAAAGTTACCAGAAAAGTCCCTCCCCTCAGGCTCCCCAAAGTCTGGGTGGAAAGGGCAGACTGGTCCCTTGGTCTGGACAGAGGTCTCTCAGGTTACACAGGAGAGGAGGGAGTGGACTTTCCTGTGTGGCTCTGCTAGTGAAGATTCTGGAACTGTTCTGCAGACAGCACTTTGAAATTGCACTGGGTCTCACTTTCCTGTCATGAAATGGAAGATGCTGTAACCTCTACCATATGCAGAAGAAAGAGGGTTTGGAGAAGGAGAAGCAGAGTTGGGGGAGCAGGAATGCTCTGGTAGGACATGCCTTACTAAGCACTGCATGGGTTAGAGGATGACTGAATTGAGGTGAGGAAAGTAGCCACAGAGAAATTCCTTACCAGAGAGGTGAGTCCTGGGAAGAAGAAAGTGAACTTCACTAGGGGCTAGCAGCCTAGGAAGGAGGGAAATTAAGGGTTCCTGTTCCCTGGTCTGAGTCTTCAGGGAAATAGGGAATATTTCTGAGGGGCTACAGAAATCAGCATTTCCCCGCAACGTGATTGAGATGGTCTGGGGTTTTGACACCCAAGAGGTGCTGGTGGAGGGGCCAGTATCCTCCAGGTGGGCTCTTCTTATCCTGAGGACAAGGTGATCCAGAATGCAGGCTGAGGCCATAGCCTGGGAATGAGAAAGGGAAAGGGAAAAGGCCTGTTACAGGGGTGAAACAAATTGGTGGTAAACAGTTGGCTTAAGGACAAGGAAGCCTCGGTCTGGAAACCACGCCAGTGCAGTGTGGGGGTGCAAAACACATCTTGGATCCCCGTACCTTTCTATCCTCCTCCAACAAGCTGTGAGGGGAGGGCAGGGTAGAACTAAATAGAATGTCCTTTTTCATCTGTGAATAGGGGCTTGTGCACCTCAGAGGAACAGAGAGCAAGCACATTTCTCTGCATTTCCCTTTGTCTCATCCTTAGTCCCTAGACCATTAGCCCGGTTGCCATGGGAACGGAAGCTGAGTGTCTGATGCATTCATTGGGCTGTGGGAGGGAAGCAGAGCTGGTCCTTGAAATGAAGGCCCTTGGGAGCAGAGATTTTAGCAAAGCGCGCCATTGAAAGAATTTGCAATTTCCACAGATATATTGATCCCGGAGACTATTATTACATGCACCCCCTCCCCGCCCCACCCCAGCTTCCTCCTGAGCAGATCGAAATGGTGAATCACTCTGGCTGGCCCATGGCTTTCTTGTGAGTGAAGCTGAGAGAGGACCACGCAAAGGGTGGGACTTTACACAAAATACATGTTGCTGGGCGCCCAGGAAGGGGAGTTGTTCAGTGAGGGTTGCTTGCTGGCACCATATCGCGCAGAGGAAGGAAGGATTGGGTGCCGAGCTTGGCCTGGGCAGACGTAGTCTGGAGGTAAGGAAGGTGGACCTGTTGACATGGAAGGCCCTGATATGTCACATGCAAGAGGGAAGAGGCACTGCGTGTGCCTCTCAATCTTGACTTCTGCATCTCTTCCCTCAGAGAGGGTGGCTAGGAGGAGCCCCAGGCAGAGCTGAAATGTAGCCTCCTGTTTTTGCAGGCAAGGAAGGATACCCCAGACCTGGGAGATGGTTTCTCCTCATCCTGTAAACATCACAGCTCCCTTTTCCTGACTCTGCTATTTCTCGGTGCTCATTTACGACCCCTTGGAAGGGACCCCTCAGACTGTCTTTCCCCTTTGCTCCCCATTCAGTTCCTCTCAAGCCCTTTCCACTGTCCTCTCTTCCTGCCTGACCTCTCCACCCATCATGGCCCCTCCTCTTTCCTCTCTACCCACTCCCTCTCTCCTCCCTACAAGGCCCTTCAGTTTGTCCTTCCTGTTTCCCCCATCCCTCCCCGCCCTTTGGCTTTCTTTCTCATTATTGTGCTCAATTGGACCCCAGTTTCCCCTCCCCCTTCAGGCTATGCCTTTTGTTCTCATCAGCCCCCTCCCACTCTTGGTACCCTGCCCCTTATGAAGGGAATAATAATTCATTCATTTGGGCACCATGGGCCTAATATGGGCCACGAATGTGCAGCCCACTGGGGCAGTGCTTCATCAAATCAATCACAGACATAATTGTTCCCTTACACATTACCATAAGTGATATGGTGCAACATGACAGGGAGCCGTGAGGGTGAATAATGGGAGAAGTAATTTCCACAGCGGGGTGGGCTCAGTGAAGACAATGACATGCACGTTCGTCCTTATGCCTCCTTTTTACCTTGGTCAACTGTCCTCTTGCATTGTTGCAGGGTAGTGGACTCTAGTTCACAGAGTCCTGACTTTCATTAGTTGAGGTGTGACCGTAAAGTCCACCCATTTCCCACTTCCTACAATCTCTTTTACCAACGGACCGAAAATGGGTGAGGAGCTGTTCCCACATTTCCTTGGGACCTTATTCCTGTTACCAGGTCCCCAGAGGCACCTGTGAGCATGGACTTATCCAAACATGCTCTTTCCCAACTCACTTCTTCTCTCTTCCTCTCCTCCCCCTCAACTGCCTGCATCTTTTTTGTAAGGCTCAGCCCCACAAAGACAAAGGGGCTAGGCAACAGAGAGTAGAAATCAATTGCCAGGAGGTGGACAAGAGAGAGATGAGTGACATGTGCTTAGCTCATAAAAGGGAGCTGGGACTCAAACTAGCAGTAAGGAAAGCCCATCAGGACTGAAACCTGTCACCAGGTGTGGAGGGCTGCATTCCCCTATTTGAGTAGTGGTGGGGGCTGTAATTGCAAGAGTGCTCTAGAGGGAAATTTGGAGCAGATTCCAGGCATACCAGCATCTCCTCTCAACTTCTCAGCTTGGGAAATCTCTCTCCCTGAGCTCTGGGAGTTGGAGGAAATATTTGCCCTCTGCAGAGGATGACTTGGCAGAATTATAGACTTTGTCATTTCAGGTTCAGTTCAAAGCTTACCCATACAACCAAACCCAACACAGGGAATAAGTTGATGTCCACAGAGTTCTTCAGTCTCAGGACTCATCAGGATCTTGGTGTCCAGATTGCCAGCGTCTTGTCTGGTCCCACAGATGTAGGAGATCCTTCCCTGAGTAAAGGAGCCTTCCCAAGACAGGAGACTTATTTATATTGGTAGACAAAGGCCTCTCAAAAGGTGATTATCACTGAGTTGAAAACATTTCTCATCTCCTTGAAACTAGGAGGAGAATATCTCCCCAAATAAAAATCTATGGGGGATCTTCTATACTGACCTTTGTTACTGATTGCTAAATACATGGCACTGTGGTCAGAGAGTATGCTTTTTGACACTCCTGGGTTTCTATTCACTTACTATCTTTCTGTAGATTTTAATGGAATGTGACTCCAAACAGATTTGCACAAAACACAAAGGCACCATGTGGTAAATTGTGACATGGCAACATCACAGTGATGTCCCTCAGCATCAAGAAACCCAGTGTCTCCTGCAATGGAAAGCTGGGCTCCTGTCTCCCCTAGGTCACCACCAGCCAACAAGTGGGATCGCTCCTTTGACTTCTAACACTTGAGTCAGTTCTGCCTCTCTGAAACTCATTGCTCCAAATCGCTCCAATCCTGATGGTACCTCTGTTTATAATGTGGCTTCATTGTGGAAATATCATGTTCCCATTTATCACTGCGCATTTGTGCCGTCATGGGGAGCCGTACTTCATTTGTTTTCATTACTGAGGAGAGAGTTTCAACGTCATAGACGCTGCAGAGTGGAGTGAATAGTTCTATTTCTGAGTGGCATCTCAGTATTTCCCAGTGCTGGAGCTTTAGGGCTGTTGCTGTGGTGACGCACATCCTCCGCTTGAGTGAGTGGGTGTTGAAGTCTCACTCCCAGGGTCACTTACATCGCTGTCTGCCCTGATTGCATGGTGTGTGTTGAAGGTGGAAATATCCAGATGCTTTTCTGAGGTCACACGGAAAGCTTGCAACGTCTCAGTGTTCAGTGTGAAGGATTTGCGGGTTCTGAGACACTCTGATTGGATTAAGAGACTTGTCTCTTCATCCTAGTTTGCTGAGAGGTTTTATCATGAATGGATGTTCACTTTTTAAAAGGCAATTCCTTGCTGTTCCTATAGGCTCTTCTGCTTTCTTCTGCTTCCTACATGACTTTTGTGAGATACATTGATTTTTCAAGGGCTGAACCGCCTCATTGGCGGCATGTACTAGATTTCCTGGTGGCATTTTTCTTTAAAGATGTAGTGCTGGCTTTGCATTGGCAAAATTTCACTCAAGACTCTTCCCAGGATGCTTCTGTAAAAGATAGGATGTGTGTATCATGTGACGTGTATTTATGAGGAGAAGGGATGTGGCCAGCCTTGTGGTTCAGCAGTAGATTGTTTGCCTAGCACCTGGGAGGCCCTGGGTTCAATCCTCAGCACCACTTTAAAAAAATATGAATAAAATAAAGGTTTTGTGTCCAACTACAACTAAAAAATAAATATAAAAAAAGGAGAGGGGAAATGTCTCCTCTCTTTGATATGTTCTGGCAAGTTGTACGATTCACATTCCTTCTTCCTGAAGTGTGTGGTGGGATAATGTTTGGAGCCATCCATGTCTGGAGGTGGTTTGGGTTGTTGTTCTGCCTGTGGCTCTCATCATGCTTCACACATTCAGTGCTTTTTGGACAATTGTAATGTTCTGTTTGCTTGTGTTTTGTCACTTTGGTGTATTTTCTTGAAAGCTGAATCTGCTCTCCACATCTTGAACTCCTGAGCGTTGGACTGGCGTTGTGGATCAGTGACAGGATGCGCGCCTACCATGAGCGAGGCACTGCGTTCGATTCCCAGCACCACATATTTAGATTAATTAAATAAAGGGCCATGAACAACTAGAAAAGTATTTAAAAAGAAGAAAGAGAAAGATTTAGACTAATGATCTTCTTTTTAAAAAATATTTTTCTAGTTGTCAATGGACTTTATTTATCTGTGGTGTTGGGAATCAAACCCAATGTCTCACACATGCTAGGCGAGTGCTCTACCACTGAGCCACACCCCAGTCCAGGACTAAGGATCCTCTTAACATGTTATTGGTGAGAGCCACATCTGCCAGTTCATTCCAGGCATTGGTCATTCGTGATTTCTCTCTTTTGTGGAGGCCCCTTTTGGAGGAGGCCAGTGTCCGTGGAGTCACTGGGAACTGATTTGGGCTCTTGCGCTTTATCTGAACTGTTATTACTTTCATCCTTACTCAATTTCTTCTGATCCCTTTCGGTGATATCTTTTCTTATGCTCAGTCATGACAAGGATGTCTGACTCGTTCATGCTCTGCTTCCTTTTTTCATGCAATACTGACATTTTATTCAGTATCCTTCTTATTCATATTCAGTTTGAAATATTTTGTCTGTTAACCCATGACACTTCTGAGACGTATGGACCAGGTTGAAGGGTATTTCCTTGCTCATGAACACGTTGAGGGTAACATTTCTATCTTTTATTTTTGGGATTGCTCTTGCTGGAAGGTCTAATAAACACCGTGTGAAGAAGTGGCAAAAGCAGGCACTCGTGCCATGTCCCTGGCCTAAACGGAAAATCTTTACCTCTTTCACTCTTGGATCTGATGTACACAGTGAGGATTTTATCAATGGATTTCTACTGTTTGGAGGGACCCTTCTTTATGTTCCCTTATGTTGAGTGTTTTTATCCTGAAAGGGTGCTGATTTTGTTAGATGCTCTTACTGCCTGGGTTGAGGTGATTAGCAGGTTGTCGTCCTACGTTTTGTTGATTCCGTGTATGATATTGGTTTTCATTGGTTCAATCTTCCATGTGCTTTCCAAGGAAATCCCACTTGTTTGTGGGCTCTAAATGTGCTGCTAGTTTTTGTTTAATATTTTTGTATCAATGTTCTTGCAGGGTATTTGCTTCTTGTTTTCTTCCCTTGTGTTCTCTTTGTCTGGCTGGGTATCAGGGTGATGCTGGCCCCTTGAAATGAATCTCAAGCATTCCCGCCTTCTCTATTATTGGAAGAGACCGGCATTCATAATTGCCAATTTGTTACATGTTTTGTCGAATTCTTCAGGGGAGCCATCTGGTCTCGGGTTTTTCTCCATAGGTTGCTTTGTGATTAGGATTTGTTCTCCTCGGTGGGTTAGGTCCCTTCTGATTTCTCTTTTCTTCACGAATCACTCTTGGTAGGTTGTGTGTTTCTCAGAATTCATTTTCTCCATTCCCTCACTGTTATCTGAGTTCGTGGGTGTAATTTGATGGTAGAAGTGTCATCTCTTTTATTTGGGCAGTGTCCGCTGTAATTCCGTGATTCTCATTCTGAATTTAGTTAATTGAGTCTTGTTTATTTTTTTCCTAGTTAATCTACTGAAGAGCCGGCCCATTGTGTTGTTGGTTTTTGTTCCAAACAGCAGCTCTTTATTTCACTGATTTCTGCTACAGTTTTTCTGTTCTCGCCTTCATTTCTTCCTGCTTGAATCTTCACTCCTTTCTTCCCTGGGCCATCCCGGGTTTAAGGTTTTCATCCTTATGTAGTTCTTGACACATAAAATGAGCTTGTTGAGCTGAGATCATTTTTCTTTGCAAATGTAAGCATTTACTGCTCTCAGCTGCCCCCTTAGTGCCGCATTCCTTGTACCTCGTAAAGTGTGGTCTGTTGGGCTTTTGCTTTCATCTGTCTGGAGATATTTTCTAAGTTCCCTTGTGGTTTCCTCCTTGACCCGGGGGTGAGTTGACAGGGTCCTGTTCAATTTCCACAATTTTGTTAATTTTCCAATTACCCTTCTGGAATGGGTTTCTGGTTTCTTTCCACGGAGGTCAGAAATGAGACCTCGCATGGTTTCAGACTCATTAAATTTGTTGAGACTCTCAATGTAAACAAAGAAGTTAAAATCAAAAACGTCTGGAAGGAATGTAGGATTAGGTCTTGGCGCACGTGGTGTGGGCCAAAGACTCACTTCCAACGCACAGAAAGTCATAGAGGCCACACACACAAGAGAGGTTACCGAGATTTCACCAAACTCAGCAACTGTGCCCTTTGCCCTTAGCAGAATGGAAAGGCAAGCTGTAGACTGTGAGAAAATGTCTGCGAAAGGGACACCAGTCAAGGACAAAGACTGCAGCATATGTAAGGCCCTCGTCAACCATTGATGAAGCAGAAAACCCAATAGTCAAGGGCAAAGCATTCGAATAAAGGTGACTTGGCACACACACGTACGTGGGAAAGGATATGGAAAGGGCCAGGAGAAGAGACTGGACCAAAGACAGTCACTGAGGCAGTGTCTGAGCTGGGTCTGAGCACTCAGGCAAGTCACCTCCCTTCTATGGTTCTACTTTTCTCACGTGGACAGTGAGGGTGGACAGCTGCCCAGAGCATCAGTGAGGGTGCAGTGGATTGGGTGTGTGTGGCTGGATGAGTCGGAGGCTGGGTGTGATGAGACAGTGCAGAACAGGGGGACGTGTTGCCCAGGGACATAGGAGCCCCTTAGTGTCAGGAGCAATGGACTGCAAAGAGCAGCGCTGGTGACTTGTTATGGATTGCATTTTAAAATGGCTCCCGTTCAAAATCGGGAACCAGTGGCGCAGGCCTGTACTCCCAAGGACTCAGGAGGCGGAGACAGGAGGATTGCAACTTTGAGGCCAGCCTGAACAAAGTGGCGAGACCCTCAGTAATACAGAAAGATCCTGCCTCAACATAAACAATTACCAAAAGATTGGGTACATAGAACCCCTGGGTTGAGTCTCCAGCACCCTCTAAATGTCCCCAGAGTGCTCATGTGTTAGGCAATGTCGCAGTGTTTGAAAGTGAAAGAATGGATGATGAAAGCTGTAGCCTCTTCAGTGGATTAATCCATTTGATGGATTAATAGTTTGAATGGACTACTGGGTGCTACATGTAGGCAAGTGAGGCATGGCTGGGGGGGAGTAGGTCACTGGCGGCATGACCCTCTTACTCTATTGCACCTGGCTCCTCTCCTTCTCCCTCTCCTTCCTGGGTGCTGAGACCTGAACTGCTTTTCTGCTCCATGCCCTTCCACCATGATGTCATTCCTCACCTCAGGCCCAGAGCAATGTAGTAATCTGACCATTGACTTAGCCTCTGAACAACATTTCTTCCTTTCACTTCTTCTCAGGTGTTTTGTTGACAACAACAAAGAGCTGACTAACACACACTTTGTCCTCAGTGGGTGTAGGGTTTGAGTCCCTGTGCTGTCACTTGCTGGTACTATGACTCTGCCACCCTGTCTTCCCTCTCAGAGCCTCACATTTCTCACCCTTTCGCTGGGCCTAATAAGCCCCTCCTTTCGGGGCTGCCTGATGGATGGAAACATGGGCTCCCAAAAGAGATCGTAGGTGAACATTCAGAGCAGCATTCCACATAACCATGGATAACTGGAAACCAGCAGAGCAATACTAGTGTGTGGACAAGTGCAGAAGGACTCCAAAGTCCTCAGATGTGGAGAAGGCTGTAGGTAGGTTCAGGTGCCTTGTGTACCACAGCCACAGACCTGCCACATCAGAGGGTCTCTGAAAACACTTTGCCAAGAGAAAACGTCAACCTCTGTGGTGAGGGTCCCCTGGAAGGTCACAGGCTGGGGATGGAGGGAGGTCTGACTTGGTCTTCTCTTGACACAGAGAGTGAGGAGGCGTGGTCTCCACATGGGCCCAGCCAACCCTCCAGTGGGGCCCACACTTGCCAGCCATTTCTGAGGCCATCTTCCGCTCTGCTTCCAGACAATCTGTCTACTCCCCTTCTCCCTTCCTCCCGTGCTCTTAGCCCAGCCCCACAGAGAGTGTGGAGTCTTGGACCCTGGTGTGGCCCATTCGGGGAAAGGGAGGCAGAAGGGGGAGCACCCTGCAAGGCTGGAAGGCGGGGAGGTGGAGGCAGGCCAACCACCACGTCCCTGAAGGCTCCTCACTCCTCTCCCAGGGAGCTGCCATATCAAGTACCCTCTGCACTACAGTGCTCAAACTCACACCTGTGGCTTATGGTAATTGCCCCCCGCCCACCCCGATCCTGGAAAAGGCGTATTGTCTAGAGCATGTGGGTGGTGGCCTGGACGGTTCTGGTCACATTGAGTACCACTCATCACACCAGGAGCCTACAATCCCACACACCTCTTATCCCTCCCTCCATCCCAACCATGGACCCACACAGAGATAGGGAAGAACACTCCATTACTCTGTGTGTTTGTGTGTGTGGCGCATGCGTGAATGTTCAAATTAATCATTGGGGCCCGGTGAAGTCAGAATCACATAAGGTCAGTCACTGCGGCCCAGAGTGGGCCCTTACTTCAAACAGAAGAAATCACACCACAGGCCCCCAACTGGTACACGCACCCAACTGACCTGTGTGAGAAACCGGGCCAAGTCCTGGATATGTGACCTATGCAGTCCCACCCAACCTCAGAAGAGCTCCAATGTGGAATCACGTTCTGCTATCGCTCTCTGGAATCTCTTAATCTCTTTCAAGGAATCAGACCTTGGTTTTCCTTTTCCACTGAGCCTCAAAATAATGTGGGCAGCCTGGGTCTAGATCTGGGTCAGGCTCTGGGAACTCACTGGGACAAAAGAGGCAAGGGGGCGGCAGGGACACTGACACCACTGCGTGCCTCCTAGTCCTCTGGGCATTGTTCTACCTGGCAATGGCCATTACTGGAGAACCCAGGAAGCCCAGGGCACCATCTCTGACAGGGATGGAGCTCCTCCCAGGGAACCAGCCTGTCTCTTCAGTCTGCATCTTGCTGGAACCGGACTGGCCTGCTTCAGGATGAGAGGGGCAGTGAAGCCCCCATCCCTCGCTGGCCATGGGCTGACTAAGCTTTTCTCAATTTGTCCTCATTGGTCAGCAATTTTCACTCTTACCCGCTGCAGGGCTGAGGCCATCAACCCGGGGCCCTCCTCACTGGGCTTAAGACTCCGTCCCGGGGTGAGGGTCCTGAATTGCCTCATGTTGAGCGAAGGGTTATGGGACCAGGTCCCCACAAAAGTGGGGGCTCGGGTGAGTGAACCCTGTGGTTGCCCATGGGCACAATCATTCTGTGGTATGGTGGCACTAACCTCCAGGCCCTCCATTCTCCTGCTGCCTCTTGCCTTCTACCTGTTGCTACTTGAACTGCCTTCATGGGGCATCACAAAAGCGCTTAAACTGGGGCCTCCTCCAACTCACTGTCCCCCCTCTCACCTGGAACTGTCACACCTCCCTGCATTCCACCTGTAACTGTAGCCGTGAGCTCCATCTGCAGAGGCGAGGCAACCAGAAGAAGCGACCTCCTTACCAGACCAGCCAAAGGCCAACATAGCCACACATGCACAGGTGAAGCAAGAGACTACCCAATTCATTTTGCAACTTTAATGTAACACTGATACCAAAACATGAACACACAAGAAAAAGCACACAACGAAAGCAGGAGCAGCAAGGGGAGCTTCGCGTTGCATGGCCCCTCCGACCCACAGGGAGAAGCGCCTGGAGTGCTGCTTAAGAGGGACTCTGCAGAGGCAGTCTGGCTGGATGAGGACCATCACGGCACGTCCTCAACGCTGTCTGGAACACGAGGAATAAAACGGAAACGGATGGATGGAGGCCCACAGCAACCAGCTGGGGTAATACACAGGGCAACGGGTGTCATTCCATGTTTCCACAGGCTCGCCACCGCCCAGCCCCTAGCCCTCCCCCTAGCCCTCCTGGGGCCTCCCCCGGGCTCCCCCACAGCCCTCCTGCAGGTCTCACGGCCCTGGGCAAAACTTCTTACTGGATCCAGGAGAAGAAGCTGGCGCCAACTCGGGCGGCATTTCTGGTCCGGATGGTGGAGCTGGTGCTGGGGCCATCAAGGATGCTGGTGCTGGCCCCGCCGTTGGTGCCGCTGCTGACACCAGCTCTCCATGTGGCTCTCCTATTGGCACGGTTGCTATTCAGAATGTACTGATGGTACCTGGCCCAGAACGCAAAGGGGATCCTGGCCCAGGCGTCGCCGAAATCCCCGTCCTCATCCCAGGTCAGCAGCTCAGACTGTATGTCGTCCCAGCTCCACCGCCCAATCAGAGCTTCGTCCCCGATATTCATCTGCGCCCTCATCTGGGCCCTGGCATGTTCCTCGGCCATCTCCACATCCATCGTCTTGAAAGCATCATCCACAGCCTCCAAGAAGTGAGCCTTCCATTCCCGGGGGTCCCGGTTCTGGTTCTGAGGTGGGAAACAGCAGCCTCAGTGCCAGGGCTACCCCACAATTCAGGCAGCACCTGCTGCCGGCCACACCCTCCTAGGCGCTTCAGGAAATGACCACAAAAAGAAAGACCCCTGGAATCGGGCCACATCCGGCACAATCACCACCTCTGTGAACTTGTCTTCTTCTCTTAGGAACCGCTCAGCGTCCACACGAGGAGGCCGTGACCAAGAAACGAACAAGGCATGCAAAGTGCCACCCCCCGAGGCCTGGCACCCCACACAGGTTCCCAGGTACCTGGGCAATGAATCTCAGGACCCTCATCTTGCTGGTCTCGTGGCGGGCTCGCAGGCCCCACAGAAACTCATACTCAGGCGGGCTGCTGTTGGGGATCTTCTTGTACTCCAGGTACCTGAGCGAGAGAGGAAAATGTCCTTGGCTTCTTTCCCAGCAGACCCGTTGTTGTGGAACCCATGGGTTCCATCGGGCCCCTCCTCTACCCCAGAGCTGCAGCTCGGCTGGCAGAGGAGGGCTGCCCCGCCTGCCCCCAGTCTCACCCCCAGGACCTCCACCCCCAACAGCGTGGCCCTCACGGCTTCACAGCAGTGGGCCCACCCGGAAGCCACGTGCAGGTCAAGAGTGGACATGTGTAGGGCATATGCTCACGGGGAGGCCACAAGTGTTGTGCCTCTCATCATCATAGCCCCAGAATTCCTGTTGGGTGTGTTGTAAACAGAGGAGCCATTCTTCGGGCCCCCTGCTCTGAGCACACCCCGTCACTAGTGGCCCCCAACAAAGAAAGACTGCCGAGCCCCTGAAAGATGTACCATTGACAATGGCAGGAAATAAAGGAAAAAAAAAAAAAAAAGAGTCAGCCAAGAGGATCTCCATGGGTTAGTCTAAATTCCTGACCCTTTTGTGTGTGCGTGCGTGTGTGCCTGCCCATCTGCTTGTGCACATGCCTGCCCGTCTGCCTGCCTGTGTCCCTGCTTGCGTGTCCTCCAAGAAGCAAGGGCAGGTTGGGTCTAGGCCTGGAACCCAGGAGAGCTGGGCGCCCAGCCTTTCCGGCTATGGGCCATACTTGGTGACCTCCCTTCCCCAAGCCCCTGGCTCCTCAGGTGCACAAAGAGCAGGGGAAATTCCTTTGGCGGTCCATAGGGCAGGTGTTCAGTGACATGGTGGCCCTAACACACACACATGCCCTCAGCACACTCCCAGTCAACACAGGCTCCCAGTTCCAGAGACAGCCCCAGAATTCTCCCCCCCGACCTCACCCGGGCTGGGCCCTGCTCGTGCTGGGTTACAAAATGGGATGGGCATGTCTTCTCCACCTGACTGGCACTGTGGAGTACCCCAGAGGGATGTGAGGTCAGCTCAGCAATACTTACTTCTGCTTCACGAAGTCATCTGTGATCAGCTTCCTCAGATCACCAAGGAAAGGGTGCCTCACCCTGAGGGCAAGCAAAGACATCCATGACCAGTGAGGGTTGCAGTGGCGGACACGGGCGGCAGCATTTCCGGGCACCTTCACTGGCTTCCCAGCCCGTGGGGACTGCCTTCCCGGGACAGGGCACACAGCGGAGGCCAGGTGACCCGGTGGATCCCCTAACTCTGTCTCTCTGAGGTGTCCTCTGTGGAGAGAGCTCTGAGGGACTGAGAGGTTGGCATCGTTACCGCATCCATCCCTAGGGAGACCCTCTGTTCTCTAGCTAGCCCGGGCGCCCCACTCCTTTCTAATCCCGGGACCTCCTCTGCCATAGGACAGCACCCAAGGGCAGGGGCCGAGGAGCCAGTCATACCCAGGGCGCAGTCCCATCTTGCGGAGTGCCTCCCAGAGGATAGCTGCGAGGGGAGACGGAGGACGAGAGATTGGCACCCAAAGATGAGACCGTGGCCAAATCCCCAGGTGCAGAGCCAGCACTCACCCTCGCTGGCACGGTTGCCATTCATGAAGATGACGCCCAGAATCACCAAGAGGAGACTCAGCCGAGGAGTGTCCTTGGTCCTACAGGTGGAGAGAGAGAGGGAAGGGATGCTGTGCAGAGGCCACTGCCATCAACGATGCAGCCGGCTCCCCATCCACCCTCTCCCAGGTTACCCATGGGGAGGGGAAATTCTTGGCAGGGATAAGTAGCCTGATGCTCCATGGATCACAGACAATTCCACCTGGCGGAAAGAGACTTAACTGCCTCGCCCATAACCGGGGCATCTGATACCCCTCCTCCCCAGGGTTCTGCAGAGCATGGGGTGAGTCAGGGAGCACGAGCTGGGCAAGTGGCCATGGGGTGTCCAGAGGCGCCTTCAGGAGGGCCATGCCCACCTCAGGGTCTGCACTCTACAGGAAGCTCTCCCTGGAGGACCACCCTGCTGCGCCCATGCCAGCAGGGATGCAGTGAACCACCTTCCTCCCACCCAAGGGCAAAAATCCTGCGATGCTCTCCCCCCCAGGATGCTGCTCATTTTATACAGCGGTCCCTGGGCACTGCGACCTCCCAGGGTGGGCCCTGCCGGGGGCCCTCCAGCCCTGTGTTCCTGGACCCTCAGAGGATGCAGACAGGGACAAGGCATCCCCAAGGAGGTCACGACATTCTTTCCCCTCCTTACTTCCCGAGAAGACGAGCTGAAGAATCCCGGGTGCAGATGAGAATGTACAGGTGCTCCTCCTTGTCGATTTCCTTCAGGTGGATCCCAAACTTCTACATGGTAAGAAAACAGAGTGAGATCTACCCCCACGCTGGGCATCGTGCAGCCAGCCAGTCAAGCCCCATGAGACGTGTCCTCCTCCCCTAATCCAAACCTGTGTGTGAGGGCGGGGGTGGGGGGGGAGGAGGACAGGAGACCCACCACAGGAGACAGACTCTCAGAGCAGGGCCTGGGAAGGGGCAGGTGTCGCCCTGCGGGGGCAGTGGAAACTCACAGGTGGAGGGCTAGCGGAGGTCCCCAGAGCAGGTAGGGTGGGAACTGGGCCTCCAGGGGCCACAGGCCATCCCACTGCTCCACAGCTCTAATCTCCAGTCGCGTGGAGCAGCTTCTGTCCCCGCACCCACCTTTTCCAGAGTGTAGGTGGCTCGTTCAATGATCTCAGGGAAATGTTCATCATATTCCCGGATGACGTCCTTCATCATGTCTGCGGGAGGGGGGCAGTTAGGGGAGGCACCTGGGCTGAGCAGGGTCCTCATAGCTGAGCTCCCTCAGCCAGTCATGCTGAAGGCAGCCGGTCGGGGCCCCGCTCTGCTGCCTACCTGAGCGCTTGATGGGGATCTTCTTGTAGTCCTTAATCATTAGGTATTTCACCAGCTTATTTGCCTGGAGGAGGAGGAACGCGGGGGTACATCGAGGCACGGGTGGCCAAACAGTGCTGGCCCGTGGGGTAGGAGGGGATGGTGACGCAGAGTGTGGACTTCTTATCTTACCCTCTCTTGCAGAAGGGTCACGTTGCGAGGGGGCAAGCACAGGACATGCCTCGAAGGTATCTGGGACCTTGGGGCCACCGGGGCCCGAGGGGCCGACTGAGCCTGTGCCAAAGATGGGGGCTGCGATGCTCTCCAGGTCGGTGGCACGGCGGGGGGCTCTCTCTCCTCCTCGCTGCTCTCATAATCCTCGACAAGGTGCTTGGACTGTATCATGAGACAGAGAGGAGTCTAGCAGACTTCCCGTGCCAAAGCACCCGCCACACACCTTCCCCCCAACAGGCGCTTGGAGGCGAGCGTAGTATGAGCAGTGGCTGGCACGTGCTGAGAGCTTGCTAAGTGCCAGGCTCTGAGCCAGCCTCTTCTCCCACCAGCCCCGAGGGCTGGAACTACGTGGAGTCAAAACACACTCAGCAGCCTTGTGCTGCAGAAGCATGGACTAAGCTGGGATGAGAGTAGGGGGAGGGTGGGGGGGGGAGAGGAGAGGAGAGGTGAGGTGGGGAGAGGGGAAGGGGGAGAGAAGGGGCAAGGCAGGGGAGCAAGGGGCTGTGCCGATGGCACAGGAGTCCATACCTTCTTTGTCCTCTTGCCTCCCATTCTGGTCCAGGGCTCAGCACTGTGCTGGGCAGTGGCAGCTGCCCCCTCCTGCTCGGGGATGCTTGTGGCCGCCTTGGCCTTGGCTGCAGCAGCTGCCGCCACATTCTGAGGCTCCACCCACCGAGTCTTGGCCAGCGCCTTCCCAGACTTGGTGGTCTTGGGCCGGGTGGCTGACCCCTCCCTGGCAGGTGCTGCCTGGGGCACACAAGAGGCAGCACTGGGACCCTCTGTGGGGGCCTCTTGGGCCGGGGCAGGTCTCTTGGGACGAGGGAAGGCCATGCCACTGACACCTGCCGGCTGAGTGAAATCAAAGACATCGTTCTGGCCCAGGAAGGCTGTCTGGGGCTGGGTGGCATCCCTCTCGCTGGCACTTGGAGCCTGAGTGAAAGCACAGGCGGTGCTGGGGCCCTCTGCAGCAGCTTCCTGCGCCAGGAAGGCTGTCTGGGGCTGTGTGGAGGTTGCTGGAGCCCCAGGGGCGGCCCCCTCACTGGCGACTAGCGTCTGGGAGGTCTGCTGAGAGGCACGGCTGGTCTCAGGGGTGGCCCCCTGAGCCTCGGCATATGTCATTGGCTGGGCGTCCTCTACTAGGGCCTGCTGTGCGGCCCTCATCTGGTTAGAGATCGCCTGGTTGAAGGACCTGCAGGCAGCAGAGGCAGCAGCCCGAGCGGCTCGGTTGGAGGCGGCAGAGCGGGCTACGTTGGCAGCGCGGGCCTCCGTCTCATTGGCAAGGGTGTCCGGATCCAGCTGCAATGCCTCCACCAGGGTCTGGGCCAGCACAGGGTTTTCCAGTTCCCAGGGCTCATTCTGCAAGGCCAGAGGAGCGGGGCGCGAGAGGGGAGGGCACACACAACTCTACACGCTGCCATGGTGCTTCCCTGGAGGCCCAGCCTCCTCCCACCAGCTGGCCCTGGCCACCCCTCAGCAAGACAGGGAAGGTTCGCGAAAGCTGGCCATGCCTTGCCCACTCGGCCCTCCCCCTTCCTTCACCCACCCCGCTGCACAGGGGTCAAGGCTCAGGGCAAGCAGGTGCCCAAGAAGGGGCCTCACCGCTAGGAAGCGAAAGCCTGAACCCAAGCTCCCAAAGGCTCTCAGGAGATGGATGTCAAGGCTGGTGAGGGTGCCATAGCCACCGAAAGCACCAAATTCTTCATAGTCGTTGCCTCCAACCATCTCTTCCTCCCTGGCTCGCTGGCTCCCCTCATCCATGTCTCCAGAGTTGGAGTTTTCCGACTGCCCGCTGTGGCTTCTCTCAGCCATGCCGCGGGTCCCAAGGAGGAGACAGCTCAGCCTGAGAGGGAGGGTGAGGCAGCTTCAGGGGGAGGGTGCGGGATTCAGTGAGGCGGGATCTCTCGCGAGCTGAGGGGCCGCAATCATCAGGTTACTAAGCAGTACAAGGCAGCACAAGGAGGTGGTGGTGGCGCAGCGGCGGCGGTGGCAGCAGCGAGGGGGTGGGGTGGGGGGGTCTGAAGGGGTAGCCGCGGTCAGGGGCAGAGCCCCACCAGAGGGATAGAGGAGGCCCCGTCCCCAAAGGGCTGTTGAGCACCGGCAGGCTCCCCATCCCTGAGGCTACGTTACAGCGTTTGAACTGGGGTGCACCTGAGAGCTCAGGTCCCATGAGTCCCGAAGGAAGGGGATGCGTTGAGAGAGGGAGAAACAAAGGGCTTGGGCTTGAGGGCCACAGCTGGGGACCGCGACCAAGGGGGAGCAGACGCCAGGGCTCAGACAACAGCGACAGCCCCAAGCTCTGGGAAACCGAATCCCGGGGACCTTGGGGCCAGGTCCCCGCCAGGGCGGGGGTGGAGGGGGGATTCAGCTGATTCCGGTCTAGGCTGGGCTCGGAAAGGATGGCTAGGGGTGGATGGTGCATAGGATGAGGGCCTTGGACCGAGGCGAGGTTCCAACTGGAGCCCTGGTGAGCTCAGGTCCAAGGGCCGGGACTCCGGGAAGGGGGCAAGCGGTCAGCTCCTCCGGAGTCATCTAGGAGCCTGGGGTGGGGGTGGGGCCTCGGACCTGAGGAAGCTCAGCTCTGAGCACACGGGTCTGCCCCACGGGTGGGGAGCATGGGCTCTGGGGACGGTAGGCTGGGATCTGGGCGCGCGGGCGGGATGGTCATAGCGGGGGTGCTCCTATCTCCACCTCGGGTCTAATGGGGTTCCGGTTCCGAGCGCTCCGGCTTTGTTCAGATCCGGAGGGCGGGGGCAGGGCGCAGCGTGTCGGGTTGCACTCGCCCTCGCCAGGTCCTGTCTGGGGCTGGATCCTTACCTTCCCTGGGGCTCCAATGGCGTCCGTCCTCAGCACCAGGAACCCCGCAGCCGCGCCCTCGCCTACTGCTGCCAGCACAGCAGCTCGGACCACCCCGCCCCTTTTCTCCGCGCACCCCCGGCGGCTGGGGAGCCTGCGCATGCGCGGACCCCTCCAGCCCTCCCGCTTTCCCAACAAAAGCCCTTTCCTCCAGGTCCCCAGTGCGCATGCGATTCCGCGGGTGAGTGGGTGGGCAGGGGGGCGGCGGGGTGGGGGTCTTCTTCCCGCCAGATGCCCCTTCACCCCTCCTCCTCCCGCCGCAGGCGAGCTCACTCGTACCCCGCAGTACAGCTCCACGCACCCAAGTTCCTATTCTCAACCCACACCCCTCACTGTCGCACAATGCTTCTAGCTCCTGCCCTTCCACCCAAGCTCCTCCAGCCTGGTCCTGGATACTTTATGCCCCATCTCCCCGACATGTCCCCTTTGGCCACGTTAAAGAAGTCTCTGGCAGCGTCTGGAACCGCAACAAGTGGGAAACCCTCGACCTGTGACCTGCGGGGCCAGGAAACTGTTGGTGGCCAGAGGATGGAAGCGCCCCTCGCGCTGCCCTCCACCATCCATCTCTAGGGCCCCCAGACACTCTGGCTACATCTGCCACCTCCACTGCCTTTCTTGCAGCTTGGCAGGCCACAGCGGGATCCGTTGCCAGGCCTGTGTTCCTCTCTCAGCAGCTCTGGCAGGTGCATGGAGCCTCCCCATTTGACAGACCAGGAAACAGAGGCACAGACAGTCGCAGGGCAAGGGCCAGACAAGTCCTGGAGCCCGTGAACAGAATGTGCACCATTTGGGCCCGGTTCTTTCTGAGAGCAAAGTCCCTGCTGTGCTCCTGCAGGCCCGGGGACCAAGGCACCCTCCTCTCCTCCATTGGAGCCATATACCTCCCCCACCACCGCATCTGCCCCAAAGGACCAAGGCTTGTGCTCTGGGAGGCCTAAGCTCATGCCCTGAGCTCTGTGTGGGCCCATCCACATGTGGCCCTTGTTCCTTGTGGAGGTGGGGGGGGGTCTGCTCTCTGCTGCCACTGCAGAGCCTCTTGCCTGTGACGCCCTCAGGCTGCCTTCAGAGACCTTCCAGGTGCCCTGAGGGAGCTGCCAAGACAAGTGGGTGTTTCTTGACAGTCTGTCCCATGGCAAGCCCTGGTTCACAACCAATGCTTGCCTGCCCCCTTCCACGCCAGGGGTGGTCTTGCAGAAAAAAAGCTATGCCCCGCCCCCGGCTGTGGGAGCCTGCTGGGGTCACTAGAGCCCCTTGAACCTGGCTCTCCAATGTGAAAACATGGGAAGCACAGTAAGGGGGTCCTGCCCAAGGACATCCAGGCTGCTGTGCTCCTAGGATGACCAGGAGAGACTGCTTTTGAGGCAGAGAATGCAAAAGCCCCATCTCAAATCGGAATGCAACTATTCTTTTCGCAAGAAGAAAACTTGTGAATTTATTTCCGCTCTGTGTGACAGGGAGCCAGCCTTCAGAATGAAGACCCAGAAGAACAGGGAGACCTGTGTATGTGGGGGAACAATCTTGCAGAAGTAGGGTTGTGGGACCAAACGGTACAACACAATGCTAATAAAAGGAGGGGAGCTTCAGAAGCCCTGCACCTTGGGATTCGTTTCTGTGTCCCTGCATGGCATCCACTTCTTCTGGGTATGGGAAGGACCCCTCTGGAATGATGTTCTTAGGGTCCAAGTTAGGGGAGCTTTGGAGCATTCTTTGACAGCCGGCTTCAGGGGAGAAGGGTGGGGAAAAGTCAGAGAGCCTTCCCTCCTTCTGCTCTTTTCTCCGAGGCCACACCACCATATCCTGAGGCACAGTATCCTGAACCCCATCATTCATCCTCCCCAAGAAGTTGCCACCATCCATCAACTGGGTGGGTGCCTTGTCTCCTAAGCCATTGGACCAGTCTCCCCCAGTCAGGCCAGTCCAGTTAAACAGCCAACAGTGTGTCGAGGTACAAAGAGGTGGCTTCGCAGGTGGGCTTCCACCCCAGTGGGCCTCTCCGTGGTGGGATCCAACAGGTGTCTAGTGACGGGCATTGCTAAATGGAAGCAGAGGAGGAGCCGAGGTTAGTGGTCAGAACCACTTCCATCTCTGAGTCCAGAGGGCCGTCGGTCAGGAAGATTTCCAGGTTGGAGTGTGAAGCATCTTCAAGTGAAGAGAGGACTGGCAATGGCAGCCCAAAAGAGTTCCCTGGTCTCCGGTGTGGGTCGGGTGTTGCAGTGAACTTTCTGTGTGGCTTGTTCAGAAACAGGTACAAAGGTTTTCTGTCCGTGCATAAGCTGCTGCGGTGATTTCTCTGGCTTCTGTAATGAGAATGTGTTGGACGCTTACTCTGTCACAAGCACCGTTACAAACACTTGATATCTTAATATTTACGTGTAATAGCTCATTGAGTCCTCACAGACATGTCATGTGATGAGACAAATATTTGCCCATCCTCGTTGTATAGACGAGAAGGCCGAAGAACAGAGTAACTTGCCCAAGGTCCGGGGTACCAAGACTTGGAGACCTTGTCTGTATAGACTGAGAGCTGGTGGAAGAATTGAGGAGTTCTCAACGGTATTAAGTAGGTCTAATTTGGGGAGCCAGTGATTTTCTTTTGCAATTAAGCTTGTTTTTCACGGATACTCTGGAACATTAAAAAAAAAAAAAAAAAAAAAAAAAACATGCATCTTATTGGGACACCATGTGATGTTCTGATACTCCTGCACATTGTATAATGTTTACTTTCCCTTAATTCATTTTATCCTATACATAAATCATAGGAATGGTACTTATCGATGTGTTACTATGTAATGTTTCTATGGCTTTGTACGCTATGTAATGTTTAAATCAGCTCAAACACGTCTATCTCCTCCAATGCTTTTCATTCCTTTATGTCCACAACTTTCAAAATCCTTTCTTTTAGCTCTGTGAAATGTGCAGTACATTGTTACCGTCTACCCTCACCCTACCCTGCAGTGGCACACCAGGGCTTCTTACTCCTCCCTAACCGTGTCTCATCACGCATTGACCAACCTATCCAAGTCCCTCCTTCTCCCCTTCTCTCCCCAACCTCTGGGAACCACCAGTCTATTCTCAACTTCTGTCAGATCACACTTTTACATTCCACATGTTGTTTCCATTTCACTTGTTTTATTAGCATTATTCATATATAGTCAAGGGACTCCAACAAACAAAAAAAACTTGAAAATAATGAAAACTTGGCGAATCATTTTTTAATTTCAAAATGTAGTTGTGAAACTACCATAACCAAAAGAGTATAATACTAGAAAAAAAGAACAGAAATATGAACCAGTGGAATAAAATAGAGACCCCAGAAATAAACCTTTATATCTATGGACAATTTATTTTAGAAAAGTGTACCAAGACTATTCAATAGGGGAAGGAAGAGTCTTTAAAGCAAATGATATTGTGAAAATTGGGTATCTACATGAAGATAAATGAAGTAGTACTCTTACGTTTCACCAAATGTAAAAGTAACTCATAGTGAATAAACTAACTGAATGTAAGCAGATAACTATAAACCTTGTAGAGGAAAACTTAAAGGATAAGTTCCATATCATTGTGTTGGCAATGATTTCTTAGGCATAATACCAGAAACACATGCATCAAAAAAAATTGGACTTAATCACAATTGATTTTTTGCATCCAAAGACACCATCAAAAGGTAGTGAAGTCGATGCACACAATGGAAGAAAATATTTAAAATTAATATCTTATAATAAATATATTAATTGATTATGGATATTCCATAATATGAAATGAGATTGTATAACTCAATGACAAAAATACAGTTAATCTTATTCAGAAATGGGGAAAGAACTTCGATAGACATATCTCCAAAGAGATACATAGATGGCCAATAAGCACTTGAGAAGATGCTCAACATCACTAATCTTTAACGAAATGCAAATAAAAATCACAATTAGATACCCTTATGCACCGTTTCAAATAGCTACTATGTTAAAAATACACATACCTGCACACACACATAATCCCCCAAATGCAAATTAATACCACAATAACCACAATATCCCTTCACATGTGTTAGACTTGCTATTTTAGAAATATAAAAGGTTGCAAGCATTGACAAACCTGGAGACAAAGGATGGTGATGTAAATCACTTGATGGTGATGTAAATTAGTTCAGTCATTCTGGAAAATGGTATGGAGTTTCCTTAAAACTTAAAAATAGAATTGCCAAGTGACCTAGAAATTCTAGTTCTTCTATCCAAAAGAAGTCAAATCAGTATGCTAAAGAGATATCTGCATCCCCATATCAATTGTCACATTATTTACGATAGCCATAATGATATGGAATCAACGTGAGTATCCACCAATAGAAGATCTGACAAAGAAAATGTGATGCATATACATAGTGGAGTACTTACTATTCAGCCTTTAAAGAGAAGGACATTCTATCATTTGTGACAACATAGAAAGACCTGGAGAACTTTGTGTTAAGTAGAATAAGCCAGGAACAAAAAGACTGGGATTTTAAGAACTCAAACTCATAGAAATACAGTAGAATGGTTGTCATCAGGAGGTAGAGCAGAGAGTTTGGGAGGTGCTTATCCGTGGATACAAAATTTCAGTTAGAAGCATCACAGATCTGTTATACAATATGATGGATGACTATGATAGCAGTATGTTGTGTTCTTAAAAATTGCTAGTGATTAAGTGTTCTTACCAAAAAAAATCAGTATGTGAACTAATGCATATGTTAATTAGCTTCAATTTAGCCATTCCATAATGTATGCATATTTCAAAACAACGTGGTATACACAAAAATCTATATACTTTTGTCAATTAAAAAATAAAATGTAGAAAAACACACAAACCAGAAAATGACAAGTGTTGATAAGAATGTGAAAAAATTACATTCCTGGAGAAAACATAAATGGTGCAGTCACTATAGAAAATAATGGGGCTTTTTTGTAGTGGTCATTCAAAAAATTAAATGTGAAATTAGGACATAATATTGCAAGTTTACTTCTGATTATATAACCAAAACAAGAAAGCAAGGACTCAAACATATATTTCTATTCCCATGCTCAAAGCAGCATTATTTGTCAATAATCAAAAGTAGATAACTGGGTAAACCAAGAATAATTATATACACAGTGGAATACTATTCAGCCTTCTGAAAGAATAACATTTTGGTACACTTTATAAAATGAATGAACCTGAGGACATTAAACTAAATGAAATAATCCAGACACAATAGGAAAAATGTATGATGTCACTTAGATGAGTTATTCTGAGGAGTCAAATTCATAGACAAATAAAATGTTGATTGCCAGAGGTTGAGAAGAGGGGAATGTAGAATTATTTTTAAGGTATACAAAATTTCAATTTGAAATGATGAAAAGGATCTAGAGATGGGTTGTAGTGATGGTTGCACCAAAGTATTAGATATACATGATGCCACATTTATGTTACATACATTGTAACACTATGAAAATATTGAACATAAATACTGTCACATGCCCAACTCATTTCCCACATTAGTATGAAACAGAAATGAAAACCTATAGCCACATCATAATATATATTTGATATATATTTGCATGTTTTGCAGGTTTATTCACAATTACCCAAACCAGAAGCAATGCAAATACCCATCAACTTTTGAATGAGTAAAGAATATATGGTTTCTTTATACAATGGAATATTATTCATCAATCAAAAGAACAAACTATTGTTACACATTAAAAATGTGTTCTTGCAGATAGCTCATTTGTTAATCAAATTTCATTGATTTATTTATTTTGCTATTGAGTTATATGAGTTTCTTATGCATTCATTTGTAAACTCCCTATTGGGTATATGGATTGCAAATATTCTTTCCCATTTCATTGATTGTCTTTCCTTTTGTAGACTGTATTTTTTTCTGGGAAAAAAAATTTTAGTTTGATATAGTCTCACTTTTTTTTTTGTTTTTGTGTTTGGTGTCATATTCATAGGATCATTGTGAAAACAAATACCAAGGAGTTTTCCCCGTTTTCTTCTAGGAATTTTATGGGTTTGGGTCTTATATTTAGTTATTTAATTGATTTTGAATAATTTTTGCATACAGTAGAAGACAAATATCTAATTTCAATCTTTTGCATGTGGATATCTAGATTTCACGACATTTATTGAAGTGACTATCATTTCCATATTGTGTATTCTGATCACTTTTATTGAAAACTGGTTGACTGTTATGTGTATGTTTATTTTATGGACTCAGTTGTCTTCTATTAGCTTATGTGTCTGTTTTTATTTCAGTACAATATTCTTTGGATTATTATATATTTATAATATACTTTGCCATCAAGTAGTGTGGGCCTTCTTTTTCATGATTGCCTTGGATATTCAGGGTCTTCCAGGTATATTAAAAAAGGTCTCAACATCACTAATCATGAAACAAATGCAAATCAAAACTATAATTGAAATGGCACCCTCATATCTGTTAAGATAGATAACATCAAAATGTCAAATGATAACAAGTATTGGTGAGGATGTAGCAAAAGGGAATGCTTATACACTATGGTTGGATCATATGGTGGTACAGCCACTAGGGAAAACAGTATAGACATTCCTCAATAAGCTAAAACTAGAACTATTATTATGATCCAGCAAATTCTACTTCTGGGTATATATCCATAGAATTGAAACCAGGATCTTAAAGAAATGTCAACACTTCCATGTTCATTACAGTATTATTCACAATAGTCATGATCATGGAAACAACCTAAGTGTCCATCAATGGATGAATGGATTAAAAAAAGTGATTTGTAATGGAATATTATTCAGCCTTTAAAAAGAAGGAAAGTGTGCCATTTGCAATAATATGAGTCAAACTGAAGGATATTATGCTAGGTGGAAATCATCCAGACACATAAAAATAAATACTGAATTATCTCATTTATATGTGGCATCTCCATTTATATGTGGAACAAATTTGGGGGGTCTAATGTACAACATGATGAAAATACTTAATAACAATATATTGTATGATTATTTACCAAGAGGGTAGGAATTAAGTGTGTTCAGTACCAAATAACTTTATGAAGTGATGGATATTTTAATCTACTAGATTGTGAAAATCAATTAATAATTTATGCATATATCACAATATCACATTGAATACCTTACATACATTCAATTTTCCTTGCCAGTTATACCTCAATAAATCTTAGAAAGGGAGGAAAAATAAGTAAAGCCATTGTATTGCTTGAGGAAACAGTAATGACCTTCCATGTAAGCCAATGAGGATTCTCTTAGGGACTCATGATTACCACCCATCTTCTATATCTAAGACTAGACTCAAGCACCAGCAAACTCATAAAAAATAGGTATAAAGTCTTATGCTTGAAAAGATGTGCCACACTCCAAAAGAACTACTCGAGTTTTCTAATTCATATAGGTAGAAATCCAGAGAATATGTGTGGGAATAGATAGGATATAATGGCAAAAGAAACATAGAGTTGGATCATGCCAAATATATTAATGAGGGCTCACTTAAAGATTCTGAATTTAATGTTGTGGCTTGGGGAATTATAAAGGGCTCTAACAGCTTAGATAATGGACAGAAAACATGAATCAAAAGATTGCCCACTGTGAGTCAATTGGATATGTTCAACTTCCTGTAGAGAAAGAGAATCAAAGGCTTAGGGAGATTGGAATATTAGAGTACTTTTGTCATTTAGGACCTACTCATCCATGCTGTCAAGATTCAGAAGACACATCTTAGATCAATACCTTGAGAAATAAATTTGAGGGGAGTCCCAACATCCTTGAAGAGCTCCTTATCCCTCTTCTCTGTATGCCAGATCTCACAGTCGGAACCACAGCTGCTCAATTGGAAAATCTAAATGCATTAAATGTAATTGCATCCCTGAGTATCACAGATAAGTAGCATTATTTAACCACCGAAGGCAAGATGGTCAGAGTTACCATAATGTACTAAGAGTTGAAGCAGCAATCTGAATAATCTGAGTCATACCGACCTATGGCATTGAGAAGTGAATCATGGTTTTATAGAAGTAAAATAGATAGAAATCCTACTAAATTATTACCTGGTCTCTATAAGAAAAAATGTTCTAGGTCAAGTGAAAAGAAAGTGAAATCATAAAAGCAGGCAACCATTGCCCTTCAATTAATTCTCAGACTAGAGCCAGTTTACAAATTTATTCCCCTGGAATGAAGGGGAGGCTGAGCCTCCTTAAGGAAGGACTCCAGAATACTACAGATAATTAACACTGCTAATTTCTTTGCACGGCTATCCCCAAAGGGGCCCACAGCCTTTTGCCAAGGTACGTATGCTTTGGGGTAAAGGAAATAACTGGGGACAGCTAGACACTGACTCTGGACTGGCACTAATTACAGGAGATTCAAATGTCACTGTGACCCTCCAGTCAAACTCAGGGCTTGTGGAGGTCAGATGATCAATAGAGTTTATGGAGTAATTTGTAAGGCACTTTAATATCAGAGGGTGGGAAGTAAATCAAACTAAAGTTCAGTAGCCTTCTATCTCAGTGAAATTTCTAGAATCCCAGTTGTGTGGCACCCAACACAAGACTTCAAAACAGATCCAAACTGCTGTGCAAAGTTCTCTACCACTTGGGCCATATAATACAGTATATCCAATGTTGCTTCACTGATATGCTGTTTGAAATCTTTTGTAGAGTCTAGTTGAATTACTGTGTAATATTTTAGTACCTTGAACCAAGGCCCTGCCATAATCCTCAAATACTACTCTTCTTTTAAGAAACAGCTCATGGAGCATGAAGAGAGAACCTACAGAATGGGAGAAACTTTTGAGCAGCTACTTCTCTGGGATTAATATCCAGAAAAGATACAAAGAACTAAAAAAACTTAGCAGCATAAAAACAAATTTCCCAGGCTGAAGTTGTGGCTCAGTAGTAGTGTACTTGCCTGGCATGTGTGAGGCACTGGGTTTGAGTCTCAGCACCACATATAAATACATTTTAAAATAGAGTTCTATTAACAACTAAAAAAATTAAAAATTACTTAATAAATAGGCAAAAGAACTAAACAGAAATTTCTCAATAGAAGAAAGAAAAAAAGGATCACAAATATGAAAAAATGTTCAACATCTCTAGCAATCAGGGAAATGCAAATCAAAACTACACTAAAATTTCATCTTACTCCAGACAGAAAGGCAATTATCAAGAATATGAGCAGCAATATATTTTGGCGAGGTTGTGGGGAGAAATGAACACTTGTACATTGCTGATGGGACTGCAGACTAGTACAACCACTCTGGAAAGCAGTATAGTGATTCCTCAAAAAACTGGTAATGGAACCACTACACAACCCAGCTAACAACACTCCTTGGTATTTTTCCCAAAGATCTAAAATCAGCATACTACAGCTATACAGCCACATCACTGTTTATAGAAGCACAATTCACAATAGCTAAAATATGGAATCAACCCAGATGTCCATCAATAGATGAATGGATTAAGAAACACACACACACACACACACACACACACACACACACAATGGAGTTCTACTCAGCCATTTAAAAGAATGAAATTATGGCATTTGGTGACCACAGGTCACCAAATTTTCTATGCAAGCTAAGATGCTCATTTGCTGGTAAGTGGATGGAAATGGAGAATATGATGCTAAGTGAAATTAGCCAAACTCAGAAACTCTAAAGTCAAATGTTTTCCCTCATATGTGGAAGCTAGAGCATAAAGTACCAATTAAATACAAATAGACGAGTGAAAGGAAGGCTAATAGACTAGAGGAAGGAGAAGGGGACGGGGAAGGAAAAGGGGGATTGTGAACTGAAATAGATTTCTATGCAAGTGTGAGTATGTCAGGATGAATCTAACTATTAGATATAACCATAAAGCTCTAATAAAAAATAAAATGAGGGGGCTGGGGTTATATAGCTCAGTGGTAAAGTGCTTGCCTTGCACATGTGAGGCACTGAGTGTGATCCTCAACACCACATAAAAATAAAAAAATAAATAAAGATATTGTGTCCATCTTAAACTAAAATAAAAAAAGAAAAGAGAAGAGTTCTTGACCTGCTACTGGGCCTTAGTAGAAACTAAATATTTGAACACGGGTCACCAATGTTTCTATGCAAGCTAAGATGCTCATTGTAAAATGGTTGTGCACAGCAGCACTTCATCATCAAATGAAGTGGCATGTACATGATTGGGCCCAAGCAGATTATGAAGGCACAAGTAATTTACATGCAGAAGTGGTCACAAATGCCCATGGCCTCTACTCCTGCAGTACTATCTCTTCTATCTCAACCTGCACCTATGTCTCACTAGGGAGTCCCTACAATTAGTTGACTGAAGAAGAGAAGACTCTGGCCCAGGTTATAAATGGTTCTGCATGATATGAAGTTACTACCCAAAAGTGAACATCTATACTGTTCCATTCTGGGACATCCCAGAAGGAAGTGGTAAAGGGAAATCCTGTCAGTATGCAGAATTTCGGGTTGTGCACCTATTTATATATTTTCCTTGGAAAGAAAAACAGCCCAGTATGCAATTATGTAGTGATTAATGGGATATAACCAGTGGTTTGGCTTGATAGTCATGAATTTGGAAGGAAAGTGTTTAGAAAATTGGTGATAGACATTATGAGGGAAGAGATACATAGACAGACCTTTTAATGGGCAAAAATGTGAGGATATTCGTGGTCCAAGTGAACACTCACCAAAGCATGACCTCAACAAAGAAAGATTTATTAATCAAGTCAATAGGATGACATATTCTATGGATGCTAGTCAGACTTTCCCCAGCCATCTGTCATTGTTCAATAGGTTCATTCATAAAGCAATCATGGTGGCAGGAGTGGAGATTATACACAGGTTTAACAAAATTGACTTTCACTCACCAATGCTGATCTACCTATGACTATTTCTGGGTGCCTAAAATTTCAGCAAGAAACACAAACACAAAACCCAGTGGGATTGTCAGCCAGCAACCTGATGGAAGGCTGATCATATTGCATCACTTGCCTCATGAAAGAAGCACCATTTTGTCATTATGGAATAGATATTGCTCTGCCTAAATTTCCAGCATAAACCTTTTTTTTTTTTTTCCTGTACAGGTACTTAATTTATTTGATGATGCCCATCCACATTGGAGAAAGCTATCTTCTTTACTTGGTCCACTGATTCAAATGCTAATCTCTTCCATAAACATCTTCACAGACACACCCAGAGACAATGTTTTACCAACTATCTGGGTACCTGTTATGATTAGATATTAAATGTTCCCCAAAAGCTCAGGTATGCAACAATGCAAACTTTAGAGGTGAAACTATTAGGTTATGAAAGCCTTCACCCAGTTAGTGAATTAATCCCCTGATAGGGATTAACTGAGTTCTAACTAAAAGCAGGTAGAGTGTGGCTGGGCGAGGTAGGTCATTTGGGGGGGTGCCTTGGGGATCCATATTTTTTCTGCTGTGAGGAAAACTCTCTCTGTTTCTTGATTATGTCCTGAGTCACTTTCCTCCACTACACTCTTCTTCCATGATGTTCGGCCTCATCACAGGCTCAGAGGAATAGAATCAGCCATCTATGGACTATGACCTCTGAAACCATGAGCCCCAAAATAAACTTTTCCTCCTCTAATTGTTCTTATCAGGTCTTTTGATCACAGCAGTGAAAAAGCTGACTAAAACAGTACCAATTAACCCAGCCACACTGACATATAAAGTTAAACATCACAACATATCTTTTCATCTTCCTTGGATAAATGCCTAAAAGTGGAATGTCAACGTCATATGGTAGGTGAATATTAAGTTTTTGAAAAACAAGAAAATTGTTTTCCAAAATCGCTATATTATTATACCTTACTACCAACAATGTACTTAATAAGGTCAATCAGCATTTTAATTTTAGCCATTTTATGGTTATGTAGGGGAAGCTTATTTTGTTTATAATTCGTATTTCCCTAATAACTAAAGGTGTTAAAAACCTTTTCATGTCCTAGTTCCCATCCACTTATTTGTTTTGTGAACTGTCTCTTCAAATCTTCCATTTTCTTATTGCATGCATTAAGATGTTTTTGCCATATTTTTAAATTGGTGCATTAGAGTTGTACATAATGGTGAAACTTGTTGTTACATATTTATACATGCATCAATATAACAATATTAATTTGACCAATAATAGTCCCCAGTATTTCTTTGTTTCATCCCTTCCTCCTTCCCCGAGTCCCTTTCCTCTACTCTACTGATCTCCCTTCAGTTTTCATGAGTGGCCTGCCCACTTTTCTTTTCCTTTGTCTCTAGCTTTTACATAAGAGAGAAAACATGACTCTTGACTTTTATTTTTTTTAGTTTGGCTTATTTTACTTAACATAATGTTCTGAAGTTTCACCCATTTTTCTCACAAAGGACATAATTTCACTTTTCTTTATGGCTAAATAAAATGCCATTGTGTATATATACTGCATTTCTTTAATCATTCATCCATTCATCCATTGCTGGACACCTAGGTTAATCCCATAGTTTGAATATTGTAAATTGTGCTGCCATAAACATGGGTATATATGTATCAATGCAATATGATGACTTTCATTCTGTAGGATAAATACCAAAGAGTTGTATAGCTGGGTTATATGGTATATTCTTATTCTTTTGAGGAAGATTCATACTTATTTCCATAGTGTTTTTACTATTGTACAATCCTACCAATAGTGTGAAAATGTTCCTTTATCTCCACATCTTCTTCATCATTTATTATTGTTTGTATTTCTGATGGCTACCATTGTAACTGGAGTGAGATGAAATCTCAATTGAGTTTTGATTTGCATTTTCGTATTTACTAATGATGTTGAACATTTTTTTCATGTATTTATTGGCCATTTGTACTTATTTTGATGTATCTCTTTAGTTCATTTATGCATTTATTAACTGTGTGTATTTGTGTGCATGTGTGTGTTTTAAATTATTTTTTTAGTTTATTACATATTCTGGATATTAATACTCTGAAGAGTGGCTAGCAAATATTTTTCTCCCATTTTTAAGTTCTCTCTTCATATTTGTAGTTGTTTCCTTTGTTGTGCAAAAGCTTTTAAAATTGATTTATTAACTTAGGGAATTCTTTCCTGAGATTTAGGGGTCTATTGATAAAATAGTTGCTTGAACCTATGTGTTGGAGTGTTGACCCTATATTTTCTTCTAGGATTTGAATAGTTTGTGCTCTAAATCCTAGATCATTGATTCATTTGGGGTTGACTTTTGTGCAGGGTGAGAGAGATCTAAATCCATTCTTCTCTGTGGACAACCAGTTTTCACAGCACAATTTGTTAAGAAAACTGTCTCTTTTCCAGTGTGTGTTTTTGGCATCTTTGTCAAAGATCAGATGGCTGTATCTGTGTGGGTGTGCATGTGTCTTCTATTCTGTACTATTTGTCTTTGTGTCTGTTTTTATGCCAGTACCATGCGGTTTTTGTTACTATCCCTTTGCAGTATAATTTGAGATCAGGTAATGTGATGCCTCCTTTTTTTGACTGAGAATTGCTTTGGCTACTCTGGGTCTTTTATTCTTCCAAATGAATTTTAGGACCATTTTTTCTAGTTCTGTGAAGAATGTCATTGGAATTTTGATGGGGGTTGTATTGAATCCATATATTGCTCTTCATAGTATGGCCATTTTAACAATACTAATTCTGTCTATCTATGAACATGAGAAGTCTTTCCATCTTCTTGTGTCTTCTTCAATATCTTTTTTCAGTGATTATAGTTTTCAATGTACAGGTCTTTCACATCCTTGGTTAGATTTATTCCTAGATAGTTTTTTAAAAGCAATTGTAAAAGAAATTAGGTTTCTGATTTCTTTCTCAGAAGATTTATTATGGATTCATAAGAAAACTATTTATTTGATTTTTGAATATTGATCTTGTAACCTGATATTTTGCTTTTAGCAGTTTTCTGGTGGAGCTTTCTGTATCTTCTAAGAATAGGATCATATTATCTGCAAACAGTGATACTTTGACTTCTTTTTTTCCATTTTTACCCCTTTATTTCCAGCTTTGGCTGATTGCTCTGGCTAGAATTTTTTTATATTATATGGAGTAATAGTGGTGAGAGTGGACATCCTTTTTAAAGGGAAATTGTAATTTTATTTTTGTCAGCATTTCTTTTTTTTAAAAAAAAATGGCACATAATAGTGGAATTTATTATTACATATTTGCACATGCACACAGGGCATAACAATATAATTTGGCTAATATCCCTCTCTAGAACTTCTCTTCTCCCTTCCCACCTCTTGCCCCTAGTACTTTTCCTCCACTGATCTCCCTTTGACTTTTTACTTGTTCTTTTTAGATATACATGACAGTAGAGTATATTTGCTACATTACACATACATGGAGTATAACTTATTCTTATTATAATGTCATTCTTGTTGGAGATGAAGTGGAATTTCACTGGTGGTGTATTCATATTTAAACATAGGAAAGTTAAGACACTTGTCTTGTTCTGGATTACAAAGAACATGCTTTCAGTTTTTCCCCATTCACTATGATGTTGGCTTTGGGTTTGAGGTTTATAGCCTGTTTTAGTAAGTTTTGTGTTGCTGTGAACAAAAGACCCAACAAAAACAATTTAGAAAAGGAGAGGTTTATTTGGGGATCACAGTTTTAGAGGTCTCAGTCCATAGACAGCCACTCCATTGTTCTGGTCTTGCAGTGAGGCAGAATCTCATCACTGAAGAGTTTGTGGAGGAAAGTGTTCAAGAAAGATATGAAACCTGGAAGCAGAGATAGAGATAGAGATAGATAGACGGAGGGAAGGAGAGAGGGAGGGAGGGATATATATATATATATATATATATATATATATATATATATATAGAGAGAGAGAGAGAGAGAGAGAGAGAGAGAACACACACACACTCTCTACTCTCCAGGGACAAAATATGTACCCAAAAGGGCAACCTCCCAGCCATAACCTACCTGCTTATGGTTACCTCCCAGTGAATCCCTACAAGAGTAATGCACTGATTAGGTTAAGACTCCCATAACCTAATCATTTCATCTCTAAGCTTTCTTGAATTATCTCACATATGAGCTTTTGGGGGGCACCTGATATCTAAAGCATAGCATAGCCTTTATGATGTTGAAGTACTTTCCTTCTATCCCTAGTTTCTTCAGTGTTTTTATCATGACTGTGTGCTAAATTTTGTTAAAGGCTTTCTCTGAAACTATTAATATGATTGTGATGTTTTTCTTTAGTTCTATTTATATGGTAAATTATAATTATTGATTTGCATGTATTAAACCATCCTTGCATCCTTGGGATAAAATCATCTTGGTCCTGATATACATTCTTACTATGTTGTTGAATGTAATTTAGAAATGTTTTTATTAAGCATCTTAGTTCATCAGGAATCTTGATCTATAGTTTTCTTTCCTTGATGTGTTCTTATCTAGTTTTGGTATGAGAGTGATACTGGGTTCATAGAATGAATTTGTAAGTATTCCATCCCTTTATTTTTTTATTTTATTTTTGAGTACTTGGAACTGAACTCAGGGGCACTTGACCACATTCCCAGCCCCATTTTGTATTTTATTTAGAGACAGGGTCTCACTGAGTTGCTTAGCACCTCATTTTTCCTGAGGCTGGCTTTGAACTTGCAATCCTCCTGACTCAGCCTCCTAAGCCGCTGGGATTAAAGGTGTGCACCACTATGCCTGGCTCCCTTTATTTTTCATGGAATAATTTGAGGAGCATGGGCATTGGTTCTTTATTAAAGGTCTGCTAGTATTAAGCTGAAAATCTATTTGGTCCTGGATTTTTGTTTGTTGGAAGGCTTTTTATTATTGTTTCTATCTCATTGCTAGTTATTGATTGTTTAGGTTTCCTGTGTCCTCTTGATTCAAATTTTGCAAGTCATGTGTGCCTGGAAATGCATCCATTTCTTCTAGGTTTTCCAATTTATTGGAATATAAGTTTTCAAAATAGTCCCTAATGATCCTCTGGATTTTGTGTCTGTGGTGATTTCCCCTTTTTCATTTCTAATTTTTTTTTTTTTTTACTTTGGGTCTTTTCTGTTTTCTTTTGGTTAGTTTGGCTAAAAGCTTATCAAACTTGTTTATCTGTTCAAAAGCAACTCTTCATTTAATCAATCCTTTTTATTTTTTTTATTCTCAATGTCATTGATTTTGGTTCTGATCTCAATTATTTCCTTCCTTATATTGGTTTTGGAATGAGTTTGTTCCTGTTTTTCAAGAGCCTTGAGATGCCTCATTAGGTCATTTATTTGGTATCATTCTCATTTTCTTATTTAGGAACTCATAGCAACGTTTTTTGTTTGTTTGTTTGTTTGTTCTTCCTTTTGAATCCCTTATTCCAGAAGTTCTGGTATGTTATATCACTATTCTCATTTGATTATAAGAATTTTAAAATTTCTCTTATCACTCATTCATCATTCAAAAGTGTATTGTTCAGGGGATGGGGTTGTGGCACAGTGGTAGAGCGCTCGCCTCACACATGAGAGGCCCTGAGTTCGATCCTCAGCACCGCATAAAAATAAATAAATGAAATACAGATCTTATGTCCAACTATAACTAAAAAATAAATATTTTTAAAAGTATATTGTTCAATATCTATGTTATATATTTTCTGTAGTGTTTTTGGTGTTGATTTCTAATTTCATTCCATTATAATCTATTAAGATGCAAGGAATTATATCAATTTTTTGTATTTGCTAAGAGTTGCTTTATGGCCTAAAATAAGTCTATTTTAGAGAAGGTTCCATGAGTAGCTAAGAAGAAAATGAATTCAACTGTCATTGGATGAAATATTCTATAGATGATTTATAATGTTTTTTAGTTCTGAAGAGACTTTATAATATTTTTTTAGTTGAAGAGTCTTTACTGAATGTATATCTCCATGGCTCAGAGACATGTATTGAAATCACTCAGTATTATTGTTCTGGGCTCTATTTGAATCTTTAATTTGAGTAGGATCTGTTTCATGTAATTTGGTTCACCAACATTTGGGGCATAAATATTTATTTTTTGTTATCTTCTTGTTGGTTTGTTTGCTTTACCAGGGTGAAGTAACCTTCTTTGTGTCTTCTGATTAATTTTGGCTTTAAGCTTTCTTTGTTGGCTATCAGAGTAGCTACTCCTTCTTTTCCTCAGGCTCCACTGGCATGATATATCAATTTCCATCATTTCACTTTTAGCCTGTTGCTGTCTTTACCTGTAAGGTGAGTCTCTTGCAAACAACATAGTTGGGTCTTATTTTTAAATCCCTTTGCCAGCCTGTGTCTTTCATAGGAGATTTGACACCACTTAAATTCAGTTAGTTAGTATAGAGAAATGTTTGTTAAGTCTTGCCATTTTGATTTATTTCTAATGTTTAAATTGGTCCTGTTTCTCATTTGCCTAGCTACTCTCCAAATGAGATTTGTCCATTTGTGAGCTCTGGGATTTGTTTTTTATTTCTTCTATGTGAATCATTTCTTTAAATATTTGCTATGGATTGGGGTTGTGTCTCAGTGGTAGAGTGCTTGTCTTGCATGCGTGACCACTGGGTTCCATCTTCAGTACCACATAAATAAATAAAATAAAGTTATTGTGCCCACCAACAACTTTAAAAAATATATTTGCTATAGCATCAGTTTAGCAGCCATGATTTTCTTTTTTGGCTTCTCCTTATTTTGGAAGGTTTTTATTTCTATGATTTTGAAGGGTGTGCTTGTTGGATATAGCAATCTTTTTGTGATATAAATTTTAATTGATTTTTAAAAAAATAAATGACAGCAGAATGCATTACAATTCTTATTATACGTATACAGCACAATTTTTCATATCTCTGGTTGTATATAAAGTATGTTGACACCAATTCATGTCTTCATACATGTACTTTGGATAATGATGTCTATCGCATTGACTTTCCTTCAGGTTACTTTCCTTTATGGCTTGGACCACACCATTCCAAGTCCTCCTAAATTTTGGAGATTTTGCTAAGAAATCATAAATAATTCTCATTGGCTTGCCTCTAAATATAATCTGATGTTTTTCTTTTGAGGCTTTAAATGTTCTATCTTTATTCTGTATGTTTGGTATTTTAATTATAATGTGTCATGGAGAGGTTCTTTTTTAATCTTGTCCATTGAGGATTCTGAATGCCTCCTGTGTCTGTATTTCCATCTCATTCTTAAGGTTTGGAAATTTTTCTGTTACTATTTCCCTAAAAAATGTTATGCATGTCATTAGCCTGCATCCCAAAAACATTCTTTGATTTCACTGATTCTTTAATCTGGTATCTTAATGTTGCCCCAGACTTCCTGTATAGTTTGGTTATGGTTACTTATTTTCTTTTCTTCAATACCGTCTGAATGTTCAAGGCAAACTACTTTGTCTTACAGCTCTGAGGTTGTGTCTCAGCATGGTATACTCTATTAAAGAGACTTTCAACTGAACATTCTAGTTGATTTATTTTGTTTCATTTCAAGATTTATATTTTGTTATTTTTGAATATCTCTATCTCCTGTACTAACTTCTTAATGCATTCAGTTGTTCTTTATGTTCTCTTAGTTCCTTGATCATTTTTATAATCATTCTTTTGAGTTTCTTATCTGATATTTCCTCTACTTCAATATCTTTGAAGTCAGTTGCTGGTGAATTTGGGAGGTTGCATGTTACCTTATTTTTTATATATATTTGTTATATTCTGATGCTGGGTTTTATTCATCTGTTTGGATTGATTTATCTTCTACTCTTACATGCACATCTTACCAATGTGTTCTAGAATGACCTTGATTGAGATCCCCCTGTACATGTGGTATCCACAGCCTTTGTGTTCTTTCTGTTTTTGCTGTAGGAGAGGATGTCCATGAGTGGGACCCAATCCTCCCCTACCCAGTCATTCCTAAGTGGGAATTGTTTATTAGTTTGGGATTTTTGTGTCTTTTATTCTTTGTATTAAAGAGAATACAAAAAGGGAAGAGAATACTTCTGAAGAAAATAGAAGTTTGTGTCTTCTATTTTTATACAAAATTTCTTCTATTTTATCTTTTTAATTCTTATACAAAAGTCTCTTATATTTAAACTCTGAGGATTGAGTGTGGTTGATTTGTATGTGAAGCAAAGTGTGCTCTCTCTTGGCTAATTCAGCAGCAGAATCTCTACCCTGTGAATTTGTAGAGTCCTGTAGATTAATAGAACCTCATAAAAAAGGGAGAAACAAATAATATCAACAATGAAAACAAACAATATATTGCATTAAAATAAATACCTCATGCCTACTATGATATATCTTCAACACTAATTACCACAAAACAAAAACAATGGGGCCAGCAATTGCCATCAGAATAAAAAATAAGTAGCCATGAACTAGATCTGACCTTAAAGTTAACAGGCAGCATAGAGTATGCAATCCACAGTATTAATAACTGAAACAACATGAATGGTGGGACTAGAAGTTATATAATCAAATGGTTCTAAAATATGGCAACCAGGGGCTGGGGTTGTGACACAGTGGTAGAGTGTTTGCCTCGCATGTGTGAGGCACTGAGTTCGATGAATAAAATAAAGGTCCATCAACAACTTAAAAAAAATTATAAAAAAAACGACATATGGTAACCATACAGTTCATTATGAGAAAAGAAATGTGATAGAAAAGTGAAATAATGTTTAGGATGTTCAAAATGTGAATAGAGAGAAGGCAGAAGAGATGTAGCAAGAGATGGTTATAAAGAAAGTGGAGAAAAAAACAGAAAAAAAACAAAGTGAAGGTAGAAATAGAGAAAAAGAAAATTTGGCTGCTGGTGGGAAAAAGAATGAGAAAAAGAGAAACAAACAATAACAAAATAAACAGGGGCTGGGGTTGTGGCTCAGTGGTAGAGTGCTTGCCTAGCAAATGCGAAGTGCTGGGTTTGATCCTCAGCACCACATAAAAATAAATAAATAAAATAAAGGTATTGTGTCCAACTACAACTAAAAAGAATATTTAAAAAAACAAAATAGACAATCAAAATCCCTAACTTTCAAAAGACAAGGAAAAATAATTATCATTAAAAATAAAAAAGAAAACAAATGTGTGGTATATACACACACACACAAATATACACAAAGAAAGCAAGATTTTTTTCAAAAGTTCTTAATGAAAAATGAAAGAATTGTTACCACTGAAGTGGTCAAAACTGTCAACAAGGATATATGGTCACTGCTTATGTCCAACTGTGCTTCTTTCCATTTTTTGGGGGGGGGTTGGTGAAAGAGAGAGAAAGAGGGAAAGAGAGAGAGAGAGAGAGTACAAGTACTGGCTGGGATTGTTAATCTCTTCCTTTTTTTTTTTTTTTTTTTTTTGTTGCCCACTGAGCTGCCAGGTGGAATGGCTTGAAACTGAAGTTTATAGAAACATCCCTCAGCTTCCCTTCCCACCAGTATAAGGTAAGATGGAATGGGAAGTAGTGTCAATTGGAGTTTTGTATGGACCGACCAGATCACTGTACTCCTCTGGGCTGGGGCTTAGTAACTTTGTTGAGTGATATCTGCTCTGGAAAGATTAGGTCAACACACCCTTAGGGGCAAACCAATACCAATTTCTGCTGGGAGTCTGAAGGTCAGGAGTCTCCCAAGATTTCTACTCATGGGGCTGGGGTCTCACATAGTCTGCTGCCCATGAATACAGCCTTCTCAGGCTTGGTCCCTGAGTGGGTTCACACCTGTATGACCCTCTTCAGTTGGTTATGTGAGCTACAAAACTCAAAGAGAAATCAAGTTGTATTCCCCTCCAATTTTCTGACTCTGATCCCCCTGGGTACAATCTTCTCTGTGCCCATTTCACTTATTCGGCTAGTTGTGACCTAGGCCACATGGTAAGCCCTTTCTGGAACATTTCATGGCTTAAGCAGCAGCAAGCTACAATGTAGCCTTCTCAAGATGGCTCTTGGCCTTAGCTGTCTACTTAAAAGTTGGGAAACAGTCTGATATGGTGGTGCATGCCTTTAATCCCAGTGGCTTGGGAGGCTGAATAAGGAGGATAATTAGTTCAAAGCCAGCCTCAGCAACGTAGCAAGGCACTAAGCAACTCAGCAAGACTCAATCTCTAAAAAATATATATATACAAAAAGTGCTGGAGTGCAGCTCAGTGCTTATATCCCTTGGTTCAATCCCAGTACCAAAAAAAAAAAAAAAAAGGGAAACACAAATCACTTTTCAAAGACTTGTTTGATTTGGGATCAGCTAAGTTAAGGAATCTTTCCTGATCTACAGGATTTCTTGTGCCAAATTTGTCCATTGTATTCTCTCTCTGTTTGTATTATCCCTCCTATCTACAGTGAACTAGTACTGCTGCCAATGTTGCACCAGTTTGGCTTAATGCTTTCTTGTTTTTTTGTTCAGTGTACCACAATTTCTGAGTCTCTAAGAGACTATGACGGTCTGCTATAGAATTTCAGTGAATTCCCTCTTTCACTCACCTGGCTGAGAAGCAGAACACCTGCTGCTTGAATCCCAAGAACCACACAACTAGAAATGTAGCCTTCCTTTAATCTGCCATATTGAATTTCTGTCATGTATATGTATATATGACATATATATGTGTATGTGTATATACATATACACATGCATATATATTGGTACTGGGGATCGAACCCAGGGGTGCTTAACTACAGATCCATTTCACTTACTCGGCTAGTTGTGCCCTAGGCCACATGGTAAGCCCTTTATAATATTTTACTTAGAGATGGGGCCTTGCTGAGCTGTTAGAGGCTTGCTAAATTGTTAAGACTGACTTTGAATTTTTGATCTTCCTGCCTCAACTTCCCAAACCACTGGAATTACAAGGTGTGTGCTACCATGACCGGCTCTGTTTTGTATTCTTATCTTTGAGTTGTAAAGGGTTTTTGTATATTCTAGATATAAATATTGTGTCTACTATATGTTCTGCAAATATTTTCTAATTGTCTTTAGGTTGCATTTTCATTTTCTTAACATTGTATTTTAAAAATCAATTGATTTTATTTTTATTATGTTTAACTTATTGATGCTGTTCTTACATAATTTGTTATATTGTGTCCTACTTAAGAAATCATTGCTTCTGGGTGGAGTTGTGTATGACTGCAATTCTACCCACTGGGGATATTGAAGTAGGAGGATCACAAGTTAGAGATCATTCTGGTCAACTTAGTAAGACCCTATCTCAAAAAACAAAAAAAACAAAGTTGGTGTGGGGGCACCGGGGATATAGTTTAGTGATAAGAGTGTCCTTGGGTTCAATCTTAGCACTGCAAAAAAAACATATAAAGTAAAATTTGAAATTGACTGTTAACAATATAATATTCATATTATTTATTGAAAACATTATCCATTATTTATTGAATTGCTTTGTCAATTTTCCCCAAAACCAATTGAACTTCTATGTGTGAATCTCTATGGATTTTATTCTATTACACTGATATTTCTATTTTTGCCTCAATAGTTTATGCTCTTAATTACTATAACTTAGTAATAAGTCAAAGTCAGGTAATGAAAGTTCTCTGCTTTTCTTTGTCAAATCATTTTGTATATTGTAAGTCATTTGCATTACCAAGTAAATTCTACAATGGCATTGTCAATTTCTACAGAAAATCTTGAAATTTTAATTGCAATGGTGTTAAGTGAATAGACCAGTTTGGAGAAAATTCACACCTTAAAAACATTAAATCTACAAATACATGAATATAGCAAATATGTTAATTTATTTACAGTTTCTTTACTTTCATTAAATGATGTATACACTTCAGTGAGCAATAGAAATGTGGAGGTCTTGCCAATAATTTGTTAATTTATTAATGCATTGTTTCCTTAACTCAATTTTTGGTTCACTGCTAGTTCATTAATTTAGTTACTATATAAATATCATTGCTTTGGGGCTGGGTTTGTGGCTCAGTGGTAATGTGCTCGCCTAGCATGTGCAACGCCCTGGGTTTGATCCTCCACATAAAAAACAAATAAATAAAATGAAAGTATTTTTTAAAAAGAAATCATTACTATTATAGAGAAATCCAATTTATTATTATATAATGCTTTGAAAACCTGCAAATTTCCTACTTTACTCCAATTTTTCTACATGGTCATATCATCTTCTAATAAGAACATTGTTATTTCTTCCTTTCCTATAAGGATAACTTTATTCTGGTTTTGATCTTCATTTCTTATTGCACTTTCTAGAAACAGTGTTACAATATTGAATAGCAAGTACAAAGAGTCATTGAGTCTGCTTTATTTCTGATATTCAGTGAAAATCACTCAGTCTTTCATTTAATATGATATTAGTTGTAGGTATATGCTGTCTATCAGGTTGAAGGAGTTATCTTCTATTCACATTTTGCTGAGAGATCAGTTTAAAAGTTAGAAATGTATGTTATATTTTGTGAAAATTTTCTTCATCTATGGGATTATTATACATTTTAGACAATTATCATGGTTAATTTGCTGGGAGCCATCAGCCAAGTAGGTATGACAATTTCCTTGCCAGCGTACTCCCATGTTTCTTTAGTGGAAGGACTCGTGGAAATAGGACATTTTGTAGCTACATTGCATGTAAGGTGACCTTGCTCAAGGACCAGGGCGGATCCATGTTTAGGGTGTTCCGGGTTTAGCATAATAGGAGATTAGGGCATTCCTGTTTAGAATAGGGCATATCCTGCTGCCTGAGTTCCTCTTGAGTTCTTAGGGTCAGACAGTATATTTGGGAGACAGAAGCCCAGTGGAGTGTGGATTTGGGCAGAGAACGTGGATTTCCCCAGAACGTGTTTGTAGACGGCCCGTGTGAGATCGGGAATAAAGAATTGCTGTTTGAATCTACAAAGCTGTGAGTGGCTCGTGATTTGTGCCCAGCCAGACTGCGGCATAATTAAATTAAACACACTATTTTCCTGGGATAAATGTAACCTAGACTATATTCCATTCCTACATATTTTTGATTCTGTTTGCAAAACTTATATTAAGAATTTTGCACCTATGTTCTTTTTTAACTTATTTTTTTAGTTGTAGATGGACACATTACCTTTATTTTATTTATTTATCTTTATGTGATGCTGAAGATCGAACCCAGGGCTTCATACATTCTAGGCAAGCACTCTACCACTGAGTTACAATCTCAGCCCTACGCCTATATTCTTGAGAGATATTGTGTATTGCTGTCTTTTATTGTGATACCTTTCAATTTTTGATACAATATAACTTGTGACCTAATGGAAACAGATATGAAATATTGCCTCTTCTTCAATTTCCTGGAAAAATTAATATTAGTACTTCATTAAATATTTGGAGGAATACACCATTGAAGTCATTTTGGCCAGGAATTTTCTTTGTGGGATGATTTTAACTGCTCATTTAATTTTCTTGATAAAGTAACTGGCATTTCTTTATCTACTTTTTCTTAATTTTTATTAACCCATAGTAATTGCATTTATCAGTGGGGTTCAGTGTGAGATATTCATTCGTTTTTCTGTGTTGGGAATTTCATATTCATTTTGAATTTTATCATGAATTATTTTGCCCATTATTTACCCTTCTGTGCTAAAGAAAACCAAGAGTGATTTCTCTATTCTGTTTTTGATTCTGTTTCATTGAATTTCTTTCTTCCTTCCTCCCCTTCCCAGTGAAACAAATGCTGAATTTCACTAATCGTCAGAAAAAATGCAAATGAAAATCACAGTGGGATATCATCTCACCCCAGTTAAAATGCATGTCATCAAAAGACAAGAAATAACAAATGCCTGGCGAGGATGCAGAGAAAAGGGAACTCTTACACATTGTTGGCAGGAATATAAATTAGTACAGCCATTATGGAAAACACTATGGAGATTCCTCAAAAAACTAAAAATAGAACAACCATATGATACAGCAATTCCACTACTAGGAATATATCCAAAGGAGATGAAATCATACCAAAAACACTTGCACTTCCATGTTTATTGCAGCACTATTCACAATAGCCAAAATATGGAACCAAATCAGATGCCCTTCAGTAGATATCTGCATAAAGAAAATGTGGTATATTTACACAATGGAATACAATTCAACCATAAAAAGAATGAAATTCTGTCATTTATGGCAACATGGATAGAAATGAAGATCATTATGTTAATTGAAACAAGCCAGACACAGAAAGACAAAAGCCATGTGTTCTCATTCATTTGTGGAAAACAACAAGCTGAACTTATGGAAGAAAAGAATGGAATAATGGTCCCTAATGGCCCACTATTCTACTTTCAGGTCAAAGATTTTGTTGTTGTTGTAGTTCATTTGTTTTGCTTTTATGTATGAAAGAAAACTTGCAATATTTGTATTTCCACCCTGGCTTTTTTCATTTAATATCATATACATAATAGAATATTATTGAGTCATAAAGAAGAATGAAATACTGTCATTGGCAGGAAAAGGAATGGAGCAGGATGACATTATCTATTCTTGAGTGAACTTTGGTAATTTGTGTCTTTGTTGGAATTTGCCCATTTGTGTCTAAATTTTCCCTGTGTTTCATTTTGGATAGATTTTATCGTAATGAATTTATGTTGGTGACTCTTCTTTTGGAATGTCTAATATGTCTAATATCATAACAGATATCACATTTTTAATCTCTAGAAGTTTGATTTAGGCCTTTATTATATTATATATTATAACTCATATGTATGTCACATTCATGCTTGGAATATAGTTATCATGCCTCTGTTTATATCTTTGTCTACTAACTCTATCATCTGTGTGATATCTGGGCTTGTTTTCCATTGTTTGCTTTTTCTCTTTCATATACATCTTAGTTCCCTGTTTGCTTGGCAAACACTATGAATTTAATTTTTTGGCTGTTCCATATATTCACATTCCTACAAATGTATTTCATCTTTGCTTCAGAATACAGTTTGATTACTTAGAAAGAGTCTGATTCTTTCAAACTTTAAACTTTATTAGGTTGAACAATAGCAAAATTTATTCTAGAGTTAATTTGGTCTCACTACCTTGTAGTACTCTTCTGAGTACTCTGCTCAATACCCCGTTTATTAACATATTTTTCAATTCAGATTTGTAGAAACTCTGGTAATTGTTTTATTATGTCTTTTGTTGTGGTAATTGTTTTATTATGTCTTTTGTTGTGGTTCACTGGCCTATAGTATTTTCTTCTCATATATGTACACAGTGCACACGAATATACTCCAAGGACTCCAGAGTACAAGACTTGCATATGAATATTTATGGATAAAAACCAAAATCCTGGTGACAAACTAAAGTCCATCAACAAAGTATAATTGAATTGTGTTTGAGGTATAGAATATAATACTACTTAGCATTAGAAATGATTGAATTATTCATGTGTATGATAAAAATAATATGAATGAATCTGAATACATGTGGTTGGGAAAGTGTATACAAAGGACGATTACTATCATATGAATATCAGGAAACTGAACAGGAAAATTTCTCTACCAGAAAATCACTGGTTGCCTTGTGATGGGGGGTGAAGGGTGGATGTTTACATGCACACAAAGGCTACTGTTGGTTGGAATGGCTTTTGTATCAACAAAGCTATACCTGAAAGATAGAACTAAAAGTATATATGTGTGTGTGTGTGTGTGTGTGTGTGTGTGTATACACACACACACATATATATGCATGTATATAGTGTTAAAGTGCAGAATATATATAGAATAATTGAATACGATGTATAGAATATATGTGTATATATTATATTGTTACTGTTTGTATACATATATGGATATATACATGCATAAATATATGTTAATATCATTAATGTGGTAAATATTAGATATATATAAGATGATTTATTGCAAGGAATTGGCTCACACAATTGTGTGAACTGGCCAGGCAAGTCTGAAATCCATAGGATGGGGTGATAAGAAAGGGCAGGCTCAAATTCTCAGGCAGGAGCTGATGTTGACAGTCTACATCTGGGATTTTTTTCCCCAGGGGAGTCTCAGTTTTGCTCTTAAAGCCTTTTAATTTATTGAGACCTACTCAGATTATCAAGAATAATATCATTTGTTTAAAGACAAGTAATTATAGAGTTCATCACAGCTACAATAAACTTTCATACCAACATTTATTTATTTATTCATTTGTACCAGGGATTGAATCCAGGGGTACTTAACTACTAAGCCACATCCCCAGCCCCCCCCCTCTTTTTTTTTTCTTTTGAGATGGAGTCTTGCTAAGTTTCTAAGTTGTTGAGGCTGGCCTTGATCTTGCAATCCTCCTACCTCATACCAACATGTCTTCAGATTCCAGTACAAGCCCCAAAGTGAAAGGTTCCACTATCTATTTTGTTCTCCATTTTATATCCTGAGGGCCTAACTCAGAACCCATTATGTATTAGATTCACAATCATGTTTATTAGAGCAATGGATAAATAAATTAAAAAAACAAACAGAAAAGATGGATGAATTGATAGATTTAAGTGGTGGATGGATGTACATAAAATAATATTCTATGCAAGGAAAGACAGCAATAAGTTAGATATATGTGATTTCTAGTTAAAGAGAATCTGAAGTAGCCAATTCTTTTAAATATTGTTTTCTTTCCTTGTATTTCATTTTTATTGATTCACATTAGCTATATGTAACATTAGGATTCATTTTGACATAATTATAAATACATGTAATCTGATTTGCTCAATTCTGTCTCCAGTACTTACACTTACCCTCCGCCTTCTCCCTCTTCCCTAATCCCTTTCCTCTACTGTACAGATCTTTCTGCTATTTTCTTACATTTTTAAATTAGTGTCTTGTGGATATACATAATAGTGAGAGTCACTGTAGTATATCCATATATGTACTTAGGAAAGTTAGGTCAGATTTATTCCAAAGTGATCAGTTCTAAGTAGAAGGAGGATAAATGAGGAATACGAAGAGTCATTGAATTGCCTATGGGAAGTGTTTACAATTTGTACTATCTAAATGATAAGGTCAAACTATTAAGAATTAAAGAAGCCTAAATGATGAAAATCTGAATACTGTGAGACCAGTTTAAGAGCCAGAACACTGACTTACTGGTAAACAAGTTTGTTGCATGAGCCCCTAAGGGTAAAGATAGCTGTAGGGGAAACACTGGGTTGAAGAGGACTTCTCTGTCCTCCCAAATACAAATCTTCCAGGCTAAGGATTGTGTTTTCACATCACCATGCACCTATAAATTTAAATTAACACTGGTGACATTCAGTTATGAATGCAGAAAAGGAAAGGTGATGCCATAAAGATCAAGTAAGACAGAACTTCCCCCAAGGAATGAAAGGGGAAGAAACAGCTCCATCTCCCTGATAGCCTTTGTACCATAATTTCTTGACAGTATGACACTGAAAATCCAGCAGTATCTTTTGTCCTTTAGAATTTATTCCTATGCCATCCTCCAGATATTTACCCCAGAGACATTTGTTAAATGATTATACAAAAAATCATACACTAATTACTTAGAAAATATAAATGCATTGTCATTACCATAAATGGGAAAATGTTTATCCACCCTTAGGGGAATTAAGAGGTAAAATGTTACAAATACACACTACCTCATTGCAGTGCATAACAGTTTAGAAACATCTTCCATGCTTGCATAGCAACATTGATACATCTTAAAAGCACAAGGTTCAGTGAGAAAAAAAACAAAGAAATAGGACAGATCCTTATGCTTACAACCAGGATGAAATAACAGCAATAAGATTTTGCTTACCACCTAAGTATTTATAAACTGAAAATTTATATGACAAGCCTACCACACAGGAAAGGGATTTCTGAGAGATGGAAACTAATCAGGTCAAGTTCTGATTCCGTAATTCCAAAAACTGCTAGCCTGGCATTCCTCAATGTTTAAGAACTTTCAAAACCTCATGTCATACACAATAAATACAACATGATTTTGTTTATCAACATGCAACAAATGAATAAATAATTCTTAAAAAAGAAGCGAAATGGAAACAACCCAAGTGTTCACCAAAGGATGAAATGGATAAAGACAAGATACTACATATAAATAAGGGATACTATGCAGACATAAAACAATGAAATCCTGTCATTTGCAGTGTGACATTGCTATGTTCAGTGAAAGCAGCCAGGCAACAAAGAAAAGTACCCTATGATCCCACTCATTTGTGGAATGTAAAAACTGTGATCTGACAGAAGTTGAGAGTGGAGTGGTGGTTCCCAGAGGTTGGGGAGAGAAGGGGACAAAGAGGGACTGATTATATAGGTTGGTCAATGGGTGATGAGACACAGTTAGGGGGGAGTAAGAAGCCACTGCAGGGTAGGGTGAGGGTAGACGGTAACAATGTACTGCACATTTCACAGAGCTAAAAGAAAGGATTTTGAAAGTTGTGGACATAAAGGAATGAAAAGCATTGGAGGAGATAGACGTGTTTGAGCTGATTTAAACATTACATAGCGTACAAAGCCATAGAAACATTACATAGTAACACATCGATAAGTACCATTCCTATGATTTATGTATAGGATAAAATGAATTAAGGGAAAGTAAACATTATACAATGTGCAGGAGTATCAGAACATCACATGGTGTCCCAATAAGATGCATGTTTTTTTTTTTTTTTTTTTTTTTTTTTTAATGTTCCAGAGTATCCGTGAAAAACAAGCTTAATTGCAAAAGAAAATCACTGGCTCCCCAAATTAGACCTACTTAATACCGTTGAGAACTCCTCAATTCTTCCACCAGCTCTCAGTCTATACAGACAAGGTCTCCAAGTCTTGGTACCCCGGACCTTGGGCAAGTTACTCTGTTCTTCGGCCTTCTCGTCTATACAACGAGGATGGGCAAATATTTGTCTCATCACATGACATGTCTGTGAGGACTCAATGAGCTATTACACGTAAATATTAAGATATCAAGTGTTTGTAACGGTGCTTGTGACAGAGTAAGCGTCCAACACATTCTCATTACAGAAGCCAGAGAAATCACCGCAGCAGCTTATGCACGGACAGAAAACCTTTGTACCTGTTTCTGAACAAGCCACACAGAAAGTTCACTGCAACACCCGACCCACACCGGAGACCAGGGAACTCTTTTGGGCTGCCATTGCCAGTCCTCTCTTCACTTGAAGATGCTTCACACTCCAACCTGGAAATCTTCCTGACCGACGGCCCTCTGGACTCAGAGATGGAAGTGGTTCTGACCACTAACCTCGGCTCCTCCTCTGCTTCCATTTAGCAATGCCCGTCACTAGACACCTGTTGGATCCCACCACGGAGAGGCCCACTGGGGTGGAAGCCCACCTGCGAAGCCACCTCTTTGTACCTCGACACACTGTTGGCTGTTTAACTGGACTGGCCTGACTGGGGGAGACTGGTCCAATGGCTTAGGAGACAAGGCACCCACCCAGTTGATGGATGGTGGCAACTTCTTGGGGAGGATGAATGATGGGGTTCAGGATACTGTGCCTCAGGATATGGTGGTGTGGCCTCGGAGAAAAGAGCAGAAGGAGGGAAGGCTCTCTGACTTTTCCCCACCCTTCTCCCCTGAAGCCGGCTGTCAAAGAATGCTCCAAAGCTCCCCTAACTTGGACCCTAAGAACATCATTCCAGAGGGGTCCTTCCCATACCCAGAAGAAGTGGATGCCATGCAGGGACACAGAAACGAATCCCAAGGTGCAGGGCTTCTGAAGCTCCCCTCCTTTTATTAGCATTGTGTTGTACCGTTTGGTCCCACAACCCTACTTCTGCAAGATTGTTCCCCCACATACACAGGTCTCCCTGTTCTTCTGGGTCTTCATTCTGAAGGCTGGCTCCCTGTCACACAGAGCGGAAATAAATTCACAAGTTTTCTTCTTGCGAAAAGAATAGTTGCATTCCGATTTGAGATGGGGCTTTTGCATTCTCTGCCTCAAAAGCAGTCTCTCCTGGTCATCCTAGGAGCACAGCAGCCTGGATGTCCTTGGGCAGGACCCCCTTACTGTGCTTCCCATGTTTTCACATTGGAGAGCCAGGTTCAAGGGGCTCTAGTGACCCCAGCAGGCTCCCACAGCCGGGGGCGGGGCATAGCTTTTTTTCTGCAAGACCACCCCTGGCGTGGAAGGGGGCAGGCAAGCATTGGTTGTGAACCAGGGCTTGCCATGGGACAGACTGTCAAGAAACACCCACTTGTCTTGGCAGCTCCCTCAGGGCACCTGGAAGGTCTCTGAAGGCAGCCTGAGGGCGTCACAGGCAAGAGGCTCTGCAGTGGCAGCAGAGAGCAGACCCCCCCCACCTCCACAAGGAACAAGGGCCACATGTGGATGGGCCCACACAGAGCTCAGGGCATGAGCTTAGGCCTCCCAGAGCACAAGCCTTGGTCCTTTGGGGCAGATGCGGTGGTGGGGGAGGTATATGGCTCCAATGGAGGAGAGGAGGGTGCCTTGGTCCCCGGGCCTGCAGGAGCACAGCAGGGACTTTGCTCTCAGAAAGAACCGGGCCCAAATGGTGCACATTCTGTTCACGGGCTCCAGGACTTGTCTGGCCCTTGCCCTGCGACTGTCTGTGCCTCTGTTTCCTGGTCTGTCAAATGGGGAGGCTCCATGCACCTGCCAGAGCTGCTGAGAGAGGAACACAGGCCTGGCAACGGATCCCGCTGTGGCCTGCCAAGCTGCAAGAAAGGCAGTGGAGGTGGCAGATGTAGCCAGAGTGTCTGGGGGCCCTAGAGATGGATGGTGGAGGGCAGCGCGAGGGGCGCTTCCATCCTCTGGCCACCAACAGTTTCCTGGCCCCGCAGGTCACAGGTCGAGGGTTTCCCACTTGTTGCGGTTCCAGACGCTGCCAGAGACTTCTTTAACGTGGCCAAAGGGGACATGTCGGGGAGATGGGGCATAAAGTATCCAGGACCAGGCTGGAGGAGCTTGGGTGGAAGGGCAGGAGCTAGAAGCATTGTGCGACAGTGAGGGGTGTGGGTTGAGAATAGGAACTTGGGTGCGTGGAGCTGTACTGCGGGGTACGAGTGAGCTCGCCTGCGGCGGGAGGAGGAGGGGTGAAGGGGCATCTGGCGGGAAGAAGACCCCCACCCCGCCGCCCCCCTGCCCACCCACTCACCCGCGGAATCGCATGCGCACTGGGGACCTGGAGGAAAGGGCTTTTGTTGGGAAAGCGGGAGGGCTGGAGGGGTCCGCGCATGCGCAGGCTCCCCAGCCGCCGGGGGTGCGCGGAGAAAAGGGGCGGGGTGGTCCGAGCTGCTGTGCTGGCAGCAGTAGGCGAGGGCGCGGCTGCGGGGTTCCTGGTGCTGAGGACGGACGCCATTGGAGCCCCAGGGAAGGTAAGGATCCAGCCCCAGACAGGACCTGGCGAGGGCGAGTGCAACCCGACACGCTGCGCCCTGCCCCCGCCCTCCGGATCTGAACAAAGCCGGAGCGCTCGGAACCGGAACCCCATTAGACCCGAGGTGGAGATAGGAGCACCCCCGCTATGACCATCCCGCCCGCGCGCCCAGATCCCAGCCTACCGTCCCCAGAGCCCATGCTCCCCACCCGTGGGGCAGACCCGTGTGCTCAGAGCTGAGCTTCCTCAGGTCCGAGGCCCCACCCCCACCCCAGGCTCCTAGATGACTCCGGAGGAGCTGACCGCTTGCCCCCTTCCCGGAGTCCCGGCCCTTGGACCTGAGCTCACCAGGGCTCCAGTTGGAACCTCGCCTCGGTCCAAGGCCCTCATCCTATGCACCATCCACCCCTAGCCATCCTTTCCGAGCCCAGCCTAGACCGGAATCAGCTGAATCCCCCCTCCACCCCCGCCCTGGCGGGGACCTGGCCCCAAGGTCCCCGGGATTCGGTTTCCCAGAGCTTGGGGCTGTCGCTGTTGTCTGAGCCCTGGCGTCTGCTCCCCCTTGGTCGCGGTCCCCAGCTGTGGCCCTCAAGCCCAAGCCCTTTGTTTCTCCCTCTCTCAACGCATCCCCTTCCTTCGGGACTCATGGGACCTGAGCTCTCAGGTGCACCCCAGTTCAAACGCTGTAACGTAGCCTCAGGGATGGGGAGCCTGCCGGTGCTCAACAGCCCTTTGGGGACGGGGCCTCCTCTATCCCTCTGGTGGGGCTCTGCCCCTGACCGCGGCTACCCCTTCAGACCCCCCCACCCCACCCCCTCGCTGCTGCCACCGCCGCCGCTGCGCCACCACCACCTCCTTGTGCTGCCTTGTACTGCTTAGTAACCTGATGATTGCGGCCCCTCAGCTCGCGAGAGATCCCGCCTCACTGAATCCCGCACCCTCCCCCTGAAGCTGCCTCACCCTCCCTCTCAGGCTGAGCTGTCTCCTCCTTGGGACCCGCGGCATGGCTGAGAGAAGCCACAGCGGGCAGTCGGAAAACTCCAACTCTGGAGACATGGATGAGGGGAGCCAGCGAGCCAGGGAGGAAGAGATGGTTGGAGGCAACGACTATGAAGAATTTGGTGCTTTCGGTGGCTATGGCACCCTCACCAGCCTTGACATCCATCTCCTGAGAGCCTTTGGGAGCTTGGGTTCAGGCTTTCGCTTCCTAGCGGTGAGGCCCCTTCTTGGGCACCTGCTTGCCCTGAGCCTTGACCCCTGTGCAGCGGGGTGGGTGAAGGAAGGGGGAGGGCCGAGTGGGCAAGGCATGGCCAGCTTTCGCGAACCTTCCCTGTCTTGCTGAGGGGTGGCCAGGGCCAGCTGGTGGGAGGAGGCTGGGCCTCCAGGGAAGCACCATGGCAGCGTGTAGAGTTGTGTGTGCCCTCCCCTCTCGCGCCCCGCTCCTCTGGCCTTGCAGAATGAGCCCTGGGAACTGGAAAACCCTGTGCTGGCCCAGACCCTGGTGGAGGCATTGCAGCTGGATCCGGACACCCTTGCCAATGAGACGGAGGCCCGCGCTGCCAACGTAGCCCGCTCTGCCGCCTCCAACCTAGCCGCTCGGGCTGCTGCCTCTGCTGCCTGCAGGTCCTTCAACCAGGCGATCTCTAACCAGATGAGGGCCGCACAGCAGGCCCTAGTAGAGGACGCCCAGCCAATGACATATGCCGAGGCTCAGGGGGCCACCCCTGAGACCAGCCGTGCCTCTCAGCAGACCTCCCAGACGCTAGTCGCCAGTGAGGGGGCCGCCCCTGGGGCTCCAGCAACCTCCACACAGCCCCAGACAGCCTTCCTGGCGCAGGAAGCTGCTGCAGAGGGCCCCAGCACCGCCTGTGCTTTCACTCAGGCTCCAAGTGCCAGCGAGAGGGATGCCACCCAGCCCCAGACAGCCTTCCTGGGCCAGAACGATGTCTTTGATTTCACTCAGCCGGCAGGTGTCAGTGGCATGGCCTTCCCTCGTCCCAAGAGACCTGCCCCGGCCCAAGAGGCCCCCACAGAGGGTCCCAGTGCTGCCTCTTGTGTGCCCCAGGCAGCACCTGCCAGGGAGGGGTCAGCCACCCGGCCCAAGACCACCAAGTCTGGGAAGGCGCTGGCCAAGACTCGGTGGGTGGAGCCTCAGAATGTGGCGGCAGCTGCTGCAGCCAAGGCCAAGGCGGCCACAAGCATCCCCGAGCAGGAGGGGGCAGCTGCCACTGCCCAGCACAGTGCTGAGCCCTGGACCAGAATGGGAGGCAAGAGGACAAAGAAGGTATGGACTCCTGTGCCATCGGCACAGCCCCTTGCTCCCCTGCCTTGCCCCTTCTCTCCCCCTTCCCCTCTCCCCACCTCACCTCTCCTCTCCTCTCCCCCCCCCACCCTCCCCCTACTCTCATCCCAGCTTAGTCCATGCTTCTGCAGCACAAGGCTGCTGAGTGTGTTTTGACTCCACGTAGTTCCAGCCCTCGGGGCTGGTGGGAGAAGAGGCTGGCTCAGAGCCTGGCACTTAGCAAGCTCTCAGCACGTGCCAGCCACTGCTCATACTACGCTCGCCTCCAAGCGCCTGTTGGGGGGAAGGTGTGTGGCGGGTGCTTTGGCACGGGAAGTCTGCTAGACTCCTCTCTGTCTCATGATACAGTCCAAGCACCTTGTCGAGGATTATGAGAGCAGCGAGGAGGAGAGAGAGCCCCCCGCCGTGCCACCGACCTGGAGAGCATCGCAGCCCCCATCTTTGGCACAGGCTCAGTCGGCCCCTCGGGCCCCGGTGGCCCCAAGGTCCCAGATACCTTCGAGGCATGTCCTGTGCTTGCCCCCTCGCAACGTGACCCTTCTGCAAGAGAGGGTAAGATAAGAAGTCCACACTCTGCGTCACCATCCCCTCCTACCCCACGGGCCAGCACTGTTTGGCCACCCGTGCCTCGATGTACCCCCGCGTTCCTCCTCCTCCAGGCAAATAAGCTGGTGAAATACCTAATGATTAAGGACTACAAGAAGATCCCCATCAAGCGCTCAGGTAGGCAGCAGAGCGGGGCCCCGACCGGCTGCCTTCAGCATGACTGGCTGAGGGAGCTCAGCTATGAGGACCCTGCTCAGCCCAGGTGCCTCCCCTAACTGCCCCCCTCCCGCAGACATGATGAAGGACGTCATCCGGGAATATGATGAACATTTCCCTGAGATCATTGAACGAGCCACCTACACTCTGGAAAAGGTGGGTGCGGGGACAGAAGCTGCTCCACGCGACTGGAGATTAGAGCTGTGGAGCAGTGGGATGGCCTGTGGCCCCTGGAGGCCCAGTTCCCACCCTACCTGCTCTGGGGACCTCCGCTAGCCCTCCACCTGTGAGTTTCCACTGCCCCCGCAGGGCGACACCTGCCCCTTCCCAGGCCCTGCTCTGAGAGTCTGTCTCCTGTGGTGGGTCTCCTGTCCTCCTCCCCCCCCACCCCCGCCCTCACACACAGGTTTGGATTAGGGGAGGAGGACACGTCTCATGGGGCTTGACTGGCTGGCTGCACGATGCCCAGCGTGGGGGTAGATCTCACTCTGTTTTCTTACCATGTAGAAGTTTGGGATCCACCTGAAGGAAATCGACAAGGAGGAGCACCTGTACATTCTCATCTGCACCCGGGATTCTTCAGCTCGTCTTCTCGGGAAGTAAGGAGGGGAAAGAATGTCGTGACCTCCTTGGGGATGCCTTGTCCCTGTCTGCATCCTCTGAGGGTCCAGGAACACAGGGCTGGAGGGCCCCCGGCAGGGCCCACCCTGGGAGGTCGCAGTGCCCAGGGACCGCTGTATAAAATGAGCAGCATCCTGGGGGGGAGAGCATCGCAGGATTTTTGCCCTTGGGTGGGAGGAAGGTGGTTCACTGCATCCCTGCTGGCATGGGCGCAGCAGGGTGGTCCTCCAGGGAGAGCTTCCTGTAGAGTGCAGACCCTGAGGTGGGCATGGCCCTCCTGAAGGCGCCTCTGGACACCCCATGGCCACTTGCCCAGCTCGTGCTCCCTGACTCACCCCATGCTCTGCAGAACCCTGGGGAGGAGGGGTATCAGATGCCCCGGTTATGGGCGAGGCAGTTAAGTCTCTTTCCGCCAGGTGGAATTGTCTGTGATCCATGGAGCATCAGGCTACTTATCCCTGCCAAGAATTTCCCCTCCCCATGGGTAACCTGGGAGAGGGTGGATGGGGAGCCGGCTGCATCGTTGATGGCAGTGGCCTCTGCACAGCATCCCTTCCCTCTCTCTCTCCACCTGTAGGACCAAGGACACTCCTCGGCTGAGTCTCCTCTTGGTGATTCTGGGCGTCATCTTCATGAATGGCAACCGTGCCAGCGAGGGTGAGTGCTGGCTCTGCACCTGGGGATTTGGCCACGGTCTCATCTTTGGGTGCCAATCTCTCGTCCTCCGTCTCCCCTCGCAGCTATCCTCTGGGAGGCACTCCGCAAGATGGGACTGCGCCCTGGGTATGACTGGCTCCTCGGCCCCTGCCCTTGGGTGCTGTCCTATGGCAGAGGAGGTCCCGGGATTAGAAAGGAGTGGGGCGCCCGGGCTAGCTAGAGAACAGAGGGTCTCCCTAGGGATGGATGCGGTAACGATGCCAACCTCTCAGTCCCTCAGAGCTCTCTCCACAGAGGACACCTCAGAGAGACAGAGTTAGGGGATCCACCGGGTCACCTGGCCTCCGCTGTGTGCCCTGTCCCGGGAAGGCAGTCCCCACGGGCTGGGAAGCCAGTGAAGGTGCCCGGAAATGCTGCCGCCCGTGTCCGCCACTGCAACCCTCACTGGTCATGGATGTCTTTGCTTGCCCTCAGGGTGAGGCACCCTTTCCTTGGTGATCTGAGGAAGCTGATCACAGATGACTTCGTGAAGCAGAAGTAAGTATTGCTGAGCTGACCTCACATCCCTCTGGGGTACTCCACAGTGCCAGTCAGGTGGAGAAGACATGCCCATCCCATTTTGTAACCCAGCACGAGCAGGGCCCAGCCCGGGTGAGGTCGGGGGGGAGAATTCTGGGGCTGTCTCTGGAACTGGGAGCCTGTGTTGACTGGGAGTGTGCTGAGGGCATGTGTGTGTGTTAGGGCCACCATGTCACTGAACACCTGCCCTATGGACCGCCAAAGGAATTTCCCCTGCTCTTTGTGCACCTGAGGAGCCAGGGGCTTGGGGAAGGGAGGTCACCAAGTATGGCCCATAGCCGGAAAGGCTGGGCGCCCAGCTCTCCTGGGTTCCAGGCCTAGACCCAACCTGCCCTTGCTTCTTGGAGGACACGCAAGCAGGGACACAGGCAGGCAGACGGGCAGGCATGTGCACAAGCAGATGGGCAGGCACACACGCACGCACACACAAAAGGGTCAGGAATTTAGACTAACCCATGGAGATCCTCTTGGCTGACTCTTTTTTTTTTTTTTTTTCCTTTATTTCCTGCCATTGTCAATGGTACATCTTTCAGGGGCTCGGCAGTCTTTCTTTGTTGGGGGCCACTAGTGACGGGGTGTGCTCAGAGCAGGGGGCCCGAAGAATGGCTCCTCTGTTTACAACACACCCAACAGGAATTCTGGGGCTATGATGATGAGAGGCACAACACTTGTGGCCTCCCCGTGAGCATATGCCCTACACATGTCCACTCTTGACCTGCACGTGGCTTCCGGGTGGGCCCACTGCTGTGAAGCCGTGAGGGCCACGCTGTTGGGGGTGGAGGTCCTGGGGGTGAGACTGGGGGCAGGCGGGGCAGCCCTCCTCTGCCAGCCGAGCTGCAGCTCTGGGGTAGAGGAGGGGCCCGATGGAACCCATGGGTTCCACAACAACGGGTCTGCTGGGAAAGAAGCCAAGGACATTTTCCTCTCTCGCTCAGGTACCTGGAGTACAAGAAGATCCCCAACAGCAGCCCGCCTGAGTATGAGTTTCTGTGGGGCCTGCGAGCCCGCCACGAGACCAGCAAGATGAGGGTCCTGAGATTCATTGCCCAGGTACCTGGGAACCTGTGTGGGGTGCCAGGCCTCGGGGGGTGGCACTTTGCATGCCTTGTTCGTTTCTTGGTCACGGCCTCCTCGTGTGGACGCTGAGCGGTTCCTAAGAGAAGAAGACAAGTTCACAGAGGTGGTGATTGTGCCGGATGTGGCCCGATTCCAGGGGTCTTTCTTTTTGTGGTCATTTCCTGAAGCGCCTAGGAGGGTGTGGCCGGCAGCAGGTGCTGCCTGAATTGTGGGGTAGCCCTGGCACTGAGGCTGCTGTTTCCCACCTCAGAACCAGAACCGGGACCCCCGGGAATGGAAGGCTCACTTCTTGGAGGCTGTGGATGATGCTTTCAAGACGATGGATGTGGAGATGGCCGAGGAACATGCCAGGGCCCAGATGAGGGCGCAGATGAATATCGGGGACGAAGCTCTGATTGGGCGGTGGAGCTGGGACGACATACAGTCTGAGCTGCTGACCTGGGATGAGGACGGGGATTTCGGCGACGCCTGGGCCAGGATCCCCTTTGCGTTCTGGGCCAGGTACCATCAGTACATTCTGAATAGCAACCGTGCCAATAGGAGAGCCACATGGAGAGCTGGTGTCAGCAGCGGCACCAACGGCGGGGCCAGCACCAGCATCCTTGATGGCCCCAGCACCAGCTCCACCATCCGGACCAGAAATGCCGCCCGAGTTGGCGCCAGCTTCTTCTCCTGGATCCAGTAAGAAGTTTTGCCCAGGGCCGTGAGACCTGCAGGAGGGCTGTGGGGGAGCCCGGGGGAGGCCCCAGGAGGGCTAGGGGGAGGGCTAGGGGCTGGGCGGTGGCGAGCCTGTGGAAACATGGAATGACACCCGTTGCCCTGTGTATTACCCCAGCTGGTTGCTGTGGGCCTCCATCCATCCGTTTCCGTTTTATTCCTCGTGTTCCAGACAGCGTTGAGGACGTGCCGTGATGGTCCTCATCCAGCCAGACTGCCTCTGCAGAGTCCCTCTTAAGCAGCACTCCAGGCGCTTCTCCCTGTGGGTCGGAGGGGCCATGCAACGCGAAGCTCCCCTTGCTGCTCCTGCTTTCGTTGTGTGCTTTTTCTTGTGTGTTCATGTTTTGGTATCAGTGTTACATTAAAGTTGCAAAATGAATTGGGTAGTCTCTTGCTTCACCTGTGCATGTGTGGCTATGTTGGCCTTTGGCTGGTCTGGTAAGGAGGTCGCTTCTTCTGGTTGCCTCGCCTCTGCAGATGGAGCTCACGGCTACAGTTACAGGTGGAATGCAGGGAGGTGTGACAGTTCCAGGTGAGAGGGGGGACAGTGAGTTGGAGGAGGCCCCAGTTTAAGCGCTTTTGTGATGCCCCATGAAGGCAGTTCAAGTAGCAACAGGTAGAAGGCAAGAGGCAGCAGGAGAATGGAGGGCCTGGAGGTTAGTGCCACCATACCACAGAATGATTGTGCCCATGGGCAACCACAGGGTTCACTCACCCGAGCCCCCACTTTTGTGGGGACCTGGTCCCATAACCCTTCGCTCAACATGAGGCAATTCAGGACCCTCACCCCGGGACGGAGTCTTAAGCCCAGTGAGGAGGGCCCCGGGTTGATGGCCTCAGCCCTGCAGCGGGTAAGAGTGAAAATTGCTGACCAATGAGGACAAATTGAGAAAAGCTTAGTCAGCCCATGGCCAGCGAGGGATGGGGGCTTCACTGCCCCTCTCATCCTGAAGCAGGCCAGTCCGGTTCCAGCAAGATGCGGACTGAAGAGACAGGCTGGTTCCCTGGGAGGAGCTCCATCCCTGTCAGAGATGGTGCCCTGGGCTTCCTGGGTTCTCCAGTAATGGCCATTGCCAGGTAGAACAATGCCCAGAGGACTAGGAGGCACGCAGTGGTGTCAGTGTCCCTGCCGCCCCCTTGCCTCTTTTGTCCCAGTGAGTTCCCAGAGCCTGACCCAGATCTAGACCCAGGCTGCCCACATTATTTTGAGGCTCAGTGGAAAAGGAAAACCAAGGTCTGATTCCTTGAAAGAGATTAAGAGATTCCAGAGAGCGATAGCAGAACGTGATTCCACATTGGAGCTCTTCTGAGGTTGGGTGGGACTGCATAGGTCACATATCCAGGACTTGGCCCGGTTTCTCACACAGGTCAGTCGGGTGCGTGTACCAGTTGGGGGCCTGTGGTGTGATTTCTTCTGTTTGAAGTAAGGGCCCACTCTGGGCCGCAGTGACTGACCTTATGTGATTCTGACTTCACCGGGCCCCAATGATTAATTTGAACATTCACGCATGCGCCACACACACAAACACACAGAGTAATGGAGTGTTCTTCCCTATCTCTGTGTGGGTCCATGGTTGGGATGGAGGGAGGGATAAGAGGTGTGTGGGATTGTAGGCTCCTGGTGTGATGAGTGGTACTCAATGTGACCAGAACCGTCCAGGCCACCACCCACATGCTCTAGACAATACGCCTTTTCCAGGATCGGGGTGGGCGGGGGGCAATTACCATAAGCCACAGGTGTGAGTTTGAGCACTGTAGTGCAGAGGGTACTTGATATGGCAGCTCCCTGGGAGAGGAGTGAGGAGCCTTCAGGGACGTGGTGGTTGGCCTGCCTCCACCTCCCCGCCTTCCAGCCTTGCAGGGTGCTCCCCCTTCTGCCTCCCTTTCCCCGAATGGGCCACACCAGGGTCCAAGACTCCACACTCTCTGTGGGGCTGGGCTAAGAGCACGGGAGGAAGGGAGAAGGGGAGTAGACAGATTGTCTGGAAGCAGAGCGGAAGATGGCCTCAGAAATGGCTGGCAAGTGTGGGCCCCACTGGAGGGTTGGCTGGGCCCATGTGGAGACCACGCCTCCTCACTCTCTGTGTCAAGAGAAGACCAAGTCAGACCTCCCTCCATCCCCAGCCTGTGACCTTCCAGGGGACCCTCACCACAGAGGTTGACGTTTTCTCTTGGCAAAGTGTTTTCAGAGACCCTCTGATGTGGCAGGTCTGTGGCTGTGGTACACAAGGCACCTGAACCTACCTACAGCCTTCTCCACATCTGAGGACTTTGGAGTCCTTCTGCACTTGTCCACACACTAGTATTGCTCTGCTGGTTTCCAGTTATCCATGGTTATGTGGAATGCTGCTCTGAATGTTCACCTACGATCTCTTTTGGGAGCCCATGTTTCCATCCATCAGGCAGCCCCGAAAGGAGGGGCTTATTAGGCCCAGCGAAAGGGTGAGAAATGTGAGGCTCTGAGAGGGAAGACAGGGTGGCAGAGTCATAGTACCAGCAAGTGACAGCACAGGGACTCAAACCCTACACCCACTGAGGACAAAGTGTGTGTTAGTCAGCTCTTTGTTGTTGTCAACAAAACACCTGAGAAGAAGTGAAAGGAAGAAATGTTGTTCAGAGGCTAAGTCAATGGTCAGATTACTACATTGCTCTGGGCCTGAGGTGAGGAATGACATCATGGTGGAAGGGCATGGAGCAGAAAAGCAGTTCAGGTCTCAGCACCCAGGAAGGAGAGGGAGAAGGAGAGGAGCCAGGTGCAATAGAGTAAGAGGGTCATGCCGCCAGTGACCTACTCCCCCCCAGCCATGCCTCACTTGCCTACATGTAGCACCCAGTAGTCCATTCAAACTATTAATCCATCAAATGGATTAATCCACTGAAGAGGCTACAGCTTTCATCATCCATTCTTTCACTTTCAAACACTGCGACATTGCCTAACACATGAGCACTCTGGGGACATTTAGAGGGTGCTGGAGACTCAACCCAGGGGTTCTATGTACCCAATCTTTTGGTAATTGTTTATGTTGAGGCAGGATCTTTCTGTATTACTGAGGGTCTCGCCACTTTGTTCAGGCTGGCCTCAAAGTTGCAATCCTCCTGTCTCCGCCTCCTGAGTCCTTGGGAGTACAGGCCTGCGCCACTGGTTCCCGATTTTGAACGGGAGCCATTTTAAAATGCAATCCATAACAAGTCACCAGCGCTGCTCTTTGCAGTCCATTGCTCCTGACACTAAGGGGCTCCTATGTCCCTGGGCAACACGTCCCCCTGTTCTGCACTGTCTCATCACACCCAGCCTCCGACTCATCCAGCCACACACACCCAATCCACTGCACCCTCACTGATGCTCTGGGCAGCTGTCCACCCTCACTGTCCACGTGAGAAAAGTAGAACCATAGAAGGGAGGTGACTTGCCTGAGTGCTCAGACCCAGCTCAGACACTGCCTCAGTGACTGTCTTTGGTCCAGTCTCTTCTCCTGGCCCTTTCCATATCCTTTCCCACGTACGTGTGTGTGCCAAGTCACCTTTATTCGAATGCTTTGCCCTTGACTATTGGGTTTTCTGCTTCATCAATGGTTGACGAGGGCCTTACATATGCTGCAGTCTTTGTCCTTGACTGGTGTCCCTTTCGCAGACATTTTCTCACAGTCTACAGCTTGCCTTTCCATTCTGCTAAGGGCAAAGGGCACAGTTGCTGAGTTTGGTGAAATCTCGGTAACCTCTCTTGTGTGTGTGGCCTCTATGACTTTCTGTGCGTTGGAAGTGAGTCTTTGGCCCACACCACGTGCGCCAAGACCTAATCCTACATTCCTTCCAGACGTTTTTGATTTTAACTTCTTTGTTTACATTGAGAGTCTCAACAAATTTAATGAGTCTGAAACCATGCGAGGTCTCATTTCTGACCTCCGTGGAAAGAAACCAGAAACCCATTCCAGAAGGGTAATTGGAAAATTAACAAAATTGTGGAAATTGAACAGGACCCTGTCAACTCACCCCCGGGTCAAGGAGGAAACCACAAGGGAACTTAGAAAATATCTCCAGACAGATGAAAGCAAAAGCCCAACAGACCACACTTTACGAGGTACAAGGAATGCGGCACTAAGGGGGCAGCTGAGAGCAGTAAATGCTTACATTTGCAAAGAAAAATGATCTCAGCTCAACAAGCTCATTTTATGTGTCAAGAACTACATAAGGATGAAAACCTTAAACCCGGGATGGCCCAGGGAAGAAAGGAGTGAAGATTCAAGCAGGAAGAAATGAAGGCGAGAACAGAAAAACTGTAGCAGAAATCAGTGAAATAAAGAGCTGCTGTTTGGAACAAAAACCAACAACACAATGGGCCGGCTCTTCAGTAGATTAACTAGGAAAAAAATAAACAAGACTCAATTAACTAAATTCAGAATGAGAATCACGGAATTACAGCGGACACTGCCCAAATAAAAGAGATGACACTTCTACCATCAAATTACACCCACGAACTCAGATAACAGTGAGGGAATGGAGAAAATGAATTCTGAGAAACACACAACCTACCAAGAGTGATTCGTGAAGAAAAGAGAAATCAGAAGGGACCTAACCCACCGAGGAGAACAAATCCTAATCACAAAGCAACCTATGGAGAAAAACCCGAGACCAGATGGCTCCCCTGAAGAATTCGACAAAACATGTAACAAATTGGCAATTATGAATGCCGGTCTCTTCCAATAATAGAGAAGGCGGGAATGCTTGAGATTCATTTCAAGGGGCCAGCATCACCCTGATACCCAGCCAGACAAAGAGAACACAAGGGAAGAAAACAAGAAGCAAATACCCTGCAAGAACATTGATACAAAAATATTAAACAAAAACTAGCAGCACATTTAGAGCCCACAAACAAGTGGGATTTCCTTGGAAAGCACATGGAAGATTGAACCAATGAAAACCAATATCATACACGGAATCAACAAAACGTAGGACGACAACCTGCTAATCACCTCAACCCAGGCAGTAAGAGCATCTAACAAAATCAGCACCCTTTCAGGATAAAAACACTCAACATAAGGGAACATAAAGAAGGGTCCCTCCAAACAGTAGAAATCCATTGATAAAATCCTCACTGTGTACATCAGATCCAAGAGTGAAAGAGGTAAAGATTTTCCGTTTAGGCCAGGGACATGGCACGAGTGCCTGCTTTTGCCACTTCTTCACACGGTGTTTATTAGACCTTCCAGCAAGAGCAATCCCAAAAATAAAAGATAGAAATGTTACCCTCAACGTGTTCATGAGCAAGGAAATACCCTTCAACCTGGTCCATACGTCTCAGAAGTGTCATGGGTTAACAGACAAAATATTTCAAACTGAATATGAATAAGAAGGATACTGAATAAAATGTCAGTATTGCATGAAAAAAGGAAGCAGAGCATGAACGAGTCAGACATCCTTGTCATGACTGAGCATAAGAAAAGATATCACCGAAAGGGATCAGAAGAAATTGAGTAAGGATGAAAGTAATAACAGTTCAGATAAAGCGCAAGAGCCCAAATCAGTTCCCAGTGACTCCACGGACACTGGCCTCCTCCAAAAGGGGCCTCCACAAAAGAGAGAAATCACGAATGACCAATGCCTGGAATGAACTGGCAGATGTGGCTCTCACCAATAACATGTTAAGAGGATCCTTAGTCCTGGACTGGGGTGTGGCTCAGTGGTAGAGCACTCGCCTAGCATGTGTGAGACATTGGGTTTGATTCCCAACACCACAGATAAATAAAGTCCATTGACAACTAGAAAAATATTTTTTAAAAAGAAGATCATTAGTCTAAATCTTTCTCTTTCTTCTTTTTAAATACTTTTCTAGTTGTTCATGGCCCTTTATTTAATTAATCTAAATATGTGGTGCTGGGAATCGAACGCAGTGCCTCGCTCATGGTAGGCGCGCATCCTGTCACTGATCCACAACGCCAGTCCAACGCTCAGGAGTTCAAGATGTGGAGAGCAGATTCAGCTTTCAAGAAAATACACCAAAGTGACAAAACACAAGCAAACAGAACATTACAATTGTCCAAAAAGCACTGAATGTGTGAAGCATGATGAGAGCCACAGGCAGAACAACAACCCAAACCACCTCCAGACATGGATGGCTCCAAACATTATCCCACCACACACTTCAGGAAGAAGGAATGTGAATCGTACAACTTGCCAGAACATATCAAAGAGAGGAGACATTTCCCCTCTCCTTTTTTTATATTTATTTTTTAGTTGTAGTTGGACACAAAACCTTTATTTTATTCATATTTTTTTAAAGTGGTGCTGAGGATTGAACCCAGGGCCTCCCAGGTGCTAGGCAAACAATCTACTGCTGAACCACAAGGCTGGCCACATCCCTTCTCCTCATAAATACACGTCACATGATACACACATCCTATCTTTTACAGAAGCATCCTGGGAAGAGTCTTGAGTGAAATTTTGCCAATGCAAAGCCAGCACTACATCTTTAAAGAAAAATGCCACCAGGAAATCTAGTACATGCCGCCAATGAGGCGGTTCAGCCCTTGAAAAATCAATGTATCTCACAAAAGTCATGTAGGAAGCAGAAGAAAGCAGAAGAGCCTATAGGAACAGCAAGGAATTGCCTTTTAAAAAGTGAACATCCATTCATGATAAAACCTCTCAGCAAACTAGGATGAAGAGACAAGTCTCTTAATCCAATCAGAGTGTCTCAGAACCCGCAAATCCTTCACACTGAACACTGAGACGTTGCAAGCTTTCCGTGTGACCTCAGAAAAGCATCTGGATATTTCCACCTTCAACACACACCATGCAATCAGGGCAGACAGCGATGTAAGTGACCCTGGGAGTGAGACTTCAACACCCACTCACTCAAGCGGAGGATGTGCGTCACCACAGCAACAGCCCTAAAGCTCCAGCACTGGGAAATACTGAGATGCCACTCAGAAATAGAACTATTCACTCCACTCTGCAGCGTCTATGACGTTGAAACTCTCTCCTCAGTAATGAAAACAAATGAAGTACGGCTCCCCATGACGGCACAAATGCGCAGTGATAAATGGGAACATGATATTTCCACAATGAAGCCACATTATAAACAGAGGTACCATCAGGATTGGAGCGATTTGGAGCAATGAGTTTCAGAGAGGCAGAACTGACTCAAGTGTTAGAAGTCAAAGGAGCGATCCCACTTGTTGGCTGGTGGTGACCTAGGGGAGACAGGAGCCCAGCTTTCCATTGCAGGAGACACTGGGTTTCTTGATGCTGAGGGACATCACTGTGATGTTGCCATGTCACAATTTACCACATGGTGCCTTTGTGTTTTGTGCAAATCTGTTTGGAGTCACATTCCATTAAAATCTACAGAAAGATAGTAAGTGAATAGAAACCCAGGAGTGTCAAAAAGCATACTCTCTGACCACAGTGCCATGTATTTAGCAATCAGTAACAAAGGTCAGTATAGAAGATCCCCCATAGATTTTTATTTGGGGAGATATTCTCCTCCTAGTTTCAAGGAGATGAGAAATGTTTTCAACTCAGTGATAATCACCTTTTGAGAGGCCTTTGTCTACCAATATAAATAAGTCTCCTGTCTTGGGAAGGCTCCTTTACTCAGGGAAGGATCTCCTACATCTGTGGGACCAGACAAGACGCTGGCAATCTGGACACCAAGATCCTGATGAGTCCTGAGACTGAAGAACTCTGTGGACATCAACTTATTCCCTGTGTTGGGTTTGGTTGTATGGGTAAGCTTTGAACTGAACCTGAAATGACAAAGTCTATAATTCTGCCAAGTCATCCTCTGCAGAGGGCAAATATTTCCTCCAACTCCCAGAGCTCAGGGAGAGAGATTTCCCAAGCTGAGAAGTTGAGAGGAGATGCTGGTATGCCTGGAATCTGCTCCAAATTTCCCTCTAGAGCACTCTTGCAATTACAGCCCCCACCACTACTCAAATAGGGGAATGCAGCCCTCCACACCTGGTGACAGGTTTCAGTCCTGATGGGCTTTCCTTACTGCTAGTTTGAGTCCCAGCTCCCTTTTATGAGCTAAGCACATGTCACTCATCTCTCTCTTGTCCACCTCCTGGCAATTGATTTCTACTCTCTGTTGCCTAGCCCCTTTGTCTTTGTGGGGCTGAGCCTTACAAAAAAGATGCAGGCAGTTGAGGGGGAGGAGAGGAAGAGAGAAGAAGTGAGTTGGGAAAGAGCATGTTTGGATAAGTCCATGCTCACAGGTGCCTCTGGGGACCTGGTAACAGGAATAAGGTCCCAAGGAAATGTGGGAACAGCTCCTCACCCATTTTCGGTCCGTTGGTAAAAGAGATTGTAGGAAGTGGGAAATGGGTGGACTTTACGGTCACACCTCAACTAATGAAAGTCAGGACTCTGTGAACTAGAGTCCACTACCCTGCAACAATGCAAGAGGACAGTTGACCAAGGTAAAAAGGAGGCATAAGGACGAACGTGCATGTCATTGTCTTCACTGAGCCCACCCCGCTGTGGAAATTACTTCTCCCATTATTCACCCTCACGGCTCCCTGTCATGTTGCACCATATCACTTATGGTAATGTGTAAGGGAACAATTATGTCTGTGATTGATTTGATGAAGCACTGCCCCAGTGGGCTGCACATTCGTGGCCCATATTAGGCCCATGGTGCCCAAATGAATGAATTATTATTCCCTTCATAAGGGGCAGGGTACCAAGAGTGGGAGGGGGCTGATGAGAACAAAAGGCATAGCCTGAAGGGGGAGGGGAAACTGGGGTCCAATTGAGCACAATAATGAGAAAGAAAGCCAAAGGGCGGGGAGGGATGGGGGAAACAGGAAGGACAAACTGAAGGGCCTTGTAGGGAGGAGAGAGGGAGTGGGTAGAGAGGAAAGAGGAGGGGCCATGATGGGTGGAGAGGTCAGGCAGGAAGAGAGGACAGTGGAAAGGGCTTGAGAGGAACTGAATGGGGAGCAAAGGGGAAAGACAGTCTGAGGGGTCCCTTCCAAGGGGTCGTAAATGAGCACCGAGAAATAGCAGAGTCAGGAAAAGGGAGCTGTGATGTTTACAGGATGAGGAGAAACCATCTCCCAGGTCTGGGGTATCCTTCCTTGCCTGCAAAAACAGGAGGCTACATTTCAGCTCTGCCTGGGGCTCCTCCTAGCCACCCTCTCTGAGGGAAGAGATGCAGAAGTCAAGATTGAGAGGCACACGCAGTGCCTCTTCCCTCTTGCATGTGACATATCAGGGCCTTCCATGTCAACAGGTCCACCTTCCTTACCTCCAGACTACGTCTGCCCAGGCCAAGCTCGGCACCCAATCCTTCCTTCCTCTGCGCGATATGGTGCCAGCAAGCAACCCTCACTGAACAACTCCCCTTCCTGGGCGCCCAGCAACATGTATTTTGTGTAAAGTCCCACCCTTTGCGTGGTCCTCTCTCAGCTTCACTCACAAGAAAGCCATGGGCCAGCCAGAGTGATTCACCATTTCGATCTGCTCAGGAGGAAGCTGGGGTGGGGCGGGGAGGGGGTGCATGTAATAATAGTCTCCGGGATCAATATATCTGTGGAAATTGCAAATTCTTTCAATGGCGCGCTTTGCTAAAATCTCTGCTCCCAAGGGCCTTCATTTCAAGGACCAGCTCTGCTTCCCTCCCACAGCCCAATGAATGCATCAGACACTCAGCTTCCGTTCCCATGGCAACCGGGCTAATGGTCTAGGGACTAAGGATGAGACAAAGGGAAATGCAGAGAAATGTGCTTGCTCTCTGTTCCTCTGAGGTGCACAAGCCCCTATTCACAGATGAAAAAGGACATTCTATTTAGTTCTACCCTGCCCTCCCCTCACAGCTTGTTGGAGGAGGATAGAAAGGTACGGGGATCCAAGATGTGTTTTGCACCCCCACACTGCACTGGCGTGGTTTCCAGACCGAGGCTTCCTTGTCCTTAAGCCAACTGTTTACCACCAATTTGTTTCACCCCTGTAACAGGCCTTTTCCCTTTCCCTTTCTCATTCCCAGGCTATGGCCTCAGCCTGCATTCTGGATCACCTTGTCCTCAGGATAAGAAGAGCCCACCTGGAGGATACTGGCCCCTCCACCAGCACCTCTTGGGTGTCAAAACCCCAGACCATCTCAATCACGTTGCGGGGAAATGCTGATTTCTGTAGCCCCTCAGAAATATTCCCTATTTCCCTGAAGACTCAGACCAGGGAACAGGAACCCTTAATTTCCCTCCTTCCTAGGCTGCTAGCCCCTAGTGAAGTTCACTTTCTTCTTCCCAGGACTCACCTCTCTGGTAAGGAATTTCTCTGTGGCTACTTTCCTCACCTCAATTCAGTCATCCTCTAACCCATGCAGTGCTTAGTAAGGCATGTCCTACCAGAGCATTCCTGCTCCCCCAACTCTGCTTCTCCTTCTCCAAACCCTCTTTCTTCTGCATATGGTAGAGGTTACAGCATCTTCCATTTCATGACAGGAAAGTGAGACCCAGTGCAATTTCAAAGTGCTGTCTGCAGAACAGTTCCAGAATCTTCACTAGCAGAGCCACACAGGAAAGTCCACTCCCTCCTCTCCTGTGTAACCTGAGAGACCTCTGTCCAGACCAAGGGACCAGTCTGCCCTTTCCACCCAGACTTTGGGGAGCCTGAGGGGAGGGACTTTTCTGGTAACTTTCTGCTTTCTGCAAACAGACCAACTGATCCAGGGCCTGTTCCCTGCTCCCTTCTCCTTCCTGAATAGAGAACTACCTCCTGTGTGTTTGCTCCATGTTTCTAAGGCTGGACACACACAGTTGCAGGAAGGAAATGCGGGGGTCCCACAGCATGAAGTTGTCACTGATGGAAACACACTAGCTGGGCATATGTCAATGACTTCTCCTCCCTTCTCTCTCATTACTCCAGTGTGTTCTGGAAGTCCATTTGTGCTGCCACACTCTTATTGACTGAGATCTAGCCTTCTCCCACTTTCCTTCACCTGGATCCCTATGCTCCCAAATCGCTGACAACTCCACCTTCTCTCTAGCTGATCAACACTCACATATAGCCATGCCCCAAAGTGCAAAGTCCCACACAGAGGTTGGTTATCTTCCTGACCACCAGGGTGCCTCTGGGTCTTCCAGTCTGTGTTTGGAAAGTAGTTTTCCACATATCCACTCTTGGTTCTCTAACTCTTATGGATTCCTCTATGCTTTCCACCCTTCAGAGGGGAACCAAGATCCACATGGCCACTCTTCTGTGTCTAGATGCCAAGGATGTTCCCTTTGGAGAAGTACCAAAATGGAAGGTTAATGTAAGGAATGCAGTGCTTACATGGATGCTCTGCTCCTCCAATCCCACCAAACACCCCTCCCACGACAGTAGACTTCATGTGAGCAAAAGAGTTTAAGGAACAGTGAAAAGGGACCAGTGGGAATTAGAGTGTGGAACAAATCTATTGGAAGCACATGGCTATGAATGATTGTTACCACACTTCCCATCTCTTGCCTGCCACAGGAAACTTTAGACCTTCTGCGAGATTCCACTTTGAATTGATCCCTGTTCACAGCTTTTCTCCTCTGCCTTAAGGACTGCCCCTATATCTCTCTGCAAAGGAGAAAGACCCCTCCATTAATCTTTTTTTTCCTTAACATTTGTGGGTATCCACATTGCTGTCTCATTCTGAAAATTGGATTCCCCCCCCAAATTCCATAAAGTATGAGTGGCACAGAATATTCCCTCCCCAATACATTTGTCAACTCTCAATTTGTCCACCATCTACATCCATGTGCATTACTCAGTCTGGATGTCCTAGTCCTCAAACCTCATTCTCTCATCTTCTGGACATCTTCGCTTTGCCCATACCTTATTATCAATCAGGCCATCCATGAAGATGTAGATTATCAGCATATCTTTCACTACGAACCAAGAGTATGAAGCAAGATTTTGATGGATCATAATGTTTAACAAATCTGTGTCTCAATGTGATGTAATGTTTAGCTCTCACTGTGTAAAATTTTCGCTTAATGATATGCGCTGTCTCCCTTGAATCACCAAATTCTCCTGCTGTGTTGGTGATTTCCAGCAACATACAATTATGCTCTGCTATCCTCCATTTTTATTAATACCTTCCCCTGATCTGCATGTCACTATTAGCTATCGTTCCATATATCTGCTGCCCTTCATTGCAAAAGTTTTCTGATCAGTTTTTTAAGGAGTAATCAGGACTGCCTCATCTCTTTCTATATCTCCAATGTTGCCCTTCACCTTCTGTTGTCTAGCCCTGCGTTCTCCATGTTCTCTGATAACGTTCATCTTGCAGAGTCAAGATGTCATTTCTCTCTCCTGCTTGGCCTCCCAGTAGCATTGGATATGTTCGCCCCATCTCTGCCTTGGAATGTTCTGTATCCCAAGAGTACGTCTTCTGCTGCTTTTCTTGCTCCAACTCCTCGACATGTGCATTTGCTCCCCGTCATGGCTTTGAGCTCTCATTTCCTCCTTTTCTACCTTTTTTTTTCCTAAGAAATGCCTGCATCTACCTGCCTCTACCACCTCCTATATCAATCAAATCTTTGGTTTAAAAAAAAAAAAACAACAACAGAAAAAGACTCAGGATTCCCAGCCTCAAATAAATAATATGCAAGAGTGTCACATTGCACATGCCATCCACAAAGGGCTATGTGACTAGCAGGGTTCCTGGAAGTTTGAGAGCTGAAAACAATCATGAAGATCATGCCTGAGAAATATGACATCATTGTTTTCCAACATTTTTTCTCTGGCAGAAGTAGTTTTTATTATCTCCTACCGCAATTAATTTTCTAATAGAATTCTCTATATTTATCTTACAAGGTAAGATTTTCAAAGATATTCTGTAACTTGCATGCTGGTATGTTTGCCTGTATATATGTACACCAATTTAGGGATGAATTATGATCAATTTGGAATCCTTTAGAGTTTTTCTCCTTCTTTAAAATAAATAGCTTTAGTGACATATAATTCATGTATCAGAAAACTGACCTTTTGTGTACAGTGCAGTGATTTTAGGCTCATCAATGAGTTATACAAATCCCATTGTGTATGTCATCTTTACACTATGTTGATTATTTCATTTGTTTTGTGGAAACGTTTGTATCCTGGGATGCAGGTTGAACCTAGGGCTTCACACATGCCAGGGAAGGACTCTACCTCTCAGTTCCACCACAGAGCTTTTCAATTTAACATGTTTCCTACTTGTCTAATTTTGTTTTTCTTATTTGTGCTTCTCTGTCATATCCAAGAATTCATTGTCAAGTCCGATGTTGTGAAACTTTTCACCTGTTTTCTTCTAGGAGTTTTTTTGGAAGGAAATATTTACAAACGATTTATGTAATAAGGGATTACTATCCATAATTAATGAGAACTACTGCAATTCGATAGCAAAAAAATGATTTGTAAATGGGTAAAGGACATGAATAAACATTTAACCAAAGAAGACATATTAAAAGAAGAAAATACATTAACAGGTGCTTGCTATTTGAATTATGTTATATGCATATATGAATGTCACCATGAAACCCATAATTATGTGTAATTATAGTGCACTAATAAAAACTTTTAAGGAAACAAAAGTAGAAGTACTATAGGACCCAGCTATATATTTGGGGGTATAATCCAAAGGAAATGATCATAAACACTAAAGAAAAAACTCACATACACATGTTTCAAGGCATTATTCATAATAATCAAGATGTGGAATCAGCCCAGGTACCCATCCACATATAAATGAATAAAAATATGGTATATAGACACAATGAACTATTATTTGGTCATAAAGAAGAACAAAGTCATGTCAGTTTCAGGAATATTCGTGGGACTAGAGGAAATGATCTTAAGGAAATAATCCAAACACAGAAAGACAAGTGTCATGTTTTCTTTCATCTGTGGAAACTTAAAAAAAAAAAAAAAAGATGACCTGTTAGAAAAAGTGGGACTTTCTGGGAAGGGAAAGTGGATAAGAATTAGGGGTAGAGAAGAAGGGCAAATGATGGCAAATGAGGTTAGCATGTAGGGTAGATTTTATGGAAGCATGATATATGCATGTATGATAATGTCACACTGAAACCCATTTAACTGTAGAATTAATATATATTAGCAATAATAATAAAAGGAAATGATACTCATTATGATTAAACATTACTCCAAAGAAGACATGTTAAAAGAAGGTGTATTAGCAGCTGCTCCTTATGCGAATTATGTTAAGTGCATACATAAATGTCACAAGGAACCTCACCATTATGTATCATCGTCAGGGAAGTGCAAATGGAAACCACAACAAGATAGCTGCTCATTGGAAAGAAGATGAGCATCATGAAAACTAAGTAAACATAACAAGTTTTGGAGAAATTGAAACTCTGGTACACTGTTGGTGGCAACATTAATGGCATAGACACTATGGGATACAGTGTGATGATTTCTCAAACAACTGAAAAGAGCAGTGCCATATTGTCTAGCAATCCCATTTTGGGGTATATTTCCAAAAGGATAGAAATAAGGACATTGAAGGGATGTATGTGCTCCCATCTTCCTTGGAGATTATTCCTAACAGCCAAGGTATAGAAACTGTATGCAACCATCCTAATGCCCCTAACCAGATGAATACTGTAGCATATACATGCACTGGGATATTTTTAATCTTTAAAAGGAAGGATATCCTGTCATGTGAGATTACAGAGATGAACACAGAGACACTATGCTAACTGGAATAAGCCAATTGCAGGATCATAAATACTACGTGATTCCACTTATTTGAGTTTTTAAAAATAGTCAAAACTTGTAGAAACAGAATGTCAGCTGTAGGTCTGCAGTGAGAAGGAAATAGTGAGTTGCTGTTCAATGAGTATAAACTCTCAGTTGTTCAAAATGAATGAGTTCTAGAGGTCTATGATTAGCTTGTCATTAGCAAAATTGTGTTTTGCATGTAAAACTTTGTTAAGAGGGTAAATTTCATGCTAGGTGTTCTTACCAGAATAAAAGAAATTAAGAGTTGTATGACCCTCACTCACCACAATGTTTGTATATATTTAAGTGACTTCAAATTCATTCCTTTCCTCTGGCCCTCAGAAACTCCAATCGATTCCCTTGTTCTCTGTGGGATTTGCATATAATAAATATTTCATATAGATCAGCTTGTATAATGAGTGACTGTTTTTCAATTGGCTTCTTTCACTAAGTGTCTTTTCCAAATTAGTTACTTTTGTAACTTGAATCCTTTAACAACATATCATATCATTCAGTCTATCATTCCTTTAACTGGTGAATGATATTACATTGTAAGGAAATACCACATTTTGTCTACCCATTCACCAGTTGATAGACATTTGGACTATTTCCATGTTTTATCATTTAGAATAAGGCTGTTTTGGACAGTATTAAACCGGATTTTGTGACATAATTTTTCTTTCACTTTGCATAGATATATCTAGAATAGAATTGTTACATCATAAACTTTCTGTTTAACTTGTTTAGGAACTGCTGAACTATTCCCCATGGTGACTGAATTATTGTACCATCACACAAGAAATGTATTCGAATTCCAATATTTCCACATCCATTGCAACGTTAGTTTTGGTACATCTTTTATTTCAGCCAACCTAGTGAGAGAAAAGTGGTATCTTGGCTTTTTATTTGCATTACCCTAATGACTAATGATATTGAGTATCTTTTGTTGTACTTATTGGTTGCTTGAAAATTGTCTTTGGCTAAATGTCTATTAAAGTACCTTGCCCATTTTCATTTGGACTATTTGTCTATTTATTATTCAGTTATAAGTGCTCTTTACATATTGTGAATAAAACCCTATCAGATATATGATTTGTTAATATTTTCCCATCCTATGTTTCTTTGCAATTAAAGGTGGGCTTTCAAAATAGTTTTTCATTTTAATGAAGTACAATTTGCAGTGTTTTATGTTCACTTGTGATTTGAGTGCCACATCTAAGAAATTGTTGCCAATTTCGAGGACCTTAAGATTTACCCCAAAGTTTTCTCCTACGTACTTGATAGACTTTCCTCTTAGATTTATATCTATCATGGATTGTGTGTTCATTTTTAGGCACAGTGAGTGATGGTGGGGGTCCAACTTTGTTCTTTTGCACACACTCACAGCCAGTTGTCTTAGCAGAATTAATTGAAAACATTACTATTGATGCATTTGAGTTGTCTCGATGTGATTGGCAAAATCCATCTGAGTTTCAATTTAACGATTTATTTCTGGAATTTCTATTTTTTTTTTTACATTGACACATATACCTATATTCATTACAGTAGTACAACACCTTGTATATTGTAGTTTAGCAGTAAATTTTGAAATCAGGAAATGTTAAATACTCCATCTTTGTTCAGTTGAAGATGGCTTTTCTTGCATTGTCATAGGAATTTTAGAACCACCTTGTCAATTTTAGCAAAAGAAGACGGTCGGATTTTTAATAAAGATGAGATTGCACTGTGGATCTATTTGTGAAGTAATAACATTTTAACTTCAGACAGTCTTCCCATACATGAGTAATGGATGCCTTTACAGTTTTTGAGATGTCTAACTCCTTTCAACAGTATTTTGTAGTTTGAGCCTAAATGTATTGTACTTTCAATAAAGTAATTAACAGGTGTTTACAAGTTTTTTTCTTTCCTTAGATGAAATTGTTTCATAAATTTTGTGTTGGGATTATTCATTTCTAGTGTTCAGAAACCCCATTGCATTTTATGTGTTTCAACCAAGCTAAACTCAATGATGATATTTTTTTCTCTTCTGGCATTCATACAGTTCTCTATGTACAAGATCATGTCAGCTGTGAATAGAGACAGTTCTGCTTTCTTCCTGGTTTGGAGGTCTCTTCCTTGTCTAAATGTAAAGGTAGATGCTCCAGTACAATTTTGAATAGAAATGGTGAGAGTATACATTGTTGCTTGGTTGCTTGTGGAGTGTGAGGTTTTTCAGCCTTTCACTGACAAGAGTAAAGACGGATGTGCATTTTTGGAAGTCTCTTCATTAAAGAAGGAAGTGTCCTTCTTTTCCTAGTTCCTTCATTATTTTTGAATTATGAACTTTTTATTACTCAAATGTGTTTCTCATCTCGTTGAAGTAATAATATGAGTTAATGTGCTGAATTACATTGATTGATATTTATATGTTGAACCATATAAACCTTATATTTTTATTTCCAGTGTAAATCTGCTTGATCTTTCTGTATAATGTGTTGCATGTGTTGTTGGTGGTGTTGGATTTAATACATGTGTAATGTGTGGGGCATTTTTTGGTGTCTGTATTCATGAGGGATATGATCTGATTTTTTTACTTTTACTCTTGATTACTTTTCTAGTTTTGGAATGTGGTTAAATCTAGGCTCATAACATTAGGAAGTGTCTTCCTGTCTTCTATTTGTGGCAATCCTTTGAAGTTTGGGTGCTAAATCTTCTTTGAGTATCTAGTACAGTTTACCAGTTATGCCTGAGTCTCTCTTTGTGGTAATACATTTGCTAATGTCAGCAACAGATGTACAACCTGAAGGTAAATGCCCGGTGTCTACTTTGACATATACAGCGATAATTGCCACTTATACATAAATGGTGCAGTCAGCATTGTACAATAGCAGCAACAATAAAACACCAGAACTACATGAGGTGTTTAACAGCAGGTATCTGCTATGCTGTCCAGTGTATTAATAATCACAACTTGGATGTTATTTTTTAATTTATTGGTTCTTTTTGTTGTGCATGACAGCAGAATCCATTCTGACATAACTATATAAGCATGGGATATATCTTATTGCAGTTTGGATCCCATTCTTGTGGATGTACATCATAGTGGCATTCCCTGTGTTGTTTTCTTATGTATTATTCAATGTCTTTTTTCAGATTGTTTGTGTCTCCTTGACGCAGCTACACTAGTTTGTGTCTTTCTGAACATTTGCCCATTTCAACAAGGCTATCTATTCGGATGACATGAAATTGTTCATTTTCTCTTAATCTGTTTATTTATTTAAGGCTGTGATAATGTTCTATCTTTCATTTCTGAGGTATTTTTAAAATTATTTTTATATTTTCTAGATTCGTCCCTGATCTAACCAAAGGTTAGTGAATGTTTCTGATTTTTCAAAGAACCACCTCTTTTTTGTTGTAGTTGTTGTTGATATTCTCTATTACTCTTTTAAATATTAATTTTTGGTTATAGGTGGACATAATATCTTTATTTTGTATTTATATGGTGCTGAGTATTGATCCCAGTGCCTCATGTATGCTAAGGGAGCGCTCAACTTCTGAGCCACAACCCCAGCCCCAATTTTATCTATTATTTTTATTTACTTTCCCTTTAGAGTCATTTTAGCCTCTCTTATTTCCTTCCTTCTTTTTGTTTTGGCTTAGTTTATCCTTCTTTTTCCAAAGTCGCCACATGAAAATGAGGATGATTAAGGAATTGCTTTCTTATTAATATGAGCATTTGCAACTATAAATTTGCTTCTAAGAACTGCTTTAACCACATCCTGTAAAGTGTGAGATCTTGTGCTTATTCCACTCATATAAAAATATTTTCTAGGTAATCATGCTTGTGCAAACCTGAGTCTTAGCTACCTGGGACTTTCAGGCAGGAGGAACACAATTTGAGGCTAGTTTGAGTAATTTAGTGAGGTTTGCCAATGAAATTATAAAAAGAGGCACTGAGGATGCAGCTCAGTGGTAGAGCACTAGCCTACCACATATGAAGCCCTGTGTACTTTCCCCAGCACCACACACATAAAAAATTAGGAATTTGGACTGTTGCTCAGTAGTAAAGCACTTGCCAAACACACACAAATCCCTGGATTTAATCCCCAATACCTTTATCAAAAAATATATCTAGTTTCCTTTGGAATTTCTTCTTTCAGCAATTCCACTTTTTAATTTTTTTATCTTTATTTTATTTTTTTTTTAATGTGGGGCTGAGGATCGAACCCAGTGCCCCTTGCATGTCAGGTAAGCGTGCTACCACTTGAACCCCATACCTAGCTCAGTAATTTCTTATTTAGAAGTAGGTTGTTTAATTTTCACATCCTTTTGAATTATCTGATTTCCTTTTGTTATTAATTTATAATTTCATTTCAATGTTTTTGAAACATCTAACTTGTATGATTTCAATTTTTTCAAAATTTATTCAAGTATATGTAATGACCTACCATATGATCTGTTCTGGAAGATAGATCATGCATGCTTGGTTGAGGTGAATGTGTATCCCTGCTGATTACAGGTGAAAATATTCTACAGATGTCTGTTGTTTATATATATGTATTTGTAAATGACCACAATACCTTGATTTTTATTATTTATTTATCTTTATGTGGTGCTGAGGATCAAGCCCAGTACCTCACACATGTGAGATTAGCTCTGTACCCCTGAGCCACAACCCCCTCCTTAGTTCTAGTGTTTTCTTTTGTCTGGTGGTGTAGCACGGTGCTAGAGTACTGGCCTAGCATCCATGAGGCCCTAGCTTTCATCTCCAGAGCAGATTCAGGTTTAATATAGACTTTTTTTAATGTAGTCTATTTTCTTGATATCTTTGGCCTATACATTCAATGTTATTGAAAATGAGATATTGAATTCTTTATTATTCTTTGTTTAATATATTAGTGGTACATAAATATTTATTTAATTAATTTATTTGTGTGTGGTGCTGAGAATTGAACCCAGTGCCTCACACATGCCACCAAGCATTCTACCACCCAGCAACGACCCCAACCCTGGATGCTCTATTATTCTTGAATCTCCTTTTTCTCCCTCAAATTGTGTCAGGTTTTGCTTCATGTATCATCATGCACTATTTTATTATCTATGCATACTCATTTTAATTAATGTGTCTTCTTGATACATTGAGCATTTTATCATGATCCAGTACCCTTCCTTGTATGTAAATATAATCTTGGCTTAGGATCTGTTTTTGAAGTGTACTTTGCTTCAATGCATACTAGTAGAGCCATTATAGTTCTCTTTTCATTATTGTTTGTAGAGTATAAATTCCCCATCATTTTGTTTTCAAGCTGTTTGTGTTTTTGACAGTGAAGTGTACCTCGTCCATATGCATATAAGTGAAACATTTAAAAAATCTATTCTCTGATTTTGATTTTGTTGAAAAAGTTCCCAAGTATATCCATAAATTGTATTATTCTGTAGTATGCTTTCCTCGTGTTGTCATTTTCTGACTTTGGTTTCTGGGAAATACTGGTCTTACAGAATGAACTCCATGAGCTTTAGCAAGTTGTGCAACTTTTCTAAACCTCAGAGCCTAATGTACACGTGAATGAGCTGAGTTTGCCAGGTTTTCATTTTTCTACATTGTGTCCTTTTGGTGGGGTACAGTCACCTGCAAAAGTATAATGAAGAGTGGACTGACAGTGAGGCTTGCACATGTTTTATCTACTTGGTTCATCTTTCAGAAACCTTCCTGTATATAACTGTCTCCTTTCTCATTGACATCTACCATAACAAACTCAAAAATGTTTGAGAAAGCTTTAGATCAAAGTTCTCCAAAAGTAAATTTTACAAGAGGTCCACAAGATGATTTTGGTATCCAAATGTTTTTCAGATGACATAGTTTAACTAATAAATAAATGTTATTTTGAAGGTTTTATTCTTTCTTCCACCCAATAGAAAGCATATTTAGTCTTCCAAGTAGATAACTAAATCCTTGAATGCAAAGATTGAAACATGGAAGAGGGAATTGAGACTTACCTGAGGTTTCAGTATTTTGTCAATCTCTAGAATTTAGTGATGAAAAAAATCTTTGGTGGGGGCTCTAGGATCAAGGATTATAGCTAAGAAATTACATCACACACATAAGGAATAGTCAGACTCTCTTATACCACAGGAACTCCCAATATGTTTTGAAAAATACAAAACACATGATGCTATTTAATGTAATAAAAGATGCTATAGAAATTGAAGAAGTTTCAACAAGCTACACTAGATATAGTCACTGCTATTGAAGGTTTCAGAGTCTGGTTGTGAGTATAGACCTCAAAACAATACTTACAATAGAGGTATGGGTAACATTTGATGAGAATAGACAGGAGGGAACAAATGGCTTCCTAAGGGAGCCTAGAACACTTGCATGAAATTTAAGGAATTATTTGTGGTTTTTCAGCTGTCTAACATGGGGGAACAACATTCCAGGAAGAAGAAATAGAATTCTCAAAAACTCAAGGGAACTTGATTGACAAATATTTACTGAGAACATTTTGTCCTTCAAATACCATGAAAGGTTCCGATGAAATTAACATGGCCTCTGTTCACATCACTGATGAATTCATGTGCCCTCAACTGGTAAGGAAAACTTTCACAAACCAGTTCTCATACTTTCAAAAGGCATAATTACCAGAGGATGCATGAGGAAGTCCATCTTGCTACATCATCAGTTCGACAGTCAGTACAATAGTATAATCACCATGATTCCTAGCTTTGTAGGTTCGGAAATTAGATTTTTTTTCTCTATACAACCAGAAGAAATTGGGCTACAAAGGACTGTGACAGATTAATAAAATCAAGCAAAATTATATCCATATGGTACACAAAATGAGTTCAGGTGGTACATTGAGTGAACCTTCATAAATGTTAGGGCTTCCTTAGTCATTTTTTAAAATGGTTTATCTTATTTAAATTTGTTTTCATGGTCAAGGGATGGATTTCCACTTATGATGATAATATAATGTTTCTTTTGAAAATATGTTCTTCATGTATTTTATATTAATTAGTTAAATGGAGAAATATTAGGCCTTCCAAACTCAATAAGGAGGATGTCAATGTGAGAAAGATGAGCAAAAGTATACAAATGCAAATGAGATGTTTTTGTAAATTTGAAGGAGTGCTATTACCATAGTTTGCTGTTGTTGTTGTTGTTTTGGTTTTTGTTGGTTGGTTGGTTGGTTTTTTACCATGTTGTCTTTAACAGCGAGAATGCTGGAGACACTTTGCCCTAATCCTATGTCCATCACTTCTGGCCACTTGACCTTAAAATAATTGCTTTTGTTTTATTAAATCCAAAAGCTTCCCCTGTGAAATTTGTATAGTTGTCAAACTCAAAAGGCAGTTGACATAATTAAAGGACAGCATCCCTGTAAAGTACTTAGTAAGATATCTTGAACACAGCAAGCGGTCAATAAATATAGCTATCAATATTGTCATTGTTAACATGACTTTGATCAACATATCTCAGGTCAATGCTCCTTCCTTTGTCGTAGTTAACCCAGGTCCCAGGAAGAATCTTGCATTGCAAGTCTGTTTTTAAGAAGGGGGAAGAGACTATGTCACAAGGACTAGCCTAGTAATTCTCATGGTTTTTCTTGCCACGTTTCCCTCCTTTTCCTGTTAGGATTGTTAAGGAGGTGGTCAGCTTTCTGAATTTCCTCTGAAGGATCATGGTTCACTTTAGATTCTGAAAGGATCTGCAGTTGATGTTGCACTTAGATATTTTGCAAAGTCTGTAAATTTCTCAGGTTTCACTGTGCTATGGCATCTCAGCCAAGTTACTGGGAATCATTGATAGAGCACTTGCCTGTTGCCAAGGAGAGCAGCATTCTGTTGGCAATGAAAGTGGCATGTGTCGGGATGAATGAGCCTGGTGTAGACTGTGTCACATGTTACAGTGGGCCAGCTGTTAAGGCTCCATCTTGTCCCCTCTACATTACGGGGCTTCTTCCCCATAACACGTATAAAAGAGATCCTCTCAATCCACAAAGAGATGTTTGGATGTTTGGACCTGTTCCAGCCCAGGCTTACAATGTGAGGCTGTTGTTCTGCATGTGAGAAAACCTAACATCCCCCTTACCAGGAAAGAGTTTGAATTTGGCAACTCAATTCCAGGCCCAGCAGAAAAAATACTAGAGGCAGAGGGGAAAGAGGAACAACACTGGGAGTGGGGAGGGCCCCATTCTCCTTCCCCTTAACACACAGGATCATATTCTCTCTCCCTCTCTCTGCTATAAAGTGAATTTGGAAAATATCTAAAAAGTCTGATTATTATTGCATTGTACACTATACAAAACAGAGGAAGCTATTTTCAAAATTCCTAAGTATGAAAGAAATTTGTGCATCGAAAATGATTACAAGGGCTGGGCTGGGTATCAGTGATAGAGCACTCGCCTGGCACACATGGAGCACTGGGTTTGATCCTCAGCAGCACATACAATTAAATAAATAAAAATAAATGCATTCTGTCCAACTACAGCTAAAAATATATTTTAAAAAATAATTATAAGGGCTGGGCCTGGGGCTTAGTGATAGAGCTCTCACCTGGCACATGTGAGGCACTGGGTTTGATCCTAAGCACCACATAAAAGTAAAATAAAGGTATTTTGTCCACCTACAAGTAAAAAAAAAATGATTACGAGGGGCTGGGGCGGTAGCAAAGTGGGAAAGCATATGCCTAGCAGGTGTGAGGCATTGGGTTCGAACCTACCACCACAAAAAAAAGCAGATAATTAAATGTATTGTGTTCATCGACAACAAAAATATTTTATAAAAAATGATTACAAGGACTATGATATGGCTCAGTAGTAGGGTGTTCACTTGGCAGGCATGAAGCCCAAGAATTGATGCAAAACATTGGAAGAAAAAAAATTACAAATACCAGTGGAGTGGTATTCTGGGTTTGACTTCCAGCTCCACCACAGGCTCTGTGACCTTGAGGAACATTTCACAAAGTTGTCTTTGATTCTGAGAGATTAGTAGTAATAGTTGTTTTGAAAATGGCAGAAGAAGGGAACATTGGGAATATGCTTCCAGGCAGTATGCATGGAAAACATTGGTTTTATTTCATGGGTTTTATTTCTCTGAAAGATCACAATTTTGAGTTGCCTGTTGTCCAATGCCCCCAAACAGTCTCTTAATGAATTCTGTAGTTTTATAGTTGTTTGTACTGGAAGTGCATATCAGGGGGCCACTCTGTCATAGCTCAGCTCAGCTAAAATAACTTGTTTTCCAAATCTCAGGCACCATTCTAGGAGAGGCAGAAATTTCATCTCCAACTGGGTTTGATAGTTTGTGTTCCTTTTTTCAGAACACATATCAGTTCAGAGAAAATGTGGAACCTATAAACTCTGACTCATTTCCAGGAAAAGGTTTTTGAACATCGCCTGTCAGAGAAACAGTCTATGAGTCCATAAAATGAATCTTGGGAAGGAAGGGGCCACATAGAGCCTTCACTGGCTCATAAACAACCTCCACATGTGAGGGACTGGGGGTTACCTCTCTTTTCTCTTTCCCCAAGGAACTGAATGCCTGGCTGACTAAGAAACTGACTTCACAGTGCAAATGAGGAGCAGAAAAAAGGAATGATGGAAGGAAAAGCTGGTCAATGTTGCTAAATACTGCCCTGCCCAAGTTCTCAAATTCCCTGCATCTTATGCACAATTCGTCAACTGAAGCTAGACATGTAGCTCTGTGTCCCAGAGTATGCCCAGTAAATAGAAACCATGGAAATTAAACATACAAAAGGGCCTACAGGACATTGATAAGAACCTGTTTTCACCAAAGGCTACTGACCTTGGCAATGCCAAAGGCAAGCTGCTCCTCTAAATGACATGGAATGGAGATGGTGGGGCTACCTAGAAGTTTCAGTCATCAGCTCATCACCAACCTAGGTGAAGTTGCTTGTGTGCACCCCACATGGGCATTGGAAGTGTTGTGTCCTCCTTTGGTTTATTTGGGTAGTCACATTGTTCATGTTGATCTGAGAAACCGAGTTAAATGCAGGTCAATCACTTCTCCTCTGAAATCCGTTCAAAAAGAAAATCAATGCAGCAGAAGTGTTTTGGGAATAATGTAAAATCCTCTTTCAGCTCTCTATGGCCAAGCTCAAACCTTCCTTTTTCCATTCATAATTTTCTGCCCTGATGTTGGGACTAAAAACAAACCGTTAGCAGTTTCTAGATGCAGAACAATAGGCCGCCTATCCAAAGTAAGGGCATCTAGTACTCCAGAAGCAACCCTGGCACCTCTCCTGTCATCCACTTAGAAATTAAGAAAGTGGCTTAGACTATCCCAGAGGCTGGTTGGGAGTGCAGAGGGAAAGGACTGGGGCAGTGGAATTGCTCCTCATCCATCACACAGACCATTCTGCAGGGAACTGATGTCACTTGCCTGGCACCTGGACTTCAACTTTGTGCCCCAATAACTTTCACAGAAGATTGAGGGACTCTAAGGAAACATGGAAGATTAGAAACACAGCATCGAATCCTGGGAGCAGGAGAAATTCACATTAGAACAGAAAGATAAGCATGGGAGACTTTTAAGTTGGCGAGTTCTTGATAAACTCCTCCAAGATTAAAGTGCTTCTAGTTTCCCCAGTGTTCCCCAATGTGGAATACTTAGAGAATGGAGATCCAATGTTTCTCAAGAGAAAGGAACATATGGACATGAGGAAAACATTTTTGCACAGGTCCCAGCTCTGCCTAGACCAGCATCATTGAATCAAAGTCTGCTTTTGCATCCTGACACCATCATTCCCCACAGATTCTAGGGTTAGCAGTTGAAGAGCACTGACAGTTTAGGACAGACCAGCACCAAGATAAAGCAACTATAAGAACATGGAGCAGACTCACCAGAAATAAGGCACCAGGACCCCTAAGGGAGAATATATCAGTGATTTGCAAAAAGACAAGTTGTTCTGGGTCAATGTGGGTGTCACGTAAAGTGACACTGTACAGGGTGAGGCATGGGCCTGCTAAAATATTGGATGCAAATATAGAAGTATTTTTTAATACTTTTTAAAATTTTTAGTTACACATGATAATAGGATTTACTTTGGCATAATATACAAACATAAAGTATAACAGTGTATTTTGGTTCACACTTTTGTGGGCATGCATGATTGGAATTACCCTGCTCAGGTATACAAATACAAGGCTAGGAAAGTTAAGTCCAATTAATCTGCTGTCTCTCCGATTCGCTTGGGGAATTTCCCTAGAAAGTCTTTTTAAAAAGTCACATGTCAACTAGATTTGGTGTCACATGCCTGCAATTTCAGCAACTTGGGAGATTAGCAGGAGGATCACAAGTTCAAAGCCAGCCTCAGCAACAAAGCAAGTTACCAAGGACCTAAGCAATTTATTAAGATCCTGTCTTAAAATGAAAAGGGCTAAGAATGAGGAAAAGTACTTCTGCATTTAAATCCGGTATAGAAAGAAAGGAAAAGTACTTCTGAGGAAAAAAAAAAAGTACTTCTGAGGAAGTAGCACTGAGGAAAAGTACTTCTGCATTTAAATCCGGTATAGAAAGAAAGAAAGAAAGGAAGGAAGGAAGGAAGGAAGGAAGGAAGGAAGGAAAGAAGGAAGGAAGGAAGGAAGGAAGGAAGGAAGGGCTGGGGATTTCCCTCAGTGGGTAATGCAGCCCTGGGTTCAATCCCCAGGACCAGTAAAAAAGTCACATGGCAATGGACTTTAAATTTATCTTGATGATTGGAATTATTTTAACAAAGGTGGGTTATTTGTTTTTTGCACATTCATAATGGAAGCAGTGTAAGGAACAGAGAAGTGACAGAGGCTTACTCTCTTATGTAGTAAGTAGCTGCATTTGTCATTGCTTAAGAATTTCTGTTGGGAATTCTCTGAATATTTCATCATGAAGTATCCATGCCCCTTTCTGAGACACTGGGATGCTGGCCAATTCCCTCTCTTACCAAAATACTTACGTTAGTATTTTTCATTTACTAGATAAAAATTAATTTGCTAAATAGGGAGACATTTTGGTAGCCTTGGAAACGTTATTCCCTGGCACACATAAACACTAACTATGAGCAGTAATCACTAAGCTAAGTGTTTCTCAAGTTACGCTGTATTATAATTCATAGGAACAGGTATTTTTAATAATGGAGGACAATTATTTAGCCAAGATTATCAGTATTCAGATAAACTTAGAGAGAAAAGTGTTTCTCATTCTGGAACAACTTTACTTCATCCATCTGTGTCTTGCAATGAGATCATCCTTTCTTCTTTCCTGAGATTCTAATAGGGAATACTGAGTTTGTGACTATTCCAGTAGGGCTGAGTTTGAGTGACGGCACCATGTGACATGGGTGTGATCTCAGAAGTGGATTTATTGTAGGATGGCAGAGGATTGTAGGATTGACCAGAGACTCTCAGAACAAAGGACTGTCTTTCCAGTGGTGGAGTAAAAGTTTCAGAATCAGCACAATAGGACATCTTATAGCAACTGTAGGGAACATGCCACCTGTTTATTTATTGTTTTTAAACTGTCTGTAAACTCATATTGAGTTTCTTTTTTTAAATCTTTCTTTTATTTATTTATTTATTTTTTTAAGAAAGAGTGAGAGAGAGAGGGAGAGAGAGAGAATTTTTTAAATATTTTTATTTTTTTAATACTTGGCGGACACAACATCTTTCTATGTGGTGCTGAGAATCGAACTTGGGCCGCACGCATGCCAGGCGAGCACGCTACCACTTGAGCCACATCCCCAGCCCGATGCCACCTGTTTATGTGGGGGCATCTTTGGAAATTGATTTTCGTTTTAGATAAGTAACAATTGATCGTATTTTAAGGAATATATCCATAAACGTTTTGGGGAATGTTGTGAAAATAATTAATAATTGACATGGCTCTCTACGTGTGATACTTTTGTACAAGGGCATTGTTATATACTGACAAGTGATAGTGATTCTCTAGGACATCTGGACTACCTCTAAGAAGGGAGACAAGTAGAAATATACAGTTTAATGATAGCTGAAAAGCATTTATTAAAGGATAGTGGTCATATGTTGTCTCTTTCAAGGTAAATGTAAAATGTGTAATGAAAAATTAACATTGTGTGCAAAGACCCATAAATCAAAGGCATTTCTGTATATCAGTGACAAATTCTGAGAGAGCGAAATGAGAAAAACTACCCTATTTACAATAGCCTCAAAAAAAACATACTTGGGAATGAACTTATCAAAAGAAGTGAAAACATGTACAATGAAAACTACAGATCCCTAAAGAAAGAAATTAAAGAAGACCTTAGAAGATGGACAGTCTATCTTGTTCAGGGATAGGCAGAATTAATATTGTCAATATGATCATAATACCAAAAGCACTTTACAGATTTAGTGCAATTCCAATCAAAATTCCAATGACATTCCTATGTGAGGTGAATAGAGAGCTTACAGAATGGGAGCAAATTTTTAGCACATGCACATCAAATATAGCACTGATCTCTAGCATATATAAAGAAGTCAAAAATCTTAACATCAAGAAAACAAATAATCCAATCAATAAATGAGCCAAGGACCTGAACAGACACTTATCAGAAGATGATACACAATCAATCAACAAATATATGAAAAAATGTCAACATCTCTAGCAATTGGAGAAATGCAAGTCAAAACCACTCTAAGATTTCATCTCACTTCAGTCAAGAATTCAAGCAAAATAAGTGCTGGCAAGGATGTGGGGGAAAGGTATGCTGATTGGTTGCTGGTGGATTTCAAAATGGTGCTATCACTTTTGAGAAGTATGCAGATTCCTTAGAAAACTTGGAATGGAACCACCATTTGGTCTAGCTATCTCACTTCCCGGTCTGAAAATTAACTTAAAAACAGCATACTACAGGGATACATACAGCCACATTGAGTTTTGTAGCAGCACAATTCACAATAGCTAAATTGTGGAACCAACCTAGATACCCTTCAGTTGATGAATGGATAAAGAAAATGTGGTATCTATACACTGGAATATTATTCAGCATGAAAAGAGAATAAAATCATGGAATTTTCAGGGAAATGGGTGGAGTTGTAGAATATAATGCTAAGTCAAGTAAGCAAATCTTTAAAAACCAAATGCTGAATGTCTTCTCTGATATAAGAATGCTGATTCATAATGGGGATAGGAGGTAGCATAGGAGGAATAGATGAACTTCATATAGGGCTAAGGGGACAAGGGGAAGAGAAGGGGCATAAGGGTAGGAAAGATGGTGGAATGAAATGGACATTATTACCCTAAGTTTACGTAGGGTCTCAGGTTGGGTTCAACCTGAGACATGAAAAATTGTGCTCTATCTGTGTAATATGAATAAATTGCATTCTGCTGTCATATATAAATAAATAGAATAAAAAAGTTAATTTAAAAAAATGGGTGCAAAGAAATGTGATCATCATTTGGACATGGGGGAATTGTTACTAAAGATGACCAGCAATTTCTGATTTTAAATGAGAAATAGCATAAACCAGTGAGTTAACTGTGGATGTTTCCCCATCTAAATCTTAAGGACAAACTTCTGAGAGGTAACAGGAGGCCTAAATGAGGACAACTGATTTCTGTGAAACCAGTTCCAGAATCAGAACACTGGTTTCATGTTGCCTCAGTTTTATGCATGAGGACCCTGAAGAAAAAGACAGATGTAGTAAAACCACAGGGATTCAGGAAGTATTTGATTCAAGCATTTGGCATTTCCCCTTTAACAGACATCTGCCTCATATTTTTATATATCAATACCTTTTGGGGGAGATAATTCATATACCATACAATCTACGCATTTCAAATTTACAGTCCAATGGTTTTTAATATTTTCTCAGAGTTCTGTAAACATGTCCAAAAACAATTTTAGAGCATTTCTTCATTTAAGAAAGAACTCCATACACATTACTAGTCATTTCCAATTTCTTACCACATTCCACCCACCCTCTCCTCTGCCTCCTGGCACCAGGGCATTACTTTTCTCGTTTTTGTCTCTAAGTTTGCCATTTTTTACTTCTCCCTCTTATCCAATTGAAATTTTATATCCTTTGACTGACATCTCCAAATCCCCTTTCTCCCCCTCTAATCATCCACACATTTGGGAACCACCATTGTACTCTGTCCTTCTGTGAGATCAGCTCCTTCAGGCTGATATGAGAGATTATGTGGAACTTGTCTTCCTGTGCATGGTTTATTCCACATAACATTCATCCATGTTGTCACACAAGACAAGGTCTACTTTTTTATGCTGAGCAGTATTCTGTTGTGTATATGGGCCACTTCCTTTAAAAATCAATGCATTCATTTATTTTAAATTTTAAATATTTATATTTTAGTTATAGGTGGATACAATATCTTCATTGTATTTTTAGGTTATGCTGAGGATCGAACCCAGTGCCACATGCATGCTAGGTGAGCACTCTACCTCTTGAGCCACAACCCCAGCCCAATACTGTCATTTTATTTATTTATTTTTATGTTCTGCTGATCGAACCCAGTGCCTCACACGTGGGAGGCAAGTGCTCTCCCACTGAGCCACAACCTCAGCCCCTATGTACCCCTTCTTATCATTCATCAATTAGTAGCCCTTGTACAAATCAACATCTGGTGTATTCAGGCATGTTTGGTTGATCTGTGTACGAAAGATAAGGTAGAGGCCATGTCTTGACTATTGTTAATATGCCATATCTGTTCATGTTTGGAATCCATAACTGAGAGACTTCTGAATATGTGGGGTCAGTGGTGATAATCTGACAGTATAAAACTATTATTTGTTAAGAGATTATGAGAATGCCCCAAGAAGGAAGCAGGATCTCTTCCAATTTCTAATTCTACAACTTGCCACTAGCTGACCCACAGTGTTCAAGGGAAATAGAGCCCACAAATCTCCAATGAGAAGAACCCAGGTTTCACAGGTAGGCAGTGGCTCCACTTACAGCTTTGAAGTTGTGATAGAGAAGAGCATGGAAGTATTCTACATGCATGGGTGTCATATTAGAATGAAAGGTGGTACTTCTCAGAGTGCACTTTTTGTTGTTTCTTTTAGTTACGCATGACAGCAGAGTGTATTTTGACATATTCATACAAACATGGAGTATGTCTTATTCTAATAGGATCCCAGTCTTGTGTGTAAATGATGTTGACCTTCACTGTGCTTTATTCTTTATATGTGCATGAATGTAAACTCATTCCACTGTCTTTCCTATTCCTGTTCCCCTCCCTTCCCTTCATTCCCCTTTGTCTAATCTACTGAAATTCTATTCTTCCCCTCGTCACCTTGTTGTTTGTTAGCATCCACATATCACAGAGAGCATTTCGATCTTGGGTTTGGGGGAATTTGCCTATTTCACTTGGCAATGATAGTCTCCAGATCCATCCATTTATCAGCAAACGTCATAAAGTCATTTTTTGTGGCTGAATAGTATTCCAGTGTTGTCGTGTGTGTGTGTGTGTGTGTGTGTGTGTGTGTGTGTGTGTATCCCATTTTCTTTCTCCATTTGTCTGTTGAATGGCACCTAGGTTGTTTCCATAATTTAGCTGTTGTGAACTGAGCTGCTATAATCATTGATGTGGCAGGGTCACTGTAGGATGCTGATTTGAACTCCCTATACCTTATACCTAGGAGTGGTGTAACCGGGTCAAATGATGGCTCCATTTCTAGTGCTTTGAGGAATCTACATACTGTTTACCAAAGTGGTTGCGCCAATTTACAGTCCCACCAGCAATGTATAAGTGCGTTTTTTCTCCACATTCTAACATTTCTTGTTACTTGTATTCATTTATTTTTTCTTTTCAAAATTACTGTAGCAAGATGATAAAACATATTCTGGATAATCGCATTCTGTATAGAGTGAGATGCAATCTCAGGGTAGTTTTAATTTGCATTTCTCTACTTGCTAGAGATGTTGGAGTGTTTTTGTTGTATTTGTTGATCATTCGCATGTCCTCTTCTGTGACGCATCTGTTCAATTCCTTTGCCAATTTATTGTTTGGGTTACTAAATTTTTGGAGGGGTATTAAGGTTTTTGAGTTTTGTATATATATCCTGGAGATTAATGCTCTGAGATTAATGCTCTTGCACTCTGAGGTGCAAGAGGCAAAGATTTTCTCCCTTTGTCTACAAAAGCACATTAAAAATACAGTGTCCCACGATCAAGTGGGGTTCATTGCTGAAATGTAAGGTTGGATCCACAAAAGAAATCCATCAATATTTCCCCCATATCAATAGACTTACAATCATCACAAGGTTACCTCAATAGATACAGAAAAAGCACTTGACCACATAGAGCATCCATCTATGTTCAAAACAATAAAAAAAACCCTAGGGATAATAGAAACACACCACAATATTGTAAAAGCTATACATATTTATCCCAAGATCAACATCATTCTAAATGGAGAAAAACTGAAAGTATTCCCTCCAAAACCTGGAACAAGACAGGGATGCCTTGTTTCAACACTTTTGTTCAACATAATCCTTGAATGTCAAGCCATAGCAAGTAGGCAAAAGACAGAAATTAAGGGGATTCAAATAGGAAAAGAAGAGCTTGAACTATCTCTATTTGCCAATGACAGGATCCTATATTTAGAAGCCACAGAAAAGGGCACCAGAAGACTTCCAGAACTCATAAACAACTTCAGCATTGTAGCAGGATATAAAATTTACCTCCATAAATCAACTGCCTTCCTACATACCAATGATGAATCAGCTGAAACACCAATTAGGAGGACTACCCACTCCCAATAGCCTCAAAAAATAAAACACTTGGGAATCAATTCAACAACAGAGGTGAAAGCCCTCTCCAATGGAAACTACAGAAAACTAAAGAAAGAGATTGAAGAAGACCTTAGAAGATGAAAAGATCACCCATGTCCTTGGACAGGCAGAATTAATACTGTCCAAATGGCCCTAGTAACAAAACTTTTATACAGATTGAATGCAGTTCCTGTTAAAATTCCAGTGAGTTTTGCATAGAAATAGAAAAGGCAAATTCTTTTGGAAGAATAAGAGGCCAAGAATAGCCAAAGCAATCATTAGTGAGAAAAGTGAAGCAGTTGGCATAACAATATCAGAAGTAAATTATATTACTGAGTGATATTAACAGAAACAGCATGATATTGGCACCAAACAGACACGTAGAACATTGGTACATAATGGAAGACACGGAGAAAAACCCACATACGTACAGTTACCTCATACTAGAGAAACATGACATAAACATACATTGGAAAAAAAGATAGCCTCTTGAACAAATGGTGCTGGGAAAACTGGAAATCCATATGTAGCAAAATGAAATTAAACCCCTCTTTCCCCACACAAGGCTCAATACAAGTGGGTTAAGGACCTAGGCATTACACCAGAGAACCTACACCTCTTAGAAGAAAATGTAGGCCCAACTCTCCATCATGTGAGCTTAGGAATGGACATCCTCAACAAGACTCCTGAGATGCAAGAAGTAAAATCAAGAATCGATAAATGGGATGGTATGAAGCTAAAAATGATTCACAGCAAAGGAAACAATCAAGAATGTGAAGAGAGTACTTTTGATTCTGACCCATCGTATCAGTGTTCTCTCCTCCAAGAGAGGAATGAGGAAAGAGCTTTGAAGGGAGCCCTCCCTGGAGTACACAGCCAGTGGAAGCCCAAACTTCTTCCCCTCCCAGTGGCCTAGAGTACTAATGCTTGCATACCGACTGATCTGACTGTAGACCAATTAGGCCGAGAATAAAAATAGATTTTGCTTTTTCCTAGTGTTATGTTTATGTTGGCATTATTGATACATTATATATAATATATACATATGTAAACAGAAACAGAGACAGAAAGTACATGTTCTGACATAGGTTATTGCTTGCCACAATCAAGCTAATTAGAATATCTATCATATCACATAGTTGCCTTTTCTGTGCTGACAACACTTGAGTTCTAGTCTCTTTGCACATTTCAAATCTTCCAACATTTTTCACTAGCATTTTTACTAACCATGCTATACATTAGGTCTGTGGTATTTTCTCATTTAATAACTGAACTTTGGTACCCTTTGGTCAACTCCCTTTTATCTGACTCCATAGCCCCTGTTAACCACTCTTATACTCTGTTGCTAGGTGTTGAACTTTTTAAAAACTTCCACATGTAAATGAGATCATGCAAATTTTTCTTTTTGTGTTTGACTCATTTCATTGGCATAATATCCTCCACGTTTGTCTGTGTTGTTGCAACTGGCAGGTTGCCTATCTTTTTAAAAATATTTTTATTAGTTTTAGTTGGACACAAGACCTTTATTTTATTTATTTTTATGTGCTGCTGAAGATGGAACTCAGTGCCTCGCCCATGCAAGGCAAGCACTCTATCCCTGAGCCACAACCCCAGTCCCAGATTGCCTACTTTTTAAAGGCTGAATAATACTCCATTTTATAACATTTACCACATTTTCTTTATTCATTCATCTGTTAATAAACAGGTTTTTTTCCATTTCTTGACTATTGTGAATTATGCTGCAGTGAACATGGAGGTGCTGGTCTCTTTGAGATACTAATTTAAATTCCTTTTGATATATACACACAGGAGTTGGAAGGCTGCATATAACTTTTTTTCATTTAGAACTTTTTGAGGAATCTTCATGTCTTTCCCATAAGGACTTTCTATTAAGTGGTGAAGGCACTTCCCCTGTTAATTTCTTGGTGCAAAGGTGCCAAGAAGTCTGCCCTGTTCAAGGGGAAATTCCGTGGCTGCCCCTGGAGTTCATCAGTTCATGACCCAGGGTTCAGGCGCCAGCCACCCTGGGGTGGAGAATTGAGTTCTCCAGCTGATGACTCTAATTGGGCCATTCAAACTTTTGACCTCGGTTCTGTGTTCAGGTAACTTTCTCACATCGAATCCCTTTTATGTGCAAAGCCTGTCTAATAACCTTCCCACACCTGCTCGTGGTCAATCTTCTCCCCTCTGGAGTTGGCCTGAACCCTGTGGTCTGCTATTTCTAGTTTTGTGTTTTCTTTCCAATCTCCTCATCATCTGGTTCAGGAAAACTGAGTCACGCGGGTAGTGACAAGTTACCAATTCTCATCAATACTGAATTGGTAATTGTTGCATTCTCATCAATATTGCACAAAGGGAGCCCCACCTTAATACAATTGCATTGGCGTTTAATCTTTCATTGTGAATTGGATGAGATATAAATATTCAAACCATAGCATGAGGCATCATTTTGTGATGCCTCCTGTTTGATTTCTGAAATTCAAGGATTTAATTCTCATCTCATCTGTCTTGCAAAGGGTTTGTAGATTTTAAACCACCTAGTTTTTATTTTTGTTGTGTTTTTCTATTTTGAAATTCTCTATTTTATTTATGGCTGTTATCATCTTTAGTATTTCCTTTCTTGTAACTTTGGGCTCAGTTTACTATTATTTTTCTATATTCTTGTGTTGGAAAGTTATATTTTTTCAGCTTTTTTCCTTTTCTTTTTTAAATTTTTTTTTTAAATTTATTTTTTAGTTGTAGTTGGACACAATACTTTTATTCATTTACTTTTATGTATTGGTGAGGGTCAAACCCAGGGCCTCACACATGCTAGGTGAGCACTCTACCACTGAGCCCCAGTCCCAGCCCGTTTTTTTTTCTTTTCTTTCAGAGGCATCTGTTGGTATAAATTTCCCTTATGATACTTCCTCAACTGCATCTGAAATGTTTTAGAATACCGTGTTTTCATTTTTGTTTGTATTGAGATTTTTTTTTTAAATTTATTTTGTCTTTGATCCAATGGTTTTTCAAGACTGTTGTTTAGTTTCCACTATGTGAATTCTCCAGTTTTCATGTAGTTATTGAATCTAGATTCCATGGTGAATGAAAAAGATACTTGAAATGACTTCAATGCTTGTAACTTTGTTGATACTTCTTTTTTGACCTAACATGTGATCTATATTGGAGAATGTTCCATGTGCTGGTAAAAGTCAATCTATGCTCAAATTCAGGAATATTCTAATACAATAATGGAAGTATGTAAATTGCTACTTCTCTAGTATAAAAGTTAAAACACGAAACTATTAAAATAATTGTAGCTACTATAGCAGAGAGAGGCAAAACAGGTTGGGTTGCAGGAGTTTTATGGGGCAGGCTCAAGAATCAGAGCCACGGGAGTCCTAATGCCAGCGATTAGGGTTTGGGTTGGTATGAGGGGGTGATTATCCTTTCTCAGAAACACCCTTGGCCAGAAAGGAATTTTTTTCCTTAAAATGGCAGCTGTCAGTTAAGATTGCCATCTAGATGCTAAGCAAGGACCTTATACTGGGCATGGTAGTTCATGTGGTAGTTCACATGGTAGTCCCTGTGACTCATGAGGCTGAGACAGGAGGATCACAAATTCAAGATCAGCTTCAGCATCTTATGTAGAGCCTGTCTCAAAATAATAGGGTTGGGAATGTGACTCAGTGATTAAGCACCCCTGGGTTTAATCCCTAGTATTAAAAATAGGTGGGAAGGAGGAGGAGGAGGGTGGGGGGGAGGAGGAGGAGGAGGAGGAGGAGGAGGAGGAGGAGGAGGAGGAGAAACAATAAAAAAAGAAAACACTGAATCTAATTCAGAAATTATAATAAAGAATTGTTTTAAATAACTATATAGAGTAAACAGATATATGTATAGATAGATCATATATGTAATATAATATATATTATATAAGCTCTATTTCTACACATATATCTACCTATCTATCTAGATAGATACATACATACATATAGATATGTAACTTTTCTCTGTCAGCAGAATATACATTCTTCTCGAGTACACATGGAATATTTCCCATAAGAGATCACATGTTGGGGCTGAGATTGTGGCTCAGAGGTAGAGTGCTTGCCTAGCATGTGTGAAACACTGGGTTCGATCCTTAACACCACATAAAGTAAAATAAAGACATTGTATCCACCTATAACTAAACAATAAATATTATAAAAAAGAGATCACATGATAGGTTGCAAAATGAACATTAATGAATTTAAGATCAAATTTAAGTTGGGAGTGAGTGGCACTTACCTTTAATAGCAGCTATATGGGAGGCTGAAGCAAGAGGATCATAAATTTGAAACCAGTCTCTGCAACATAGTGAGACCCTGTCTCAAAACAGAATAAAAACATCCAGTAAACAGAGAAAGATCAATAGAGTAGAGGAAGGGAAATGGAAGCAAGAGGGGTGGGAAAGAGGAAGTACTGGGGACTGAGATGGAGTGAATTAAATTCAATGTATTCTGCTTTGTTGTAGACATTTCTTTTTTTTCTTAACATGTGGACCTATCCACATCTCTGTCTCCCTCTCAACATTTGGAATTTCTCTCTCTCTAATACATACATACATACACACACACACACACACACACACACACACACCAGAAACTATGAGTGGCACAGAATATTACCTAACCAATACAGTTCTCAAAATTTGTATTTGTCAATCTACATTAATCTCCGTTACTCACTCTGGATTTCCTGAGCTTCACATCTTGTTCTCTGATCCTGTGGACTTGTCTGTATTGCCAATTCCTTATTCTTAGTCTTCTCACCCATTCATATCTATGTTCTTAGCATATCTTTAATGAGATTATGAATAAAGGGAATGGTATGTCATAATTCTTAAAGTTTTTTAGTGCTTTATTGTTATATATAATACTAGTGTTCATTTTGATGTGAATGGAATATAAATTTCTATATTTTAATCACTACTACTTCTTTCCTTCCCCCCACCTCCTATTCGCCTTTCTTTACTGTCTTCTTCTGTTTATTTAATGTTTTTTGTAACTGATGTTTAACAGATATGCATAAATGTGAAATTTGGTGTGGTATATTCATATATACAGATAGCATAATTTGGTTAATTTACTTCTGCAGTTCTTCCCTTTTCCTATCTCTCTCCCCACTTCCTGTATACCTTCTGTTTTAGTAGGATTTGGCCTCCATTTTTTTTTTTCATTTTGTTGCTCTAGAGTCTGCATATGAGAGAAAACATTCAATCCTTGCCTTTCTGAGACTGGCTTATTTCACTTTGCTTGCTGAGTCACGCGGGTAGTGACAAGTTACCAATTCTCATCAATACTGAATTGGTAATTGTTGCATTCTCATCAATATTGCACAAAGGGAGCCCCACCTTAATACAATTGCATTGGCATTTAATCTTTCATTGTGAATTGGATGAGATATAAGTATTCAAACCATAGCATAAGGCATCATTTTGTGATGCCTCTTGTTTGATTTCTGAAATTTAAGGATTTAATTCTCATCTCATTTGTCTTGCAAAGGGTTTGTAGATTTTAAACCACCTAGTTTTTATTTTTGTTGTGTTTTTCTATTTTGAAATTCTCTATTTATTGCTGTTATCATCTTTAGTATTTCCTTCCTTCTACTAACTTTGGGCTCAGTTTGTTATTATTTCTCTATCTCCTTGAGTTGGAAAGTTATACTTTTTGAGTTTTTTTTTTTCTTTTCTTACATAAGCATCTCTTTATATAAATTTCCTTTATGATACTGCCTCAACTGCATCTCAAATGTTTTGGAATACCCTGTTTTTGTTTTTGTTTGTACTGAGATTTAAATTTTTTTATTTCATCTTTGATCCAATGGTTTTCCAAGACTGTTGTCTGGTTTTCACTATGTGAATTCTCCAGTTTTCATGCAGTTATTGATTCTAGTTTCCATGGTGACTGAAAATGATACTTTAAATGACTTCAATGATTGTAACTTTTTTGATACTTCTTTTTTGACCTAACATGTGATCTATATTGGAGAATGTTCCATGTGCAGGTTATAGTAAATCTATGCTCAAATTCAGGAATATTCTAATACAATAATGGAAGTATGTAAATTGCTACATCTCTAGTATAAAAATTAAAACACAAAACTATTAAAATAATTGTGGCTACTATTACTTGGTAAGGAATACACATTGTTAAAGGTGTAAATTACTGGGCTCAGTGGCACACATCTGTAATCCTAGCTGCTTAGGAGTCTGAGGCAGAAGGATTGCAGGTTCAAAGCCAGCCTCAGTAATTTAGTGAGACCCTCAACCACTTAGCAAGATCCTCTCTCTAAATAAAAAATAAAAAGGGCTGGGGTTGTGTCTTGGTTGTAAGACATCCCTGAGTTCAGTCCCCTCAATAAAAAATAAAAATAAGATGCAAGGCTGGGTTGTGACTCAGTGGACGAGTGCTTGACAAGCATGTGTGAGTCCCTGGGTTCAATTCTGAACACCACATATGAATAAATACAATGAAGATCTATTGACAACTAAAACATAATGTTAAAAAAGATCAAATTGCAACATAAACATACAAAATGTACAAATTTTATAAAGAGAAAAGTATCAGAATTGGAAACAACTGGTAAACAGATAATCTGAGTCAGCTTCAATGTAGAATATAAGAAATAGTGTAAATATTTTCCCCCTGTAAATAAAAGCATCAGTCTTAAAAAAAACATACAAACTGTGAGGGAGAGGAAAAGTGCAGGTTTTGAATGTGATTAAATTATTATCAGCTTAAAATATACTATTATGTCCCATTCATATTAGTCTCAGAAAATACATAAACACCCAGGAGGTGAAATATATCTACAATGAAACTTATAAATAACTGAATAAAGAAATGAAAGGGAAAAAAACACTAGAATTTGAAAAGAGCTGGAGTTGTAGCTCAGTGGTAGAGCACTTGCCTAGCACATGTGAAGCACTGGGTTCAAATCTCAGTTCCACATAAAAATAAATAAAATAAATGTATTGTGTCCATCTACAAGTAAAAAAAAAATTTTTTAAATAGAATTTGAAAAGAATGCCCTTGTTCATGAATTGGGAGAATTAATTTTAAAATGGCTACATTCCAAAAGCAATGCATAGATTCAATGAAGTCCCCATCAAAATACTAATGTTCTTTTTTCACAGAATTAAAAAAAAATCTTTAAATTTATTTGGAACCATGAAAGACCCTGAATAAGTAAAACAATCTTGAGCAAAAGATCAATGTCAGAGGCATCACAATATCGGATTTCAAAATATGCTACAGGCTTAATAACAAAAATAGCATGGCATTAAAGAACATGGCACAAAACAGATAAGTAGGCCAATGAAATACAATAGAGGACCTAGAAATAAATCCATGTACATATAACCATCAGATTCTCAACAATTGTGACAAAAATATATATGGGAGAAAAGATAACCTCTTCCACAAAAAAATTATGGGAAAACTGGACATCCACCTATATAAAAATTGAACCCAGATCCTTATCTCTTGCCCTGTAGAAAATCAAGTGAAGATGTATCAAATAGCTTAATGTAAGGCCTGAAACTTTGAAAGTCTTAGAGGAAAACATAGAATAAACACTTGAAGATTTGGTGTAGGAACAGGAAATAATTCCCTGAATAGAACTCCAATAGCTCAAGAAACTAGAATTGACAAATTGGATTCTATTAAATTTTAAATATTGTGCACAGCAAAGAAAACAATCAACAGAATAAAGACACAGCCTACAGAATGTGAAAGAATCTTGGATAGCTTCTCATTTGGCAGAGGATTAATATCTATAATATATTTTAAAAATCCTCAGAGAACAACAAAAGAGAATCTCATCAAAAAATAGACAAATGGAGGCTGAGGCAGGAGGATTAAAATTTATATGCCAGCTACAGCAACAGTGAGTCACTAAGCAACTCAGTGAGACCCTGTCTCTAAATAAAATATAAAATAGGGCTGGGGATGTGGCTTAATGGTTGAGTGGCCCTGAGTTCAATCCCCTGTACCACCACCAGCCCCCCCCAAAAAATAAAATGATCCAAACAGACCTTTCCCCAAAGAAGAAATAAAAGTGTCTAATATATGAAAAAAGCGCTCAATATCTTTGGACATCAGGGAAATGCAAATCAAAAGTATCTTGAGATTCCTCCTTACCCAGTCAGAATCACTATTATTTAAAAAATCCTGGAAATATGGAGAAAAAGGAACTCTTACACACTTTGGTGGGAATGTGAATTAGTATAACCTCTAGGGATAGTTTGGAGGTTCCTAAAAAAACTAACAATAGAACTACCACCTATAGCTTTCTTTACTGTGTACGCAATGAAACTGAAGTCCATATACAAAAAAATATATCTGTATACTTATCTTCATTGTGCCACTGTTTATAATAGCAAAGTTATGGAATCATCTAGGTGCCCATCAATGGATGAATGAATAAAGAAAATATGGCATGTATGCACAATGGAATTTTATTCTACCATAAGGAAGTATAAACTCCTCTCATTGGCAGTAAAATGAATTAAACTGGAAATCACTGTGTTCAGAAACATAAGCCAGACACAGAAAAACAAGTCTGTCATGTTTTCTCTCATATGTGGAAACTAAGAGATTAAAAAAAAAGAAAAGTAAAGATAGAAGAAAAAAGATGGCCTGAAAGTAGAAGAACTATTAGGGAAAGAGAAGAGGGTCAGTGTTCAGAGGAGGGACAACAGAAGGAAGGGCAAAATTGGCTTGTAGAGAGGATGAATACAATTAAAATATGATATACAAATGTATGGAAATATTATAGTGAAAGCCATTAATTTGTGTGATTAACATGAGTTAATATTTGTAATTTTAAAAGAGCTTTGACATTTCCAAGTAAAAATAAAATAGACAGTTATAACAGAATGTTTTATATGAGTCTCATGAAAACCAAAAATGAAAATCTATAATATATATTTTAAAAAGACAAAGAGAAATGAATCAAAGCATTACAGTAAGAAAATTCATCTAATCAGGAAGGAAGAAAGCCATAGGGGAAGAAAGGAACAATGAATCCCCAAAAAGCTGTAAATAATGAACCAAATGACAATCACAAGTCCCCACCCATTGATAGTTACCTGGAATATGAGTGGATTCAATTCTGGAAAAAAAGACATAAAGTGGCTAAATAGACTTTTTAAAAGACCCAACAATATCCTACAAGAGCCTCAATTCAGCTTTAAGAATATTTGTAGACCTAAGTGAAGGGATAGAAAAAATATTCCAGGAAAATCAAACCCAAAAGAGAGTAAGAGTAGCTATCTGATAACAGTCAGAACAGGCTTTCTGTCAAAAGGAAAGAAATACTATTACTACATAATGATAACAGGGTCAATATATCAAGAATTGTAAGTATACATGCACCAAAAATTGGGATATCTAAAGGTATAGGCAAATCAACAAAACTAAAGTAAAAAGTAGATGGTAATAAATAATAGTAGAGAACTTAAATACCTGACATGTAATAATAGATAGGTTGTCCATCCCAAGAATCAATAAGGAAACATTTAACTTGAACTACACTATAGGCTAAATGGACCCAAAAGACACACACAGAGCATTCCACTCTACTACAGCAGAATACACATTCTTCTCAATCACACATGGAGCATTCTACAGGAGCAATCATAGTAGATTGTGGCACAAAACATGTCTTAATAGATTGAAATCATATCAGATATAATTTCCAACCACACTGGTACAAAACCAGAAATCATAACAGGAAAAAATCAAAAAATTCACAAATACATGAAAATTAAGCAACATGCTTCTTAACAATCAATGTATAAAAGAAGAAATAACAAAGGAAATTAAAAAATATCTTCTCACAAATGAAAATGAAAATGCAACATATCAAAATTTACAGAATACAAGCAAGTTGCAGTGGCACATGCCTGTAATCCCAGCAGTTGGATTAGTCCTGCTGAAGCAGGACTATCCCAAGTTCAAAGCCAGCCTCAGCAAATTAATGAGGCTATGAGCAACTTAGTGAGAACTTGTTTTACAAAATGAAAAAGGGGCCTGTGGATGTGGCTCAGTGGTCCAGCACCCCTGAGTTTAATCCTTGGTACCAAAAACAGACAAATAAATAAAACCTATGAAATGCAGTAAAAGCAGTTCTAAGAAGGGTGCTTACAATGATAAATACCTACATTGCAAAGAAAGGATCTCAAATAAACAACATAATGTTATACTTCAAGAAACAATAAAAAGCTTGGCATGGTAGTGCATGCCTATAGTCCCTGTGACTCATGAGGCTGAGTCAGAAGGATCACAAATTCAAGATCAGCCTCAGCATCTTAGGGAGAATCTGTTACAAAATAAAGGGGCCAGGAATGTAACTCAGTGATTAAGTGTTCCGGGTTCAATCCCCAGTACCAAAAAAAAAAGGAGGGGGGGGAGTAGAATGAGAAAAGACAATAAAAAGAAGAAAACATTGAATCTAATTAAAATATAATAATAAGTAATGGTATTAAATAACTATATGAAGTAAATAAACATATGTATAGTTAGATAGATCACATATAATGTATATTATATAAGCTATATTTCTATACATATAATATCTAATATAGATATATAACTTTTTTTCTGACAGCAGAATGCATGTTCTTCTCAAGTGCACATGGAATATTTCCCATAAGAGATTACATGTTAGGTTGCAAAATGAACATTAATGAATTTAAGATCAAATTTAAGCTGGGTGTGAGAGGCACATGCTTGTAATAGTAGCTACATTGGAGGCTGAGATAAGAGGATCATAAATTTGATACCAGTATCTGCAACTTAGTGAGGCCCTGTCTCAAAACAAAATAAAAAATAATAAATAGAAGACCAGTAGAGTAGAGGAAGAGTAACAGAGGGAGGCAAGAGGGGTGGGAAAGAGGACACATTGGGGAATGAAATGAAGTGAATTAAATTCCATGCATTCATGATTATGTCAAAATGAATCCTGCTATAATTATAGTGCACTAATAAAAACATTTTTTACAAAAAGAGCTCAGTGGTAGATCATTCCTGGGTTCAGTCCTTAGCACACACACACACACACACAAATCTTGCCAAGGGGATAGGGTTGTGGCTCAGTGGTAGAGCGCTTGCCTCTCACATGTGAGGCACTGAGTTCGATCCTCAGCACCACATAAAAATAAATAAATAAATAAAGGTATTGTGTCCAAGTACAACTAAAAAAATATTTTAAAAAGACATTTTAAAAAATCATGCCAAGTATTTGTTCTGACCACAATGGAATGACATTAAAAATTTAAAACAGTAAGAAAATAGGAAAATTCACATATACATGGAAACTAAATAAGACACTCTTGAGTAAGTACTGGGTCAAAGAGCGAATCAAATGTCAATTAAAAAAGAACTAGTAAACAAAATAGGGAATCAGAATGAAAAAAATCAACATACAAAAATCAGTTTCATTTCTTTATACCAATAGAAATCTCTCCAAAACAGAAATCAAGAAAGCCATCCTATTAAAAATAGCATCAAATAATAAAAAACTTATGAATGAATTTAATCAAGTAAGTAAAAATCTGTACTCCCAAAATACAAAACATCAATGAAAGAAATTGAAGAACACACAAATAAATGTAAAAATGATCTGTGATCATAGATTAGAAGATTTAAATTTTAAGTTTCCATATTATCCAAAGCAATCTACAGATTCAATACCATCTCTATCAAAATTCCAATCATATATTTCACAAAAATAGAATAAAATTCTAAAATTCTTATTGAATCACAATGACTTTAAACAGACAATGTAATCTTTAAAAAGAAAAAAACAAAGTTGCCAGCATCACACTTCCTGATTTTAAATTATTTTACAAAAGTATAGTAGTTAAAACAGTACTGGAATAAGAACAAAAAGAGACAAATTTAACAGAATGGAGGATCTAGAAATAAGCCCAAGAACATACAGTCAACTATTTGACAAGGCAACCAAGAACACACCAGGATGTAGTCCCTTCAATAAATGTTTTTGAGGTAACTAGACATCTGCATGCCAAAGAATGAAACTATACGCTTATCTTACACACCATTAATAATCTCTGACTTTTCGTTGTTTCATTTATGATTTTTTGACTTTACAATGGTATGAAATTGATAAGCATTCAATAGAAAAAAATTGATAAAGGGTTTGCCCAATTCCAGGGACCTAAAATAATGCCAGAGTTACTGGACAATAGTTAAAACAATCGGTGGGTGGTAGTAGGGTCAATTGGGGAGATGGAAAAACCATGACATAAGGTCAGAGACTGGATAGGAGACAGATCATTTATGGTCTTGTTATCCATATCAAGGAATTTAGATTGTGTTCTAATTAAAATAGGAAGCCAATTGTGGAACTTATGCAACTGAGTTATCATATGACCCTTGATTTAAATTGTCACTTTGTATTATGAAAAGCAGTGAGGAAAAAATAGAGCAAGGGAATTCATTTAGGAGGCTGATTATCTCCTAATTTATGTTGACTATGTGAACAATCATGGCAGCATAAACTAGGGGACTCATGGAGATGGAGAGTGGTGGAAATAGAATATGGATATATTACAAGTCATAATTGACAAGATATGCTGATTTATTTAATGTAAGATATAAAGGTAAAAGAAGTAAAACCAAGGATGCTTTCTGGGCTTTAGATCAGAGATGATGGGTGGTAGCTTTACTGACAGGTAGATGACAAAATGTTACGTATTTGGCTTTGTTTAGGGGAGGATCATGAGTTCAACTTTAGTTATGCTAACTTTGAGATGCTAAGTCTGAACCCAAAGGAGTGATCAGGGTTAGAGACACAAATTTCCAAATGCTGTGGCCATTTCCATTTATTCTTTTATTTTCAGTATTCTAAGCATCTGAAACATTTACAGTGTTTCACCTTTTGTCTAAATCATAGTGAGAGACATTACCCTCATCTCCCACAACAGAAACCCACTTAAACCAGGCATTCTTACTCTCAGTCTTTGGAAGCTGGTATAGATTGTCACACTGAATATACTTGCTAAGGATTTTGAAAACCTAGGTAAAATTTAGAAATTGTATATATTTGGAACCCAAAGGATTCAACAACAGAATTATAGATCAAATGTCAGTATCACCAGCTAGCCAGAGTAACACTGTTATAAACTAGACTGTTCCTCAGGTGTGAATCTTACCTCACATCCTTGCATGGATCCTGCTTGCTTTTTAATTTGGGGTCGTTGATGACTCTGTGAACAATTTGGTATCTTTGCATCAAATTCTATTTTATTTGAGTGACCTAGAATATTTTATTGTTGTTTCCAATAACCCTGATTGATACAGGAGTTGGAAGATGTGTTATGAACAATCATAAAGTGAAAAAGACATTTCATAAAGAGAAAAATGTAGAAGAGAGTTCAGGACTAAAACTTGGAACACATCAACATCTACAGGATCTTTAGTGGAAGATGATCTAATATTCAAATAAAAGAAAAGAGTTTGCATAGTCTGAGATGAATTTTCCTAGAATACAGGAGAAGACAGGATTTTAAGAGGAAGAAGTAAGCAACATTCAGTGCTACTAAGAGGTTCAACAATATCAGAGAGATGCCCATTTGATCTGACATCATGAGAAATATTGGAGACCATAAAAAAAACAGCATGTTTAGAAGACAGAAGGAGATACAAGAGTAAATGGAATGGGGAGGTGAAGATGTACATTAGACAACTTATTAGAAAAGTTTTACCACAAAGGGAAGCAGATACATGGAACAACATCTGGCAGGGAAGTGTCTTTTAGGGAAAGTAATTGTTAAAACGGACAATAGTGGGCTGGAGTTGTAGCTCAGTGGTAGAGTGCTTGCCTAGCATATGTGAGGCACTGGGTTTGATCATCAGCACCACATAAAAATAAATAAATAAAATAAAGGTATTACAACTAAAAAATATTAAAAATAAAATGGAAAACAGTGAGACATAATTGCATGCTGATGGAAATGATGAGCAAGAGAATTTAAAGATGCTAGAGATTACAGTGGTTGTCTGTAGAAATTAAAAATTTAAATGGTAAGAGGTTAAGATCCAATGAACTGGAGACAGCACCTTTGTTAAATTACGATCCACAGTGTCTTGCTTCATAATCTTCATGAATGATACACTGATAGCATACACCACTATGGATGGTCAAATTGAGCATGAATGATTGCCAAAGCAGAAATGTCCAAAGGATGACAGAATCAGGTTTGAAGTTCATGAGATCCAGACTGAGTAATGAAGTTTATTCTAGACTAACAAATCCAGATTTTGAGGAATGTGTTTTATCCATTCATTAGTTGATGGACATTTGAATTATTTCTACTTTGTAACTGCTGTGAATATTTCTTCTATAAGCATCCATATAAAAGATTTCCATTGGCAAATATTTCTATTTCCATTTTTTAGATATAAAGAATAAAATTTGCAGATCATATTTTTGATTTCTTAGGATTGTTTGTATGTGGTATTATTAGTGCATTATAGTTATACATAATATTGGGGTTCAATTTGGCATAATCATAATTGAAATTAATATAATTTGCTCCATTCAATCCCCAATACTTTCCCTTTCCCTCCCCTCCTCCTTCCTCTTGTTCTCCTTTCTCTACCCTACTGGTCTTCCTCCTTTTTATTTATTTTTTTTTTATAATTGGTGCTTTATAGTTGTGTGTATATATATATATATATATATATATATATATATATATATATAATTTATAATATATATTATATTATATCATATCATATATATTATATAATATATAATATATGTAATATAATATATATTATATATATTATAATATATATATTTATATATGTATAAATGCAGAATTCACTTTGGAATATTCACATATGTACATAGCATCATTTGGTCAATTTCACTTTGCAGTTCCTCCCTTTTCCTGTCCCTCCTCCCTCCCCTCAATCCCCATCCTCTGCTCCACTAATCTCCCTTCTATTTTCATGGAATTCCCCACTCCCCTTTTTTTCCTAGCTTTCTCTAGCTTCTGCATATGACAGGAAAGCATTCATTTAACTCTTTACTTTCTGAATCTGGCTTATTTATCTTACCATGATTTCTCCATATCTGTTCATTTACCAGCTGATGCCATAATTTCATACTTCTTTATGGCTAATTTGTGTGTGTGTCATTGTCTTTATTCATTAATTTGTTAATGGGCACTTGAGCTGGTTCTGTAACTTGAAATACTGTGAATTGTGTCACTATAGATATTTATGTGTCTGTATCACTATAAGATTGCTAATTTTAGTTCTTTTGTATAAATACCAAGGAGGGGGAGATCTGGGTCATCTGATGGTTTCATTCCTAGCCTTTTGAGAAAACTCCGTACTGCTTTCTTTATATCCAGAATATATAAGACGCTCAAAAAATTTAACACCATAAAAACAAACAACCCAATCAGTATATGTCAAAAGAACTTAACAAATGTTTCTCAAAAGAAGAAATACAAATGGCTAACAAATATACATAAAACATTCAATATCCCTAGCAATCAAGGAAATGCAAATGAAAACTACATTGAGATCCCATCTCACTCCATTAGAATGAAAGTCATCAAGAATAAAAATAAGAATTGTGGTTTCAATGACTAGAAATGCAATAATAAAATTATTTTGTTCATGAAGAAGCTTAATTCTGTTCCATTGTTCTGTATGTCAGTAATTACACCAATACTACACTGTCTTGATTACTGTGGTTGTGTGGTAATTTTTTAATATACAAAAAACCCCACAAATATTTAACATACAATTTGATACATTTGAACATATGCTTACACCATAAAACCATCTCTATAATCAAAGTAAACATATAAATATATCTATCACTTCCCAAAGTTTTCTTTCGTTCCCTCCTTTTCTATGGGAAGAACACTTAATTGTAGATGGACACAATACCTTTATTTTATTTACTTATTTTTATGTGGTACTGAGGATCAAACCCAGTGCCTCATATGTGTGTGTCAAATGCTCTGCCACTGAGCCACAATCCTAGCCCCCATCTTAACAATTTTTAAGTGTACAATACAGTATTATTCACTAAGACATGGCTATAGTTGGGATCTTGAGTATCCCTAAAAGGCCTGTATCCCTAAAGGCTTAGTGACTAACCTCTAGGGCCATTGGGAAGTGGTAAAACCATTAAGATGTGGGGCCTGTGTCCAGTGAAGTGGCACACACCTATAATCCCAGTGGCTCATGAGGCTGAGATAGGAGGATTGGGAGTTCAAAACCAGCCTCAGCAAAAGTAAGGCGCTAAGCAATTCAGTGAGACCCTGTCTCTAAATAAAATATAAAATAGAGCTGGGGATGTTGCTCAATGGTCAAGTGTCCCTGAGTTCAATCCCCAGTACCGCCCCCACCCCGCCACCAAAAAAAAAGATATGAGGCCTGGTAAAAGAAAGGTCAATGGATGGATGCCCTTAAAAGAGAGATTGGGACCCTGGCTTTTCCTCTTCCCCTCTCTCTGTTTCCCAGCAACTGTAAGGTAAGCAGCTTCCTCAACCATAGGCTCCTTGCCATGTTGTGCTGCCTTGCTACAGGCCTGAAAGCAACAGGGCAACTGACCATGGACTGACACCTGCAAAACTGTGTGTCAAAATAAATCTTTCCTCTTTTTAAGCTGATTGTCTCAAGTAAGTATTTTGTCATAGTAATTGAAAGCCTACTAACATGGGCAATATCTTATATAATAGATCTCTCAAATGTATTCATCTCAGACAACTGAAACTTCATACTCATTGAATATAACTCTACATTTCTCCTTTATCCCACCCCTACAATCACTATTTTAGTATTGACTTCTATGAAGTTGACTATTTTAGATACCTTATTTAGGCAGAATTTGACCTGTCTACATTATTTCACTTAGATACTGTCTTCTGGGTTCATCCACATGTGACAGGATTACCTTTTGTAAAAACTCTGAGGAAATTACATTGTGTGTGTGTGTGTGACCTTTTCTTCTATTCAACAATCTACCAATAGATATTCAGGTTGTTTCCATGGTATGGAATTATTTTATGAATAATGCTACAAAGAACTTGGAATTTCAGCTATCTCTTTAAGATCCTAATTTGGGATGGGGGGATAACCTGGGATTGAACTCGGGGGTACTCAACCACTGAGCCACATCCCCAGCCCTATTTTTTATATTATTTAGAGACAGGGTCTCACTGAGTTGCTTAGGACCTTACTTTTGCTAAGGCTGACTTCAAACTCACAATCCTCCTGCCTCAGCCTCCAGAGCTGCTGGGATTACAGATGTGCACCACTGCGCCTGACTAAGATTCTAATTTAATGCTTTTGGATACATTATGAGAAGTGAGATTGCTGGATCACTTAGTAGTTCTATTGTTAATTTTTTAAGGAGTTTTCCAACAATCTTGAACAAGGACTGTTCAATGGTTCCCCTTTCTTCACATCTTTGCCATTATTTGTTGTCTCTTGATTTTTTTATAGTAGTCATCCTACCAGGTATGAGAAAACATTTCATTATAATTTTTATTAGTGCTTACAGTTATACATATTAGTAGGGTTCATCCCAACAAAGTCATACATGTTTGGAAATCAGTTTCATTTCATGATCCCCCTTTTCCCTCCAGTTCCCCATCTACTCTCCCATTCTCCTTCCTCTATTCTACTAGACTTCCTTTCCTTCCTATATTTGATTGGTTCTTCATGTTATCCTATGCTTCCTTCCATTTCCTTTCTCTCTTTAGCTTTTGCAAATGAGAGAAAACATTTGATCTTTCAGTTTCTGAGTTTGGCTTATTTCACTTAGCATGATACTTTCTATTTCCATCTATTTACTGGAAAATGCCATAATTCTATTCTTTTTCGTGGCTGGGTAAAAGTCCATGGTATGTGTGTGTGTGTGTGTGTGTGTGTGTGTGTGTGTGACAATTTCTTATTTCATTCATCTATTGATGGGCATATGATTCGTCCCGATAATTTAGCTATTATGAATTGTGCTTATATAAACACTGATGTGGCTGTTTGCTGTAGCATGACTGATTTTACATCCTTGGGGAAAATACGCAACCGTGGGATCACTGGGTCATATGGTGGTTCCATCCCTTGTTTGTTGAGGAATCTCCATACTGCTTTCCAGAGTGGTTGTTCTATTCTGCTGTCCCACCAAAAATGCACAAGTATACCTTTTTTTCCACATCCTCACCAGTATTTATTATTGTTCATATTCTTGATTACTGCCATTCTGACTAGTGATGAAATCTTAGAGTAATTTTGATTTGCATCACCTTGATTGCTATAGATATTGAACATTTTTTCACATATTTGTTAGTCATTTATGTTTGTTCATTTGAGAAATTTCTGTTTAGTTCTTTTGCCCATTTAGTGGTTGGATTATTTGTTTTTGTTTTCATTTTGGTGTTAAGTTTTTTGAGTTTTTTGTATATTCTGGATATTAATGCCCTATCAGAGGAGTAGCTGGTGAAGATTTTCTACAGGCTCCCTCTTCACACTTTTAATCATTTCCTTTGCTAGGGAGGAATGTTTTTAGTTTAATGGCATCCAAGTTGTTGATTCTTGTTTTTATTTATTGCACTTTGAAGGTTTATTTAAGGAACCAGTGCCAGCAACTATATGATGAAATGTTGACCCTATGTTTTCTTCTGGCAGTTCATAAGTTTCTGGTCTAATTCTTGTCTTTAATCCATTTCAATATGACTTCTGTGCAATGTGAGAGATAGGAGTCTGGTTTCATTTTCCTACATATAGCTATCCAGTTTTCCCAGCACCATTTGTTAGAAGGCTGTGTTTTCTCCAAAATATATCTTTGGCATGTTGGTCAAATATTAAAGGGATGAAGGTGTGTGGAATTTTGTCTGAATCTTCTCTTCTGTTCCATTGGTCTTCATGTCTATTTTGATACCAATATCATGATGTTTTTGTTATTATAGCTCTGCAATATAATATCAGATCGGGTATTGCAAAGCTTCCTTCTTTGTACTTTTAAGTTTTACTTCTCTGATAATGGGTGATGCTGAGTATCTTTTCAACATCTGTTGCCAATATTCATATCTTCTTTGAAAAAATGTTTATTTGTGTCATTTTTCCACTTCTTTATTTTATTTTATTTAGTTGTAGATGGGCACATTACCCTTTTTATTTTATTTATTTATTTTTATGTGGTGCTGAGGATCAAACCCAGTGCCTCACATGTGCTAGGCAAGTGCTCTGACACTGAGCCTGTTGTAGGGCAGGTCACTCATAAAACACACCATGTCCCAGTTTTGTCCAAATTGAAGAGTACTTATTTAGCCAGCTGGCTGGTGACTGCTCTCCAAAGGACCCATAACTGTCTCTGCAAGGAACAGCCCTGAACCTGAGCATTTTAGGATATTTAAAGGCAAAAACCATGTCTGGGTTGACATAGCTGCAAGAGAGCAGGTACAGAAGCTGAACTGGGCAGTTAGCGAGACAATGCAATGGGTACATTGGTATTTCCCCCGGGACTTTCCAGGTTGGCATAGCAGGAAGCTTAATTAGGTTTGTTTTTTGTTTTTGTTTTTGTTTTTTTTTTTTTTTTGCTATTGAATCCTATATATCTAATAAATACATATTAACCTTCAATTGAATATATGATTTATAAATATTTGCTTCCATTCCATTAGTTGTTTTCATTTGTTATTTCCTTTGCTGTACAGGAGCATTTTAGCTTGATGCTTGTCCACTTGTTTGTTTTAGTTTTTGTTGCCTATTCTTTTTGTGCCGTACATGAAAAATTATTGCCAACAACAATATTAAGATGCTGGTGTTGTAGCTCAGTAGTAGAGCACTCGCTGAACATGTGTGAGGTACTGGGTTGAATCCTCACTAACACATAAAAACAGATAAATAAAATAAAGATATTGTGTCCATCAACAACTAAAAATAAGAAATTTAAAAGAATAATATTAAGAACTTTTTGTCTTTTTGTAGGAATTAAAGGTCTCAGGTATTACAGTTAAGTCTTTAAACCATGTTGACTCAACTTTTGCAAATGATATAAAGTAAAGGTCCAGTTTCTTCTTTTATTTTTATTTTTTATTTTTTGGAGGCGGGATTACGGATGTAATAGTATCAACATTTATTGTTGACACTATTCTTTCTTCATTATTTGTTCTTGGAACCTTGTTAAAGATTAGTTGACTATAGATTCTTGGGTATATGTCCGAGCTCTCTCTTCTGCTTTTTAGGTCTGTATTCTGTTTTTATACCAGTGCCAAACTATTTTGATTACCATAGCTTTGTATGTAGTTTGAAATCAGGAAGTGTTCTGCCTCCAGATTTATTATTCTTTCTCAGGATCACTTTAAAATCACAGTCTTTGTGGTTCCATATGAGTTTTAGTATTTTTTTATTTCTATGAAAAGTACCATTGAAATTTTTATAGAGATTGCATTGAACCTGTAGTATGGACATTATCTATTCCATGAATTCAGGTTATCTTTCCATATATTTTTGTCTTCAATTTCATAAATATTTTGTAGACTTCCTGGTACAGATATTTTAGCTCCTTGGTTAGATTCATTTCTAGGTATTTAATGTTTTGTTTTTTGATGTTACTATAATTGTGATTGCTTTCTTAATTTCTCTTTTAGATCATTTATTTACTGGATCTATTAATTTTTAATCAGTTTTGTAGGATTTTCTATGTATAATATTATGTCATCTTCAGAGATAATTTTACCTGTTTCTTTCCCATCTGGATACCTCTTTAAAATTTTATGTATTTTTTGGTATTGGGTTAGCACAGTAATCTTTACTACTGAGCTATATTCCCAGTCCTTTTTCATTTTTGTTGAGACAAAATCTCTCTAATTTTCTGAGGTTTTCACTAATCGCTGACAATAGCCTTGAACTTGTTATCCTCCTGCCTTAGCCTGTCAAGTAACTGGGACCATGCCCTGCCCAATCTGATTATCTCTTATTTTTCTTGACTAATTAGATTTATAACCTGCAATACAGTGTTGAAATTGAAAGCAGACATTTTTGTCACATTCCTGATCTTAGGAAAAAATCTTTATTCTTTGAACAAAATTACTACATAAACTGTTGGTCTTTTTTCATAGATGTTTTTGATCAGGTTGAGGAAGTCTCCTTCTATTCTTAGTTTTTGTAGCGTTTGTTTTTAACATCAAAGGATGTTGTGTTTAGTCAAATACTTTCTCTATATTTACAAAAATGATTGTGTGATTCTTGTTTTTAGTCTATTGACATAATATATTACATTAAGTGATTTTTTGGATATTGAAAAAGTGCATTTCTGGAATCAATCCCACTTTATCATTGTGTGTGATTCTTTTAATGTTTCCATATTCCATTTTCTAATATTGAGAATATCTGTATCCATATGCATAAGAAATTTCAGTCTGTAGTTTTGTTTTTCTGTGATGTATTTGTCTGGTTTGTGTATCAGAAAAACCTCATAACTTCATGTTGAGAAGTATCCCCTCATCTTCTATTTTTCAGGAGTTCCAGGAAAACTTGGTATTCATTCTTCTTTAAATGTTTGATAGAATTTAGCAGTGAAGTACTCTTGGTCTGGTCTGTTCTTTGTAGGCAGTTTTTAAATTATTGAATCAATCTCTGCACCTGTGATGGGTCTATTCAGATTTCTTCTTCCATCAGTTTCAGTAGTTTGTGTGTTTCTAGGAACTTGTTCATTTCATTTAAGTTATAGGTATGCAATTACTCTATGTTCCTTTAAGGCCCTCTGTATTTCTATAAGGTTATTAGTAATATTCCTATTTTATTTGTGATTCCAGTAATTTGTGTCTTCTTCCATTTTTTACTTGGTCAATACAGATGAAAGTTTGTCACTTTCTTTGATCTTTTTGGAGAAGTTGGTTTTGATTTCTTTGATTTTCTTTAATGGTTTTTATTTTCTATGTTATTTATTTACAATTTAATCTTTATTGTATTCTCTACTTTATACTAATTATTCATTTCATTAATGTTTTTAAAAGTTTCTATTTCATTTATTTCTGCTCTTATCTTTATTATTTATTTTCTCCTAGTAAGTTTCGATGTAGTTTGTTCTTATTTTTCTAGTTCCTTCAGATGCAACAACAGATTGTTTCTTGGTGATTATTCTGGCTCTTCTTTTTTCAATCCAGGCCCCATGCATGTTAAACAAGGCTGTAGCACTGAGCTACACCCACAGTCCATTGTTTTGGAGGATTTTTGTTTTGTTTTGTTGACGTAGGGATGAATTCCTGTAAACTTCCATCTTCATACTGCTTTTACTATAGCTCACAAATTTTGGTATGTTGTGTATCCATTTTAATTTCTTTTAAGATGTTTCTAAATTTCCTTCTAGATTTCTTCCTTAATCCATTGGTTGTTCAATAGTAAGTATAACATTTCCATGTATTTAATAGTTCCCAAGTTTTCATTATTACTAATTTCTAGTTTTATTGCATTCTGGTCAGAAAATATACTTGTTATTATTTCAATTATTTAAAAATTTGTTGAGACTTGTTTTGTGGCCTAACATATCATATATCCTGGAGAATATTCCATCTGCTGATGAGAAGAAAGTGTATGTGTCAGCTGTTGGATGGAATGTTCTACAGATGTCTTTAAGGTCCATCTGGTCTATGGCATAATTTAATTCTGCTGTTTCTTTTAGGTCTAGATGATCAGTCCACTGCTGAAACTTGCCGCAGTCTGGCTGGGCACAATTCAGGAGCCACTTGTCAAAAGAAACTAACTTTATTTTTAGAACCACACAAGATAAACAAAACAGCTCCTCAGGAAAAAACCCTCAGAGCCCAACTGCCACCACCGGCTTCCCACAAGCCACACACCCCAACAACCTCCTCCTCCCACAATCCTCCTGCTCTTGAGGCCGATTGGCTGGGTCGCATGGGCGGAGCCAAGAAAATCCCCCAATGAGCAGCTCCGTGGTCTGAAAGGGCAGGGAAACAGCCCAATGAGCATCACCGCAGAGGAGCCAATCAGCTAGATGTTGCTGGGGCCCGCTGTGAGCCAATCATCAGCTGGCAGTCTGAAAGTTTGCTGGGACCCCTTCAGCTCATCAGCTGGCAGTCTGAAAGTTTGCTGGGGCCCCTTCGGCTGTGGCTCTCAACAGAAAGTAGAATGTTAAAGTCTGTTTTTCTCTTTAGGTCAATTAATGTTTGTTGTATATATTTGAGTTTTCCCAATACTAGATTCATATTCATTTAGAATTGTTATTTCCAATTGCTGAATAGACTCCTTTCTCATTATATAATGAGCTTCCGTGTGTCTTCTTACTGCTTTTGATTTGTAGGGTATATTATGTGGTATAGGTATGGCTACTTCCGCTTTCTTTTGGATTCCATTTGTACAGAATATCTTATTCCATCCCTTCACTTTCAGTCTATTCACGTCCATAGAGGTCAAGTGAGTTTCTCATAAGCAACATATTCTAGTGGGTTTTATTTTTATCCCTTCAATTACTCTTTGTCTTTCAATTGGGGGATTTAATCCATTTACATTCAAGGAAAGTCAGATCTTACTTCAGCTATTTTCTAGTTTTGTTGTAGAAGTTTCTTTTCTTCCTCTCTTGAACTCTTCTTCAAGTTACTAACTCCAATAGTGTGTTTTGATTCCTTGCTTGTTGTTTTTGGTTTGTCTATTGTAATTTTTTCCTTGGGTTTACCATAGGCTTACAAAAACATCTTTAGATTATAACGAGCTATTTTGAAGTGATAACAACTTAACACGATTGAAAATATAAGAACAGAAACAAAACAAGAGAAAAAATATACTAATAAGAATAATTTCCAGCCAGGCGTGATGACACAGACCTGTAATCCCAGTGGCTTGGGAGACTGAGGCAGGAGGATCGCAAGTTCAAAGCCAGCCTCAGCAAAAGTGAGGCACTAAGCAACTCAGTGAGACCCTGTTTCTAATAAAATACAAAAGAAGGCTGGGGATGTGGCTCAGTGGTTGAGTGCCCCTGATTTTAATCCTTGCTACCTCTGTCAACCAAAAAAAGGGAATACTTTCCATTTGCATTCCTCCCAACATTTTGAATCTTTGATATTCCATTTTACTTCTTCCTGTATTAACTGCTTCTTTTTAATATTTATTTTTTAGTTGTAGTTGGGCACAGTATCTTTATTTTATTTATTTTCATGTGGTGCTGAGGATTGAACCCAGGGCCTCACACATGGTAGGTGAGCACTCTACCACTGAGCCCCAGCCCCAGCCCTGGACTCCTTCTTAATAAAGCACTGTAATTATTAATTTGTTTTGTTTTATAGTCTTTACACATAAAACATGAATTGTTTATGTTCCATGTTTACAACACTAGAACATCTTGAATGAGTCTGTATGGTTACTCTAACCAGTGATTTTTATACATTCTGATGTTTTCTTTTTACGTATTAAAATCCCTTTGTGTCCATTTGAAAAAAAAATCCCTTTAATATTTCTTGTAGGAAAGATCTGGTGAGGATATATTATTTCAGCTTTTGTTCATCTAGTAATGTCTTTTTATCTCCTTCATTTCTAAAATAAAATTTTGGTGGATACAATACCTTTTTTATATTTTTAGTTGTAGATGGACACAATACCTTCATTTCATTTATTTAATTTTATGCGGATCAAACTCAGTACCTCACATGTGTTAGGCAAGTGCTCTACCACTGAGCCACAACCCCAGTCCTATGGATACAATACTCTTGGTTAACATTTTTTTCCAGTGAAAATTTCATGCTGCTTACTCCTGGCCTTTAAGGTTTCTGCTGAAAAGCCTCTGTCTCAGAACTTAGGAAATCCTTGTGTATTATTTGTTTCTTTTCTCTTGTAGCCTTGAGAATCTTCCTCTTTTTCTTTCACCTTTGAGAAATTTCTGTTGTTATTTCTTTGAATAAGATTTCTTCCTCTTAGGCATCCTCAAGTCCCTTTTGAACTCCAATAACCTGGATATTTGTCCTTTCTTAAAAATTTTATTTTGTAGTCATAGATAGATAGCATGCCTTTATTTTATTATTTATTTTTATGTGGTCCTGAGGATCAAACCCAGTGCCTCACATATGCTAGGCAAGTGTTCTACTACTGAGCTATAGCCCCAGCCCAGATATTTGTTCTTTTAATGCTGTCTCAAATTTCTTGTAAATTTTATTTATTCCTTTTCATTCTTTTTCTAAAGTTTTTCAGTTTTAGATGGACACACTATCTTTCATTTTATTTATTTATTTTGATGTGGTGCTGAGGATTGAACCCAGGGTCTCGCTTGTGCCAGGCAAGCATTCTTCCACTGAGCCATGACCCAAGCCCCTTCTTTTCATCCTTTACTCTTTTTCTCCTCCAGCTGTTTACTTTCATAAGCCTTTCTTCAAACTCAGTAATTCTATATTGTCTTTGATCTATCCAATTCTTTTTTTTTATTTTTTTAAAAATTGAACTGAACACATTACCTTTGTTTTACTAATTTATTTATTGTATGTTGTGCTGAGGATGGAACCCAGTGCCTCACGTGTGCAAGGCAAGTGCTCTACCACTGAGCCACAACCCCAGCCCCATGATCTATCCAATTCTTGATGCCTTCTATCAGCTTTTTACTTTCATGTAGTGTAATTTTCAGCTCAGGAATATCTGTTTGATTTTTAAAAACTGCTTCCATTTCTCTGTTAAGCTTCTCTTTAGAGTATTGAATTGTTTCTCTGAGTTTTCTTCAAGTTCACTGAGTTTCCTTAAAACTCCTGTTTTAAATTTCCTCTCTCAGAGTTCTCCCATACTGGTTACTATCTGTTCAGTTTCTGACATTTAATTTTTCACAGTTAGGTAAGATAATCTTTTACTGAAAGTTCTTAATTCTTATTGATATGTGATACTTTGTGGGCATTGAAATATTAAGTATTTATTCCAGTTTTCCTAATCTGCCTTTGCTTTTGCCTTTTAGAAATTCTAAGCAAGTTGCTTATTCCCTTTAGTCACTTCCATTATTTCAGCAGTAGAAGGCACACTAAGTCATGGTTTGCCCCGAGTCTGCTGTTGGTGTGCTGCTACTATTTCAGCACTAGAGGGCAATCCAAGCCCAGGATTGTCCCAAATTCACTATTAGTGTCTTGTTCAATGTGAACTAGGAGAGTATCAGGCTTCCTTCACAGTTTGGTGCAGGAACAGCTATTCAAATTATTGTGTCTATGGAGATATGATCACCAGAAGATCTTATTAAACTGCCATCTCGCTCTATCTGACTCTATATTTTTGGCTAATGATTTACTACACTTATGTTTAAAGTGATTAGTGTTAGGAATTGACTAATTGTTGCCATTTTTAATTTTTTATGTCTATGTTGTATTCCTTTTTGTTCTCTATCTCTCTCTCTCTCTTTCTCTCACCTTTGTTTTTGATGATATTTTGTAATGATGTACTCACATTCTTTTTATCCTTTTGTATCTGCTGTATGTTACACTTTTGTGATTACCATGAGGCTTGCTTAAAACTTCTGATAGTTACAACAGTCTGTTTTGGACCCATAAATACTTAACTTCAATGCAAAATAAAAACTCTGCACATTATACTTCATATTGTGTATCCATTAACCAATTTTAGTCTTATTTCTGTCCCACAAATTTTGTTATTTACATCACAATTTGCTTATTATTATATTATGTATCTATTAATCAAATTCTGTTGCTATAGTTATTGCTAATACTTTTGTCTTTTTTACACTAGGGTTAAAAGTGATATATACACCACCATTCCAGTATTACTTATTCTCTATTATCTGCATATTTACCTTTACCACTTGAGTTTTATACTTTTATGTACTCTTATGCTGCTGTTTAGCATCTTTTCATTTCAACTAAGAAAATCTCCTGTTTGCACTTTTTGTAAGGCACGTCTAGTGTTAATGAACTTCCTCAGTTTTTATCTAGGAAGGTTACCATGCATTCATATTTATAGAATTTCCAGGCACAGTATACTTGGTTGGCAGGTTTTTTTTTTCTTTCAGCACTTTCAATACATATCTCACTTTCTCCTAGCTTTAAATTTTTCTTCCAAGAAATTGTCTAATAGTATTAAGGAGATTTCCTTGTAGTTGATGAATCGCTTTTTTATTGTTGCTTTTTAAATTCTATTTGCCTTTGACTTTTGCCAGTTTTCATTATAATTGGCCAGGATGTATGTTTCTTTAGGTTCAAATTATTTGGGAACTTTTGAGGTACATTGAGTAACTGGCTGGATTATTTTAGTGAAGTCTTGTTCCCTCAGGTACACAGTGTTTAGCCTCTGATGTTGTTCCTCTGGGAGAGAGAGAGGCAAATCGTTGATTATGTCTATAATAAATTGGATAACAGTAAGTCAAGTAGGACTCTTCTCTTTTCCCTAAGCAAACTCAAACTTTTAAACTTAAATAATTGTCAACATTTCCAAGATTGTTTTCAATAATGCCCTAGGGCATAAATTGCCTCTATAAACAGAGCCAATCAAGTTGTAACTCCTCCAATGGAATAGTTTCTGAAGTTGGTGCTTGTATTTGTTCTGACTCCAAAAAGGCTCCTCTAGGCTTTTCTTGTTCTTTTTTTCTTGTTCTTTTCAGGGAACCAGGTGGCCTCTGAACTGTTACTACATTGGATCCACGACTATCCTCCCAATTGCCTTCTACCACAATTTCCACTGATCTTGGGGTGTACCTTTAGGCTTACCACCCCTACACTCTGTTTTAAATAAAGTCAGTTTTTCTGGGTGGAGTTTAGGAATTATCTGTTTTATAACACGTTTCTCCCCCCAGGCTCAATTTCTGAGCCAGGTTCTGGGGCTGGGCAATGGAAACTATACAAGCTTCTCATTGAGAGCTTCCACTCTAAGAACTGGGTAGTTTTTGTTATTTGTTTGTTTTGGTACTGGGATATTTAACCCAGGAGCACTTTGTCAATGAGCTACATCCCTGGCCCTTCTAATTGTATTTTGAAACAGGGTCTCACTCAGTTGTTGAGTTTTGCTTTAAACTTGGCAATCCTCCTGCCTCAGTGTCCTGAGGAACTAGAATTACAGGTGTATGCCACCATGTCCAGCTAAAAGTTGGGTTATTTTTTTATGTTGAAGTTCTTTTTTAAAAATTTTTGTTACTGGATATTAAACCCAGGGGCACTTTACCACTGAGGTACATCCTCAGCCCGTTTGTTGTTGTTTTGTTTTTGTTTTTGAGAGAGGATCTTGCTAAGTTACGTAGGGCCTAACTAAGTTACTGAGGCTGGCTTTGAACCTATAATCCTCTTGCCTCAGCCTCTTGAGCTGTTGGAATTATAGGCATGTGCCACCATGCCCAGCTTTATGTCAGAGTTCTTAATGAAGAGGAAAGGAGTCAAAAGCCTGGGATCCTCTCAGTTTGCCTTTCTTGCCATGGAACCACTACTTTATGAATTGGGGGAAGAGCTATCTGGTCCCCAGGTAGAGCCTCCAATCCGCAAGTAAAAATTATATGGAAGAAGAAAGTCCCCATTCCTCAAGTTGCAACTGGACAATTGCATTTTCTGCAGTGTCAGCTTCAGTAACAGACTGGGACAGGGTGAGAATGTTGAAGTTTTCCTGGAAATAAACACTTCCAACTGGAAGCTAGAAGGAGGATGAACCCTTTGTTTTGCAGAGGTAGAGTTGAGTCACCATCTTGAAGAACTGGAAAGGAGGATGTATGGATCAGTCTTGTTTCAAAACCACAGAGTTAACAGCTTTGTTTTTTATTGATTTATTTTTAATTGGTACGTTATAATGCTTAAAAGTGGAATTCATTGTGAGATATTTGTGCATGTACATGACATAGTTAGGTTAATTTCATTCTGCTGTTTCGCCCCACCTTTCCCATCCTTTCTTGCTTCCTCTTATCCCCCTTCCTGAATTCCATTGTATTTACTTCTATTTTCATGAGACTCACAACTTGATTCCTGAATTTTTTCGTGAATAGATTTCTCTTCATTTGTTTGCCTTAGAAACATTTTCAGATGATTTAAATATTTGATTTAAAAAAATAATTGTCAGGCTGGGTTTGTGGCTCAGAGGTAGAGCATTCACCTAGCATGTGTGCGGCACTGGGTTCGATCCTCAGCATCATATAAAAATAAAATAAAGATATTGTGTCCACCTATAACTAAAAAAAATATTAAAAAATAATATATAGTTGTCACCATTTTCACTGGGGAGCAGATCAACAGAGTTCCCCACACTCTTATTGATATATTCACATTGTCTTTTTTTCCTGAATTGATTTTGTCAATATAATACTGTAACCAAGCATGCTATTATTAGATTTTTTAAAAATTTCATCAGTTTTTGAATTCTTCAAGAATTACTTTTTAATATTTTATTTTTTAGTTGCAGATGGACACAATATCTTTATTTTATTTTTATGTGGTGCTGAGGATCAAACCCAGGGCCTCACACATGCTAGGCGAGCCGCTGAGCCACAACCCCAGGCCAAGAATTACTTTTGACAAATGCATTTCAATGTATTGACAGATTTACCATTATTAATATTAAATTTTGCCATTTAAAATATTTTCATTGTTGGATTGTAATTATACAGAATAGTGGAATTCATTGTGATATTCATACTGCATATAACAAAATTTGGTCAATTTAATTCCCCATTATCTCCCCTTTTGTTCTCCACCCTCTCCCTGATCCCCTTCCTCTACTCCACTTGTTTTCTGATTTCAGTGCCCCCTTTGTCACAGGACTCCTGTTTTCTTACCTGAGTCTCTGTAGGCAAAAAGGAGAGAAAAGAGTCTCACCACTACAAAAAGTTTCTGTATATACATTTGATAAGCATTTTTTCTTTTCATGTCCAATGGGTCACTCAGCCCAGGAAGGAAACTTGTTGAGTAGAGGCCAAGAACAGGGGAGGGAAAATGTTTCTCTATTATCTTTATTTCTTGTGATGACAGGTCAAGGCAAAGAACTGTGACAGGCTACCAGGGAAAATGAAACTTTATCTGACTCATGGCAGAAACACAGTAAGTGAAATTTAAGATACAAGCTAGAATAGAAACTATCTCACACACAATTCTAACTCCCAATAGATATGTTCATCACAAGAGTTATGACATATTTGCACATGTGTGCACACTCAAGCATTTTTTCCTAAGCAGATTAGCACAGTGACTCAGTGTAACTGGAACAGAGTAGATATAGTGGGTTTGGGGAAAAAGAATTCTGAGACTGGGATTTAATTTGGACTGAGATCACAGAGTATTGTGACGGTGTGAAGGTCCTTATTATTTAAAAATCATCTCATAGTTTTTCTTTCAATAATTATGTTACATTTTCACTATACTTTAAATCATGTTTATAATTTATTTAGACCTACCTCTGCTAAGAAACTTTATTTGAAAGAAGATGCAGCCAATTTTATTTTTATTGGGAAAGCGCAATTCTGAAATCAGTGAATCTTTGATGTTTTGAGGTAACTTCTGCAGGGAAATAGATTCTAAACTGACAAATCCTGAATCTCAAAGAGAGTAATCAGTGAAACTAACTGCATCTTATTTAAGATAGTCTAAGAGGTAAGTTTTTTTTTTTTTTTTTTTTTTTACCAAAACTCGCCCTGTTTTTCCTGTCACACAGCATGCCAATCACTGAGACAACATGTTTTGCAAAAGAGAAAGAGGTCACAAGGTGGCTGAGCATGGAGGGGAAGCCTCCAGGCTCAAATCCACCTCCCCAGGGATAGGGTTTGAGAAGCAGGGTGATTTATGAGATGGGGAAAGGTGATTGAAGGTGAAGTAATAAGGGGTCTGAACAGGCAGAATAAAACTTCATGGATCTTTATTGAAAATAAGTTTAGAATATGATAGCATTAGTATGATTTGAGGGTAGAGTTTTCAACTTCTTGGTGTCAAAAGGTCACCCATCAGACACTTTCCCAGTCCCAAGTGAAGAGTCAATTCTTTTGACAAAGGTGTCTTTTAAATCCTTGAAAAGTAACCTAGGCAACTATTATCATCATAACCCACACAGCAGAGGTGTTATCTACAGCAAAGCTAGTGGGAGACCAATAACATATTGCTCAGCTGCAAAACCTTCAAAATTAGTGATTTTTAAAGTCAACAAAAAGCAAGTAACTAAAAGCAAGTGAAGCTAGAGGACTTATTTAGATTTTCCCTCAGTTTCAAGATATATAGATATCTTAGACTATTGCCTTAGTCTCCCGCTGTTTCCAAACCACAAATGAATTAGACTTAACTTGAATTAAACACATCCCTGCCTCTCCAGTCACTCCTTGCTCTGTCCAAACATGACTTTTCGTCCTGTTCCTTGATCTCTATTCTGTCTTTGTTCTGAATTTTGTCATTGTGGATATATTTGTAGTTAGAGATTTGGCTAGTTATCTGTAAATGTAGATCACACTTCTTCTATAGAAATTATTTATTGTCTATTTTTGCACTTATTTCTCAAAACACACACACACACAAACACACACACACACTGGATGATATCTACCTGCTGGCAGGCCTAGATTTTCCTCTGATAGTGTTCCTCATTATATTTTCTCTCTAAACCACTGATCTTGATCCTATGGGTCTCCCTGAGTCATTTATGGTAAGGCAAAACCACTTTTGTTTGGAATTATTCACCATAGAATTATAAATATCATTGAGATTTCTGTGGGGGTGATATCCTTGTGTTTCCTAGGATAGGTGAAAACACAACTATTCCCCAGTTGAAAGAATAAAGCTTAGCAAGGAATTGGCAGATGAGCTTCCTGCAAGGAGATCCTGCAGCAAATAAGGAATTATAGGACCATATTGTGCAGATAGATGACCATTAGGAGATTCTACATATGATATCATTTATCCAGTCCCATTAAACAAGTGTTTACTGACCTTCTATAGTATAACAAGAACTGTTTTAGAAGCCAGGAATATAGTAATGAATGATATAATTAAAACTACCTGACTTTGTAGAGCTTGAAGAAGATAAACAAAAATTTAAATAAATAATATTTTCCTGGTGATATGCACCAAGGAGAAACATAAGTCATGGAAGCAGGCTGGGAAAGTTCTGGGGGTTACAATGTTAGATACAGTTGTGAGAGATGGCCTGGCAGTGTAAGTGATATCTGGGTAAATCACAGATGGAGGTAAAGTAGAAAGTCATTTGAATATCAGAAGGTGGTGGCAATGATGGTGGTGGTTGTGGTGGATATTTTAGGTAAAGGGAAATCAACTGTAATTTCTATGAAGATAAACTCTATCTGGTAGTTCTACCAGCAGCAAGAAAGGTGGTGTAGATGAAGTAATGTGAATGGAGGGGAAAAAAAAGAGAGATGAGGCCAGATATTTGTGGGTATTTCAGACCATGTAGAGCCTTGCAGGTTGCTACTGTAAGGATATTGACTTTTTCTCTGAAAGATGTGGGAAATTATTGAAGATGTGGAAATTATTCAAGGAGAAAAGTTCTACTCTGTAACATGTTGTAATAGGATCACTATGGTGGCTGTACTGAAGGCTGAAGAGATGGAAAGATTGAAGTCAGTTAGGAGGATATTGTGAAAATCCAGCAAAAAGATTAAAGTAGTTTAGACAACAGCATTAAATTGGCAATGGTAAGTCATTGTCACATTCTGGTTGTATTTAGAAATGGAATTTGATATTTGCTTATGGATTAGATATGGAGTGTAAGAGTCAAGGATGACTGCAATATTTTTGGCCTGAGCAAATGGAAGGATGGATTTGCAATTAACTAGAGTGTAAAAAATGAGAACTGCAGATCTGGTAGTAGCAGAATCAGGAGTTAGGTTTGTCACATGTTGTTTACAATTCATTATTTTTCATCAAAAACTTTATTGAAAAAAATGCATGTAATATACAATTAATCTTTTGAAAGTATACAACCCAGAGGCATTTAGCAAAAGGAAACCATGTACCCACTAAACAATCACTCTCCTTTCTCCCCTCTCTGCTCCCCTAGTCCCTGGCAACCACCAATCTGCTCTCTGTCCCTATAGATTTATCAAGTCTGGATATTTCTTTCAAATGAAATTACACAATATGTGGCATCTGTGTCTGTTTTTTTTTATTTAGCATGTGCTTTTGAGGCTTGCCTATGCTACATCATATATTAGAACTACAATCCTTTATTTTTATATCTTGTTGGAAACTTATCTACCTGTGCTCAGGAACTGCTGTTATAAGTTTTATTTTTATTAGTGTATATTAAGCATAATGAATTCCCTTGTGGCATATTTGTACATGCATATAATATACTTTGATCATTTCTACCCCATTACCTCCCTTTACCCTTCCTTCAGCCCCCTAATTCCTTTCCTCTTCTCCAATAGTCTTCCTTTTAACTTAATCTCATCTTCTAGTTTTTTTCCTAGATTCTATATATGAAAGAAAACCTACATTCTTTTTTATGGCCACATAATATTCTATCGTATAGCTATACCATATTTTGTTTATACATTCATCAGGTGATGGGAGTTTGCATTGATTCCATAATTATTCATTATGACCAGCATTGCTATGAACGCTGCTGTACAATATTTGGTGTTTTTAAATACCTGTTTTCACTATTTTGGATATACTTAATTGATGTATGGTAAAGAAATAAATAATTGGCCTAGACTTTTTTAGAATGCATCTAAAACTAATCCAAGTCCCCTTTCCATGGGTACCATGAGAACCTCATAATAACAAAATATTCTTAACTCTTCCCTCCCATTTCTTTTATGAATAATACCATTGATTTCACTTATATCTACATATATAAGCATATATATGATATGTACATAAACATATATAATCTAATGTATTGTTGCTTTTAACTTTTTTAAAAAACTGTTATGTATTAGATCAGGAATAAGAAAAATAAAAGGTTTTTTTTTTTTTTTTAGAGAGAGAGAGAGAGAGAGAGAGAGAGAATTTTAATATTTATTTTTTAGTTTTCAGCAGACACAACATCTTTGTTTGTATGTGGTGCTAAGGATCGAACCTGGGCCGCACACATGCCAGGAGAGCGCAATACCGCTTGAGCCACATCCCCAGCCCGTTTTTTTTTTTTTTTTTTTTAGCTCTATCTTTTCCTCTGTTGATGATCTTCACTTCTTTAGGTAGATATGAGTTTCTGGTATTTACTTTGCTTCTCTCTAAAAAACTTCTTTTAACATTGCTTTTAAGCCAGATCTACTGACAATAAATTCTGAAAATTTTTATTTATTTAAGAAATTCTTCATTTGCCCCTCATGTTTGAGAGGTAAGTTTGCAGGGCATAGAATTCTAAGCTGGTGAGTTTCTTCCCCTTAACACTTTAAATATTTCACTCTTGGGGCTGGGATTGTGGCTCAGTGATAGAGCACTCACCTAGCCTGGGCGGGACCCGGGTTCGATCCTCAGCACCACATAAAAATAAAGGCATTGTGTTGTGTCCATCTACACCTAAAAAATAATTTTTTTAAATATTTCACTCTCTTTTTGCTTGTATAGTTTCCAAGGAGAAATGGGATATAACTTTTCTTGATTCTTCTTTAAGCAAGGTGTTTTAAAAAACCTTGACTTATCTCAGGATTTTTTATTTATATGTAATTTTTTAGTTTGACTATGATATGCTAAGGTGTAGTTTTTTGGCATTTATCCTGCTTTGTGTTCTCTGAGCTTCCTGGATCTGTGGTTTGGCATCTGGCATTAATTTCAATACATTCTCAGCCATTATTATTTCAAATATTTCATCTGTCCCTTTCTCTTGGTCTTATTCTTCTTGTATTCCCATTATGCATATATTACATGTGATGTAATTGTCCCACAGTTCTCAGATATTTCTTTTTGTTTCGGTTTTCAGTCTTTGTTCTCTTTGCTTTTACATTTTGGGAGTTTTTATTGATATTTTCTCAAGCTCAGCAATTCTTCCCTCAGCTGCATCTTGTCTACTAATGAGCCCATCAGAGGCATTCTTCATTTCTGTTACAGTGTTTATCTATAATATTTCTTTTAGATTCTTTCTTGGGATTTCCATCTCCCTGTTAATGTAAGCCCATCTGTTCTTGAACACTGTCTAATTTATCCTTTACAACTCTTAGCATATTAATCATAGTTGTTTTAACTTCCCAGTCTGGTGATCCTAAAACCCTCGCCATATCTCGTTCTGATGTTTGATCTATCTCTTCAAATTATTTTTTATCCTTTTGGTATGCCTTATGATTTTTCTCTTGATAACCAAATATGATGTACCGTATAAAAGAAACCACTATTAATAAGCTTTCAGTAATGTGGTGGTAAGGTGGGGGAGGGGAGAAGCAGTCAATAAACATATGATTTGGTCTGTCCTTTAGTAAGGCTATGCTTCTGGACTTTGAATTTCACAAGGGTTTATCCGTTATTCAGCCTCCTTAAGAAAGACAGAATGGCTGGAGTAGAGTGAGATAGAGTTGACTATTTCCCTTCCCCCGGGTCAGTTTGTCTCTGAAAACATCAGCAGGTTGGAAACTGATAAACTAGTTTCTCCTGAAGGCAATTTTTTCCCTTCTGGCATATTTCATAACAGTTCTTTTTGTCCTCTACTTGCTTGACACATGAGGGTATTTTTCTCCAATATTCAGGGTGGGAATATGGTTGAGCTCCTGGATAAATTGCACAATACTATGATGGCCTCCTGTCACAGTCCTCCTTTACAATTCTAAGTCTTGTCAACACTGAACCTCCAGCAATTGTTCAGTTATCGGTTATCCCAGCACTGATTCCTGTGGCCATTTTTGCTCCTCATTAGTCTTTGCTCCTATAAACCATGACTTCCTGTATTTATCTGCCTATTTCTCTAACCTTTGGGGCAATGGCTTCCCTGTGTCCTCCTTTATTTTATAGATCTAAGAATAGCTGCTGATTTTTCAGTCCATTCAGCTTTTAATATTTTGTTAGGAGGGCATGGATTTCCATGCTCCTTACCTACAAAACTGGAAACCAGAAGTCTATATTTAACATTTTTTTTTTGCACTGGGGATTGAACTCAGGGGCCCTCAACAACTAAGCCATATCCCCAGCCCTATTTTGTATTTTATTTAGAGACAGGGTCTCACTGAGTTGCTGAAGGCCTCATTAAGTTGCTGAGGCTGGCTTTGAACTCAGGATCCTCCTGCCTCAGCCTCCTGAGTTGCTGGGATCACAGGCAGTGCCACACCACTTGGTTATATTTAACATTTTTTTAACAAATTAATTTTATCACTTTTTTATACCTTTATTTATTATAGTTATTTTTTATGTGGTGCTGAGGATTGAACCCAGTGCCTCAGATATGCTAGGTGAGCACTCTACCACTGAGCCACAGCCCCAGCCTCTATTTAACTTTTTCTTTTTTTTAGTGGTAGATGAACACAATACCTTTATTTTATTTATTTTTATGTGGTGCTGAGGATCAAACCCAGTGCTTCACAAATACTAGGCAAGTGCTCTACCACTGAGCCACAACCCCAGCCCCTATATTTAACTTTTAATAATAAGAAAAAAAAACAAAATAAAACATAAAAGGCAAAAAGTATATATGTAAAATCCATTCATGAAGCTGTATTCTTGACTCTGTGGATTCAACTTATGAACTTGATAAAAGCATTCTTCATTTCTGTTGTTGAATTCTTATTTGGAAAATTTATTTTTGATTCTTCGTTATAATTTCCATCTTTCCAATTATGCATATTGCCTACTTTTTAAAGACTTAAATATATTTTAAGGACTCTCTCTCTCTCTCTCTCTCTCTCTCTCTCTCTATATATATATATATATATATATATATATATATATATACACACATATATACACATATATACACACACATATTCTTACCTAAACATTTCATATTTAAAAAGCAGAAAAAATAAACATAAAATGAAAATATTGAAGGAAGCCAAAATTTAACAAATACTTTACCTAGAAAGGACCAATAAGAATAATATGTGACCTTTTTTCAGAAACAATGTTTTCTTGGCCTATTAGGGCTACTATAACAAAATACATGATAGTGGGTGATTTATAAAGAACAGAAATTTATTTCATACAGTTTAAGATCTGGTCACCTGTAGGTGCTGAGTCTAATGAGAGCATCCATGGTGGTGCCTTGTTGCTATATCCTCCAGGCAAGAGGAAAACTGTGTCCTCCCATGGCAGAAGGGCAGAAGGGCCTTCCTACAGCTCTTTTATAAGAGCACTAATTCATTCCTGAGAGCAGAGTCTTCATGACCTACTCATCTACCAAAAGTTACACCTTTTAAAATTATTGCAATGGAGATTAAGTTCCAACATGAATTTGGGAAGAATGACACAAGCATTCAAACTATAGCAAATGTCAACAAGAAAAGAGTTGAATGAAAATCTTGTTAATATTGAAATTTAAAGCATAATTTTGGAATTCAATATCTGCAAGGTTTTTGTTTTGTTTTATTTATTTTTTGTTTGTTTGTTTTTTGGTATTGGTACAGGGGATTGAACCCACTAAGCCACACACATCCCTAGCCCTTTTTATTTTTTGTTATTTAGAGATAAGCTCTCACTAAGTTGCTTAGGGTCTTCCTAAATTCCTGAGGCTGACCTTGAAATTTCAATCCTCCTGCCTCAGCCTCTAAAACTGGTAGGATTACATGGGAGCACCACTATGCCTGGCCCTGCAAGAAAATTTTTATACAAAGTCTCTCAGTCAGAAATAATACAATATATTTAGAAAATTATATCTAAAAAGAAAAACAGTGTCTGAAAAGCAGTAAAGGTAAAACACATTATTTAATCTCTCATCTTTGTTGTTCTAAAACATAACCATATGTTTAAAACAATAATAGTAAAAAAATATGTGGAAGGCTTATAGCATATGGAAAAGTAAAATAAATAACAGCAATGTCACAAGTGACCCAAAGAGAATAAATTTATAGCACTCTGTTATAAGGCCTAGCACTACAAAGTACTTCAGTTTTATTGGAAGGAAGACTTCAATTATTTAAAAACATATATTGTAAGCCCTAGAGCAACCACTAAAATCTTAACAAAAGAAGTATAAATTATATGGTAAGTGAGAAAACTAAATGGAATCACATAAAATGCCTGATTAAAACCAGAAAATGTAGAACAAGAAGGAAATCAAACAGAAAACAAATGAAGTAAACAAAAATATTACAAAATAGTGGATCTTAATCCAACTATAAAAATTTAGAAGTCAATTGTCTTCAAGTGCACTTCAATAAGCTGGAAAATAAGTCAACCTTCTTCACTCTGTTATGTGAAGAACTTGGAAGGCATCTTTACTACCCTCCTAATAAAACTTACAATTCTTTTTAGACCCATCAGCTAACAGAGGTCATAGGACACACCACCAACAACAAATCTGAAGAACAGAAGCCACTGGACCCAGGAATAAATAAGAAAACTTCAACTATAAGACAAGTTTCTGGAAGCTAAGTGTGGACTATTTTTTTGTGTGTGTGTGTGTTAAAAACTCTCCAGGGCCCAGGAGTAGAGGGATTTCCACACTTTGATGAGTTCCACCTCAGCATTCTTTCCAGTTTCACATGAGAAGATTAGAGATCCTCTAGTGCTCCAAGCAGTGATACAAGAGAAGTTACCGTTTTGAAATATGCCCAGGGGGAAAGTAATCATGTTGAAATATCCCCAGAGCTTTTTATTGTTCATCTGCCCTCAAGGGAAATAACTGATCTTTATGAGGAAAAGAAATACCCATATCCAGTTCCCACTAATTTTTCTGTCTCACTTAAGGGATAAAAAACTAAGAATCTGAGGTACTGAGGAATGAAATTGACCAAATTATTGTTATGTGCATGCACAATATTTTTCAATGAATCCCACTATTATATATATAATTTTAATGCATCGATAAAAAATAAAAGGAAAAAAAGCTGAGAAGAATTTGTGAAGGTCACAGTCTGGGAGGCACAATCCCACTGAGACCTAATCAGAGCACTTCAGAATACCTCCCTCTTCCCTACCTCCACATTACTACCATCTTAACAGTGCTCTTGTGAAAAGGTTGGCAGGGGTGAGAAGCAACTAAAGAGGAGAGACTAACCATGAAGAAAATATCAGAAAAACCCAGACTGAATCCTCTGCAATGTTGTCATGGCCACCAAATTCATGGAAGGTCTGAGAAACTACCATAGTCCAGAGTACCTTGAGCATAAACAAAAACTGAATGTAGTATGGGGTGCAAGATGGGATCCTAGGATAGAAAATGTCATTAGAGAAAAACTAGTAAAATACAAACAAAATATTTATTTTAGTTTGTTAATATTTCAACACTTACTAATGTGACAAATACAGGATAAAAATTGGAGATATTAAAAGTGGTGGAAACCACAAGAACATGACAATTCTGTACTGTCTTAGCAACTTTTTTGTGGGTTTAAAGCTATTCAAATATTTTTAAAAATCCATTTCAATAAATAGGCATGTCATTTGAACAAAAGAAATGAAATCATGGTCAATAAGTGCGTGATTAGACATCCAGCATCTTTAGTCATCAGAGAAAGGCAAATGGAAACCATAATAGCAAACTCCTACGTACCCAGTCAAATGATTCTAATTATAAAGACTGAAGATGAAGTGTTGAAGATTCATACATTCATGCATTGCAGGTAGGAAAGCAATATGTTGCAATCACTTTAGAAAACAGTATGGTAGTACCTTAAATTGTGAAGCATTTATCATAAAACTATACTGTTGCAGGGGACAGACGAGGCAAGACACCAAATAGGAAAAGGAAGCAGGTTTATTTGGCTATAGCCAGATTCAGAGGACAAAGCTTTTGCTGTAATCAATCAATCCCCCTGAACCCCAAGTTCAAGTAGTTTCAGAACTTTATACCCAGTGTGTAAGGGGAGGGGCTCAGAAGTTCACAGTCTGCAGAAGTTCACATAAAAGCAGCTTTTTCTTTCACAATTCTAGGCAAGTTAACCCATCAAAGAAGGGTTGAGAAGAGGAGAGCTTTTTCTCCCCTTTCTTTCCTCATCCTGACAGCTGTTACCATGGAGCCCAATTGGTAACTTCTTCACTTAGAAATGTAAATATCTCTGTGAAGCTCCAGCCGAAAGCCAGAGGCCTAGTTAAAAGAATCTGTTTTTCTTATTACACTCTGCATTTGCAAGCACACTTCTACAAACTATTATATATGTTGTCATTTATATTGGATAGTCCATAAATATTTGTGAAAAACTAATAACGGGGTGTCCAGCACCTGGCGTGCTGATCTCTTCCAGGCCAAGTAAGATAGAGCAACAGGGAATAAGAAATCTAACTACATTTAACACTTTTGTAGAGATTCTTGTGCTGATAGTCCTAAGATCAATTATGTTGAAGATTTATGGAGAAGCTTAATTAAGATTTTCTGTGGAGGAGGGGGTGCCACTATAATAAAGTTCTCAGGTATTTACCCAACATAAATGAAAATGTAAGTCTATACCAACACCTGTATGTAAGTGTTCACAGAAGCTTCACTCATCGTGGCTCCAAACTGGAAATTATCCAAGTATCATCTGGACAAACAAAATATGAATACAATGTAATACTACCTGGAATATGTGATGAAATACAAAGCACAGGGATAGGGGTTGGCCACAGGCAACAGGAGTGACTCTTCTTCAAAACAGAAACGTGGGGTTGGATTGTAGCTCAATGGTGGAGCACCTGCCTAGCACATGTGAGGCACTGGATTTGATCCTCAACACCACATAAAAATAAATAAATAAATAAATAAATAAATAAATAAATAAATAAATAAATAAATTGTGATTGTGTCCATCTACAACTAAAAATATTTTTAAAATCCAGAAAGGTGGGCTGGGGTTTTGTGGCTCAGTGGTAGCACGCTTGCCTAGCATGTATGAGCCACTGGGTTCGATTCTCAGCACCACATATAAACAAATAAATGAATAAAGGTCCATCAATAATTAATAATTTTTTAAAAAAAACCAAAAAGGTGAAATACATAAGCACTCATGCAGGTGAAGTGGTAGATTTGGCATTAAGAAAATGAGATATTTCTTTTTATCACCTTTGCACTCTTTTAATGTTTATATAATATTTATATAAATGGTTTAGTTGTATCTATTTTCTTAAGTTTTTGTGAAGTTATTTCCTCTAAATGTGAGAGGAAGGGGGTTTAGAAATTTGAGGAAAGAGGATAAGGTTTTAAATTGTGCTCTCCAGGAATGGCAATGTGAAATTACTTAGAAGTTGAGGTGGGACTGTGAAGAAGTGTTGAGCTCTATGGTCATAAATTTTAAATAAGAACCATCAGCATTACTTCACAATTTCATTAAAAGCAGTATTCATCTGCTCAGGTACAAGTAGGGAGCTTGCGAATATTTGAATTCAAGAAGGGCTTCAGTCTTATTAAGTGTATTTGATAAGGGAGGAGATAAGCTAAGAAAATTACAAGGCAGTAATTATAGTGCCAAATCATGGAATTAAAGCTGGGTAAATTGTTAAACAAATGGTGGTATATCCTTATAATATAATTCTGTTCAGCAATATAATTAAATGAACTATTGATACACATAACTTAAAATAAATCTCTAGACCATTTTGGTGAGTGAAAAAGCCCATTCCAAAAATTAGACCACAGATCTTGCACCTAATAGAGGAAAAAGTAGGCCCAAATCTTCATAATGTTGGATTAGGCCCCAACTTCCTTAACAAGATTCCTAAAGCACAAGAAATAATATCAAGAATTAATAAATGGGATGGATTCAAACTAAAAAGATTCTTCTCAGTAAAAGAAACAATCAATGAGGTGAAGAGAGAGCTTACATTTGGGGAGCAAATTTTTGCCACACACATGTCAGATAGAGCACTAATATCCAGCATATAAAAGAACTCAAAAAACTTAACACCAAAATTTTTTTAAAAACCAACAACCCAATCAATAAATGGGCTAAGGTGCTGAACAGACACTTCTAAGAAAAATATATATGAAAAAATGTTCAATATCTCTAATAATTAGAGAAATGCAAATCAAAACTAGTCTAAGATTTCATCTCACTCCAGTCAGAATGACAGTCATCAACATTAAAAGCAAAAATAAGTGTTGGCAAGGATGTGGGAAAAAAAAGGCACAAACTTGCTGGTGGGAATGAAAAATGGTATAACCAATCTGGAAAGCAGTATGGAAGTTTCTTAGAAAACTTGGAATGGAACCACCATTTGACCCAGCTATACCATTCCTTGGTTTATACCCAAAGGACTTAAAATCAGCATATTATAGTGATACAGCCACATCAATGTTTATAGCAGCTCAATTCACAATAGCTAAATTGTGGAAGCAACCTAAATGCCCTTCAATAGATGAATGGATAAAGAAACTGTGGTGTATATACACAATGCAATATTACTCGGCATTAAAAGAGAATAAAGTTATGGCATTTGCAGGTAAATGGATAGAGTTGGAGAAGATAATGCTAAGTGAAGTAAGCCAATCCCAAAAAACTAAAGACCAAATGTTCTCTCTGATAAGTGGATGCTGACCCATAATGGGGGGGCATGGGAAAAATAGAGGAACTTTGATTGGTCAAAGGAGAGGGAGGGTAATAGAGGGGGTATGGGGCAGGAAAGATGGTGGAATCATCACCCTAGGTACATGTATGATTGCACATATGGTGAGACACTACATTGTATACAACCAGAGAAATGAAAAGTTGTGCTGAAATTGTGTACAATGAATCAAAATGCATTCTACTTTCATATATAATTAATTAAAATCTATAAATAAATATTTTAAAAAACCCATTCCAAAGGTTTCATAATCTGTTATTGCAAGTATATAAATTTCCTGAAATGACAAAACTGTAGAAATGTACAAAAGATAAGCAATTGCTAGGGGTGAAGGTGAGGAGGTAGAAAATGGGCATGGCTATAAAAAGACAATGTATTGGAGATACATGTTGATGGAACTCTTCTATATCCTCACTGTGGTAATGGATAAAATGAACCTACATGCAAAATGATATCACACAGTACTAAATTCATACACATACACACACAGTACTATAGTACATTAAATACAACTAATATTGTACAGTACCACATATACAAATAAAGTGGAGAAATCTGAACAAGGTCTGTGGATTGCATCAATGTCGATATCCTGGTTGTGATATTATACCATAGATTTGCAAATTGATTATTAATGAAAAATATGGGTAAATAGTATACAGAATCTCTCTGGATTATTACTTAAAACAGCATCAGAATTTATAATTATCTACAACTATAGTGTTTAACCAGCCCAGTGCTTGGACACAGTCCTGGTGGTACATAATTCAAATCTGTGCCACAACCAAACAGCAAACATCCTGGAACACTGGGCCATGAGCTCCATGAGATGTGTGTGAAGTCACCTTGCACCTATATAATATGAGGTCCATAAATATTTGATTAATGCATCGGGGAATAGGTCACTCAGTCAAAATCACAGTGTTCAATCTATCAGGACTTATGATTGTTCTATGCAGTATTGTTTTTAAAAAATATGCATTGAAAGTACAGGAGTCATAGAAATCCATGCCAGAAATGGAATGTTTGATCTCCAGTAATGGAATATCCTCTTTCTTGTTCTGGGATAGGAACTGGAACTTGGTGATTGTCTCATCCTGGGTGCATGGTGTGGGGATGACAAGGGCTCCAGGAAATTGTTTTCTGCTTCCCCAGATAGAGGCCTTGCCCTTTAGCTGCATGCAGTACCCTCCTTACTCTACAGTGCTTTTCCCTGCTTTCAACCTCCTTTTCTCCGAAATATCTCGAACAACCAGAGTGTGCACTAAGACCACTGTTAATAGCACATGCTGAGGCCATAATAATTGCTCCATTTTTCTTTGAGGAACTCTGAGACTGTTGCACTTACATTCACCTCTCCTTGCCATGGCTGTCTCTCTCTCTCTCTCTCTCTCTCTCTCTCTCTCTCTCTCTATATATATATATATATATATATATATATACACACACACACACACACACACACACACACACACACATATGTGTATAAGCAATTGCTAGGGGTTAAGTTGGAGAGATAGAAAATGGGCATGGTTATAGAAAGACAATGTATTGGAGACACATGTTGATGGAACTCTTCTGTATCCTCACTGTGGTAATGGATATATGAACCTACATATAAAATGATATCACACAGTATTAACTTCCTACACATGTACACACAGTACTAAATGCACATTAAATACAACTAATATTGTGCAGCACCAAATATATAAATAAAGTGGAGAAATCTGAACTATATATATGTATATACATATATGTATATGATGTTTAAAAAGTTCTACTTGAACTAGTCAAAATTTCAATCCATTTATCAAAAGTGTCTGTAATTACTTCTTCTGGATATGTAAAGCAATAATAAATAAGTCAAGAATTCTTTAAAAATCATCCATAAATTTTATTACTAGTTTTTCCAGGCTGACCTTGAATTTCTGGGCTCAAGAGAATCTCCCACATCCTCAGATATTCTCATTATTAATTTGGAAAAAGTAAACTATATTTCATCACCTTAATATTAAGTTTGAACTTCAGACATTTAGATGATATTGATATGTATTTTCTACATTTTTTGATAAATTTCTAGAACTTCAAGAGAACCTAGTAACTCATGGTCTCTTCTCTGCATTTTGCACACAAAAACTGAGAGGGAAAATTGTTCTCAAATTTGTTGAGCTTCCTGAATTTTCATGTCCACTTATTTTCTCAGACTTGAGAAGTTTAGGACCACTATTTCTTCAAATAAGCTCTTTTCCACGTTCCCCGCCCCCCAGCTCCTTCATTAGCTCCCATAATGTATATATCGATCTGCTTGATAGTATTCCAAAATCTCCTGGGCTCTGTTCATTTTTTTGCTCCTCTTTCTCAATAGGTTTTAATGACCCATATTCAATTCCTGAGTTTTTTTTTTCATCTGCTGGATTTAGTCTTTTGTTAAATCCTCAGTGAATTTTTAAGCTGTTTTTGTATTTTTCACCTCCGTAATTTCCACATGGCTCTTTTTTATAGTTCCTACTATTTTGCTGATATTTTCATTTTGTTCATGCATAACTTTCCTGATTTTGTTTAGCTTTTGTAGTTGCATTTTCTTTTAGCTTTATTTTTAAGACAGTTATTTTAATTTTTTGTCCCCATTTCTTTATGGTCAGTTTTTGTGACTTTATTTTGTTCCTTTTATTAAAACATATTTCCATATTTCTTTGTATTCCTTACATTTTTTTTAATTGGCTGTTTGAATAAACAACTACTTCTCCCTCCTCCAGTTGTTACATATTGCCTTCATGCAGACCAAGTCCTTCAACAATAAGCCCAGGTAGAATTTTGGTTGTTATAATTATAGAAACCAATTAGTTTTGTCAGTTTGCAGATAGATTTAGCAAATTACTTATCACTCTGGGTAGACAGAGATGTTCTTTCACAATGGATGGTCTTTAACATTGTAAGTTGCTGGTCTTTGAAACTGTTTAATCAATTTCATTTTTATACAGTATTAGTGACCTGAGTTATTTTGCTGTCTTCTTTTTTTAATCAAATAAAATTATAAAAGGGGATTCTAGGATAGTAGGCATTTTGTATAAATGATTATATGTTGTCCAAATAAAAATAATAAATGATAAAGATGAAAAAAAAGAGGTTCTAGGACTTCTGAAACCATTGGGAGGATTCTTCTCTGGGCTTGTTGCAAGTGCTTTTAAGTGTTTCAGATTCCCTAAGCAACATGTCAGTACCTCATTTCAGCTCAATATTGCTTGCTCCCCTTGGTGTCTGCCTACAGAACTGAAGCTCTAGCATGCTCCAGTTCTCGCCTCTGTTTTCAGAGGTTCCTAATTTTACCACCAGTTGTCAGTACTCTAAGTAATGCAAGACAGAAATCTAACCCTTGGTCATCCCCCAGACAAACAGGAATGTTGGACATATGGTCCACTCTTTTGTTCCATCCCAAGAGAGGAGCCCTGTTGTGACATGTTTCCTCCTGGATATGTCACACTATGCCAGGTATGGGGAGGGGCACAGATAAGTGTGCAAAATCCTGGAATTTTCTGAAGACCTTTGCTGAAATCCCTCCTCAGTTTTTCATTGGCCTGGGTGCTGGATCTTTTCAATTTGTCCCTACAGAATTATTCAAGTTAATATATTGTTAAATTTATTGCTCTATGAAGGAACAAGTGCCTAATCTGCAATCTTGTTGATGTCACTTTGAATCAGCTTCTCTTTTGGTTCATGTCTCTTGAACTCACAACTCTGCCTTTTCCCATATGCCAACCTCGGTCTCTAAAGTAGCTACTCATTCCCAAGAGTTCTTGAGAATGTGTGAAATATACTAAAGACCTTGGAGTTTAATGGAAGGAGTTGCATTAAACACATAGACAGCTTTCTCCCATCTCCATGACTTCTAGTGACTAACACCTTTTTAAAATACATTTCTTTTTTAGTTGTATGTGGACACAATACTTTTATTTTATTTTTATGTGGTGCTGAGGATTGAACCCAGTGCCTCACACATGCTAGGCAAGCGCTCTACCTCTGAGCTACAACCCCAGCCCTGTAGTGTAATCCTTTTTACCCTCACCACTCTGTTCCTTTACAGAGCAACAAAATAAGAGTTCCCCTTATATTATGCTTAGGCAGGCTCACTAGGAACTTTTTACTTTTCTTAAGCATTTATTAATACAGACAGATGATAGAGATGTAGAATGAGTGAGAGATTATAGATAGATAGATGACAGAACAAATATTTATTGAGTGTCTTCTAAGTGCCCGGTCCTTGTTTAATGTTCTTTGGAAACCTAAAACAAAACACACAAACAACTGGGTGCAGCATCATATGCCTGTAATCCCTGTTGCTTAGAAGGCTGGGGCATGAGGATTGCAAGTTCAAAGCCAGTCTCAAGAACTTAGCAAGGCCCTAAGCAACTCAGTGAGACCCTGTCTTCAAATGATATATAAAAAGATGGCTGGGGTTATAGCATAGTGGTTAAACTCCCCTGGGTTCAAGCCCCAGTACCAAAAAAAAAAAAAAATCCCAATTATCTCTGCTTTTTTGCATCTCATTTTCTACTAGGAGAAACACTCTGTAAACAACCAACATGGAAAGGAACTAAAATATATAGTGTATTACAAAATAAGAGTTACAAGGGAAAGATAGAGCAGAGTAAAGAGGATCAGAATAGTATGGGGTGCTTATTTGAGCAAATACTTCACTGTGAGGGAATTAGTCATGCAGCTATATTATAGAAAAGTATTCCTGGCAATGGAAACAGCTGAGCAAACACCTAAAGTGGAAGCAAGCCTGGTATATTTAAGGATCTGGAAGGTAGCCAATGCGGCTGTAGTGGAGTGAACAAGAGGGTGAGGCAATGAGGTCAGAGAGGTGATGCTAAAGTCCTGTTGGACTTTATAGACCACTCTGAAGACTGTATTTTTCTCTGAGTTTGATAAAAGATATGGAAGGGTTGTGAGCAGAAGAGTGACATGAGATTTTAGCAGGATCTTCTATGAACACTGGGAGGAGAAGACTGTCTTGGCCAAGAAACAAGCGGGCAGCCCAGGGCGAGAGGATTTTATTCATGGTCCACATAAACAACAATAGTAGCTAGAATAAGAGTGATAACTGTAGAATTGGTAAGAAGTGGTCAAATTGGAAATATATTTTTTAATTTTTTTTAGTTGTAGATGGACACAATATCTTTATTTTATTCATTTATTTTTTTGTGGTGCTGAGGATCAAACCCAGTGCCTCACATGTGCTAGGCAAGTGCTCTACCACTGAGCCACAACCCCAGCCCTGGAAATATATTTTGAAGATAGAACCAAAATATTTTCTTGGCAGATTGGTTGGATGGTGGATATAAAAATAAAGGAGTCAAGGAGAAATAAATAAATAAATGCAAATGAAATATTAAATTGTGGTTAAATTGGTGTGAGATTATAGACTTTTATTTTGTTTTTCATTTCCTTATGTATTTTCCAATTTTCTAGGCTAAGCATAAATTGTTTCTATAATTACAAGACAGTAAAGGTATTTTTAAAGTAAAATAATGTTAAATCAATTTTTCAAATATAGAATTGGCATATTTTAAAGAGTATAGTTGTTAGTGTTGATGATGATAGTAAATCTAGCATTCACACAAAACTGCAGTACTATAAATCAGTACAGCCATTCTGAAGTGAAATATATATGCAGATTTTTAGAAATGTTCATATAATTGCATATCAATGATTCTGCTTTAAGGAATTAGCTGTAAGAAAAATCAGAGATTTACTTTCATATTTAGGAACAGAAACATTGATTTTTCATATGCAACAGTGAAAATTGGAAAACATCTGAACATCCAAAATGTGGGATTCTTTTATAATGTAATTGTAAAATGTGGATCCATAACTGGAATACTTTTCTGCTGTGACACAAAACAAAACAAAACAAAATTTTTTTTGCTACTGGGGATTGAACCAAGGAGCACTTAACAACTGAGCCACATCCTCAGCACTTTTTATTATTATTTTGAGATAGGGTCTCACTAAGTTGCCGAGGCTGGCTTTGAACTTGCAATCCTCCTGCCTCAGCCTCTTGGGTCGCTGGGATTACAGCCATGTGCCACATTGCCTGGCCAAAATAAAATAAAATAAAATAATATTTTCATGATATTAGGAGAGGGTGAGGGAAAAAATCAACATTTAAGGAATGAAATGAGACACCTTAGACTCAAGCCAAGAGAGCAACTGTGGATGTGGAAAGGAAAAAGACAGTCTACCAACTGGCCAGACTGTCATGTGGATAAAGACAGGTCTACTGAAATGAATACCAAATAGGTGACTTTATATTCCGTTTAAAAAAGGACTGTGCAGGCAAAAGGGAATGGTTGGCGAAGCATGGTGGTACACACCTGAAATCTCAGCAGCTTGGAAGGCTGAGGCAGGAGGATCGTGATTTCAAAGCCAGACTCAGAAAAAGTGAGGCACTAAGAAACTCAATAAGACCCTGTCTTTAAATAAAATACAAAGAAAAAAAAATAGGGCTGGGGATATGGCTCAGTGGTTGAATGCCCTGAGTTCACTCCCTGCTATATCCTCCCAAAACAAAAGGAAATGGCCAGCATGGAATCTATAAGGGGGCATACAACCAGCTAAACAATGTGTCCCTTTGAGGCAGTCTGCCTATGAGATCTCAGTGGTCTGCCTGCTGAGAGTAACACTGGCATTCGTAACCAGAAATTGCCTGTGAGACTGTGTGTATAGAGAATCAGAACACAAGAATTCCAGCCACAGTGATGAGCAATCCACACCCCTCACCCTGATACAAGCTGCCTGCAGAAAAGCTTTATTAGAAAAAAAGGTGCATCTGAAGATTGGCCAACAAATAGTAAAGAGATGGTAACAACTTTCACTTGATTTCAATCTGGGAAAGAAATCAAATAGTGACCTTAAGATAAAAATATCTATGCATTAATTTAGTTAATGCCTGTTGCTTCTTAGGTAAGTATTCAAGGTAACATTTTTTTAAGTGTGGAAGATTATCAAAGAAGTACTTTTTGCTATGTGCATGCATGAATTTCTAAAAATCTGGGTCATATATATGATAAATTAAGAAATAAAATTATCATCTAAACAATATTAAATATGGGGCTGGAGATGTGCTTCAGTGGTAGAGTGCTTACCTAGCATGTTGTGGGGCACTGGGTTTGATTCTCAGCACCACATATAAATAAATGAGTAAAGTAAAGGTCTGCCGACATCTAAATTTTTTTGAAAATATTAAACATAAAAAAGAAAACAAGGTGCACACAAATCAGCACCAGTCACTCAAAATGAGCATATGTAAAATAATTAGCTTCTGTTTCATATGTTAGTATTATGTGAGTCCAATTGACATGGATCAGCCTCCTGAGGCTGGACAGTTGCACAATGTCCACAACCTGAAACATGGTAATCACAGGACTTGCCACAAGGTGGTTAGTTTAAAAGTCAGGTCTTAAACAGACCTCTATGAGAGCTTCTGTCTGGACGAAGTGCTACACCAAACACCTCCTCTGCTTCTCCTCATCCCTGGGGTCAAGAAAAGGAAGAACAAAGATTTGAGGGTGACACTTCTGTGACCACCAACTGGCTCTCCATAAGTGCACCTTACCCTATGAAGTGCTTTATGTATGGACCTAGCCATAAACACATTTTTGCTGTGTGTTGGTTGAGTGACTGTCTTTTCCCTTTCTACACCCACAGTTGCTCTCTTGGCTTGAGTCTAAGGTGTCTCATTTCATTCCTTAAATGTTGATTTTTTCCCTCACCCTCTCCTAATATCATGAAAAGATTATTTTATTTTATTTTATTTTGGCCAGGCAATGTGGTACATGCCTGTAATCCCAGCGACCCAAGAGGCTGAGGCAGGAGGATTGCAAGTTCAAAGAGGGAAGAGACAGGAGGATTGCAAGTTCAAAGAGGCAAGAGGGAAGGGCACAGCTGTTCCTCACAGCAGGATCAGTGCATCCCTGGAAGGTAGATGGGAGCCTCCCCATTTTACAGACCAGGGAAGCTGAGGCACAGGGTGCATGAGCCACACAAGGTCACAGAGCCAGTAAATAGAAATGAAAAATCTGGGTATGGGTCTTCCTGAATGCAAAGCCTCTGTTCTGCTTATGCTGGCCTGGGGACCAAGGCAAGCTTCCCTCCTCCATTTGAGAAACAGACCACCCCCACCCCTACATCTGCCCTCAAACAAGCAAGGGCTGCATTCCAGGAGGCCTAAGCTCAGGCTCTGCATTCAAGACCCAGAACCATGCCTGCTCTATGTGATAGGACTAGATCCTACACTGGGACCTCTCTCTGCTCCCACTCTCAAGACTCTTTCCTAGGAGTGACAGCATCATCCTGCCCCCCCAACGTTTTCCCGGAACACACAAGTCAGGCACTTGTGTGTCTGTGCCATGGCAAGCCCTGCTTCAGAGTCAATGGCCTCCTGCTTCCTTCCAGGCCTGAGGCCTTGAGGCAGCTGTGGTCTTGCAGAAAGAAGCTGGGCTGGGCTTCAGAATTCCAGAGATGGAGTGCCTGGCTTCTCTGTCCCTGGCAGCTGAACCCCTTTGGGTCACTTGACTTCTGAGCCTGCTTTCTCAGTATGCAGAGTGGGAAGCACAGAAAATGGGGTCCTGCTCAAGGACACACAGGCTACTCTGCTTCCAGGATAGCTGGAGACGCTCCAAAAGCCAGAAAACGTAGACACATGTGAGATGACTCAAACTGAACTGATACTTTGCCAGAATCCAAGGCAGATCTTTGTACACTTCCCATTTGTTCTGGCATCAGCTCCTGCCAGGAGCCTGCATACGAAAGGAAGCTAATGCTAGGAAGGACTGCAGCATTTGGTCCCCAAGGGCCAACATCAATTCTGCCTGGCTGGATGACTTTCCTCATCTGTTGCATAGCAACCTCCCCTGTCAGCTGCCTGTTTTTCCTCAGCACTTCCTCTGTAAAGTGTCTGCAGTGAGACGTGATCAGACTCAGGAAAGGAGATCTGAAACACCATTTTATACGTTTCCTGCTCTCAATTCTATATCTCCAGTCCTGATTTAACCTGTAACTTTTAGACCAAATCCAATTGCCTACCTCCATTCTGCAATTGGATATCTCGGTATTCTGAAAATCAACATGTCTGAAACTGACATTTTATAGTATATCTTTCTCACAAACATCATATTTTGCTTCACATGACTTCTCCAACTCAGCAAATACCACCCAAATGCACTCAGAGTCTCATGTTGCTCATCACCATTTCTTTTCCTTAATTCCCCTTCCCTATTTGAACCACCATCAAATCCTAAATTGTCTACCTCAATTTTATACCATTATCTCTCCCTTTCTGCCATCCTGGTTTAGGCCACTATTGTCTCTATCTTGGCTTATTGAGTCTCTTAAATGGCCTCTGTGCTTCAAATCTTTTTTTCTACTACAATCAGTTCTCCACAGGGTAACTAAACTAATCCTCTTAAGATGCAAATCAAATCCTGTCACTTTGCTGCTTGAGTGTCCCATTCCCTTCCCATTACAATTAGAGTCTTCACTCTGGCAAAGCTGTGACTTGAGCAGGGCTCTAACTTCCTTCTGTTTTCCTCTTCTCTGTCCCTTGCTGTCATTTCATTCAGTAAGAATATCAGTGTTCTTCAGTAAGAACCCATACATTTCACTGGTGATGCAATTTTGTGAATATAAGCACCTCCAGAAATGGTGATATTTTTATTGACCTGTGACTTGCAATTCTGAATAAAATTCCTGTGCTTACTATGAAAGTATAACTTTGTTACAGGTCATCTAGCACTTTGGTCTCATTCCTCACAGAGAACCTCATTCTATCTCCCCTTCACTACATGCAGATATTCTGGAAACACTTTTATTCTATTCCTTCCCTAATCTGGCTTCTCACTATCTGCATCTGTAGCCTCAGTCCATGCCATCTCTTCCCCTTCTCCAGTTAATTAGAACATCCTTCATTCTCACTTCAGAATGTCTGTATTCCCATTTGCTTGGTCAGTAACTCACGTCTCCCTGTTCCTCACCTAGCTAACTCCTACGCATCCTACAGAAATGAGCTTAGTCATTTTCTCTTACTGATCTTCCCTGCCTATCTGACCTGTCTGTGTAAAATATGTCTTTGTTACAGCAAGTATGACCACAAATCCCAGTTTGCCTTAGACAGTATTAGTTTGTGTTTACTGATTAGCCAAATTATCAATTTGGTATCCTCATTTACTGTCAAAGGTGACATAATCTTGTTGCTAAATTATGTGGTGAACTCTAAGAAGAGGTTCAATATACCCCAAGAAAGGGTATAGATAAGACAGAAGACAAGAGGAAAGGGAATGATGGGAGAATGGAATAAAAGCTCAAGAGAAGGAAGAGTGAAAAAATCAGGAAGAGAAGAGATTATGATGTACAATAAAAATTGAGAAGGTGAAATGGGCAACTAAGAACACAGACAAAATAAATGGGCAAATTGAGGAACAAGCAGAACAGTAACAGGAAGTGTAATAATAGCTGAGATAGTCACATCTCCACTACAAGTGGTTATATTAAGGATTCTCAACTCATTGGAATACAAACATGAAATGATTCTATTTTTTTCCAGTAGGCGCTCTCCATCTAGTGAAGTTGAAAATATTCCTTTCACATTTGTGTGGTTTGGCCAAATTTCATAACTTGCTGGTAAAATTGTTACTAGAATGATCTCATATTGATATTTATGAGTCAGTCTCACTAATTTTACAATTTTATTTTTGAACACACTGTGAATCTCAGATCTCCTTGCCTAGCTCAGGTCATTCTAGAACAGACTGTGACTTCAATCTCATAACTTGTAGGAGGAGGTGAAGAAGTCAGAGATTGCACATTCTCTCCCCTTTATTGTCCCTTTTAGCCACTTGCTTTCTCCTGCATATGTCATGGGATATAGAAAAAGGGAGAGAAAAGGACAAGTAAATTTTACTCAATTGACTTAGTTTTTCAGTCCTACTCTATTATTGAATTAACTCATTTCTTAACTCATAGTCAAGAGCTTAATGACAATAGGCTGTAACCACATCTTATTGATGAGGGGTTTGCCATACTGTAGCTTTCCTAAGTGTTGAAAGTCCCTTGCAAGATTTGGTCAGGGACCTCCAGTAGGTAACTTTTCCCACTATTGTGTGTATGTTTTAGCTATGCACCCAAATATCATTGCAGTATTAGAAAGATAATAGTCCTCAGTGTCATCTCTCAGTTTACCAATTCTATGACAGTCCCTAACCCCTTTCTGCCAAGCAATTCACACAATGCTTTTCCCCAGTGCTCTTTTCTGCTACTGAAGTAATAAGTAATCAGATCAATTAGTACAAAGGCCAATAAGACACAAAAGTGAGGAAAGAAATGAATCTCCCACTCTTAGAGGAAATACTGATTATTATAATAATATTGCTTTCTAATTTAATTTCATTGTGACCAAAAAACATACATAGATTTAACTTTTTTAAAGAAAAATTGTAGTTGTAGATGGACAGAATGCCTTTATTTTATTTTTTTTTTAATGTGGTGCTGAATATCGAACCCTTTGCCTCACGCATGCTAGGCAAGCACTCTGCCACTGAGCTGCAGCCCCAGCCCCAGTTTAACTTTTAATATCTATACAATCTGTAGGGACATATACTTTCTTATACCTGTTATAGATATTTTGAGATTTTCTCTATTTCTTGGTCAATCTTGGCTAGGAAATTATAAATTTTATTAATCTTTTAAAGAACAAACTTTTGACTATTAATTTTTTATATTCTTGATCTGTTTTCTAGTCTAATTGTTTTTGTTCTTGTCACTATTTCATTCCTTCTACTTAACAACTGCAGAATTCATACTATTTTTAAGGGTACATGACATTCTCACAAAGGTTGATTTTATTATGGTCTGTGAATCGTGTCCAAAAATATAAAAATTTTGAAATCTTACACAATACATTCTCTGCCCCCCAATTAAAAATCTTTAAATATGAAATATCTAGAAATATCTACAACCTCAATAGTTAAAATGAAATAATATGCTCCTAAACAAAATATTAATCAAAGATGAAATTACAAGGGAAATGGAATATATGTTAACTGAATCTTATGTAATCACAACATAAGATTCAGTTATTCATCATAAAAAGCTTGTAATTCACACTCATTTCTCAGAACTTAGTTTGTTCTGGTTTTGCAAGCTTTTGAAGGTGGACATTTAAATAACTGATAAGACTTTATGCTTTTCAATATAAGCATTTAAGACTAAGTTTTTCTTCATGCACTGACCTCACCGTATCCCATATATTTTGATATGTTGTGATTATATAAGATTCAGTTAACATATATTCCATTTCCCTTGTGATTTCATCTTTGATTAATATTTTGTTTAGGAGCATATTATTTCATTTTTATCTATTGAGGTTGTAGGTATTTCTAGATATTTCATAAAGATTTTTAATTGGGGGGCAGAGAATATATTGTGTAAAATTTCAAAATTTTTATATTTTTGGACACGATTCACAGACCATAATAAAATCAACCTTTGTGAGAATGTCATGTACCCTTAAAAATAGTATGAATTCTGCAGTTGTTAAATGTAGTGCTATATGAAATGTCAGATATATTAATTTGGATGATAGCATTATCCAAATATTCTAACTCCTTATTGATTTTTTGTTTCATTCTTCTATTAATTACTGAGAGGTGGACATCATCAATTGTGATTGTGAATGTATCTCTTTCTCTCTTTAGTACTGTCTGCATTTGAAATTCCTGAATTTCAGAGAACTGATTTTAGGTGCATACATATTTAATGTCATTATTTATTAACCTGCTAACTTTATGAAATTTCTCAATTTATCTGTTATTTTTTTAACATAGCAAAGAAGACTTTATTCATGGCTACTCATTTTATCTCTTGCAATATTATTTTTCTTAAAGCCAGTTAGGTTGATATTTATATAGCCCCAACATTATTCTTAGATTTACATTTTGCTTTCCGATTATTCTATTTTCAAGCTATTTGGGTCTTTATATTTAAGTGCTTCTCTTTTCATCAACAAATAGTTTGGTATTGCTTTCTTAAGCTGTCTAATAATGTCTGCCTCAAATGTTTGTCTATTTCTATTGAATACAATTATGTATGTGATTGAGATTAAGTATATCATTTGATATTTGTATTCACTTTTTTCACATTTATTATTTCCCTGTTTCATATTACTAACTTATTTGGGTTAAACATTTTTAGTATTCCACTTTAATATATTACAGCTATAATTTTTGTGTTATTTTTAGTGGTTGCTTAAGGGTTACCACATGCATCATTAATTTATCACAATGTAGTAGAGTTAACATACGTCATTCCACATAAAAATAATACAATTACAATACTCGAAATCCATTCATTTCTCTCAATTGTGTGGTTGCAGTTGTATATTTTTTCATAGTATTTGTTACAGACACCTAAATAATGTCTTTTTTGCTTTAAATAATCTGTTCTCTTTTATAATTCAATAAAAATAAAAGATAATATATTATACTTAGCATTTCTGGTGTTCTTTATTCCTCATTGCAGATCAAAATTTCTTTGGATTTCATTTTGCTTCAGTCTGAAGTACTTTATTAGCATTACTTATAGTACTGATCTGCTGATGACTAGATTCCTCAGCCTTCATTCATCATAAAAAGCTTGTAATTCACACTTATTTCTCAAGTGCATATATATATACCAAACATATGATATAGAATTTTGGTTCGATCAGTTATTTTTCCTATTTTTCTATTTCTCAATTTACATATATTGAAGAAAATTAAGGCACAACATTTTTCTGGGCAGTAATGTAAAAACCTTGTTCTAGTTCATTGTTAAATCTAAACTTCCTTCTTCCTCTTTCCTGTTTTTCTGCCAAAGTGCTGGGACTAAAAATCAGTGTTAGTGGTTTTCAGAGGCAGAACAATAAGCCACCCAAAACAAGGGCACCTCATATCTCTGAGGCGGCCTTGGCATCTCTCCTATCATCCAGTTAGGAGATTAAAAAGTGGTTCAGACTATCCAGCAGGGCAGCTGAGCAGGGGAGGGAAAGGAATGGGGTAATGGACTCGCCCCTCATCTATCATACAAACTGTTCTGCAGGGAAGTAATGTTACCTGCCTAGCACCTTGTCTTAAATTTTCTGCCCCAATACCTTCCACATAGAACTGAAAAGCCTTAAAGAAATATGGAAGATTACAAACACAACATCAAAAACAGGGACCAGGAGAAATTCATATTAAGACAGAAAGAATCAGACTAGGAGGCTTTCAATGGGAAGTTCCTAATAAAGTTTTCCATGTTTGGGGTGCTGAGATGAGTCCAATTTCCCCAGTTTGGAAATATTTAGAAGCCAGAGACATAATGTTTCCAAAGAGAGGGCCCACACAGAAAAAATAAGTGAAAGTTCCATTGTTCTGCTGCCAACCCTGCCTGGAGCAGCGCTACTTAGAGGGTGATCTTTTCTGCCTGACCCAAGGACAGCACTGTGGTTCCCGCACCATCCCCCCACCCAGGTTCCAGGGTGAACAATCAAAAAGCACTGACAATTTAGGACAAGCAATCACTAAATTGGCTGCAAGGAACATAGAGCACAGTCACCAAGAATAGGCACAGTCCGAGACTTTAGGGGAGAATACATTTGTGACTTAGAAAAGGACAGAGAGTTCTGTGTTGATGTGGGTGTTTTAAGGGGGAGTGATGACTCTTAGAAGAACAAGAAGAGACATAGAGCTGTTAAGGTAGTTTGATCAAAACATAGCAAGTCTTTAAAACTCACATGACATAGTTTTATGTTTATCCTGCGGGAGATGTTGAAAGAGATTTAGCAGGAGCATGCTTTTACAAAACTGATACTGACAGAACTTTATGGAGTGGACAAAAGTGATAGGCGCCTCTTTTCTCACTTGGTGCATAGTATCAACTACTGCATTTGTCATTGCTTAAATGTTTCTGTTGTGAATATTTCAAATATTTCATGATGAAGTATCCAAGCCCTTTTCTAGGACCCTGGGATGTTATTTAATCCTCTCTCTTAGGAAGATATTCATGCTGATATTTTTAATTCATTAGATAAAAATGAATTTACTAGGATTGGGGTTGTGGTTCAGTGGTAGAGCACTTACCTAGCACATGTGAGGCACTGGGTTCAATCCTCAGCACTCCATAAAAATAAATAAATAAATAAAGGTATTGTGTACAACTGCTGTTTAAAAAATTAAAGTGAAACTACTAAATAGGGAACATAAATTCAGGAGTCATGATAAAATTAGTCCCTTGCCACAAATAAGTATTAACAGCTATTAACAATCAGACAAGGTAATCTTAATGCAAAAGTACAAAATGGCTTTCATATGTTTCTCAGGTAATATATTGTATTATAATTCACTGTGAGCCAGGATTATTAACAAGGCTGGTAAGGAGTATTTTAGGCAAGACTTTGAGTGTTTAAATTAGCTAAAATGGAAAGTGCCTCCTGTCCTGAAACCACTTTATTGCACCAATCTTATCTTTATCATGAGGTTCTTCTACTCTCCTTTTCTGACCACATATTAGAGAATACTTACTTTAAGGCTTATTTGGAGTGATGGTTCCATATGATATAGGTTTGATCTGAGTAGTGGATTTATTTCGTGATGGCAGAAGAATGCAACTTTACTAAAGACTGTGGGAACAGAGGCTTTATTTTCCAGAGGTAGACAAATCATCCCAAATATGTCCTCTTGAAAACTAGCCACTGATAGATAATTTATTCATCCTATTTGACTATGCTTATATTAACAGTGAATGTGAGCCTTTAAGAATGTAATCTTTTGTGCAAGCAACAATAGTAGCAAAATTACAGAACAGAATCTCAAATACATAACTTACTGAGAGCTGAGAGTTATTTCTCAAAAGGACTAAGAGTGTGTTTTCTATTTAAACAAAATTGTAAAATGTGAGGTACATAAAATGACATTGTATATGAAGAAAGCCAATAAATAGAGATGTGGGAATAGTTATAAATGATGAAATAAAGTGTCCAATTCTAACTGTAACTAAGACAATTGAGAAATAGCAGAAACCAACAGTTTTGCCTGCTAGGTGTTTGCTGTCTGGACAGTGTAAATGTCAAGGTCAAACTACTAAGAGATAAAATGCTGTCTAAATGAGAACAACTTGCTTACTGAAATAATAGATTAAGAACCAGAAACTGGTTTAACAGTATGAGGATGCTTCAAGAAACACAGAGGGGACAAAGAATTGAAAAACTACTGGAATTCAGGAGACTTCCCATCAATCACTTTCTTCCACTACCACTACAATCAGTCTTCTTATTCAGGTTGCTGGTAGACTTGTTTTTGCATCATCATAATCCCTAGGAAGGCAGAAGGGCATTGGTGACATTCTTTAAAAAAATATTTATTTTTTAGTTGTAGTTGGACACAATACCTTTATTTTATTTATTTATTTTTATGTTGTATTGAGGATCGAGGGTCAAGCCCAGGGACTCACACATGCTAGGTGAGTGCTCTACCACTGAGTTACAACCAGTAACATTCTTATGAATTAAAAAATGTAGAGCAGATGCCAGAAAGGCCAAATAGAAAGACATTTCAAGGAACAAATGGAGACAAAGCAGAAAGAAGAATAGGGAAAAGATGACTCTTTAGATGGCTGAAATTTTAAGAATTACAGAAACTTACCTATTCATAAATAGAGTGCACTAATCGTGCCTGCAGATATTCAGTGCTGTCTCTATGAGGGCAGCTCAACAACTGAATGTAGGTCTATTTGAATGGACACATATGGCATTTCAGGGTGCGTTATGACATTTGGATGGGTGTGTACACTATCTGCAACAGAGTAAGAGACATCAGAATATGTGTCATTATGAGGGAGAATGTAGCAGTGTAGGGCTAGTATTTATCCAGAGGACACAAGAATGCCCCACTCCTATCCTATACAGTAGTCATTCTGTTCATTCCCATGTCTTTTCCCTGAGGAGACACAGACCCACAGAACTGGTTTATTGTTCACTGGGTCAGCTCCCAGTGCCTCTCAATGAAGATCCCTCAGGGTATAGCTGGGAAGAAGCCCAGGCAGGCACAAAAATGAAGCAGGGTCTCTTTATTTCTCTAACTCTACATTTTACCATTAGTTGAGTCCTACTGGGCAGTTATGACAGAGCCCCAATTCTCCAGTGACAAAAAAAGGGCAATAATTTGAAGTCCATATTTCATAATCAGCACTGGCTCATCTTTGGTATAATAACCAAAATGAAGAGGTAACATGCGGATTTGTTGAAAATATGTGTAAACAAGATATCTGAAAAGGGATTCATATCCAAAATGTATAAAGAGCCCATATAAGCAATAGCAGAAAAACAAGTAAACTGATTAAAGACTGGGAAAAGCACCTGAATAGACATTTCTCCAAGGAAGACACAGAAATGGCCAACGCACATATGAAAAAATGCTCAGCATCCCTAATTATCAGGGATATGCACATCAAACCCACAATGAGCTATCACCTCATACCTGTAAGAATGATTATTATCAAAAAGACAAGTGATAGCAAATGTTGGAAAAAGTGTGGAAAAAGTAAACTTTGCACACTATTGGCAGGAATTTAGATTAGGGCAGCCCTTTATGGAAAAGAGTATGCAGGTTCCTAAAGAAATTAAAAATAGAATGACTTTATGACCCAGCAAAACGTCTTCTGGTTGTATACCCAAAGGAAATGAAATTACCGCCCTGTAAATATATTTGTACTCCTATGTTCCTTGCAGCATTATTCATAATAGTGAAAAAGTGAAAACAACCTCAGTAACTGTCAACAGATGAATGGATAAAGTATGAATATTATTCAGTCTTGAATAAAGAGATCCTGCCATTGCTACACTGTGGATAAAACTGGAAGGTCCTCTGCTAGGTGAAATAAGCCAGGCACAGGAAGAAAAATAATGCATTATCTTACTGATATATGGAATTTTATCAAAATCAAATATATATATATATATATATATATATATATATATATATAGAGAGAGAGAGAGAGAGAGAGAGAGAGAGAATTTTTTTAAAAAATTAAAGAGCCAGGAGCAGGGATAGGGAAAATGAGGAGATGTGTGTAGGCCACAGGATGCAAAGTGGCAGATATGGGGGATGAACATGTCTACAGACATAATATACAATGAGAGATGTTGCATTTGAAATCTTTGCTAAATGAACAGATTTTAACTATTCTTGTTACAAAGACCCAGAAAAAATGGGAACCTATTTGAGATTATGAGTATGTTAATTTGTTTTACTATAGTAGCCATTTTACTATCTATATATATCCCATAATATCACGGTATATACATTAAATACAATACAATTTATTTAAAAGTAAAAAATAAAATAAAATGGCTTACAAGGAAAAAAGGAAATTCACTGGAAATTCAAAGAATATTTAGGGTGAAAGTATGAAATGTGACATATAATGCAGAAATAAATAAAAAGAAAGCAGGCATGTTGATGTTACTTTCAGATAAAATAGAAAAAAAAGCAAAGGAAATTACTAGAGATGTGGTGGAACACTAAGTAATGATAAAGCATCCATCACCAGGAAGAAATTATGGTCCTAAACACATATGCATCAAACAAATGAAGCCTCAAAAAAACTGATAGAGCAGAAAGGAGAAATAGAAAAATCCAAAATTGTACCAGGGGACTTCAAAAGTACACTCTCAGCAATAGATACAACTACAAACAGAGATATGAAAAATTGTGTTCTATATGTGTCATAAGAATTGTGATGCATTCCACTGTCATGTATTCAAAACATAAAAGCAATTAAAAAATAGATACAACTACAAGGCAAAATATCTACAAGGATATAAAATAAGTGAACAATATAATAAACCAATATGAGATAACTGATATATAAACTGCGGGGGGGAGGGAACACTACACTAAACACAGCAGAAAACACGTTTTTTACAAGAACACATGGAAAATTCAACAGAATAAATCATGCCTTAAAGATAAATCTCAATAACACTAAAACATTATATAGAGTATGTTCTCTAACCATAAAAATAGAACTAATAATCAGTAACAAAATCTGTATGTTCTTAGAAATTGAACAACATACTTCTGCATAATCAGTAGATCAAAGAAATCTCAAAGGAAATTTAAAAATATACATAGAGGTCTGGGGTTGTGGCTCAGTGGTAGAGTGCTCATTTCGCATGTGTGAGGCCCTGGGTTCAAACCTCAGTACCATATAAAAATAAATAAATAAAACAAAGGTATTGTGTCCATCTACAACACACACACACACACACACACACACACACACACATATGCATAGAACTGAATGAAAATGAAATCAAAAGAATCAACGTATGTGCAATACAATAAAATAGTGAACAACAGGAAGTTTATAACTCTAAATACTTACATTAAAAACATGAAAGATTGGGGTAGGTTTGTAGCTCAATGGTAGAGCACTTGCTTACCAGGTGTGAGGCATTGGGTTCGAAACTCAGCATCACATAAAAGTAAATAAATAAATAAAAGTTTTAGCCAGGCATAGTGGTGCATACCTGTAATCCCAGTGGCTCAGGAGGCTGAGGCAGCAGGATCGCAAATTCAAAGCCAGCCTCAGCAATGGTGAGGTGCTAAGCAACTCAGTGAGACCCTGTCTCTAAATAAAATACAAAATAGGGCTGGAGATGTGGCTCAGTGGTTGAGTGCCCCTGAGTTCAATCCCCAGTACCCATCTAAAAATAATTAAAATTTTTAAAAAAAGGAACAATTCAAGTCAGTGACCTAATTTTTTTTATCTCAAACAACTAGAAAAAGAAGAAAATAAACATAAAGCAAGGAGAAGGAAGAAAATAATAGAGATAAGAATAGAAAACAATAATATTAAAAATAGGAAATGGGGGTTCAGTTGGTAGAGTGCTTGCCTCACATGCATAAGGCCCTGGGTTCAATCCTCAGCAACACACACACACACACACACACACACACACACACACACAAAGGAAATGATCTAGAAAATCAGTGCATCAAAAGCTAGTGTTTTGAAATTATCAATAAATGATGAAGTGTTAGTAAAGTTAACAAAATAAAAAGATAAATAATAGATATCAAGAATGAAATAAGAGTTGTGTGGGGAGGAGGGATGGGATGAGCCAAAAAAATGAAATAAGAAACATCACCTTTTTACATTTTTTACACTACAAGTGTAAAGAGGATTACAGAAAATGCAACAAATAACCCAAGTGCTCATAAAATCTATAATTTAGACCTGGACAAAATCTTGGAAGAATGAGATACCAAAAAAAAAGAGATAAAACAAGAAAAAATATATATTATAGTGATTAAAGAAAATTATTTATAATTTAAAGACCCCCTAAAAAGAAAGTACAGGCCCATATGGTTTCACATGAGAATATAAGCAAATATTTAAACAATTAATATTGCTTTTATACAATCTCTTACAGATAACATAATAGGAACACTTCCAAGCTAATTTTATGAGCCAACTATTTCCTTTTAAGATCAGGGATAAGACAAGAATGCCTGCTCTAGCCAGATTGCTATAAATTCAGCAAAGTTGCAGGATATGTAATCAACTGACAAAAATCAGCTGCATTTTTTTATACAATAGCAATAGACAATTCAAAAAAGAAATTAAGAAAACAATTCCATTTACCATATGATCAAAAAGAAGTAAAATACTTAGGAACAGACCTAACCAAGGAGATGAAAGAAAACTAAAAAAAATTGCTAAAAAAAGACATAAACAAATGGAAAGATTTTTGTGTTTGTGGAATAAAGTCAATACTAATTATTGATAGGATGTTAATATTACTCAGAGTGATTTATAGATTCAATATAATCCCAATAGCATTTTTCCAGAAATAGAAAAAATATATAAATTACATGTAGAATTTCAAGGGACCCTGAATAGCCAAAACAATTTGGAAAAGAAGAACAAAGATGGAAACTCACCTTGTCTGATTTCAAAATTTATTACAAAGCTATAGTAATCAAAACAGTGTGGTAGGGGTGATGGTTACAGTTCAGTGGTAAAGCTCTTGACTAGCATATGTGAGGCATTGGGTTTGATCCTCAGCACCACATAAAAATGAATAAATAAAGGTTCAAAAAATACAATAACATTTAAAAAAAACGGTGTGGTACTGGCATAAAGATAGACATGGAAACTAATGAAATAGAATGGAGAGTCTGAGACAAATCTTCACATACATGGCTAAATGAACTTTAACAAATATGCTAAGATTGTTCACTGGAAAAAAGATAGTTTCTTCAATAAATGGTGTTGGGAAAACTGGATATCCATATGCAAATAAGTGAAATTGGACCCTTATAATATACCATAAACGAAAATCAACTCAAATGTACTTAAGGGTAACACCCAAAAGTATAAAACTCCTAGAAGAAAATATAGTAGAAAAGTTTCATGGCATTGAGTTCAGCAATGAATTTTTGGTTATGACACTAAAAGTACAGGTAACAAAATCAAGGATAGAAAAATGGCACTACATCAAATGTAAACACTTTCGTGCAACAAAGGACAAACTAAACAGTGAAAAGAAAACTCATAGGGCTGGGGATGTGGCTCAAGCGGTAGCCTGCTCGCCTGGCATGCGTGCAGCCCGGGTTCAATCCTCAGCATCACATACAAACAAAGATGTTGTGTCCGCTGGAAAAATAAATATTAAAAAGTTCTCTCTCTCTCTCTCTCTCTCTCTCTCTCTCTCTCTCTCTCAAAAAATTAAAAAAAAAGAAAACTCATAGAATGCAAGAAGCTATTTGCAAGTCATATATCTAATAAGGGATTTATAAACAAAAGACATAAATCCCATAACTTGCCCTATTCTTCCTGCTCTTCAGAGCTTGTCTTTTCTTACTTTTTAATTTTCAGGACTCAGATTCACTGCCATGTCTTCTTAAGAAGGGAAGCTCTTCATGGGAGGGCTCACCCTCAATACTGATGATGAGCAGGTCCTGAAGACCTTTGGGCCTGTTTCTGAGGTGGTTGTTGTCAAGGACCGGGAGGCCCAGTGATCCCAGGCTTTTGGCTTCATCACCATCACCAACCCAGAACATGCCTCAGATGCCATGAAAGCCATGAATGGAGAGTCCCTGGATGGTCGCCAGATCCATGTGGACCATCCAGGCACATCTGCCCGTGGCACCAGAGACCATGGTCCAGCTATTCTAGAGGTGGTGGGGACCAGGGGTATGGGAATGGCAGGTATGACAGATGACCTGGAGGATATGAATATGGATAGTCCCGAGACTACTGTGGCAGGAGCCAGGGTGGCTAAAACCACTACTCAGGAGGAAATTACTGAGACAATTATGGCAACTAAGCTGAGGCATGCACACGTAAAGTAGATACACAAGGAATAACACTTCTCATCCAGGATTGTCCTTCCATGTCGCTGTACTTATAAAGATTTTTGGAGCTGCATTGAAATATCTGTTTTAGTACATCAACTTCTATTTTGAATTGAGCTCCCAAGGTAAGCTTGTTAAAGACTTTTTAAAAAGCTCCATATAATTTTTTTCTCATTTAAAGACAAATTCAGGGACATTTATTGAGCCCAGGTATTTCTCCTTTTACTAGGTTTTTAGTTTGGGTTCTCAATATCATTGCTTCTGGCAAAAAAAAAAAAATGTTTGACCCAACTAATTTTTTAAAGCTAAAGTGGGGATATTTTTTAACCAGTATACAATGTTTATCATGACTAGAAAGCAATTTCCAAATGTACCTATAAGCAATCTGTGTCCAGAATGTGATACTTTTGCTTAAATTTCAAGATCACCACCCTGATGATACAGACAAGCTTCTTAAAAATGTTTGTAAAGGGGCTGGGGTTGTGGCTCAGCAATAGAGTGCTCACCTAGCATATGTGAGGCCATGGGTTTAATCCTCAGCACCACATATAAATAAATAGATCAAATAAAGGTAAAAAAAATTGTTTGTGAATGTCATTATTTTTAAAGTGGAAGAAAAAAATGTTCTTTTGTGACTTATATAATGTTTAGGATATCCTTCACAGAACTGACTGAAAATATGAAACCTGTGCGTGCGTGCGCACACACACACACACACACACACACACACATTCTCATAAAAACCAGACAACACACAAAAAGAATCAATTATCCTAATTTAAAAAGTGAGCAAAGGACTGGAAAGGACATTTCTACAAAAATGTTATACAAATGTCCAACAAGTATTTTGAAAGATGCTCAATCTGGGAATGCAAATAAAAACCAGAATGTAATATCGCCTCAATTACATTACGATGCAAAACAATAACAATAACAAAAGGAAATAACAAGTGCTGTTGAAGATGAGGAAAAATTGGAACTCTTGTACACTGCTGGTGTGATTGTAAAATGGTACAACTACTGTGGAAAACAGTATCACTGCTCCTCAAAAAATTAAAAATAAAATTACCATGTGATTCAGAATTCTCACTCCTGGTTATATATCCAAAAGAATTCAAATCGGGGTCTCAAAAAGATATTTGCATATCCATGTTCATTGTAGCACTATTTGCAATAGTTAAGAGATTGAAGAAACTCAAATGTGAGTGACAGATAAATGGATAAAAATATGGTACATTCATAAAATAGAGTATTGTGCAGCCTTAAAAATATGATGGACTGGGGCTGGGGATGTGGCTCAAGTGGTAGCGCACTCGCCTGGCATGCGCGGGGCACTGGGTTCGATCCTCAGCACCACATACAAACAAAGATGTTGTGTCCACCAAAAACTGAAAAATAAGTATTAAAAAAATTCTCTCTTCCTCTCTTCTCTCTCTCTCTCTCTCTCTCTCTCTCTCTCTCTCTCTCGTTCTCTCTTTAAAAAAAATATGATGGATTGATATTCTGCTTTTAAAACAATAACTACTATTTAACTTTTAAAAAGATGAAAATCACACTACTTAATAACATGGATGAACCTGGAGGACATTGTGCTAAGTGAAAAAATCCAGTTCCTTGAAGATAAATAGTGTAAAAAACAACTTATATGAGGTATCTAGAATGTCAAAGTTCATAAATACACAAAATAAATTGTTTCCATGGACTAGAGAAGGGGAAAATGGAGAGTTGCTTATTGGATATAGAATTTCAGTTTTGCAAATGGACAGGTTCTATAGACAGGTTGCACAATAAAGTGGATATATTAGCGCCATTGAACTGTTAAAAATAGTGAAGATGCTAAAATTTATGTCATGTGCATTTTGTTATAATAAAAAACTCACAAAAAGGCTAAAAGAAAAAAAATCATACAATCATATCTACTGATGTTAAATAAAGTGTGACAAAATTCAACAACAATTAATAGTAAATCTCTCAGCAAACTAGGAATAGAGCAACACTTCCTCAACTTCATAAAGAGCATCCATAAAACACCTATAGTTAAGGTCATACTTAAAATGTGGAAATTCAGAAGTATTTCCACTTTATTAACAATATGCAAAGTAATCTGTTCTCATTATTCTCATTTAACACAGTACTGGAAATTCTAGCTAGTGCAATAAGAACCCCCCCAAAAAAAAGACACCAAAAAAAAAGTTCAGATTGGAAATGAAGAAACAAAACTGACCTTATTTGCAGATAATCTGATTGTCCAGAGGAAAAAAATCATAGGATTCTGCAAAAAAGAAAGTCACATGGAACTAATAAGTGACTTTAGCAAGCTCATCCTTAAATTTTTATTTATTTATTTATCTATTTGTTTGTTTGTTTGTTTGTTTGTTTATTTATTTATTTTGATACCAGGGATTGAACCCAGGGGCACTTAACCACTGAGCCCATTTAGTTTTATTTAGAGACAGGGTCTTACAACATTGCCTATGGCCTCACTAAGTTGCTGAGGCTGGCTTTGAACTTGTGATCCTCCTGCTTCAGCCTCCTGAGCCACTGGAATTACAGGCCTGCACCACCATAACTTATTAACTTTAGCAAGTTCATGAGATATAAATTCAATACACAAAAATCAATCACTCGTCTATTTACTAACAAGTATGTGGAAATGGGAATTAAAAATAATACCATTTACAGTTATTTCAAAGAAAAGGTCTAAACTAACAAAATACATATAATAGCTGCATGCTAAAAATGCTGATGAAGAAATATGAGGCCTAAATAAATGAGGAAGCAGGCCATGCTCATAGAGTGGAAGTAATAACACTGTAAAGATGCACATTTCCCCCAAATGATCCATGAGTGCAGTGCAACTAATGCCAAAGTCTAGGCAGAATTTTTTTTGTAGACATAGACCAATTTAAATTTAAATTTATATGAATATACTAATTATATGGATATACCAATGTGTATAATGGTCCCCTTTTCTCTGTATCCTTGTGATCACAAATTATCATTGGTCTTGATAACAGCCATTTGAGTAGGCATGATTATGATTTTAATTTGCATTTCCCTGATGTTTTATAATGTTGAACTTTTTAAATTGAAAACAATATGGATACTCCTCAAAAAATTAAAAATAGAACTATCATATGATCTAGCAATCCAACCTTTGAATATATTTACAAAGGAATGAAATCAGAATATCTCAGGGAGGTCTGCATTCCCATGTTCATTACAGCACTATTCACAATCACTCAGGTCAACCTACATGCCTATTAAAAGATGAATGGGTAAAGAAAATGTGATATGTATACTCAATTGAATACTATTCAATACTACTTAAAAATAAGGAAATCCAGTCATTTGCAGCAACATGTATGAACTTCAATGATACTATGATAAGTGAAATAAATCAGGCACAGAAAGACAAACACTGCATGATCTCACTTATATATGGAATCTTCAAACTCATAGAAACAGTCAGAATAGTGATTGCCAGAGGTTGAGTGTGTGGTAGGGGGGTAGGATGGGGAGATGTTGGTCAAAAAGTGCAAAGTTTCAGTTAGGCAGAATAAATAATTTCTGGTGATCCAGGCAGAATAAATAATTTCTGGTGATCTAATATATAGCATGGTGCTATCTAGTATACTAGATTGTATACTTGAAATTGGCTGAGAGCATAACTTAAATTTTTTCACCACACACACACACACACACACACACACACAAACACACAAACAATATGAGCAAATGGATATATAAATTAGGTTATGACAATCATTTCTCAATGTATCCATATATCAAAACATTGTGTAGTACGTAGCAAATATATAAAATTCTTATTTGTCAATTTTTATACCTCAATAAAGCTGGAAAGAAAAGAATGATGGAAGGTTAAAAAAAAGTTGTAAAATCAGTATAGTGATCAATAGAGATTGGGAAGCCAGTGCAGGGGGCAACAAATTAAGGGAGGTTGGATTTGATCAGTGCATGCTGTATTCATGTGTGGAAATATCAAACTAAACCTCGTTAGTTTGTGCAATTAAGACATGTTGATCAAATTTTAAAAAACATTTTTATTAAAAGAATGAGTTGATCCTCAAATTATAAAGTAGTGATAAAATATCTTTTTAGATGAAACTAAATTTTTATTTTTATTTTGAAAAGAATGATTTTTAATTAAAAGCTTATGTGTTTATATAAATTAGATCATATATCATAAAAAAATGATGGAAATAGAAAGTTATCTCTGTACAACAAACATGGTAGTCATTGAATGGGGAAGAACCATCAATGGATACTAAAACTAGTGGGTGAAAAAATTGGCATCATATGCATGGCTAGGGTCGCAGGAAGAGAGTCTAAGCTCTTTAGGCTCATCTTTGCGGTTTTTCTTCAATCTGATCCCAACCTACACTTGTTCATCTGGTCCCTTTTGGCCCTCCAGTTTAATCTGTCCATATCCTTCACTTGAACCTCTCTACACAAAACCAAAGTTATTTAATTACCTATGTATATGAGTCTTTTGCAGCTTGGTGCTATGGCAGAGACAGATAAAGTTGAAGCCAAGCCCCAAATTCAAAGGCCATCAAAGTCCTTCCCTGTTCTCATCCTACTGCCTCACCTCCACTAGGACATTCAACTAACCATTCAGGGAACTTCCCAGGATTCTGCTAAACACATTATTTTGAAGATATAGGGACTCATAAGGTGTCTTGTCCTGAAAGTACAGAGATAGTGGCCAAAAATCGTCATATGACCCCAGCACAGCAGCAAAGATGGCTGGGAAATATAGGAGAGTGCATAGAAATTCAGTTTTTACAAAATATTTTATTTCCTCATCTACATTTATGGATGAATACTAGCATTCAGAGAGAAGATACTTGCTTAATGTCACATCATTGAAAAAAAAGGTGGAATTGGAATCTAGGACTCTCTTTTTCTTGCCAATGTAAATAAAACAAATTTATTAGAAAGATGTCAGACGCTCTTAGAATTGGAGAAAGACCAAAGAAAGTAACTTGAGAACTGAATAGGAACAAAACACAGACCGGAACAGTCTGATCAGGATGCTGCCCTGGGGGCAAAATCACAAACCCTGTTTTTTACTCTTGTGTCAATCATTTAAGTTTCAAAGTCCAAGGAGAGAGCATGTGATTGACTAAGAGTAGGTTGCATGCCTGCCCTTTGGCAATTTCAGGGGGAATAATCTGATTTACTCTGTTTCAATAGGAGTAGACAAACATCCGGGCTTGCCATCCCACAAAGGTTAAGTATTGGCTTTCTATTAATGCATAACAAATGACCACAAACCCAGTGGCTAAAACAACATCCATTTATTACCTTCTAGTTAGTGTAGGTCAGGCATGGCTTAGTTGGGTTCTCTTTTCAGGCAAGACTGAAATCAATGGGTTGGTAGGGCTGCATTCCTCTCTGGGGCCTTTGGAGAAGAATCTATTTCCAATTTAACTAAAATTATTGTAACTTCTGTCCCTGCAGCTATAGATCTGAGGTCCTGGTTTCTTTGTTGGTTATCAACTGGAGGCATCTCTTATGTCACAGAGGCTACCCATATTTTTTGCTTTCTATCTAGCTCCCTCCATCTCCAAATTCAGGAATGGAAAAATTCCGTGCATAAAATTTATCTCACTCTTCAAACATCTCTTGCCAAGAAAACTAGAAGCCCCTATAAAGTCTCACTTGATCTGAGGTCCTGGTTTCTTTGTTGGTTATCAACTGGAGGCATCTCTTATCTCACAGAGGCTACCCATATTCTTTGCCTTCTACCCATATTCTATCTAAATCCCTCCATCTCCAAATTCAGGAATGGAAAAATTCCATGCATAAAATCTATCTCACTCTTCAAACATTTCTTGCCAAGAAAACTAGAAGCCCCTATAAAGTCTCACTTGACTAGAAAGGCCCACCGAGGATGATCTCCCTATTCTAAGCAATATCTTTCTTCATTATTTCACTCTACCCCTCTCTCTCCCCTCCACACTCCACACAAACACACACACAAACACAGAGTTTTAAATATTTTGAAAGTTACTAAGACATTCTCTTACAGAAAACAGTGTATCAAAATAAGACCACTAACATTGACACAACATTGGTATTTTATCTAAAGCCCTTATTCATATTTTACCAATTGTACAAGTCACAACAGAATTTTGTGAACAGGGAAGCAACAGAATCAATCTAGTCTGGGGTATGAACAGAGTGGAAGCCTGCTCTTTTACTGCTGAAGCCTGCAGTAAGTTGCAGTACAGAGGGATCTAAGGGGTCTTCCACAGGCATTAGGCTCCTTTGCAAGCCCCTGGTTGCAATGATGCATGTTCCTCCTTTTTCAGTTTCCCTAGAACTCCATAGTGTCTTACATGCCTCTGGTTTTGCTGAACTGTATTGTCCTCTTAAATAAACTTTTCCTGGATCTGATCACCTAAAGCAGTGACCCAGGACTCTTTTACCTCTTCTGTATCTAGCATAGCTTGGAGGATCTACAAAGTTCCATCAGTCTTGCATAGATTAAAACACCATCTCATAGGCCACAAAAGTTGAGGGAGGCCACAGAGGAGAGTGCAGATAACTTGGATAGTTCAGGGCAGAACTGGATGTTCTACTCACATCTCTTAAACCTGTCATCTTACCACATATTACGTAGCTCATCTGAATTCTCCTCCATACAGGCAGATACAATCTGCACACAGTATGGAGTTGGGGTATGGGTGGTGATAGGAGGGTAGGAATGACATTTCAGAAAAGACTTGTCCTCACTTTGGTCGCTTACAGATACATGGTTTGTTATTTTCTGAGGCTACCTGAATGTGGAAGATATGAAAACACACTGAGAGAAGCCTGAGGCAAGTGGGGGACTCCACATTCAAGCCTGCTGTGGACACAGCATGTGGAGAAAGCACCCTCTCCCACAGAAAGGCTGCCCCAATCCCAGATTTCAGCTGCTTCATGTCACCAGGAAGAAAACCCCAGAAATACAGGAACCACAGCACAGATCTGAGTCACCAGTTGCAAGACTAGGACACTCCATGCTGAAAAGGCCTCAGGCTGATTCTCCCAAGCCTTTCAGAGAAGAGCATCAGGACCTAGACCTGGCTGAAAAAAAGGGAGTCTAGCAGTGAAGACAAGAAACAGGGGAGGGACTAGGGTCATATACTGACTTCTGTCTCATTTCTGTTAAGCAAGGGCCTTTATAGAATTCAAATATCATCTGAAAGCCTGAGAAAGCTCTGAACACTCTCTCTACCCATTACTGAGCTTTTTACAATGGGTCAACTTGCCTGTGCTCATTTCCTATGCCAGAAGCTCTTGCCTATGCCCTTGTCTGCATGCCCAGATACCACCAAGCTCTTAAGGAAGTTGTGGTCTAGGCATAATTTCATTCTCAGTGGGAGAGCCTTGCTTCCAGCACAGACCTTCAGTAATCAAGCCAGGTCGCTGTTCAGTCACAGTAAAAGGCTGTCTAACTTTGGAGCTTTGTCTTCCTTAATCCTTGTTCTCTATACAACAAAGGCTCCTCTTTCTCCCTGCAGGAAAGAGGCCATTGTAAGTCCTCCTTCACTGTCCATAAAACCCTGTCTCTATGATAAAGCCTGGTTCTGTGGGGGTGAGGAATGATGAGGGTTTCCTAGAGGGATAGGCTAACTGGGCTGCATTCCCAGAGATGGGAGGAGGCCTAGACAATGTGGCTATGGGTATATTTTCTTCCTGATTTTGGCACGTGGCTCCTACTGTTCTTACTCCTACTCCTATCTCCATCCTTGGAGATATTTCACTTCCCACATGGACAGTATAACCAACTTACTGATTCATCTCTACCCTTCAACTCCCACTCTGAACCTTGTCATTACCTGGAGTTCTCCCTCATTTCTTTTCTCTCAATATCACTCCAGGACATGTAACAGTATATCTACACGTTTTTGAGATATTTACTGAATAAACTACACTATTCTTGGATCTCTTGTGTGCACTATGGTTCCTTCCTTTTGGTTCCCAATCCATTAGCTGGATCCTCCCACATTTCAAAGGTGAAAGCTGATCCACCCTTCAGGTTAGAGCTGATGTCCTCTCACATTAAATGTTGATCTCTCCCTGAATATAAAAAAAAAAAAAAACAGAAAAAAGAAAACAGAGCACATCAAATTCACTTTGCAATTTCAATGTTTATTTCTGATACCAAAACTTGACAGCACACAAGGAAAAAAAAGCAATAGACAGGAACAGCAAATAAATTTATCTTGCATGCCACTTTCAGTCAACAGGATGTGGCTCTCTAGATAGCTTGTGTTTAGAAGGAATCTGAGGCTTCAACCTCACTCAGGGGAAAGACTATTGCAACCGATGAGCAATATCTGTGAACACAAAAAAGAAAAAGTAAAAAAAAAAATTAATGATATATATCAAATAACAAGTAACGTAAATATCAAACAGTGCTTTCCTATACTTCCATCATCTCCCCAACAAGGATTTCCTATGAATCTTAGCTTATGTAGATATATACAACCCCATCAACCCTATACCCTCCAAGGTCCCTAACTCCCCAATCCAAATTGATGTACCTACCTGAAATCTCACTCGACCCAGAAGAAACCAATGGCACCAAAGTTGGCAGCAAAGTTGGCACTGGCTGTGCCACTGGGGCCAATAATGGGGCCAGCGAAGGTCTGAGGAAATCTGGAGCGGGCATTCTGGTGGTATCTGGCCCAGAAGGTAAACGGGATTCTGGACCAGGGATCTCCAAAATCTCCTTCCTCATCCCAGGTCAGCAGCTCAAACTCAATGTCATCCCAGCTCCAGGGCCCAGACACAGCCTCATCTCCAATTCCCATACGGGTTCTTGCTTCAGCCCGCGCCTCAGCCTCAGCTGCAGCAGCATCCAGAGCATCCAAAGCCTCATCTGCAGCCTCCATGAACTGTGCAGTCCAGTCACGAGGGTCTCTCTTCTGAACCTGACATATAAATAGCTTTTATTTATAACTACTAAAATATAGGATCAACCTAATTGTTCATCAATAGATGAATGGATAAGGAAAAGGTGGTCTATACACACAATGGAATAGTATTTAGCCTTTAAAAAGAAAGAAATCCTAACATTTTTGACAACATGGGTAAAGCTAGAGGACATCAGGCTAAGTAAATAATTCAGATTCATAAAGATAAATACTATATAATGTTACTTATGTGTCAAATCTAAAAAAAAAAGTCAAAATCATAGAAGTAAAGTAGAAAGGTGGTTGCTTGGGTCTGGGGTAGGGTAGAGAATAGGGAGATATTGGTTAAGCAGTGGGAATTTTGTTAGATAGGATGAATAATTTCTGGAGCTCTACTGTATAACACGATGACTATAGTTAATGTATTATATATGTGAAAATTGCTAAGAGCTGGTTTTAATCATTCTTACCACAAAAAAATGGTAAATATGTGAGGTGATAGTTAATTAGTTAGATTCATTTAACCATTCCACAATATATAAATACATAAAAACATCACATTGTACCCCACAAATATGTACCATTTTTATTAGTCAATTAAAAAAAAACGAAAAAAGCCAATGTTTAAAAAAAAACCCAGGTAACCCATAAATATATATAATTTTTACCGACTATGCCTTAATAAAGCTTGGAAAAAATAAAAATATACTAAAAAACCTGACCAAAAAAGAAAACAATATAAAACTCATAACAGTATTAGTTACTATATATTAGGCATCTAATACATATTAAGCACCTAAATTTGTGTTATTGCTTACATAACAACAACAACACAACTAGGATCTCATTCCTGCTCTGGGCCTTTCCCAGCCAGTGATACCTCATCCCTTAACCTGTCAATTCTGGAGCAGTTCCTCCATTACCTCTGCAATGAATCTCAACACTTTCATCTTGCTAGTCTCATGGTAGGAACGGAGGCCCCAGAGGAACTCGTACTCAGGAGGGTTGCTGTTGGGCACTCGTCTGTAGTCCAGGTATCTGAGAGAGCAAAAAAGTCTTGTGTTTACCTACCCAAAGAGAGTGGTAGTACACCAATGCACAATAACCTCAGATTTTGAAACTCCTGATTTCAGGTAGCAACTCTCTTATTACCAGACTCATTCCTAAACACAATCAGGTTATTTACACTTTAATAATCAGACCTCTGAATTCCTGTGCCAGTGATTCTATAGTACGCAATCATTCAGAGGTGCACAGGAGGCTTGTTTAGGGTCACACAAAGGACAACGCTAACCTCACCCCTCTGCCAAAGCTCTAGCTCCAGGTTCTTGTAATCATTTCAATGAGCCCCCAGATAGGATCACTGCCATCATTATATAGCAGTACAAAAGTCTCTGCCTGCCCCAGGCTTGGAAATGTCTACCATGGGGATGGAGGACAGGTTTTGCTTGTAAAACAACTATGCTGTAGAAAAATTCAACCTCAAAGAGTAACTCCTAATTACACGTTTTGTGAGCTTACATACAGGTATAGTTAAGAAATGAGCTTAGAAGGGGCTTTCTGAGGCAGACCATCACACAGTCAGAATCATGATACCCAGAAAAGACCCCTTAGGCATCACTTACTTTTGCTTTACAAACTCATAAGTAAGAAGTTTTCTCAGATCTCCAAGGAGGGGATGTCTCACCCTAACAGTTAAAAAATGAAAAGAAAGGAATCTATAATCAGAAATTACTTGACTTTGCCCAAACAAAAGCAAAGAGCTTTCTAGCATAAGGTCAGAGATGAGAAAAAAGGCAGAGAGTTCAGGACTATTTCCCCATCCACCCAGGTAACATCCTTGGGCTCTGGTTCTTCCCAAACCAAACCCCCAGACCCCCAGGTCAATGCAATCCTGGGACCATCCTCTGTTGCCAAAGGATGATTCAAACAGGCAAGCGATGAGAGAGCCCAATCATACCCAGGACGCAGTCCCATCTTGCGTAGTGCCTCCCAGAGGACAGCTGCAATGGGAGGCAAGAGAAGACAAGGCAAGGAAAATGAGCATGAAAATCAGGCTGTAGCCAACCCCCAACTACAAGTCCAGTCACTCACCCTCACTGGCACGGTTGCCATTCATGAAGATGACACCCAGAATCACTAAGAGGAGACCCAGCTTGGGTGTGTCTTTGGTCCTAAAAGAGTACAAAAAGAACATGTTTTCAGCAGAGAGACCCCAGACCACTTACCCATCTAGCTTCCCCAACATTCATTAGTGAAGAGAGAATTATACCCCAGCTCTGCCCATGACCTGCTATGTGAACCTGAATCCTGGACCCTGACCTATTTGAAATTCCTGGAAAAAAAGCATCACTGAGAAAGGCCATGTTCCACCTCCTCTCCCATCTTACGTTCCCAGTATGCCAGCCAGGGACTCAGGGGTACTGATGAGAATATACAGGTGTTCTTCCTTGTCAATTTCTTTCAGCTGAATCCCAAATTTCTATAGGGGAAAGAAAACAGACTATGAAATTACAAAATATATCACAAGCTACCCAGACGCTGTCAATCACCTCCCTGTGTGACTGCCCTAAATTCCCAGTAGGAACCCTATGAATCTTTGAAATCAAGACTTTCCCCATCATTCCTGTCCCTCAGAGCTGCCTTCTCACCTTCTCCAGGACAAAGCATGCCCGTTCAATGATTTCTGGGTAAACATCAGTGTATTCTCGGATGATATCCCTTAGCATTTCTGTAAGAAGAGAAAAGGGAGCACCTGGGCTGAGCAGGGCCATAGAGCAGTAACCCCTTTGCCAGTCTTACTGAGGACAATACAGCTAATGTCCTCAAAGGTGGAAAATAAAGAACTAGCTATGAAATTGAGGGGACATATAAGCAAAGGGATGGCCATAAAGCAAAGGGAGGGGGAGGGCAGATCTCTAGAAGAGGGCACTGGATGCCTACCTGAGCGCTTGATGGGCACCTTTGTGTAGTCTTTAAGCATCAGGTACTTGACCAACTTATTTGCCTGAGAGGAGAAAAGGAAATCATCAAAGCTTTAATATATTTGCAGAAAATTTGGTTGATTATAAATAGAAGGAAAACAACAACATAAAAAAGCAAGAGAGAAGTGAGTGGGAAGGTATAGCTCTTACTCTTTCCTGAAGAAGGGCCACATCTCGCGGTTGCGGGGCACCAGGGTTCTGTGAGGCACGCGAGTTGGGGGAGGGTCTCAGGTTAGGTGAGGGTCGCAGGTTCTGCCAGTCAGGTGGAATTGGCCAGTCGGCAGGGATCCAGTCAGGTGGCAGTGGCCAGTCAGTAGGAAGTGGCCAATCCGGTGGCAGTGGCCAATCAGGTGGTAGCGGCCAATCAGGAGGGCCTTGCCAGTCTGGAGGGCCCTGCCAGCCGGGTGGGGTCTGCCATCCAGGTGGGGTCTGCCATCCAGGTGGATTCTGCCAGGCCAGTGGGTTTGGCCAGACAACTGGGCCAGGCCAGACAATGGGATTTGGCCAGATTACAGGGTTCTGCCAGATCACTGGGTTTGGCCAGATCACTGGATTCTGCCAAGCAACTGGGTTTTGCCAGGCTGGTGGGGTCTGCCTAGCTGGGGGGCTCTGACGTGCTGGTGGGGTCTGCCTGGCTGTCTGGTTTTGCCAGCCAGACGGATTCTGCCAAGCCAATGGGGTCTGCCAGAGCACATTAGGGGGTGCACCAGGTGGGTTCTGAGTGGTCACTGGAACTGGTGCAGACCTCCAGGTCCCTGCAGCCAGTGGGGCCCGCCTCTGATCCCCACTGCTGTTCTCTTCCACGTTCAAGTTATTAATCTGCAACATCAGAGAGAAGAAAAGTTGAGGATAACTAGTTGGTCCTATATCCTTACCCTGTCTATTCCAGGAAGGTCCCCTAAACCCTTACCTGTATTGACAGCCACCTAACCGACTGGCCATTGGTCACCCTGAGTCTGAGGTTTGTCTTTCCCTTTAAAATTTCTTAATTTTAGAATTTCATCTCTAAATCAGGTCAAAAGCAACCCAAGGTTGGAGGCTTGAGGCTTACTCTTCCTGGTTCTGCTTATATCATCCTGAATGAATCATTCAAGTCAATTCATCTCTCTGGGACTTAATTTCCTCCTCTGTAAAACTCAAGTATGATCCCTAGATAGTAAGAGATTTTCAAGATTTAATGAGATAACCTTGTGAGGGAGCCTAGCTCAAGACCTAACATGGTGGCTGCTCTCAAAATGTAAAATGACTTAACATGGTGGCTGCTGTCAACATGCCTACGTATTAACTCTCCATTAGTCTGTGGGCACTCAGCGGACAGAAATAAACATTCACCTTAACATCCCCTTCAGCCTAGCCAAATACAGGCAATTACATACACTTTCGATCAGAAAAAAAGAACCTCAGAGAAGAAAGGAGAGAACCCAAAGCAAAGTGAAGCCATCGGGGATCTCACCTTGCGAGTCCTCTTTCCCCGAATTATAGTCCGGGACTCCAGATTCTGAGCCTGGGAACCATCTGCAGATGTCTGAGCAGCTGCACCGTCAGGTTCAGAGATACTTGGGTTTGTCTCTATGTCAGGTGGGGAAGCAGCCATTTTGGTTTGGTTTACATTCTGGTTCTGGGTATCGGCTGTAGGAGCCTTAGTGGTATCATTCCAAGCCTTGAAGGCTGTCTTAGGCCGGTTGTTGGCCACCTCACTGGCATTAGGAGGCTGAGAGAAATTGTAGGTGGTGTTTGAGCCCACCTTAGTAGTGGCATTCTGGCCCTTAAAGGCCATTTCAGACTTGTTAGTAGTTAGTTCACCTGTGGTTGCTGCCTGGGAAAAATCATAGGCAGCATTAGGGCCTTTTGGGGTGGCATTCTGAGACTTAAAGGCTGCCTTAGGGTGATTGTTGGGCATCTCATTGGCATTATGTGCCTGAGAGAAATCATAGACACCATTTGGGCCTTTTGTGGTGGCATTCTGGGCTTTAAAGGCTGTCTTAGGCCTAGCTGCAGCTGCTGAGACCTGAATGTCAGCCATCTCATTGGCAGTTGGGGGCTGTGAACTCTGGGGACTAGCATTCGGCATGCTGGCAGCTGCTGTGGCCTGGTTGGTAGGTGGAGCCTCGGATATCTGGATCGCCTCCATCAAGGTCTGCATAAGCAAGGCGCTGTCTTCCACAGAGGCCTCAGCCTGCAAAATACAGGGGGAAAAAATTCAATGTCTGGGCCTCAGAAGCAGGAGGAGGGGCGCAGCTCAGTAGGGGAGCTGCAGGAGGCGGTTGGTGCAAAACCTGGAGAGGCTGGGACACACCTAGGGAGCAGACTAGGGTCGAAGGGGGGCGGGGCGGGTGCAGAACCTGGGACGAGTGGAGGGGGCGGACGCAGGGGCAAGACGAGGGGCGGGGCAGCGTGCAGAGCTGTGCTAACCGAGTGGGGAGGGGGGTGCTGAGGGACGGAGGAGTGGGCTCAGGGAAGTGGGGCTTGCGAGGGAGCTTAGGACGCAAGGCGGAGCGAGGAGTTGAGGAGCACAAGGGGGGTCGCCTGAGGGGGGAATGCGGGAGAAAGGGAGGGTGGAGGCGGGAGGTTGGGGGAGGGGGCGACAGACTGCTCCACACGCGTCAGGACTGTGGAAAAAAAAATGGTTCCTTACCCAACCCGCATTCTCTGGGCAGATTGCCCTGACTACTAACAGGGTCTCCCCTTTCTCTGAGCAGGGACTGATGGCTGAAAAGGGCCGCCCCACCCCCCTTCGATAAACGCTGGGAATTTGAAAGACGAAGGAGTCTAGGCACGAAAAGAGGGCAAAATCGAATCCTGGCGTGTGGGCGACCCGTGGGGCCCGAGGGCGGGGGGAGTGTCTGCCCGGGAAATGGAGGGGTGGGGAGCGGAGATCTCACCTGGAAGCCGAGGAGGCCCGCACCACAGTCCATTTTCTGAGCCATGGCTCCTGTCCCTCTGGCGAGAGCGGAGCCTGGGGGTTGTGGAAGAGGAGCTGGGCGTTATACCACCGAGGGCAAACGCGGAGGGCCGAAATGAGGGGTGTGCGTGCGCGTGGTTTGATTGTGGGGGCGGAGGAGGGGCTGGATGTGAGGAGGGACGGAGCGGGAAAAGTGAGCAGGCGTCCCGATGGAGATTCTCGAGAAGCTTGACAGGGAGAAGCTTCCCAATCCGGGTTCAGGTTAGGATAGGATTCGCGCTCGGGAAGTTGAATGGAGGTTTCGAAACAGGAGGAATAACAGTACAGACTGAGATCGAGAAATCTGTGAGGATTCTGTGAGGAACGATGGCAGGGATTGGACAGGGGTTCCGAGGGTGATACGGGGGTTCGAATCAGGAAAGAGCGGGTGGGGGATGTGGGGAGTCAGGCAATGGAGAGGGGTTCCGAATCCGGGGTAAAGGGGTCGGGGGCAGAAAATGGGGAGCCCGCACCAGGGGGCAGATGCCCGGTCTGGGGGCTAATCTCACCTTGCCTCAGGCCCCAACCCCAACCCCCTCGTTGCCTCCCTTCTTCAGGACTCAGAGGATCGGGATAGCCGTGCTGGGCTCTCAGCAGCCGCACTCTCTCCTTATCCAGGAGAAAATGCCAGCGCGGCAGCTTAGACGACCCCGCCTCTTCGCCTAATATACCACCCACCGCCTCAGGACGCCGCGCGCATGCGCAAGAGCTAACCGACCAAATAAGAGTCCCGCCTACTTTCCCAACAAAAGCTTCGTCCTGGAGACTACGACGCGCATGTGCACTGGAAGAAGGTCCCGCCCCTTTGCCAACACACCACCCCACCACCAACCAGGTCGACAGTGTACAGCAGTTCCTCCCCTTCCTCTACATCCCCTCCCCCAACAGATGCGCTGAGCCTCTTGGTCCCACCCCTAGCCCCACACACCGGCCCCCTACCTTTTCCGCAATGCGTCTCTATTCTGCCCCTCCCCTATTCAAGGCCCCAGGGTCAGAACTGCCAGCTTCTCTACCAGCCTGCAGAGTACCGCTTAGGTCTCTATTGAGGGTGTCTCTGTGGGGGGTCTCTAATTGCAACAAGTGCTAGGCCTCCCCTGGAGTTCATTTACTTTGCAACCCAGGAAAGGGAAGGCCAGAGGATACACTGTTGAAAGAGGTAAAATATATGCCCGCCACGTGACTTGCATGTTCCCCCTCACTAGCGCCCAGGCTCAGAACACTAGCTTCCCTCCTGCCTTTTTTTTTTTTTTTCTGCAGCTCCAGCCATGGAAACATTTTGTGAGGGGAAGGGGAGTGGGCAGAGAAAAGCACAGCTTGTACCTCACAGCAGGATCAGTGTGGTGGCTTATTTTCCTGACCTAGCAGCCCTGGAAGGTGGATGGGAGCCTCCCCATTTTACAGACCAGGGAAGCTGAGGCACAGGGTGCATGAGCCACACAAGGTCACAGAGCCAGTAAATAGAAATGCAAAATCTGGGTATGGGTTTTCCTGAATGCAAAGCCTCTGTTCTGCTTATGCTGGCCTGGGGACCAAGGCAAGCTTCCCTCCTCCATTTGAGAAACAGACCACCCCCACCCCTACATCTGCCCTCAAACAAGCAAGGGCTGCATTCCAGGAGGCCTAAGCTCAGGCTCTGCATTCAAGACCCAGAACCATGCCTGCTCTATGTGATAGGACTAGATCCTACACTGGGACCTCTCTCTGCTCCCACTCTCAAGACTCTTTCCTAGGAGTGACAGCATCATCCTGCCCCCCCAACGTTTTCCCGGAACACACAAGTCAGGCACTTGTGTGTCTGTGCCATGGCAAGCCCTGCTTCAGAGTCAATGGCCTCCTGCTTCCTTCCAGGCCTGAGGTCTTGAGGCAGCTGTGGTCTTGCAGAAAGAAGCTGGGCTGGGCTTCAGAATTCCAGAGATGGAGTGCCTGGCTTCTCTGTCCCTGGCAGCTGAACCCCTTTGGGTCACTTGACTTCTGAGCCTGCTTTCTCAGTATGCAGAGTGGGAAGCACAGAAAATGGGGTCCTGCTCAAGGACACACAGGCTACTCTGCTTCCAGGATGGCTGGAGACGCTCAAAAAGCCAGAAAACGTAGACACATGTGAGATGACTCAAACCGAACTGATACTTTGCCAGAATCCAAGGCAGATCTTTGTACACTTCCCATTTGTTCTGGCATCAGCTCCTGCCAGGAGCCTGCATACGAAAGGAAGCTAATGCTAGGAAGGACTGCAGCATTTGGTCCCCAAGGGCCAACATCAATTCTGCCTGGCTGGATGACTTTCCTCATCTGTTGCATAGCAACCTCCCCTGTCAGCTGCCTGTTTTTCCTCAGCACTTCCTCTGTAAAGTGTCTGCAGTGAGACGTGATCAGACTCAGGAAAGGAGATCTGAAACACCATTTTATATACTATCTGCTTCCATATCTGTATCTCCAGTCCTGACATGGCCTATGAATTCTAGATACCTAATTCAACTGCCTGCCTCACTTATCCAATTGGATCCCTCTGGTACTCAAAATAACAGGTCTTAAACTGAGTCCTTCCTCCCTTCCATCTCCTCTAGTTGTACCCTTCTCTCTACAGTAGGATATAAGCTGCTTAGAGAGATAGATTGTTGTCTGTTTTATTCATTTGCATCCCCAGAACATACAACAATGCCTGAAACACTTTATATGCTCAATAAATATTCATTTGATGAATGAATGAATCATACTGCTAAAGCAAGAAACCCAAGAGACATTTTACCTGGGATAAATTAACTTATTTTTCATTATACAAATACTACATTGTCATTATAAAATCTATTTATTATTAAAGCTTCAAACATTATCTAAATATTTTAGACATTATGTAAACATCATCTTGAGAAAGTTGCTAAGATTTTATGCTACCTTTCCATATACCACTTTATGCATAAATACATGAAAAATCTTACATCAAAAGGATTATAGAAATGCCATAAATATTTTAAATTGAATTCTTTTGCTTACTGCTTTCTATTCTTTCACTTCTATCTTCACCTGCCAGACAGAGCTCTAACTTCAAAAAGCCATGTTTTATTGTTTTACAAGAATTAAAATATTTCATAAACTTTTATGCATCTGATTTACATCATTTAACAACATCTACCTGACTCATTCTTTTAAATGTCCACATAATATTCCACAATAGGTGTGAACCAGAATGTAAATTTCCCCTCACAGACATTCATATAAGTCATAAGGTTTTGAGGAGGAGGGGCATCTACAAAAACCACTTCAATCAAAACACCTCTATACATATTCTTTTTTTTCTTTTTCTTTTTTCCTTTCTTCTTTTCTTTTTTTTTTTTTTTTTTTTTGGAACTGGGGATTGAACTCAGGGGCACTCAACCACTGAGACACATCCCCAGCCCTATTTTGTATTTTATTTAGAGACAGGATCTCACTGGGTTGCTTGGCGCCTCGCTTTTGCTGAGGCTGGCTTTGATCCTCCTGTCTCAGTCTCCTGAGCTGCTGGGATTACAGGCATGCGCCACCACACCCAGCTATTCTCATTTTAATGCGTGATGTGTTTTATTTCTAAAAAATCACCTGCCCAAAAGTAAGGTTGACATACTCTACAGTGCCTCATATTATAAGACTTTTTCAAATTTTCCCAGACTGATGCATATTTATGGACATTTTTGTGTTTTATTTATACTTCTGGAAGTAGTGTGGCAGAACACAGTAATGGACATATTAAATTTCTTTAGTGACGTGTGTGTGCAAGTCTTTTATCTATTTTTCATTTGGATATTCTGTCTTTTTTTTTAAAAGAGAGAGTGAGAGAGGGAGGGAGGGAGAGAGAGAGAGAGAGAGAGAGAGAGAGAGAGAGAGAGAGAGGTTTTAATATTTATTTATTTATTTTTTTAGTTATTGGCGGACACAACATCTTTGTTTGTATGTGGTGCTGAGGATCGAACCCGGCTGCACGCATGCCAGGCGAGCTCGCCACCGCTTGAGCCACATCCCCGGCCACGGATATTCTGTCTTTGTCTTGTTGATTTTTAGGGTTTTTTTTTTTTTTGACCCAGGGGCACTCTGCCACTGAGCTATATCCCCAGCACCTCCCCCACTTTTATTTATTTAGTTAGTTTTGCAGTGCTGGGGATTGAATCCAGGGTTTCACACATGCTAAGTAAGCCCTCTGCCACTGAGCTACTTCTCCAACCCACTTTTTATTTCTTATTTTGAAATAGGGTCATGCTAAATTGCCCAGGCTGGCTTGATACTTGCAATCCTCCTGCCTTTGCCTCCAGAGTCACTAGGATTACAGGAGAGTGTGCCACCATGCTAAGCTTTAGGAGTTCACATTTCAGTAAGCTAATACAAGTGCATATACTTTATATTACAGAACAGTTGCTACTGAAAATGCCACAAAGGCCAGAATATTCACATCCCCTTGGCACCTAAGAGAATATGATCTCAGATTTACCAGCGCTGCAAGCTTCCAAAGACAACTCTCAAAGTCAGTGATTTATTAGAAAGACTCATAGATCTCACAAAAAGTGATACACATATGACATGCTTTATTGTAATGAAGGGATATAGATGAAAGTCAACAAAGGTAAAAGGTACATACAGGACAGACCAGACATGAATTGTCATTTGTTGTCTCCCAATGGAGTTGTATGGTTGGTGCTTAATTCTCCCAACAATGTGAAAAAAAATGTAAGGAACACTGTCAACAGGGATGTTCACCCAGGACTTAGTACCTAGGGTTTTTACTGGGGGTCAGTCTGCTAATCCCCGAGCACCTGAGTTAGTTATTCAGTCTCCAGACTAATACCCCAAGGCCCAAAGTTCCTACCATAAAACTTTGTTAGTATAAACATTCTGATGTGGCTCAAGGCCCTGGGCAAACAAAGACACTCAAATCAGGCAGAATATTTTCCAAGGGCTTAGAGGTTACCTCCCAAATTTGCTCAAGAGCCAGACCTTTCTTTGTACAAGACATTTTTGTTTTGGAATGCACAGGGTTTGGAACACTCCAGACCTGCTGAATCAACCTTTTCACTGTGCAGTCACAACGCCCACCTAACTTATTCTGAGTGATTAAAAAATGCAATGATGGAATCCATTGTCTCAGTTCTGGTGGTAGGAGCAGAAGTCACAAGAAAATGCAATTTCCAGGGTGGGCATTGGTAACAAGGCCAGTATCCACAGTCCAGTGTTCAATGGCAGCAACAATATTTAATGGAATGATTTCTCAAGTACAGCCGGTGTCCAGCAACTTTTAGCAATATTTTCTTAATTGCACTACTTTATAAAGTTTTTAGAATTCTTTTTTTTTGAAATAGAGATACATAGAAAATTGCAAAGATAGTACAGGCAGGTTCTATGTACCCCCCTCCATCTACTTCCTCAAATGTTTACATGGACATAATATAGGACAAAGTCAAATATGGTACAATAACATGCCACTTTATCACATGAGGATGTCTCTATAAATCACCACAGCAATAAAGATACGGAAATATTGCATCAATACAAAGATTTCCCTCGTACAACACAAAGATTTCCCTCGTACTCCCTGTTTAACGTCACACTAATCTCCTTTCTCTCACCTGAAACTCTTACAGCTGCTAATGTGCTGTCTCTGTAAGTTTATCATTTCAAAGTTATAAAAATGGAATCATACAATATGACACATTTTGAGAATCGACTTTTTTCACACCAGAGTAATGCCTGGGAGATACATCCAGTTTGTTTTGTGTTTCAATAGTTTGTTTCTTTTTATTGCTGAGTACTATTCCATAGCATTGATGTGCTGCAGTTGATTTATACATTCATCCACTGAAAACATATATGCGTCATTTCCAGTTTGTGATTATAATGAATAAAGCTGCTATAAACCTTTGTGTACAAGTTGTGTGTGTGCGTGAACACAGGTTCCCACTTCTCTGCAACAAATGTCCAAGAGTGCAATTGCTGGGTCTTATAGTAAGTACATGTTAGTTTTAAAAAGAAACTACCAAACTTTCTTAGAGTGGATTACCACTTTACACTCCATTCAACAATATGTGAGTGATCCAGCTTCTCCAAATCCTTGACAGTATCTGCTAGTTGTTTTGTTGTTGTTGTTGTTTTCTGGGGGGGGGGGGTATGTTACCAGGGATTGAACATAGGTGTGCCTAACTACTGAGCCATATAACTAGTCCTTTTTATTTTTATTTTATTTTTTTAAATTTTGAGACAGGGTCTCATTAAGTTGTTTAGAGCTTTGAACTCATGATCCTCCTGCCTCAGCCTCCCAAGTCGCTGGGATTAAAGGCGTGTGCCACCGTGCCCAGCTGTTAATTGTTTTTAGCCACAGGTGTGTAGTAATATCAGATTGTAGTTTTAATTTGCATTTCCTTAATGCTTGTGTTGAATATATTTTCACGTGCGTATCTGCCATCCATATATCTTCTTTGATGAAATGTCTCTTGACATTTTCTAATTGGAATTTTTGCTTTCCTTCTAGCTTTTTAAAAATGTTTAATATTGAGAATTTATATATATATGCCATATATCCTTTGTCAGATACATGGTTTACAAATATTTTCTTCCTGTTTATAGCTTGTCTTCTTCTGAATATTCTTCTGTAAAGCAAAAATTTGAATTTCGAGGAAGTCCACTTAATTGATTTTTTTTTCCTTGTAAGGACTGTGGATTTATGTCATTTCTAAGAACTCTCCCACAAATTCTAGGATCTGAAGATTTTTCTCGTTATATTTTAAAAATCTTATAGTTTTAATTTTTGACATTGAGTCTGCCAACCATTTAGTTTTAAGTTGTTGCTGTTGTTTCTCGTCCAGAGGATTGAACACAAGGCACTGCACATGCCACTTAAGTACTCTACCACTGAGAAACATCCCAGCTCCTAGTTTTATGTTTTGATTAAGGTGTACAGACTGAGGTTCATTTTTTTCTTGGGGTAGAGGAAGTCAGAGCTATGGATATTCAATCACTACAACACAATCCATCTTTGGAACTGAATTCCTTTTTGCACTTTTGTGAAAAATCAATTGGTAATATTTATGGAAGTCTGTTTCTGAGTTCTTCATTTCATTCCACTGTTTGTTCTGTGTTTCTTCATCTATCAATACTGCAGTCCTGATTACTGTATTCAATAATCTTGAAATTAGGTAGAATGATATCTCCAATTTTATCCTTCTTTTTCAAAATTATCTATTAGTTTTTGTATATATTTTGGAATAATCTTGTTTTTATCTACAAAAAAATTTGCTGTGATTGTGATAAGATTTGCAATCAAATGGCTTATCAATTTAGAAGAATTAATATCTTTTTTATGCTGATTCTTTCAAGCCATGACATAGTATGTCTCTCCATTTACTTTGGTATTCTTTAATTTCTACATTAAACTTTTGTGTATTTTTAGCATATAAGTCCTGTGCGTGTTTTTTAAATTTACATGTGTTTCATTTTTTTTTTTTAGTCATTTTAAATAGCATTTCATTTTTAATTTGGGTTTCCACGGGTATATTTCTAGGATCCAGAAATAAAATTGATAATGGTATGTTGATCTTGTATCCTGGGACTTACCAGTTCTATAGTTCTATGAAGGTTTGTTGTTGTTGTTATTGTTGTTTTGTAGATTTTTGGAAACCCCTACACACTATTACGACAATCTGGAAATAGTTTTATTTCTTATTTCTTCTTTTAGTATAAACTGTTGTGGTTTTGAAAAAGTTACCCTCTACTGCTGAGTTGCTAACAGTTTTTATTATAAATGAGTTGTTGGATTTTCTACAATGATTTAATGAGTCGGTCAATATAAGACTTTTTTTTATTATTATATTTTTTGGTACCAGGGATTGAACACAGGGGTGCTTAACCACTGAGCAACATCCCCAGCCCTTTTTTAATATTTTACTTAGAGACAGGGTCTTGCTAAAGCGTTTCTTAGGGACTCACTAATTTGCTGAGGCTGGCTTTGAACCTGTGATCCTCCTGTCTCAGCCTCCTGAGCCGCTGAGATTAAAAGTGTGTCCCACTGCACCTGGCATGAATTTTATTCTTTAACCTGCTAGATATTGTAAAGTACATTGATTTATGAATACTGAATTATACATGAAATAAATTCTATTTGGTCACAGAGTATATCTTTTTCTACATTGCTGTATTTGATTGTCCAATATTTTGTTGAAGATTTTTGCATTTATTTTTCTGAGACATTAACGTGTAAGATTCTTTCTTGTACTTTGGTTTTTGGATCAGGGTAACACCAACTTAATAAAATTAATGAGTTATTTCCTCATATTTTATGAGATTGTGTAGAAATGTTTTTTTTTTAAAAAATCTCCATTTCTTTCTTTCTTTCTTGGTTCTGGGGATAAAACCCAGGGCCTTACACATGCTAATAAGCACACACACAACCACTGAGCTACACATCCAGCCCCATTATTTTAGAACCGATTTTTTTTTGTTTGTTTTATACCTTTATGTTATTTATTTATTTATTTATTTATTTATTTATTTATTTATTTATTTATTATGTGGTGCTGAGAATCAAATCCAACACCTCACACATGCTAGGTGAGCGCTCCACTTCTGAACCACAACCCCAACCCCCCAGCCCCATTTTTTTTAAATGGAGAACTGCCTTTAATCATTATTTTAGGATACACAGGTTGGCAGTAATTGTTAGTTTCCCTTCTGCAAATGTCTTGATTTCCTTTTCATTATTGAAGGATATTTTCATTGGGTATATAATTCTGAGTTGATTGTTCTTTCCTTGCAACATTTAAAAATGTCATAATCTCCATGACAGAACTGCTGTCACTGGTTTGGTATTCCATATAGGTTTTTTTTCTTTATCTCTGATGGCTTTCAAAGTATCTTTTTCTGTCGTTAGCATTCAGAAGTTTGAAAATGAAGGGTTTTGGTGTGTTTCTTTGACTGTATCCTGTTTGGAATTTTCTCACCTTCATGAATCTAGGGAAATTTCCCCCAAAACTTGGGAAATTTTCATAGCCTTTATATCCTTGAACACTTTTTCAATATCTCTTTTTACTTTATTGTTTTGCTTTTCTTCTGTAGCTATAATGACATCAATATTATGTCTAGTGTAATACATTACAAGTAAGGCTTTTAATCTTTTGTTTATTTTTGTTTAAGAGACTATTTTTTCTCTGTTGTTTAGACTGGATAATTTCTATTGTTCTATCTTCAAATTCACTGATTCATTCCTTCTGTTATCTTTAGTGTGCCACTGAGCTCATCTATTGAAGTTTTTCTTTATTAAAGTTCCTTTGGTTGGATTTTTCTATTCTTAAATTTCCTATTAATTTCTTTTTATGCTTTCTATTTCTTTTTGAGATTTTCTATTTTCTTGCTGAGGCTTTCTATTTTATTTGTTCTATGCATGTTCACATTTGATCACTGAAGCATTTTTACTGTGACTATTAAAAATATTTGTCAGATGATTCTATTATCTGTGTCATCTTGATGTTGATATATTGTCTTTTCTCATTTATGTTGTGATTATTAAAGTGCTGACTATGACAAGTGATTTTCAAGTAAATCATAGATATTACTTATTATGTTACAAGGAGTTGGATCTTATTCAAATCTTCTCTTTTACTGCATATGGGTGAAGTTCACATTCCCCACTCAGCCTCCACTGACACCTGGAGGAGAGGAGTTCCTTGTTACTGGGCTACAAGAGTTTCTGCTCCACACTAAGCTTTTACTCTAACTGGAAGACACTCGGGTACCTAATTATTTCCCCATTGAGAATACTGGTGGATAAATGTCATCATTAGACTTTTTTCTTGATATCAAACTATTGGTTAGGGGAGGAGTATTTCATTATCACCCACGGTGGGGCAGGGAGATACAGAAGCCCCATGAGGTACCTACTAAAACTAAGGGATCTGAGCTATTCCCACTCCCCATTCGCCCTTCTCTAACATCACTCAGTAAGGAAATTGGAGATCATTATACCTTGGCAATGGAAGAAGTTTAGGGCCTCTAGTTGGCTTTTACAAGTAGGGCTGGAGCTGCAATCTCCGCTCTGGTGCTTAGCCAGAGTAGAGTGATTATTGTTTGGTATTTCTAAGCTGTCCAATTCTTTGGACAGAGAAAGAAAACAGACTTCAGTTGAAAATTATTATTTTGTCTGTGTCTTTTAGTGTTTCCAGTTTGCAGGCTTCACTAGCATCTGGTCTGGGATATAAGAAGAAAAAAAGACAAAGCCCAGGGAAATCATCTCCACGTCATTCCTTGAACTCAACGTTCCCTAGAGAATATTCCATCTTCAATTAAACTTCTAAAGTCTTCTTACATTTGGTTTATATATGACTATGGATGAATGGGGGAAATACATCTACTCCATTTACCTCTTTTTTCTTAAAACAGAAGTTCCCAATTTTAGTGTATTTCTTTTAAAAAATAAAAAAAACTATTGATTTCTTACTGCATAATACTAAAAATGGAAAAAGTAATTTTGATCAATTCTTTTACATTATGTATAGTACTTATTTTGTTGTCTTCTATGATCCACTAAAACATCAAGAACAATAATCAGTAATAATTTCAATAAGTATCTCTTTTTCCTGAAATGACTTTGATATTTTACCAATCAGAATGTTTGTTGCTTTTTTATAAGTAGTTTTGAAAAATCATATTTAAAGTTTCCTTCTGTCCTTATTTTACTTTGGGTTACTCAGAATGTCTCTCTCTGCTTTATTTCCCAACCTAATCCATTATATAGTCCTGTTGACTCAATCATTTTGAATACAACTTGAGTGGCTGGGGTTGTTGCTCAGTGGTAGAGTGCTTGCCTAGCATGTGGGAGACACTGGGTTTGATCCTTAGCACCACGTAAAAATGAACACATTAAATAAAGGCATGCTGTCCATCTACAACTACAATTGTTTTTCAAAAAATACTCAAAAATACAACTTGATTCTACTTTATTCTCTTTCTTTCACCTTTTCCCAATAGTTGTTAGATGGGAACCTGGAGTGAGGGATAGAAAGAAAAGAAGAGCCATGCTGAAACAAAAGGGGATGGAAAGGGAGAGAGAGAAGAAAAGGAAGTAAGAGACAACGACTGAAAATAGTAGTTGGAAATAAGTGGAATTAGAAAGATAAGGAAAAAATAAGAGGGCACAGAAAGAATGGATGCTAGATTGAGGTAAAAGGAAAGCTAGAGGAAAAGAGAATAAGGAAGTAGAATATAAAAGGGAGAAGAGAATGTAGAATGGAGGAGAGGAGTGTGGGGAGAGATGCAGGAAGAGATAGTAGGGTGCTTTGGCCAAAATGCATCCTCACTGAATTCAGATATTCAATCCTAAATTCCCAATGTAGTAGTATTCGGAGATGGGGTCTGTGGGGGTAATCAGATCATGAGGGTGAATCACTCATGGTAGGGATTAGTGACTTCATAAGAAGAGATGAGAGGGTTTGCTCTCTGCTCCCAACCTTGTGATTATACACTAAGAAGATGGCTGTCTGCAAATCAGAAAGAGGAGCCTTTGAAGACACCAGATATGCCAGTACTTTGATCTTGGACTTCCCAGCTCCCCAAACTGTTGACAAATTTCTGTTTAAGCCAACCAGTCTATGACATTCTACTATAGCTGCCTGAACTGACTAAGACAAGGGGTTATAGAGTAGGTAAAGAGGAAAGGAAAATAAACAAGAAGGGAGAAAAAGAGGAAGGAGGGAGTAGATGAAATAACAAGGGAGAAAAATAAATGCTTGAAATAAAGAGGAATGGAGACAGGAAAAACGAAGAAATGAATTAAAATCATACCTCACCAATGATACTTCATTCTGCAGAGAAAAGAATGATGACTGTCAGAAGTTCTTTTCTCTCCTCAAATACCCACTGAAATGCCTAAAGTCATTTCTTATGTAAAGTCACTCTAGCCTCAAGGTAAGAACACTGTGATTTTCAACTGTAAGAGCCACATACCCCATGTTTTGAGTAGATGAATTTGTTAGGGATACTTGACATCTATCACAGGGCTGCTGATTATTTTGCAGGTATGGATGTTATCTAACAAACTCAGTTTGCAGAAAATATACGTTTTTTTTTTTTATTCTGCAGCTCAACATAAATTCTTTGTCAAGTTCCCATTTTACTGAGTAGTTGAAACTTAAATCTTCACAGTATGGAGTCCTTCTCACCCTTTGCTTTGAGATTGCACCTAAGTTCTGGGGATCTTAAATAGTATCAAAATGTCATGATGGACTGGGGTTCTGGCTCAGTGGTAGAGTGCTTGCCTAGCGTGTGTGAGGCACTGGGTTCGATTTTCAGCACTGCATATAAATAAATGAATAAATAAAATTTTATCAAAAACTGAAAAAAAGCATCAGGATGTAGGACTTCTGTTAAATACCATAATCCATGCTGGCAATCATGTCATATCTGATTTACCTGTGTCTGTCCAAGCAGGCAGTTGCTGAGTTGAGTCTCAACTGTGAAACTCCTTTGGGGCTGACCATATCAGTGGCATATACCACTCATATCCACGCGGAACATGTTGCTCCTATCATATGCTAGGGCCTCTTAATCTCTGTGAGACTTTCTTTGCCCCGCATGCGCTCCCATGATAACTTGGGCTGAGGGAAAATGTGGGAAGAAGCCTAAGGCCCAGAATGTTTATAGATACCATACAGATATTTCCAAGAATTTAGACACAAGGCTCTGTTACTTGAGGATCTTACAGACCTACCTGAGGTTTTTTTTCCATTCTTGGAATACAGGGCCTACGGTTCTCTTTTTTACAAGAACCCACAATATCCACTTACTCTTTGCTTCCCCTGTGCTTTTCTTCCTCACAGAATCAATGTGAGGCTGGAAGTACAGCCTTGAAAAGAAAGACCAAGAAGAAGAAGAAGAAAAAAAATCTGGCAAAACTAAAAATCAATGACCTTTTTATACCCATCAGAGAAATTAAGTTTCAAGGCAAATCACCAACCTGAAATCTTAAAGGATGGACAAATCTAGTGTCACATATGCATAAATGGAAAATCAGAAGAAGCAGACAGAGCAAACAGAGCAGAAGAAACTGCAAGTAATAAATGGCTAAGAGTTTTCCAAAATTAACAACAGACACCAAACTGCAGATCCAGGAAGTTCAAAAAACATATCTTACTTGTAGTGGATTAAGGATAAGAATTGTAGCAGACTTTCTGTCAGAAACCATGCAAGAAAGAGAGTGTAGTAAAAAATTTCAAGTGTTTAAAAAAAAAAAACCAGCAACCTAGATTTCTATATATAGCAAAAGTATCTTTCAAATTGAAGGAGAAATAAAGACTTTCTCAGATGAATAAGAGCTGAATAAATTCATCACCAGTAGACATGCCCTGCAAGAAATGTTAGATTTTCTACAGGCAGAAAGAAAATGAAATAGGGCAGAAATTTGAGACTGCATAAAGAAAGAAAAAGCACAGGAGAGTGAATAAATGGAGTTTTCCTTCAAAGAGGAAATAGAATCTGCAATTATAGAATATTTTAGGGTGCTGTAATCAAAGGAAATTTATGCATACATTTTCCATTATTAAACAACTACATACAATTCTCCAGAGAAATATCCTGAACACAGAAGTACAGCAAGGATGAAAATAAAGGGATGGGATAAGTTATAGCAGACAAAACCAAACAAAATTAGATGTATTAATACAACAAGTGAGACTCTACATCATATACAACTGCAAGAATGGGATGCTAATTAGAATAAGTTATACTCTATGTATATTATATAAAAATACATGCTACTGTCACGCATATCTAAAAAGAACAAAAATATTTTTAAAAAATTTAAAGAATTTAGAATAAGAACGACAGAAGCATTTTTATTAAATTTGCACAATTAAATAATTCATAAAAAAATAAGGTGTGTTAAAATCAGGCATGGGGGCTGGGGCTGTAGCTAAGTGGCAGAGTGCTTGCCTAGCATGTGTGAGGCACTAGGGTTTGACCCTCAGCACCACATACAAATAAAATAAAGGCATTCTGTTCATCTGTAACTACAATTTTTAAAAAATCAGGCATGGTACTTTAAAGCAAAACATTACTAGGTTAAATATTCACTATATATTGTAAACAGGATAATAAGAAGTCTATGATTTAGCAATGACTCAAGAAAAAAATCATAGCATAAGATTGTAATGCTCCTTTCTAATTAAATAATAGAATAATCATGTGAAACAATGTGTCCTTGTCAAAACCTCCACACCAATACTATACATTGAGTTCCAAACATAAAACATTATGGTGCCTCAAAATTAATGTTTCAGAATTCTTAAATACTTCTCACATATTTTCTGGACTGAAGCCAACTTGATTTCATTCTATTCATCATATATGTGGAAGGATATACATTTTAAAAGTATATCTACTAAGTGCTATATGCAAAGAGTTACGGAAATAATGATGAGCAAACATCACTTGTATCACTTAACTTTCAAGGACTAGTGATCTCAGTCTAATGTAAAGAAAACTGGTTCTAGTTATACTTGCATAATTTTAAGAAATTTTATTGGGTTTTGTTTTGTTGATACTAGGGATTGAACTCAAGGGGCACTCAACCACTGAGCTACATCCCCAGCCATATTTTGTATTTTATTTAGAGACAGGGTCTCTCTGAGTTTCTTAGCACCTCACTTTTCCTAAGGCTGGCTTTGAACTCTCAATTCTCCTGTCTCAGCCTCCGGAGCCACTAGGATTATAGGCATGCACTATGGTGCCCAGCTTTGCTGGGTTTTTAGTGTCAATTTGTATCATGAAAGCAGGCAAAATAGCATCCTAAGATTATATCAAATGCATTTTGGCATATACTTAAATAGATTATACCTTAAATATTTACATCAGATCAATACATATTCCATTAATAAACAGGTTATCAGAATAGACAAGGGGAGGAATCCTGAAGTAGAACCTCAGTACAGAGTTTGGGTATGTTTGCTTGCTATCTCATCAGATGAGCCTACCACATGGGCTTAGGCATCTTGTGACAGAGCCTCTATTTCATTTGCACTGGAAAATCCCATGATATATCTGAATACTGTCAGATACTTGGAATATGATTTAGTATCACACGTGTTCTTGATTTTCAACATCAATATAAAACTTATGAACTACTTAATTTGCAAATCATGGAGCATTAACAATTATAACAGGTGTAGAAGTAGACTCAGAAAAGTCATCACAAACTCCAGTTTATGAGATTTCCAGATTTCATTTCATAAAACAAAGATCATCAGAAAAACATTAGGGAAATGAGCTATTCTAATTCCATCATCACATACGCACATGCCCAATTGTAACTAATACATATTATTTGAGACTCTTTTGTACACCACAGTGTTATACCATAATTATTCTGAAACATTTTTCAGAACATTAAAAGGCCTGTGCTGGGTTGGGGCTGTAGCTCAGTGGCAGATCATTTGCTTGGCACATGTGCGGCACTGGATTTGATCCTTAGCACCACATAAAATAAAACGCTGTCCATCTACAACTACAATTTTTTTTAAAGTCCTGTGCTTACTTCTTTATAATAACTGTACATTATTCATTAAATAAACTTACCTACTTAACCAAATAACAAAAATGTTCTTTCCATCTATTTTTTGTTCACTAGATTCTCATTATGATGTTTCCCACAAACCTCTGTGCATATCACCAATTATTCCTGTATAGTGTATTATTAGAAATGGAATTACTAGGTCAAAGGGATATGAACTATTTTAAGGCTGTTATTCAATAACACCAAAATGCTTTCCAGAAAGGTTTTAGTTAACACTAACAATGCAGAAGAGATCTCATGTATCCTTTATGAACATTTGCTTTAAAATATTAAATTTTCCAGTATGAAGGACAAAATTATATTTAATCGATTTAAATTACATTTCTTTTATAATTAATGAACAGGATCACACTCGAGTGTTTTTTCAATCATCTGTAGTTCTGCTGTAAACGTTCTTTAAGAAGACTAACATGTCTATCACATTTCATGCAAATATACTTTTTAATTGGTGGCTTACCTCTTAGTCTTCCTTATGAATCCTCAATCTAAGAAATAAATGTAAACCATTACTTTCTTTTCCATTGTATTTCCTCCATTTTTATGCTAAGGGTTTTTTTCTATCCAAAAAATCAAAGAAATATTCCTTTTTCTGGAAAGCAATTCAGGAATGTATATTTAGCGACCCCCCCGCCAAAGTTCTACCTTTGAATACTGAATGCTAAGGAGGGAACTGACTTTTTTTAAAAATATATTAATTATTTAGATATTTTTAATGACAGAAGTATGCTTCTATTGCAATATTAAGTAAGAAAACATAATACAAATTTAGTAGGATATAGAATGGGGTTTTCCCAGTTTCCTAAGAATTCTGATTAACGCCACATAGCTTTAAAAAAGGGACTAAGTACATCCACATTCTAGAGAAAGCATTTAAGGAATTCTAAAAAGAATCCTACAAGGCTTAAGTAGGGCCTTCGGACTAGTCACATTATTCTTATTCATCTCATTTATTTTCAGCAGTGATATAGAGGAAATCAGAATTTACAGTGTTGTGAGTCCCTGGCATGGAAGCATGCTTTCCCCTCCCTGGAAGGAGGGGAGGGGTATGTGACCACTTCACCCAAGCCATGTGAAGAGGAATCTAAAGGAATCACTTATTGAAATTGGGGAGCCTGCATGGGATAAGAAAAGAGGGAAGTTTCACATTTTGTTTAGTCAAGAAATGCCTGATGATTACTCAGGTTCAACTTAATTCTGAAAGCTTTTCTACATCAACTACATTTCTATGGCTTCTCTTCACTACATATTTAATATTCAGTAATGTTTGCTTTAAGTCAAGCTTTAAGGAAAATTCTACTGTGGTCCTGCCTAATAACTCTTTTTTTAAACATTCTGTGGTTGACAGATCATCAATAATAACTATATTCAGGGTTTATCTCACAGATGAAGGGTGAAGTTATGAAGCTTGATTAAGGGCTCTTGAATGCTCTTCACACATGTTTTCTCACCATAATGGCCTTTTGGGGTGATTTATAATCTCTGAAACTATGGTCTTGTAACCCACACCATGAGCCGCCTGTCCTTCTATGTTGCTTTCACTGGCACACAGGAGAGTGTCTGAGATTAGAGCAGAACTCCTCTGACACTTAACTATCATCTTGGAATCTCCCTGGCAGAGAACCAACCTTGTGTCTGTCTCAGGCTTTAAACATCTATCATTTGAAGGGAAGTTAATCTGTCTTTCCAACTTGTCTTTACTCAGAAGTTTCTTAAGGTCAGAGTTATGAAGAGTGGCCCTTGGTATACGATGTCATATTTCTTATGATCCAAATTCTTCCTTGAATTCCTGATTCTGAATAAATTTCTTGTTCTTAGAATTTTCTCCTTATCTGATAACAACAACAACAACAACAGAATGACTGTCACTGATACAACTGTTGCTTATATCTGATACATGGAAGTAGAGAGGGGCATCAAACAGGTTTAAAAGAAAATCACCACTGGGTTTGCCCTTCAACCTAACAAAAACACTAAAAAAATGGACAGCAATATGAAACATTGTTTTTTCAGACACTGGAATTAGGCAATGAAAAGCAGTGATCTCTAAGAAATGGTGGAGAATGACATCAGTCTTTACTGCTTGAGAGGTTCCAGTTCACTTGAGCAGTCAGAATTCAAAAGATTCATGAGTGAGGTGACAGATGAGGGATTGGAAAGACCAAGGTTGCTTGAGTTAACAAAGAGAGTACCCCAAAAGAAAGACCTGCACAGGGAGAACTAGGGAGATCTTTGAAGGACTACCATTAAGTGGAGTACTGTTCAGTGAATTCATAAAAGGAAATTACCAGAAGCTGGGGCAGGAACCACCTCAGAGGATTAAGAAGAACAAGTGTCAAAAAGGACTAGAGGGAACAAATGCAGAAGTTCAAACATGTCTGAGGATCATGCCTGTTCCCACCAGCTAAAAGAGAAACTCTCAAAATTCATGTGGCATGGGGTATGCAGATGGCCTTGCCTCAACAGTCAAGCTTTAAGGAAAATTCTACTGTGGTCCTGCCTAATAACTCTTTTTTTTAACATTCTTTTTTATGTGGTGCCCTCTGCCTAATAACTCTTAAAAGCAAAACTTGAAAAGATCTAATCTCTTCGAAATAAATGTATCTCAAGATGATTTAAAGGGGCTGGGGCTGGGGCTCAATGGTAAAGCATTTGCTTAGCATGTGTGAGGCACTGGGTTCGATCCTCAGCACCACATATAAATAAATAAAAAATAAAGGTACATCAACAACTAAATATATATAAGATTATTTATAGGATACAAAAACATCTGGCACCAAAAGGCAAACATTTAACAAAATTTTATACTAAAAGGTAAAATTTATAATGCTGGTCATTCAATAAAAAATAACCAATATTGCAAAGAAGCATGAAAATGTGACCCATCCTGAGGAGAAAAATCAATCAATCTGACCTAGAATTTACACAGATGTTATATTTAGCAGATAAGCATATCAAATGTTATTGTAACTATATTGCATACGTCCAAAAAAGCAAGAAGAAAGAATGGTCATGTTAAGTAAACATATGAGGTGTACTTATAGCAAATCCAAAACATACATCTAGACATAAAAATGGCAATATTTGAGATGCAAGTACACTGGATAGAAATAAGTACTAAGGAACTTGAAGATATAGCAATCAGGGAAATGCAAATCAAAACTACACTGATTTCACCACCACACTCCAGTTAGAACAATAGTCATGAAGAATTTAAGTAGCAATAAATGCTGGCAAGGATTTTTGGAGAAAGAAGCACTTACACATTGTTAGATGGGACCACAAATTAGTACAACCACTATAGAAAATAGTATAGGGATACCTCAGAGACTAGAAATGGATCCACCATTTGACTTAGCTATTCCACTGCTCAGTATTTGAAGGAACTGAAATCATCATATTATAGCAATGCATGTATTTTAATGTTTATAGCTGTGCAATTAACAATAGACAAGTTATGGAATCAGTCTAGGTGTTTGTCAGTTGATGAATGGATAAAGAAAATGTGGTATGTATATACACAGTGGAGTTCTACTCAGTCATAAAGAAGATGAATTATGTGATTTGTAGGAAAATGGATGTATCTAGAGAAGGGACATCACACTATATGAAATAAGCCAGACTTGGTCAAGGTCAAATATTTTCCCTCATATGTGGAGATCAAGGGGAAGGGAGGAAGGAAGGGAAAAGAACAAGGGGAAAATCAACCAAATTATTCTATATGCATGTATGAATATGCCATAATGAACTCCGTGTTCATGTATAGTTATAATGCACTAATGAAACATTATGAAAATACTCTACATGACATGAAATAAATTTTAAAAACAGCATAAGTGCTTTTGTTCATGTTGTTTCCTCTTCTAGGAATACTCCCCATTTCACCCATCCATCCTTAAATCAATCAATTCTGAACCTATCTTCTTGTTTCATCTCCATTATCATTTCCTCCTTCCTTTATCTCCCTGACTAGGTCAAATTTTCTTTATTTTTGAATTTTATTGATTGAGCAGGCATCTTGGTCTGTTGCTCAGGCTGGCCTCAAATTTGTGATCTTCCTGCCTCAGTCCTATTCACAGAACCCTCCCTAGCACCTATCACAGTGGTGACTTCACAAATATTTGGTTCTGTGATTAATGTCTGCCTTCTTCACAAGACAGCAAGCTGCCCAAGCACCCAGGTAACATGTCTGGTTTTAGTTACCATTATATCCCCAGAATCTCAAACTATGCCAGTCATATGATGTCCCTGTGTCCTGCATCCCATGTGTATCCATAACTTCTGGGATTTTGATCTCAGTGTTCTCCCATAGCTACATCCTCCCCTTCTCTTCTGACTATATCCTATTCCAAATCATTCTTTCTTTACTAAATAAACCTTATTTTTTATTAGAATGTTTCTAGCTGCAGAAAGTTCTGACCATATGACTGTATAGCACAGTTCTATCCAATCAGATGTAGATGAAAGTCATTGGTTAGGATTTGGTGGAAATCTCCAAAAAAAGGAGACTATTTTTACTGACAAGGTATTTTGCCCTCTCCTCTTCCTCATTCTTCCTACCTGGAAGATAGAAGCAATGGCTAGAGTTGGAGCAAGCATTCTGCAGCCATGAGGCATAAAGGTGGATGTTAGAGGCCAAGGATCACAGAACCAAAAAGAAAAAAAATATGAAGGGCCTTAGATACTGATAAAGTTGTAGAGGTCTTGGTCTTCCTACCAGTAGACTTGTGATAGAAGACAGGATGATGTCCCTAATTAGTTTAAGTAACTCATTTTCAGTAACTCTTTGTTACTAATATCCAAATGCAATTCCAAATACCCACACCAAAACACAAAATCTCCCCTAATATTTCATTTTCTTTCACACAAAGCTGCATGTATACACATACACAGTCTCATACACACTATCTCGTCCACACATGATTCCCTCAGGTTAATATGATCATGATAATGATTACAAACTGTAATGTCCAGTTCTCCAAACTATCACACTCACACCTTATTCATCAATTCCACTAACATGTACACTCCCTGTTACTCTCATTTCCACACATATACTATCTTATTCTGTACTATCATATACACAATGTCCTTAGACTCCAAAATATTTGGTACCCATGACACACACTGTCAAATACAACTAGTTTTAATTAACCTCCAGGATCATGCATACCATTCCCATCACTCACAATCACATCTACAATTATTCAACCTCTACAGTATCACACAGTATCTAAATATACCCATTATCATATACACAGCCCATATCCCCACTATAAAGCCTACATAAACTATCTCTATATCACATACTCATAACTAATATCCACAACTACGCTGCTCCCACAAACACACCTTTTTATATTCCTCATCAACACTCAGAATCTCTGTTCGTTTTCCATTTGTACACTTTATGTAACGACCCTATTCAAACACTCATGATTTCCACAATCCAAATTATCGTACACTTTTCATTCACTGTGATCACACATGCTCACTCTATCCATCTGTCCTCACATACTTCTCATTTCTTCTAGTATTAAACACACACACACACACGCACACACACACACACAAACACACACACTAAACTTACCATCTTCATCACATCTCTATCTTCCACCATCACATTACACTCCACTGGTTCTCTACATCCCCTATTACTCAAAATGCCCCATTGATATTTTCACATGCATAGCAAACCCAATGTCCCACATCATTGTGTCATTTCCCCACTCCCAATTCTTTCACACACAACTTTATGCACACACATATGCATGATTCTCATCTTTCATGGTATTGTGATAATAACTATCACTAACACATTCCTATATTTTATATGCCTGTCACTGTCATATTGTCTCTACCTCCATTATCACAGAGATTTCCTACTATGACTCTGCCATGACTCACTTTCCCCATTGCCACCATTATCACACATGCCTTGCCCACGTACCTCTACTACCCCACTGTCACACAATATTCTCTCCATCTCTCAAATACATGGCTTAGATCACCCAGAATTTTGTACTCATTGTCCACTGCATGCATTCTCATTCTCATTCTCATTTTCTCTCTTTTCTTTCACCTCCTGTCCTCCCTCCCCAACCCCTCACAAACACACACAGAGATTTTCCTGTTACAGAGATCTTATATGAACTCAGATAAAACAGATAAATTTCTCCCTTGAAGCTTCATTTCAGAATTCCAACAGGTGTTAAATGGAAGAACATGTGTTCAAAAGGCACAATGTTTACTGTCCCCATTTGTTAGTCAGTGGTGAATGGAATCCTTTGGCACATTTGCCTCTAAGAAGCATTTCTTCAAGGGGCTGGGGTTGTGGCTCAGTGGTGGAGTGCTTGCCTTGCACATGTCAGACACTGGGTTCAATCCGGAACATTAAATAAATAAATAAATAGATAAATAAAGTTACTGTGTCCATCTACAACTAAAAAATATATTTTAAAAAAGAAGCTTTATGTTTGGATGGAGTTATACTATTTGAATGGAGTTTTTAAATATGCCAGTGATATACCATTAATGATACTCTGCAAGTCAGCTATTTGTACTATACTTCGGTCTTCCTAAGATATCCAAATACCTTTTTTGTTACAGTAAAATTGGGATATTTTTGGTCTTGAAGAGCTAGACAGGTTCAAGCAAATGGCAATACTGAATATATCACTGAGCTGTGTTAGAGGGAACACTTAATCTTACTTCTCATGTTTCTAAGTGGAAGAACTCCAAATAGATGAGCACTCCCGCTTTCTGTCCACATGGGGAGGAATGAGTTATATGATGAGTATGTTGGGAATAAACATCTGAGTATGTTTGGCTCAGGCTCTTTGCCTTCTACTTTTTCTCCCAGGGGTCTGTATGCTTACAGAAAACATGAATTCTGACTGGCTCCTTGCCATGCAATAATGAACTCACTTTTGCCTTGGAGCTTGCAGCATGGCTTGTGACTGTCTGAGTAAATCTACTTAATTTTGTGGTCCAATCTTAGGAAGTCTACACTAAAACCATTTTCTCTAATCAAGCTTTATCAGAAATAAAAAGGATGTTCTGATCTCCATTTAATTCTTTTAAAAAAATTTTTTTTTAGTTGTAGTTGGACACAATACCTTTATTTTACTTATATTTATGTGGTGCTGAGGATCCAACCCACCATCTTGCATGTGCTAGGTGAGCACTCTACTGCTGAATCACAACTCCAGAGCCTCCATTTAATTCTTATACCTCTCAATTTCAATTGGTTCAGAAGTTAGTCAAGGAAAATAAGTATTATTTATTGAATTCTTACAACTCCTATAGGAAGGACACTGAAATCATATAAATTTACCACTGACAGTTTTCTAGATGAAATTTGGTTTTGATTAACATTTAAGACAAACCCTTGTAAAAAGGGGATGTAGCTCAGTTGGTAGAATGCTTGCCTCACATGCATAAGGCCCTGGGTTCAATCCCCAGAACCACAAAAAAAAATTGAAAAAAAAAATGCTGGTAATACAATCGAATCTAAAAAATAAAATCTTATTGCCCCTTTGACTAGACTCCTGGTTCTTTTTGCTAACTAGCTTTTTGCAAACTTTTAAGCCCTCACACAGAAACAGATACCATGTTTGCTCTCAGTGAAAAAACACTATTTCAGAATACAATTTGTGTCTGAAGTGGCTAATCTCAAATGTTGGAATTTTTCAGTTTCCCCCAGGACAAGCAGTGTTGTAAAGTAATGCCAATTGCTCTGGAAAGAAAGGAGTTTGAGGATTAGAATTCATTCTTATTGTCAGGAATAAGAATGCCTTTCATACCCCAAGTTGATGTTCTAAAGGTGCTCACCAAAATGTTCCTTTCCTAATCTACACTGGGTACATAATGTGATCATTTAGAAAAGAAAACATTCATAAAATGCCCCAACAATCAGAGAGAAATGAAACAAAACTATTGGACAAAATGTGTAAAAACCTGATTAAAAAGTAATTAAAATGCCTGAGAAAAGTCAAGTGGAGCAAAGCCAACAAACTTTCTGGAGCTCAAAGTTAAAAAATACAATTAAACAACAAAATAAAAATGACGTCACTTATAAGCCCTGAATTACTGGACTAGAAAATCAAGTGCAAGATTTATATCAAGGCAGTGGGCAAAAAGACTCATAAAGTGAAAGGTTCAGTAAGGTACAAAGTAAGATATTTAAAAGACAGTGCCAAGGAACTGAATATAGGTGGGCGAGTGGAGTTAGAGAAACAAAGAGAAGAGAGGCAGTGCTCAAATGATAAAAGAAAATCTCTTCTATTAATGTGCAAATGTATAAATAATGAATGCATGTATAAATGAATAAATGAATCACAAGAATCAGTCAGTGAATAAATCTTGCCTGGAATTTAGAGAGCACTTTAACTCTGGGCAATTTTCTTTTATTCATTAGTATCCTTAGGAATAAGTTTAATGAAGGAAGAGTATAAAACTTAAAGCCATAAAACACTGATTAAAGAAATTGAAGACACAAATAAATAGAATGGCATCACATGTTCATAGATTGGAAGAATCAATATTATCAAAATCTCCACAGTACTCAAAGTAATCTACAAACTCAATGCAATCTCCATTAAAATTCCAATGGTATTTTTCATAGAAATAGAAGGAAACAATCCTAAAATTCATATGGAAGCCACATGTAGTGGCTTCAAACCCAAAATGGTGATTAAATGTGATACGAATCCTAATTTATACTGAAAAAGAGAAAGCAATGAGCAAGAAGAATAAAGCCAGAGCCATCACAGTTCCTGATTTCTAATTATATTATGAAGCTTAAGAAATCAAAACACTTTGATACTGACATGAAAAGACAGACACAGACCAAAAGAATATAATAGAGAATCCATAAATACATCCATGCGTATACAGTCAACTAAACTTCAACAAAGATACCAAGAATAGACAGTGAGGAAAGGACAGTCTCTTCAATACATGGTATTGGGTGAAATGGATATTCACATGCAAAAAATAAAATAAAATAAAAAGAAAGAAATTAAATTGGATCCTTATCCTATACACAAAAATTGATTTAAAATGTATAAAGATTCTATTGTAAGGTCCAAAGCTGTAAAGACCTAGGAGAGAACTTGACACTCAATTTGGCAATGACTTTCTGGGTATGACATCAAAAGCACAGGCAACAAAAGCAAAATTAAACAAGTGGGACTATAACACACTAAAAAGCTTCTACGTACAAAGGGGAAACAACAACTTGAAAATGCAACTAATGGAATGAAAGAAAATATCTATAAATCATGTATCTGATAGGTGAATATTCAAAATATATAAAGAACTCATATAACTCAAAACAAAATCCAATTAAAACTTGGGCAATGGACCTGAATCAACATTTTTGAAAAGAAGACATGAAAATGGTCAAAAGCTACATGAAAAGGTGCTCAATATCATCAATATCATCAATCATCAGAGAAATGGAAACATTAAAACCATGATAAGATATCATTTTACACCATTAGGTAGGAGAGGGCTGTTATCAAAAAGTCAAAAGATAACAAGTGGAGGTAGAAATGTGTGGAAAAAGAAATTCATACATTGTTGGTAGCAATGTAAAATGGCACAGCCACTAAGGAAAACAATAAGGAAGTCCCCCCCTCCAAAAATAAAAATAGAACTAATATGACCTAGCAATTCCACTTCTAGGTATTTATCCAAAAGAAATAAAATCATTATCTTGATGAGACATCTGAATTCCCTTATCCACTGCAGCGTTATTTACAACAGCCAAGATATGGAAACAACTGAAGTGTCCATTAACAGATGAATGGATAAAGAAAATGTGGTTTGTTCACACAATGAAATAGTGCTAGTCCTTAAAAGAAAGAAGGAAATCTTGCCATTTGCAACATTATGGATGAACCTGGAGGACATTATACTAAGTATACATGCTTAAGAAATAACCCAGGAAATTAAGAAAATGTGGCATATATATACAATGTCGTTTTACTCAGCCAAAAAAAAAAAGAATGAAATTATGGCATTTGCTGGTAAATGAATGGAAACTGATAAAAGCCAGACCCAGAAAGTCAAGGGTTGAATGTTTTCTTTCATATGTCAAAGCTAAAGTAAAGTAAGAGAAATCAAAGGCGGGGATCAGATACCTTATAGATAGAAGGAAGATGAGTGAAGTACAAAGAAACTGAGGGGAAGGGAGGAAGGACTGCAAAAGGGAGGAAATGCAGAATGAATTTGACAAAATTATGCTATGTATGTATATAAGCATATCACAGTGAATTCTACCTTTATGTGTATCTATAAAGCACCAATTAAAAACAAATAGAAGACCAGTAGAGTAGAGGAAGGAGAATAGTGGGAGGGAGGGGAGGAAAAGAGGAGGCACTGGGAACTGAAATGGGGCAAATTAAATTCTATGCCTATATATGTCAAATGAACCCAACTCTTAAGCATAACTATAATATACTAATAAAAACACTAAAAATGAAAAGAAGATACATACTGCGTGATCTCACTTGTATGTGGAAACTAAAAAATGCTGAACTCTGCTACAGAGAGTATGTGGTTGGTTACCTGAGGTCAGCAGGTGAGGGAAAGAGGAGACGCTGGTGCTGGTCTGGGTATAAACCTATAGTTACAAAGTGAATAATCTTGGAGTTCTACAGTTAGTAATAATGTACTATATACTTGAAATTCACTAAAACAGTCAATCTTCAGCATTCTCCCCACACACAAAACAATATAACTGTGTGAGTTGGATGTTAGTTTCACTATGGAAATCAATTCACAATGTATAAATGTATCAAAATATCATGTTGTATACCTTGAACATATATAGTCTTTATTTGTCAATTATATCTCAATGAAATAAAGGGAGGAAAATTTACCTATAAGAAAAAATTAGACACAGGACTTCCATTAGTATAACATCAAATTACATGATCTCATTCGATAATTAATTATACCTGAAATGGCTTTACAAATCTCAGGGAAACTACAGTTAGTTTTTGACCCAGAACCATACCACCCTTTTCTCATATCACTAGGCTTGTCCTTCTTTTTCAATTTATATGATTTAGGGACAAAGCCATAGGTGACAAAAGTAGAAGAAAACCAAGAAGACTGCTAATACAAAAGTCAGAGTAGTATTATTTCTAGGCAGAGTCAGGAATGCATGATTGGAAAGTGCACGCAAGGCAGCACTAAGGTACTTATAATAATGTTCTTTTCATTGTTCTGGCTGGTGGTTTTCCTGGCATTTTTTTTTTTGTTTTTTATTATTTATAATGTAAATAACAGCCTGGTACAGTAGCACACATCTGTAATCCTAGCGTCTCGAGAGGCTGAGGTAGGAGGATCACTGGTTCAAAGCCAGCCTCAAGTAACTTAGTGAGACCCTAAGCAACTTGGCAAGACCCTATCTCTAAATAAAAATTTAACAAATGGCTAGGGATGTGGCTCAGTGATTAAGCAACACTAGGTTCAATCCTTGGCATGGATAGATAGATAGATGGATAGATAGATAGATAGATAGACAGACAGACAAAATAAATGTGAATGATAACCTATCCAACAAATAAGCACCTATCCTGTGTCAAGCACTATTCTAGTCACTGGGAACACAGAAATAAATAAATCAGACAAAATTTTCTGTTCTTATGGATCTTGCAAATTGTCAAAGAAATAATTAATTTCTGAGTTTTTGTACAAAAACAAAATTTCAGAAATCTACCTACCAAGTGTCTAAGACAACAGATAAAACAAATATCTATATGTCTTTTTTTAAATTTTCAGAATAACAGGGATAAAATGGAAATCCTAAAAGCTTCCAGGATTTGGGAGATGGAAACCATCCAGGAGGCTCTAGAAAGAGCATGTCTAGAAAACAAATTTTCTGATAATCTGACTTATGTGAACATATTGCAAAATTAAGAAAATAGATATATGATACATGTAATAGAAAAATTAAGGGTAGAAATTCAGGAAAATATGCAGGTGAAAAGGAATTATTAACTGTAGAAATAGATAGGTACAAAAAAAGAAATATAATCACAATTCACTGTTTAGTGAATGATGGTTGCACAATGACAATAGTATAAACATTATCATTATCCAATAAGTATGCTATAACAATATTTAAAGGACAGAGAAGGTAAGTAAGGGAGAAAAAGTGACAGATAAATCTTCACCTATCATGAAAGGAAGTCAAGTTGTTATCTGAAATAAGCAACTCAAGAAATAATGGTAGAACCATATTGTTTAGAATAGAAATAAAATAAATAGCTAAAATATTTCAGAGTTGTCTACTTCAAGTATTCAAGACTGGTAGTGGGAAGAGGCAAAGCAGAATACTATTTTTGTTGTTATTTTGTTTTTAAGCCATATGTAGGTATTACCATAATACAGAATATATGTTCTGTATTCTATAGTATACAAAAACAAAACAAATATGCTTTAATTATAAGGGGAGGGAAGGGATATGATGACAGCTGGGATACACTGAAATGAATGAGGATAAGAGAATAGATCAGAAGATGCTGTGGAGCATATAAATGTGGAACTCTCAGTCCTCCAACCCTAGCAACATATTTGCTTTTTTATTCTTTTTCATTCTTTAGGGGAAGTGGGTTCCAAATTGCTCTTAAATTGAGGCAATAATCAAAAGGGAGATCTGTATGTCAGAAGTGGCCTCTGGAGGACCTGGTAGTCCCAGTCTCTCAGGTAGGGTAAGACTGGAATTAAGGGTCAGTGGCAACTGAAGACAAGAGGGGGGAAAATTTAATTGGGGAAGTGTTCAGGTTGCCACAAGAGGGCATAACTAGAATGCACTTATCTCTTCTGGTTCCCCTCTTACCTTTCTTATGCTCATTTTCCCTTAAAATGCTTAGATTTCTGAGATTCTGCCCTGAGCCCTGGTTTTTTTTTAATGTTTTTTTTCTTCTTCGTTTTTTAAATCTCACTCTACACATTCTCCCAAGGCAATCTCAATCATACTTTAATTTACTACCTCCATGTTTGATGACTTCCAAAGATCTTCCTGCAACCCTATTGCATCATGGAATGGTTTTCACATCTTCCCAACTCTTCAGGGAAAAAAAGAAAATTGGATCATCCTAGATTCCTTCTACCATCAGCCCTTCTATATCTAGTCAGTTGACCAAATTCTTAATTTCTTACATGTATGTATTTTCATTTTATTCCCATTGTCTTAATGCAGATTTCAATATCTCTTTTGTAATAGCCTCCTATCATCTCCCTGGATCCAGTTCTATCTTCTCCAGTCTAACCATCACACTCCAACCCATAAGTTTCTTTCTAAAATGCAAACTCAAGTCTGCCTAAACCCTTGATTAAAAATCCCCAAATATCTCCTCACTGTTTCAGAGTTGTCTACTTCAAGTATTCAAGACTGGTGGTGTGCATGCTCTCCGTGATCCGGCCCCACCTCTTTCTCATGCTATCCTCATTCTCTATATTCCAGCTACACTGCATTTCTTTTTTAAATATTTTTTTAGTTGTCAATGGATCTTTATTTTGCTTATTTATATGTAGTGCTGAGAATTGAACCCAGTGCCTCACACATGCTAGGCAAGCACTCTATCACTGAACTATAATTCCAGCCCTATTATACTTCTTAAACATACTATAAATACCAAATAATTTCATATAATGTGCCTTTGCTCATACTGTCACTGCTTGGAATGACTTTCCCCTATTTTTAAGACCTACTAGTTTTTTGCTAACAATCACACACCTTTCAAGACATTGTAAATATTGATTTATTTCTGAAAAACTCTCACCTGGTAGAATGAACTATTTCCTCCTTTTTGTTTCTAATGTATTCTATATAGACATCTTTAAAAACTTTTTTTAGTTGTTGATGGACCTTTTATTTATTTATATGTGGTGCTAACAATCAAACCCAGTGCCTCACACATGCTAGGCAAGCGCTCTACCACAGAGATACAACAACCCCAGCCCCTCTATGTACACTTTTAATAAGCATTTGTAATTTTTTGCTGTGTATATTTCTTTATAAGTCTCAACTACTAATATCAACTCCTCTTGAATCAGAAACATGTCTTATTCATATCTTTACTCAAAATATTGGTCACAAATCTTGGGATAGATAAGACACTAAAAAAAGTTTCTGAATGAATGCAAGTATCATCAAGAGAATTTAATATGCAAGGCCAACCTGACACTAATCCCTTACCTATAGCAGACATCAGTAATCTATCATAGGCTTGTCTCTCTGAACCCTATAATCACTCTCAATTCAGCATACTATGAAAAGCTATTTCAATTAGGTGGAATTAGAACAAGATATAAAATTAACTTCTTATCCTGGAATGTAGGTTACCACAATGGAATGCCTCAATAGTAATCAGAGTTGCTCTAAGAATTAACATGGGTCTAGGCTGAATATTTTCTAAACACTTTTTGCAATAGTGTGACTGAAGCAATGGCACATATAATAAGAAAATGTTGTAGCAACAATTTTGGTGTCGGAAGTAAATTCTGTCCATGTGCATACAGCACTGCCCATTGAAGAGATAACTCTGTCATCAGAAAACACAAACCCCTGTATATTGGCATTCTGATTTAAATTTCAGTTTTCTTTCAATTTACTCAGCTCAGAAAACAGTCATATCTGACTAAGGATCAGAACTGGAAATCCGGTAACAAAGTGCTGCACCAGAGGAATCAGTTAAAAGGCATATTGCACTTGGAGAAAAGAAAAATGATGGATTAACTTTTCTTCATTCCTCCTCTATGGAGATCGCCTAGGAAAGTACAGAAGAGACTAAAAACTCCTTTCTCAAATGGTAGAATAATTGGAGCACTGGTTCCAAATCTTATTACCATTATAAAGCAATAGTACAGAACAAACGACAGTACCAAGTCCCTCTTACCATTCCAGACAACACATTCACAGTTTCTGGAATTAAGATGCAGACATTTCTGAGGGGCCACTATGCAGCCTACCGGTTGTGCAAAGTTTGGACCTCATGATTCTGTAGAATACTATTCACATTAAGGACACTGAAAGTATTTACTGCAACAATTTTCTGGCATGTAGCAGAAAGCACTTTGAGGAAAACGTATCATTTTACAATTCACACAAACATACCATATGATCTAATGAATCATTCCTGCAAATAAATTTGCAGTATTTGTAATGCATTCTTCATACACTGTGGTGGGGTACCTCTGAAAGCTAGAGAGTTGAGGCCCTGACAGAATCTATAGTAATAGAAAACATTTATGTGTGGACTATGTGCCAGGCACTATACAAGACATTTTATATCCCTTATGGAAAATTCTTAGACTTTGGTGTATCAATATCCTGACCTAAAAAGTTATATTGATATCCTGACCTAAAAAATGAGCAAGTTGAGACTCATAAATTTATTAATATAACCAAGGTCACACAGCAAGAAGGAAGTTAAGCTGGCAAATAAAATCAGATATATCAGGGTGTAGATCCTGGATCCTTTCTGCTACACCATGCTGCCTCCTTAAAGTGAGAGGGTAGAAAAATCAATCTATTAGTATTTGGGGGGTTTCTGGAAGTCACACTTATTTTTGACTGCTATAGCACCAAGTATTCCTTGGGCAATTTCAAGTAGTAGTTCCCCTTAATACTGGGTGATAGATAGGCAACCTATGTTTATAACCATCCAATGTGAAAAACACACCATATACCCTAGCTTCTCAATTTCCCATGGGGTGGATACTCTATTTATTTCGGCTTGTCTGGCTGTAATTCCTAGAATCATTTGGCTCTGTTCCTGAATCTCCCATCACATTAGTCTGTCCTCCATTTCTACTCACTCTTTTTAGAACTGAGTAACTTCCTCTTAGTTCCTGGTAATGGAACTATGCTAGTCAATCCCAGTGCTCTTCATACTATCGTACTATAGCACATTGCTTCCAACACCAGGATGGTTAGGGTAAACATTTGAGAAAAATGTTGCCATTAGTGAAACCTTTGAAAATTTTAAGTACTCCTTTTGCAAAAGAATACAGTAATGATAAATTCTTATAACCCTTACTTCATATAGTGGAGTCTAATGTGGAGCCTCTGGAGATCCACCAGATTCCAAAATTGACTGAAGGTTCCTCATGCTCTCTTAAGAGGGAATTTTGATTTCCTTATGAAGAATAAAGGTTAACACAACTCTGAATATTTACACATTGCCACTAAAAGCCCAGAACAATTAAACTATCTAGTACTCAAATCTAGCTCTTCTAGTGATAGGTATGTAATGTTGGGAAAACTCTTCCACCTAATTTATTCAGTTTGGTTTCTGTATTATATGATTGTTAAAAGAATCAAATGATTAAACAAACTATGTACAGTGCTTGTAGTGCTTGGCACATTGGTGGGTATATAATTATATACAATAAACATAAACTATTTTATTTAAATTTAAGAATGTCTTTCATTTTTACTAAGATCTTATTTTCTTATAAGACATCATCACCTTCATAACATTAGTAAGATTCTTACCAATGTGTGTTATCTGATGCTGAGAAAGATTAAACTTTGGATCAAACTCCTTTCTACATTCACTACATCGAGAAATTTCTTCTCCATCCTGGACTCACTGATGTCAAATAAGGACGAAATTCTGCTGAAAGCACACTCATATTTTCTACATACATAAAGGGCCTGCTCCTTATGAATCATCTGATGATGGACAAGATTCAGTACCCAACTGAAGGCTTATTCATTACATATACAAAGTTTCTCTCCATTGTGAATTTGCAGATGATGAACAAGGATTGATTTCCATTTGAAGCTTTTTGTGTACTCATTCCAAGATTCTCTTTGACTCTGAATAAAATTTGAGCATTAGATGAAAGAATTACCATATTCATTATATCCAAAGGGTCTCTTTCCATCACCTATCAGTTCGCTGATGTTCTATAAGGACTGCTATCTCCAGAAACCCTTTTCCACATTTATTATTTCATAAAGTTTATTGTGCTGTGAATTCTCTCTTGCTTACTAAGGTCTGAGCTAGAAGTCAAAGCCTTTCCATATGCTTTAGAAGGAAGGAGTTGTTCTTCATTGTAAACTCTCTCATGTTTAAAAGAAATTTGAGTGTGTTCTGAAGTCTTTCTCACAGGCAATAAATACATTCTTAGTGATTTTGTCCACTATGAATTTTCAAACAATTGAAAAAGCTTGATCACCCACTGCAATTTTTACCCCATTGGGAAAGTCTTTCTACCATATGAGATTTCTGGTATTGAAAAAGAACCAAGTTCTGTCTGAAGGTTTTTCTACATTCTTATAGGCATAATGAATCTATAAATTCTCATGTGTGAATCTTCAGATATTAAGTTAAGACCGGCATCATGATTAAAAATTTCTTTATGTTTGTTACATTCACAGGGTTTGCTATTGATTATGAGTACTCTGAGGAATCAGCCTTGAAACTGCCAAAAGGCTTTTAGACACTGATCATATATGTAGGGCTTCTCCCCATCAGAAACTCTGCAGTATTTCACAAATTCCAAAAATCTTTGTAAGCATATGGTCATGTGGGGCTGGGGTTGTGGCTCAGTGGTAGAGCATTTGCCTAGCATGTGTGAGGCACTGGGTTTGATCCTCAGCTCCACATGAAAAAATAAATAAATGAAATAAAGTTATAAAAATATTTTTAAAAAGAGTTATGGTTGTCAGGCACTGGTGGCACATGCCTGTAATCCCAGCGGCTTGGGAGGCTAGGACAGGAGGATTGCGAGTTCAAAGCCAGCCTCAGCAACTATGAGGCCCTAAGCAACTCAGTGAGACCCTGTCTCTAAATAAAATACAATGTAGGACTGGGGGTGTGGCTCAGTGGTAGAGTGAACCTGAGTTCAATCTCCAGTACCTGCCCCCGCCCAAAAAAGGGAAAGAGTTATGGTCATGTGAATCATATCCCTATGATCTTTCTCTCAAGGCATTTCTACATTTAAATAGATAACAACCTCAGCCTTTTCTCAGTCAACGCACTCATAATCTTTTTCTTTATAGCCTTATCCTTTTAAGTGGTAGTATCATGCCTGCAATGTATTTCCCCAGAAAAGAAATGTTTCTGCCAAGCTTTATTATAGTTCTTCCTTTACCCATTTCTTCATATGTCACCACATGCTAAGCCTTCTCCACAGTAGAATCTCTGACCAATTGGCCTTGGATTCTAGATTCATAATAAACTTTGGAAGTTGGCTTTTTCTGAAATTTCTGTTTTGAGAGTAGATCCCACTCTAAACAATAATCTTATCATCTAAAATGATGGCCTCACCTACATAAACAAGCAAAGAACATAAGTAAAACAATTCACAAAAAAGAAATATAATCAGATAATAAATCAGTCATTTATCACTTAATGACAAGGACATGTTTTGAGAAATGAGCTGTGAGCCAATTCTGTCACTGTGTGAACATCACAGAGTGTACTTACACAAACTAAATGGCACTGTCTCTAGGCAATATAATCTCATTACATGGTGCATGAATGTATAAAATATTCCAATTTACTAGTTGTTTTAGTGAGCTTTTTCGCTGCTGTGACTAAAAGACCTGACAATAATTTTAGAGAAGGTAAAGTTTGTTTGGGGGCTCAAGGTTTCAGAGGTCTCAGTACATAGAAAGCTGGCTCCATTCCTCAGGGTTTGAGGTAAGACAGAACATCACAGCAAAAGAGTGTGGCAGAGGGAAGTCGATCACATGATGATCAGGAAGTAGAGAGAAACTAACTCAGCTCCCCAAATATATACCTCAAAGGTATGCCCCCAGTGACCCACCTCTTTCAGTTTTTAGTTTCATGCTCTACCCACCTTCAGTTACTACTCGGTTAATCCCTATCAGGGGATTAATTCACGGACTGGGTTAAGACTCTCACAACACAATCATTTCACCTCTGAATGTTCTTGCACCATTTCATACATGAGCTTCTGGGGGACACCTCACATTGAAACCATAACAGTAATCATCAGTGAATGTAAATGGAAACAAACATGAGAATTTATATTTTTTTCTTTCTCACACCCACCAACAGTTTACGTGAATGCCTATCTGACTTTTCTCCTTCTTATCATGAATTAAAATTAGTACAAACTTTCTGGAAAATTACAGTATGTAATTACTGCAAAATTAGAATCATGACATCACTTGACCCATTAATTTCTCTTTAATATGGACAAGAAAACAGTCAGATGTGCAAATACAGTTTCACATACAAAATTACTCAATATGATAAGAATGGGAAGTTATGCTCCATGTATGTATGATATGTCAAAATACACTCTACTGTCACGTATAACTAAAATGAACAAATAAAAAATAGAAATTGAATAAAAAGACTCAAATAAGTATTTATATTAATGAAAACATCCAAAATGTCCAAAACCATGGAACTGGTTAAATAAACTGTGGGAATATATGAGGGAATATTAGGTAGCCATAAAAGTTGTCAAAGAATTTCTATTAGCAAGGGAGAATTCTCACAAGATAATTTTTAGAGAAGAAAGTCGTGTTATGAGCTGAATTATATCTGCTTGTTTCCCGCACCTCAGAATGTGACTGTATTTGGAGACAGGACTTTAAAGAGGTAATTAAATTAAAATGACATCATTTGAGTGGGATCTAATTCAATATCCCTTGTGTTCTTATATGAATAGGAGATTAAGACACATACACAAGACACCAAGAGGAGAAAATGGCCATCCACATACCTAGAAGAGAAGTGTCAGAAGAAACCAACCCAGTTAGCACCTTGATCTTCAGCTTTTAGCTTCCAAAAATGTGAGAAAATAAATTTCTGTTGCTTAAACCACACAGTCTATGGAACATTATTATCACAACTCTAGTAAACTATACAAAACTCTATATACTGGAAGGAAACATAATAATTAGTTAATAGTATTTATCTGAGTAATGAAATTGTGGATCTTATAAAATTCTGTTGCACTCTTCAGAAGGAGCAGGTCTCTGCTTTTAAAATAGAAAATATAGTATAAAGACAAAGATATACAAAAACAAACAGTTTAAAATAATAGAACAGATATCTAAATTTTACTTAATGAAAAAAGGCTGATAAAATGAGATAGAAGAAAATTAGTTGTGAAATTAATGCCTTTTGAGACCACAATTGAACTTAACTGGTATTGTTTCAGTTTGATAGGAGCAGAGAGGTGAACTGACTTACTGAATAAATTTGCCACCATGTCAAGGTGCCTTGTGGGCATTCACCAACACAAATTCCTAAACTATCCAAACACTATATAACTAAGTTCTTTTTTCCCCTTCTAATCCCTACCTGTGTCATTCTCCCTCTTTCTCTCTCCTAAGAAAACTGCTTCCCTTTGTCTTCAGTGCTTTCCAAATTCAGCTAGAAATTTATTTTGGTCTTTTGAGGTAGAAAATTCTGTAGTTTAAATGGAAATAAAATTTTGTGTCTAGAGCTAGGGTACTCAATGTCTCCAAATTCAGTTCTAAAAGGTACAAGAAGGGTGGTAGAAGGGGGTTCTTATTTGTCAGGATGGGTTAGATATAGGATAGGAATTTTGTGAAAGGAGCATAGAAATGTGCATATTCCCAAGAGCTAGGGAGAAGACTTTGACCTTGAGGGATAAAAAGCAAGGGAAAAAAGCACAATGAGTCATTTACTTGTTTCCTAAAAGAGAGAACTCCCAGAAATCAGGAACAAAAAATTACACAATGTATTAAACTTGTTAGGCACGTAGGTTTTAGGGATGAACAAAGCTAGGTTCAAATCCCAAAATTATCACTTACTTGCTACGTGACCTTGGGCAAGTATCTTCACTTTTCTAAGCATGGAATGATTCCTCCATAAAATAAAGAAAATAAACCTAAAAGGTAGTGAGAAAGTCTGAGCCTAAAATTAAGCTTGAAGAAAATGTAAAAAGGAGTTATAAGAAGTTTTCCTACTTCTAGCTGGGTTCAGTGGCACATGTCTGTGATCCCAGCCGCTTAGCTCAGGAGGCTGAGGCAGGAGAATCATGAGTTCAAAGCAAGCCTCAGCAATTTAGCAAGGCCCTAAGCAACTCAACTCAGTGAGACTCTGTCTCTAAATAAATACTAAAACTGGGTCAGAGATATGGCTCAGTGTTTAAGCCCCCTGGGTTCAATCTCAGGTTAAAAAAAAAGAAGAAGAAAGAAAGAAATAAAAAAGAAATTTTTTCTAGTTCTAATAATTGCCTGAATCCTCAGTCAGAAAACAACTAAAATAAATCTTGATGAAAGAAAGGTAACATGTATTTTCAAACAATACAATAATGGGATGAAAAGACCAGGGCAACATTCCTGAGAAATGGGAACCTAGAGAGATAAATATCAGAGAAGCAATTTTTGCCCTTAAGGGTATTTGCCCATTACAAAATTTTAATGTTCACTTTAGTTTCCTTGAGAAGCAAAGGAGCTGGTGACTAAAGCCATAGCTACACAGAGGACAATTAAGAGGAGACAGATTCTCCCTAAAATCTGGGACCTCAAAGAGCTACTTCCTCAGGGAGAAGGAGGAATGGGAAGCAGGTCAGTTTTCCAACTCAGATTTTGATCACAAGCCCTATCTTGGAAACCCTGAGGCTTGAATTTGGTAAAGAAGTAAATGAACAGGGTCATAGACAACAAAAAATATCTACACAGACTTTATACACTGGGGTTACCAAATTCAAATTACAAAATAACTATGATCACTACAAATAAATAAACAAAAAAAACAAATAAATAAATAGAAAATATTATCCAAGCAATAGGAAACTATAGTAAATGATGGACCAAAATTGAACCTAATAGAACTTTCAGAGAAACAAATAACAGTACTACAAATTAAAAACTCAAAGGATAGCTTTAATCCTACATTAAGAGAAGAATGTGTGAATATTTATAAAGACAGATCAGAGGAAATTATCAGAGTTCAGCATGGAAAGACAAAAGGGTGCAAAGCACAGAAAAGAGGGAGAGACTCAAATCACTCTTCCACCAAGGAGGGGTCAAGGCTTTCCAAAAATGATCACACTAAATCTCCATAATTACTTTACAAGGCACAAAATATAGAATTTCATCTGCAATAAATAAAATCATTTTCAGTCCCTTCTCCTTTTTTGTAAACACATAACTGGGCTCTGGGCCTGTTTTTTTTTTTTTCTTTAAAACTAGCTAATGAATTCCAGAGCCTAGCTTTACAAATGCAAATCTTCACAATTAACAAAAGGAAACTAAGAAAGAGATGATGGCGCTTACTCTCTCCCCTGAAGCTGTGGAGAGGTGGAAAGCATTTTGCTTCAAAATCATTTCAAATAATCTGAATTTAAAATGTGTTAAATTGAGAATTTTAAGAAGAATGTCAATCTTCTTTTTCTTTGCAATATGAAAACTTGTGAATGTTTATTAATGCTAGCAACTAATTCTACTCTCTGTTAATATACATCTTCCTTGGAAGTATTGTTTTGTTTAAGTCATTTTGTAAGACCCTCAGGACTTTCCAAATGCATACCTTATTCAATGAAAATAACCTACAAAAAATGTGTAATTCTAATTAGGTATCTTACTTGATAATTCATTAACCTGGAGCTGCTGACAGAATAATGATCCTCCCAAAATATCCAAATCCTAATCCCTGTGTGTATGTTACCTTACATGGTAAATGAGATTTTGCACATGTGATTAGGCTGAGGATCTCAAAATGAGGAGATTATGCTGGATTATCCTGGTGGACTCAATGTAATTACATGGGTATTTATAAGAAGGAGGCAGGAGGGTCAAAGTCTGAAAAGAAGACATGATAATGAAAGCAGAAGATCAGGGGCTGGGTTTGTGGCTCAGTGGAAGAGCACTTGCCTAGCATATGTGAGGCATTGGGTTCAATTCCTGGCACCACATAAAAATAGAAACAAATAAAATAAAGGTATTGTGTCCATCTACAACTTAAAAAATATTTTTTAATAAAAGAAAGCAGAAGATCAGAGAGAAGTTAAAGATGCTATGCTGTTAGATCTGAGGATGGAGAAAGGAGGTATAAGCCAAGAAGTATTGGCATCCTCTGGAAACAGGGAAAAAGCTAAAACAGATTCTTCCTTACAGCTCCCTAGAGGGATTGCTGCCCTGACAACACCTTGATTTTATAACTGCTGACTGCCAGAACTGAAAGATAATAAATTCATGCAGTTCTACCACTCTATGTTTGCCATAATTTATTACAGCAGCAATAGGAAATAAATATGTATGCTGATAAAGATGTAACTGCCTTCAATATATTCAGGAACAAATTAATACTAAGATTTTTTCTGGCAAATTAGGCATGACCATCAGTACTTTCCCTCTTTACCCATAAGTATGCATAAATGCAAACCTGCAAATCTTCTGCATTTACTATATAACAATTTAGAAGAAACTAATAGTGAAGATTTCAACCTCACCGATGAGAAAACTGAAGTTCTGAGAAGTAACTTGCCTAAAACCAATATGTAAAGAGCTGGGTTCATATCCCTGTCAAGTGGCTAAAAAGCACAATATTTTCCCACTGTACCTTGCTACCTCTCAAACTGCCTGGTGGGTGAAGAGAGGGTAGAAAATATGAATGTACTGCTCAATACTGAAGATTCGGTTTGTGAGACTTCCTAACTTACTTGGCTTTGATTCCATTCCCACAGTAAGAAACAACTTATCTTCTTTGTTTGAATTCCTCTATACCCCAATATTGGAAATGATGTGTCCTAGATAGAAGATTTGAGTGTCCTAGTCACTAAGAATAGTATATCAACTTAATATGTAAATATTTTTCTCTATATATCTATAACAACGTGAGACTGCAGTAATTAGTATGTTTATTGACAGTTTTATTTCAGCCTTTCCCAAATGCTGAAGACCAAATCCTGGACTGTGGTCAATTAATTAAAATCACAATCGTATAGTTCCTTTTATTAACTTCTGTTAGAATTTCCAAATGAATGTAATTTTCTTAATTTGGTAAGTTCAAAAATATTTATGCACCAATGCAGTTGATTAAAGCATGGGGCCTCTAAAATGCTCAAATAAAACTGTTTCAGCAAAAAGTCTACTTTATTTTATACACAAAGATATAAAATTCTGGAGGTATAAGAACTAAAAAAGGAAAAACAAGACCCTTCAAATTACATAAACAAACCGAAAACACTTTGTGAAAATTCGTTCATGTGTACAGTTAATATTCATGCACTTGTAAGTATGTTTTATATAAAGTTTATTTATATAAAGTCCCAGAAAAACCTATAAACAAACAACTGGACTTCAGCAAAGTGAATAGATTTTAAAACAACAGATCAGAATCCAGCATTCCCATACACGAGTCACAACCAATAACAAATCTAATTTTAAAAAATATAAGAAAGCAACAGGCACACAGAACTATATCTAAACAAAATATACAGGAGTCCCTTATAGATAAAACTTTTTTCAAAGACAGTAAAATACCTGAATGATTAATCATTCAGATCTCTACATCATGCCATACACAAAAATAAAATCCAAGTGGTTCATAAACCTAAACATGAAAACATAAACTATGTAAGTTTTGTAGGAGAATATACTCAGCATAATATCTTGATGACACCATGGTAAAGAAGAATTCCATAAACAAGATGAAAAAAGGAATCAGGGTTATAAGCTCCAATAGCTCAGTTGTAGAGCACAGGCTTGGTGTGTGCTCCACACCAAAATAAAAAATAAAAAAAGAAAAAAGAAAGGAAAGGAAAAAGATGAGGAAACAAAATAAGCACAATAACATAAAGGAAAAGGATCTTATATTTAACTACACCAAAATATAAGCATCCTATGCAGGAAAGGATTAACTCACAAACCCTGGAATGCTCAAATTTCCAGGAGAATCCTGTTTCCAGAAATGGACCTTGCACAATTGTCAAGCCTTGGAATATCCTGTCAGAGATTGTTTTCATATGTGTAAGGCCTTGGAACATAGTGCCAATATGATCATACAGTTTCTGGTTTTGCTCTTGTTGACAAGTGGGCTACAAACAGAGTTAATGATGTCAATCATGTAAACACTGCATGTTTTGCAGTGTTTACAAAATCCCGGACACCAAGGTATGTTTCTTTGTTTGAATTCACTTGACATTACTTGTAAGATATCTTAATAAACTCTAACCATGAGTATAACCACTTTCATGGCTTGCAAATCATCAAGCCTGAGGGTGGTCCTGGGGACCCCCGACAAGACTTCAAATGGAAAATTACACAATAACCAAAGAAAAAGACAAGCCACAGACTAAAAGATATGGTAGTTTCCCCCATTTTTGCTTCTGATGGTTTCAGTTACCTGCAATTAACCACAGTCTGAAAACACCAAATGAAAAATTCCAGAAATAGACAATTCGTGAATTGTAAATTATATCCCATTCTGAGTAGTGTGAAGAAATCTTGTGCTGTTCCTGCTCGATTCCCGGTGGGACATGAATCACACCTTTGTCCAGTGTATCCACACTATATATGGTACTTATTCATTAGTCACTTAGAAGCTGTCTTGGTTGTCAGATGAACATGTGGTATGGCAGTGCTTGCATGTAGGGTTTTTTATTATCCATGATTTAGGCACACAGTGAGTTTCTTGGAAGGTATGCCCATGGCTAAGTGAGTACTACTGTATTACAAACTGTAAGCCAACATCAGTATCCATAAAAAATATATAAACACAAGTCCTACAAAGTTATGAGACAAAAGACCTAATATGATAATAAAAAAAGTATACAACGTGGAAAATCATAGATGGAGGGAAAAACAAAACCCAGAAGAGGCAGGCAATATCTGAAAAGATGTTAAATTCTCCTACTTATCTGAGACAGTGAAAGTACATACCTTTTCACACTTGTGGGCTGACAAAAATGTAAAAGTCTAACAATGCAAAGTATTGAAGATGTAGGGAGACAGATTTTCATGTAACACTGTGGGAATTTAATTGTCAAAACCACAATTTTTCAATATCTGACTAAATTCAAGGTATACATAATTTTTTATCCAGTAATTCCTCTTCTACTTATCTACCCTAGAGAAAATCTTGCACATGTGCACAAGAAAATTTATATAAGCATGTCTAATATTTTTTTTTTAAATTGGCAATAAATTAAATGTCCATATGTTGATGAGCAAGTAAGGAGTAAACTAATATGTACAATATGACAGCATTTAGACCATAGGAAAAGTACTATGGATATTTCAGGAGTACATTTAAAAAAAAAAAAAAACATGACCCAAAAGGCTATATACCAATTTCACAATATTTTTATAGAGCAAACGAGAAATGGGACAAGAGTGGGCTTTAGGTATATTTGTAGTATTTTATTTCTTTTCACTAAGAGATCTAAAGAAAGTGTGTGTTATTGTTTGGTTACAAAATGTCCTGCAGAAGTTCATGTGTTGAAAGTTTTGTCACCATTGAAGCAATGTTCAGAGGTGGGACTCTAAGCTCAACAATGGATTAATCCATTGACAGATTCATAGCTGAATGGACTATTGGGAAATTTTAGAATGTCAGATCTTATTGAAGATAGTGGGTACTTGGGGCATGCCCTTCGGGACTGTATCATTTCCCTGCTTCTGCTTCCTGGTTGCCATGAGGTAAGAAGCTTTCCTGAACCATACCCTTCTGCCATGATGCTTCTGTCTTGCCACAGCCTAAAAGTAATAGAGACAGATGACCATGGACTGAAACCTCTGAAATCACGAGACAAAACAAACCTTTCCTCTCTTAAGGTAGTTTTATTAGGTACATTGTCACAGAAACAAAAAGCTGATTAACATAGAGTGGTAAAAACTTAATTTTTTTAATCTGGATAATGGGTCTCTGTTACTTTCTCATCCTTTTCTGTAGGCCTGATAATTTGATAACTGAAATCTTAAACACAAATATGTGTTTGTTTTAAGAAGCTATAATGGGGGCTGGGGATGTGGCTCAAGTGGTAGCGCGCTCGCCTGGCATGCGTGCGACCTGGGTTTGATCCTCAGCACCACATACAAACAAAGATGTTGTGTCCACTGGAAAAAAAAAACTGAAAAATAAATATTAAAAAGTTCCCTCCCTCCCTCCCTCCCTCCCTCCCTCTCTCTCTCCCTCTCCCTCTCCCTCTCCCTCTCCCTCTCCCCCTCTTTCTTAAAAAAAAGAAGCTATAATAATTTCCTGTTGTTGCTCTAAGAAATCATGACAAGCTTAGTGGCTTCAAACAACACAAATTAATTGTCTTGTAGTTGTTGAGGTCAAAAATCCAAAATAAGTTTCATTGGGCTAAATTTAAGATGTCAACAGGGCTCTCTTTCTGGAGGCTCTAAGGGAGAATCCATTTCTTGCAGTTTCCACATTCTAGAGGCCACTTACATTCCTTGGCTATTGGTCCCATCCTCCCTCCATCTTCAAAGCTGGTAGTATAGCATCTTTTCTCCACTCTGAGCTCTGCTTCCAAACTTGCATCTTTTCTAACTGCAAACTTCCTGACTTATCTTTTAAGGAACTTTTTGATTATACTGGGTTACACTGGGTAATCCAAGATAACCTATTTCAATATCTATCCTTAACTTAATCACATCTAAAAAGTTCCTTTTTACCTTGTAAGGTCATATATTCACAGGTTTCATGGGTTAGGATGTAGGATCTTTGTGGGTTATTATTCAGTATATGACAGTCCAACCTCTGGCCCCCAGAGATACTCATCAATCCCACATATGAAATACATTTATTTTATTCTAAGATCCAAAAAAACATCTCAATCCATCATAGCATCAATTCAATTTCAACATGTAAGTATCATTAGCTCAGAAGTCCCAAATCTTATAATGTAAACCATCTAAATTGGGGATAGATAAGGCTCTGGGTATAATATATGCTGAAGCAAAATCATTCTCCATTTGTGAACCTTTAAAACTAGAAAACAAATCATCTGCTTCCAAAATAGAGTGGTAGGATAGGTAAGAGATAATAGTTACATTCCATTCCGAAAGTGGAAAATAAAAGTCACTGGTACAAACAATATTAAAATCCAACCAAGCAAACTCTATTAGGTTTGAAGGCCTAGGATTAGTCCTCTGTGGCAGGATCAAAGATCCACCCTCTGGACCAAGTGTTTAACCAATAATACTGGCAAAAAAAAAAAAAAAATGAAACTCCTAAAAAGAAAGTTATTAAAACCCTTAGTAGGCCAGAAGAAGTTATTGCTTCAAGCATGCTTTATAATGTGGCATCTAATATTACTGGAATATTAGAAGATCCTGAAGACATACTCAAAAATGTAAAATACTCAAAGGAAAAAAAAAGGAAATGATAGCTTTCCTGTATCTAGAGCTGAATATCTTGTGACAGACTGACCCCATCTGGTAGGAACACCAATGACACATTTGGGCCTCTAGTCATTGTCTTTTCTCCATTAGTATACCAAAGTAGGACCTAAGATAATATCATTTTACATGGAGAAGAGATATAATTCAAATTTAAAAGCTATAAATTATAAATTATATAAATAATTATATAAAAAATTATATAAAATATATAAATTTGCTTTTTAAAATTCTATTATTTACAAGTATACAGTGGATTAAAAGAACTATAGTTGTAGATGGACAACTATGTGTAGCATAGTTGCTACACATGTAAGAGTAAGGTTAGAAAGAAGACCTGAGACAGTTAAGTAATTTGTTCAAACTATTTGTTTCAATAGTTAAACAACAAAGTCCCCAAACTACTATATTGAAAATAAAGATTCTTTTACTACTAAATAATTACTATCTCATTAACAGATTAGAAACTCTTCTATTAATGCATCACATAACATAGTGTTGGTCTATATAATCAAATTCTTCAAATATGATACAAAATGAATAGGATCATAAGTTTGTATTTGTTCCTCCATGAATGTGGTAGAGGAGAGAATGCAAAAAAAATTACACTGTTTAAGAATATATATAAGTTAAACACAACATTATTACTAGGGTAACACATCATAAATCTAAAATAAACAATAAGTAGTATGGGTTTTTCATTTGAAGGCTTTTTTTTTTTTTCTTTTTAAGAAACAACAACAGTTTCAGGTCCTGGGAGTCTTAGAGCAGTGGTTCTAAAAGTGTCTATTTTCAGGTGCCTTTTATGCTCTTAAAAATTTCAGAATATCTGGGCATCCTTGTGCACATCTGCAATCCCAGTGACTCAGGATGCCAAGGCAGGAGATTCACAGGTTCCAAGGAAACCTCAACAACCTATCAAGATTCTCAGTAGCTTAGTTAAGACTCTGCCTCAAGAAAACGATTCTGGAGGACCCTAAAGGGTCTTTTGATCATTTGAGTTTTATTTATCCATATTCACTGAATCAGAAATTAAAGATGACAAATTAAAATACTTCTTAATTTGTTTTTTAAAAATGGTCTGTACATGTTCCTTTTCTCTTTTTTTTATATCTTTGTTTTATTTATTTATTTATTTTTATGTGGTGCTGAGGATCAAATCCAGTGCCTCACGATGCGAGGCAAGCACTCAACCACTGAGCTACAACCCCAGCCTCTTCTTAATTTATATGTAAATAGCAATAATTATATACATTGGGTTTAACATAAATAACATATTTTATGAATAACCATATTTTGCAAAACAAAACAAGTGGAAAAGTAGCACTGCTTTATAATTCCTCAAATCTCTATAATGTCCAATTTAATAGCAGACAGCAGGTTTCTCATATCTGCTTCTGTATCCAATCTATTCTGAGAGCTCACATCATATAAGGCTCTTTGAAAAAAATCTATTGTACAGGGGCTGGGGCTGTAGCTCAGTGGCAGAGGACTTGCCTAGCATGTGTGAGTCACTGGGTTCCATTATTAGCACCACATAAAATAAAATAAAGGCACACTGTCCATCTACAACTATAGTTCTTTTAATCCACTGTATACTTGTAAATAATAGAATTTTAAAAAGCAAATAACCTCTTAGTATTATTTGAAAATAGTTCTGATCTTGCAAAACCCTGAAGGGTCCAATGGATACCCAGGATTCCCTGGACCACACTTTGAAAACCATTGCCTTACTTGACTCCATTTGCTCCAATAAAAATTTGAAAGACAGATTGATATTAACCACAAAGAGAACAGATTGGTAACTATGTTATATGCACACAAAGGTTCATGTAACAAAAAAACCCAAAAATCCTTCTGGACACACTGATTTTTATGCCAAATAATATCCTCTGAATTAGTCTTACAACACAAAATAGTGTGTGACTTGACAGTTGTAGCCATGAAGTCTGTGTTAATTATGAATATTTGACTATTTAAGGCCAGGTAAGATTATAGGAAAAGAGCAAAACTGTAGAGCACAATTTTTTTTGGCAGAAAGGGAAGACTTTTTAATAATAGAGAATTAAGAGGCATATAAAATTTTCTTATAGAATACTTCTCTTTTAGAACAAAAAGCATAAGTACAAAATGGGAAGGAAAATGTTTGTTTTGAATCTGAAGGTTTCTGGATAAATCCAGTTTCTGTACAAAGAGGATAAGAGATTTTTCCTTTAATAAGAGATGTGTCTCCTTGGATAAAAGAAATCTAGTAATGTGGATGCACTGATACTTTCAAATATGAGAGGAATAAAAGGACAAGTAAGGAGAGACAGTAAAACCTGGAATATTAAGATAATTTTAAGGACTTGGAATATCAATAATATTTGGGATAATGTAACCAAGAGAAAACTTAAATAAACCCTTCAGGACAAGTAAGGAGAGACAGTAAAACCTGGAATATTAAGATAATTTTAAGGACTTGGAATATCAATAATATTTGGGATAATGTAACCAAGAGAAAACTTAAATAAACCCTTCAGCTTCACTTGCTTTTAGCTGACTTTAAAAATCACTAATTTTGGAGGTCACACAGTTGAGCAATATGTTATTAGTCTCCCACTAGCTTTGCTGTAAATGACGCCTCTGATGTGTGGGTTATGATGATAACGGTTGCCTAGGTTACTTTTCAGGGAATTGAAGGCTGTTTTTGTCAAAAGCACTGACTTTACTTGGGCCTGTGCAGGTGTCCAATAAGTGACTAAGACAGTGAGAAAGCTGGTATTTTTGCCTTTGTATTACATCTGTCTACTTTGCTACTTAACCTTTGAGTCAGCTCTTTCTGCTCAACTCTGAACATAAACATGTTAATCATTTAAGAAATATTTGTCTGAAAGTAGCAGCACAAGGTTGAGTTACCTGAAACTTCCCTAATCTCTTTCCTCCCTCTTCAAGGCTGAATACACAAAGACTAAATAATATATATTCAAGATTTACATGGGTATCATAACACAGATTACTAATCACCAGGTTTGGCAATGTCCTGTTCCAGACCACAAGAGATACTTAAAGGTCTCCAGTCATCAATCCTTATCTTAACCTAAAGTCCCTCTTCCCTCCCCCAACCCTGCCTAAAGATCAAGCTAAAATGGGTTTTTCTTGGGGTTGCTAGCCCATCATCTTCTCATGCCACTGGCTTTCAGGATACATTTTTTTCTTGTCCCAATAATTTGTCCTTGATTGATTGGACCCTTTTTCAAGTGACAAGAAAATGGACTAGGGTTCGGTAATAATAGTAGCTAAGATATAGAATTAGACTAGGTGTCCATCAATATCTGAATTAATAGGGAAAATGGGGTATACATACACAATGGAGTATAATCCATCAATAAAGAAGAATAAAATCCTGTCAGTTGCAGCAAAATGGATGGAACTAGAAGATTTTTTGGGGGGGGTGCTGGGGGTTGAACTCAGGGGCACTTGGCCACTGAGCCCCATCCCCATGCCTATTTTGTATTTTATTTAGAGACAGGGTCTCACAGGGTTGCTTTAGTGCCTCACAATTACTGGAACTGACTCTGAACTCCCAATTCTCCTGTATCAGCCTCCCAAGCCAATGGGAATACAGGCATGCACCAACGCGCCAAGTAGAACTGGAAGATTTTATGTTAAGTGAAATAAACCAGACATAGAAAGACAAGTACTGGGTGTTCTCTCTCAAGTGGAAATTTTTTTTTATAAAGCACACCAGAATGTAGAATAGTGATTACTAGAGGCTGGGACAGGTGAGAAGAGACTGGATAAAGGCAGGCTGGATTTGATCACTGTATGCTGTATACATGTGTGGAAACATCACACTGAAACCTATTAATATGTAAGATTAATACCCACTAATTAAAATAATTATAAAAACAATATTTGAGATAAATGTTCAAATAGTAGTGAACCTAACTAGAATAAAATTAAGAAAACAGGCCAGGTGCAGTGGTGCACACCTGTAATTCCAATGGCTCAGGAGGCTAAGGCAGGAGGATCTCAAGTTCAAAGCCAGCCTCAGCAAATTAGCAAGCCCCTAAGCCACTCAGTGAGACCTGTCTCTAAATAAAACATTTAAAAAAGGGCTGGGGTTGTGTCTCCCTAGTTAAGCACCCCTGAGTTCAATCACTAGTACAAAAAAAAAAAAAAAAAAAAAGCAAGAAACACTCTACTCTCCAAAAAAGCTCTGACAGATAAATAGTCATGTAAGAAATTTTCACATAAAAACCTCCAAAGTAAAAGACATATGATTTTTTTAAATGATTCAATTTATAACCATTTTATCTATGAAGACAAAAAAATGATTCCAGGACTGCAGATGTAGCTCAGTTGGTAAAGAGCTTGCCTAGCATGCACAAAGCCCTGGGTTCAATCCCCTGCATTAAAAAAAAAAATCCACCTTTGATTCATAAGCCACTAATACTGCATGGAAAAAGTTTCACTCCCTGAGAATTTCTGTTATACCAATTTCTGTTTTATTTCTGTTTTGGTATAACAGAAATTAAAACCCCTATTTTAAGATTTATACCCAATGAAATGTTAAAAACTGTTCCAGAGTCACCAAATCACCCGGGCTACCTGAAAGTGGTTTTATTTAAAGTGATTTCTGTAAGTGTTGCAAGCCAGTTCTCCTTTATTCTATTAATCAGCCTTATCCTTTGGGGCAGTTTTGTATCCAGACCACTAGGGTCAATTTATGTCATTGAGAAAAACTCATCCAGATCTTAGTAATCTCTACTTTCATTAGGATATGATTTTGGATTTAAACTCCTATTCATCTCGTCAGTTCCAAGTCTGACTCAGCTTTTTATGGGTAAAGTTGAAAACTAGGTTCACAAATCCTTTTAAAATGATAGCTACTAAACTATTAAGGGCTTTATTAATTAGTATTAATTAGTCTAAATAGTTCCTGGTATGTGGGCTACTCAACTCATAAATAGGCCATATTTTACTCTTCTGTCAATGGGATAGAGAAGAAATCCTTGTTATGCAAACATTGTATTTGTTAGTGTAGAATGCTCAAGGATTCTAAGCAGCATTTTTACATTTATTTAAATATCAATTTCACAAATGGCTTGAGTGTGTTTCCTAAACTTTTTCATAAGGAAGTTAATTATTGAGACTGAAGAGTAAATGAAGTTTCCTAGACAATAGTTTGTATTTTAAATGTTTTTTTTTAATTTTTAGTTGTAGACACAATACATTTATTTATTTATTTATTTTTATGTGGGGCTGAGGATCAAATCCAGTGCCTCACGTGTGGTAGGCAAGTCCTCCACCACTGAGCCACAATCCAAACCCCTATTTTAATGATTTCTATCTTTACAGAACTTCTGCATCTTTTTCTGGAGCAACCATCTGGAGTAAATTGGAGCCAACAGGACAGGGTACTACTAATCATTGAGACAGTAGACTGTAGCAAACAGTCAATCTCTACCATTCAGCCAAAAAAAATAATGGTCTAGGAAAAAAAAACACATGTAACTTTGATCTAGCAGGCAAAATTCCTCAGAAAGAATCTGCCAAAACTAGGGGCTATTATCTTAATCCCTAGTCTTCCATGGGGTGAAATACCTACTCTATATATCTTTTGCTACTAGTGGCTACTTGGGTGGTATAGATGATTGAGAAATGAACACTAAGTGCTAGAAATGTCAATTCAAAAGTGTTCACTTTTCAATTATGTATAGCAGCCAAGTAACCACTATCAACAAAAGCTGTCTGTTGTGAAGCTGAGGTAACTGAAGTGGAACCTGGCAGCTTCCTTGAGGTGAGGAGAGGGGGCTGAAAGTTCAAGGAAATGAAGACAGATACAATTTTTAGACAAATGTAAAAAAAAATGTGGAGAATAGCACAGAAAAAAATTCATGTGATCTGCAAAAGGTCTGTTTTGAATATTCAACAGAGCATCCATTAATGTATGTGTGAAGCAACTATTCAAACCAGGAGAAAAAAGCATTTTAAACAATTACAAAAAAATAGTTTTTATTACTCACACTAAGCCAGGAATAGCATCCATTACCAAAGAGCAGCATAGAATAATTTCTCCTAGATTGAACACCTCTCTGGTTCCACCCAACCAATCTTAATAGCAAGACACTAAAGATCAAATTGTTTCCATGCAACTTTACCACATTCTAGAACAAAATTTAAGAAAATTTATAGGCATATAGAAGCACCTGCATCTAACAAGGTAAAATTTATGAGGCTTGAATGTAAACCAACATTACGAGTAATGCAAAGACACTTGAAAATACAAAAAGACAAATTAAATTAAACCCAAACAAGAACTGGCATGAGTGTTAAAATTCCAGATAAGGACACTGAAACAACTATGATATAGTCCATTTACTCAAAATTTAAGTAGAGGGGAATCTGATGTCCAGGCACTTCCAGAGATAGTCATAGTAATCTGCAGTCAAGGCACCTCCAGAGATGATCACCCAAGAATGGGCAGTGGGTTGTTAGACAGCTTTTCATTGCTGTGACCAAAATATCTGACTTAACAGTTTAAAGGAGGAATGATTTATTTTGGCTCCTGGTTCCTGAGGAATCTAGTTAATGGTTAGCCAGTTCCACTGCTTTGGGCCTGAGATAGAACATCATGCTGGTGGAAAGCTACCTAGTTCATAGCAATGAGGAAGGGGAGAGAGAGAAAAAAAGGAAGATGAGGAGGAGAAACAGGAGGAACAGGAGGAGGCTGAGGTGGAAGAGGAGACAGTCTGAGACAAGATATAGTCCCCAAGTGCCTTCAGTAACCACTTTCTCTACTATATTTCACCCACCTACAGTTTCTACCACCTCCCAGTAGTCCATTCAAATTATTAATTCATCAAATGGATTAATCCACTGATGAGGTCAGAGCCCTCACGATCCAAACATTTCCCCAAAGCCCCACCTCTGGACATTGTTGCATTGGTGAACAAGCCTTCAATACATGAATCTATGAGACATGCTTCATATACAAACTATAAGAGACAATCTAGGAACTCTGGAGAAGGTCAGAAATCTCTAGTCCTACCATTTCCAGAGAAGTACCTGGACTACTGATTATCAAACTACCATCTCTGTAAGTGCCTTAACTGTGGATAGATGACCATGTCTAGAAATAGCTACTGTTTTAAGACAAACAAAAAATTTAAATAGAGCCATGAAACATATAACAAAGATCCTAAATTTAAAACTCCAGGTATGTTAATAAATTCTGGAGAGGATATAGAGAAAAAAGAACACTTCTACACTTTGGTGGGACTGTAAATTAGTACAACCACTATAGAAATCTCTCAAAAGACTAGGCATGGAACCACCATATGATCCAGCTATACCACACCTCAGTATTTATCCTGAAGAATAAATGTCACCTTCCAGAGTGACACATGCATACCGTCCATATAGCAGCACACTTCACAATAGCAAAATTATGGAACCAGCCTAGGTGTACATCAACAGATGCATGGATAGATAAAATGTAGTATATACACATAATGGACTTTTATTCAGTCATAAAGAAAAATGAAATGATATTTGCAGAAAAATAGATAGAACTAAAGACCATGATGATAAGCGAAATAAGTCAAGCTCAGAATGTCAAGTATCTTTTTGATTTTTTCTCATTTACAGAAATTAGAGAGGAAGTAGGAAAAAAAGTGGGATGGATCTCCTAAAAATCAGAGGGAGATCAGTAGAGGAAGGTGGGAGGGGGGAAGTGCTGGGGACTGATATTGGTCAAATTATATTGTTGTATTGTGTACATGTAACAACAAATCCCATTAATATTTACAATTACAATGTATCAGTAAAATGTGGAAAAAAATCAGAGATGTAAAGTATGATATCTGAGGTGAAAAACTGAATGAACAACACATTAAATAATGGAAAAGGAAATATTTGAAAACTTGAGAGGATAGCAACAAAAATTACCCAAAATAAACATAGAGAAAATATAATGCTTATAAAGTAGGCAGAGCATCAGTTGGACAATGACAGAGAACTTACCACATGGCTCATCAAATTCACAGGAGATGAGAGAATTAGTAAGAGAGAATATTTAAAGAAATAAGTCGGGCACGGTGGTGCACGCCTGTAATCCAGGCAACTTGAGAGGCTGAGGTGGGAGGATCAAGCGTTCAAAGCCAGCCTCAGCAAAAGCGAGATGCTAAGCAACTCAGTGAGACCCTGTCTCTAAATAAAATACAAAATAGGTCTGGGGATGTGGCTCAGTGGTTAAGTGCCCCTGAGTTAAATCCCTAGTACCAAAAAAAAAATTGTTTTGAATAAATAGTGACTAAAATTTTCCAAACGTGATAAACAAAAGATCCAATAATATCACTGAATTTAGAATATGAGAAGTATGAAGAAAACTACAAGGTATGTCACAATCAATTTGAGAAAAAGAAGTGATATTCAGCCAGGTGCAGTACACAGTCCTAAAATCCCAGCAACGGGGAAGGATGAGGCAGGAGTACAGCAAATTCAAGGCCAGCCTCATTAACTCAACAAGACTCTGTCTCAAAATAAAATTTTTATAAAAAGGACTGAGGAGGGCTGGGGTTGTGGCTCAGTGGTAGAGCACTTGCCTAGCATGCATGAGACACTGGGTTCGATCCCCAAAACCACATAAAAATAAGTAAACAAATAAATAAAGATAAAATAAGTAAACAAATAAATAAAGATCCATCTACAACTAAAAAAATATTTTTTTTTTTAAAAAAAGGACGGAGGCTATATCTCAGTGGTAGAGCACCCCTGGGTTTCATTCCCTATACCACCAAAAAAAAAAAAGTGATACTCTAGAAACAATCCAGAAAATTTAATACACATTAATAACAAATATTTCTCATCAGAAAAGATGTATGCTAGATGAGAAGGGAGCAATATTTTATAATAGTAAAAGAAAAAAAAACATGAATTAACATTCTATACCCACACAAAGCATCTTTTTAAAAACAAGGATAAAAAAATCTTTAGAAACAAAAACTGAAAGAATTCATCACCAGGAAATCTAAATTACAGGAAATGTCAAATAAAGTCCTTTAGACCAAAGGAAAAAATGATAACAGATAAAAATACAGATATACACAAAGGAATGAAAAGCACTAGAAATGAAAACTACAAAGGTAAATATATAATAATTTTTCTTATTATTTAAATCTCCATTAAAAGGACAGCTTAGACAAAAATAATCAAATGAATTGTGACACCAATAACATATATACGTAAAATGTACAACAATAATAAAATAAATGGCAGGAGGGGAAAAATAGGACTATACTAGTCTAAGGTTGTTATACTATATGAGAATTGCTATAATATCACTTGAGGGTATGCATTGATAAGTTAAATGTGTATGTAAACCCTAAGGCAACCACAAAAAAAGAAAGAAAAGAAAAAGGAAACTAAGGAGACAGCAAAGGAGATAATATGGAAAAACAAAAATGCTCAATTAATTAAAAAGCAGATTTAAGAGGCAAAATTAATAAAAGGATAAACATAAAACAGATATAGAAAGATAATTAACTGATATCTAAGCAGATCCACTGTTATATTAAATGCAAATTTCCCCAAAATGCCAATTAAAGGCAGAAACTGTCAGGTTGGGTAATAATAAACACCCAATTATGAGCTGCCTAAAAATTGAATATGAAGATCAAAAATAGGTTAGAGTGGGGCTGTGGCTCAGTGGTGTCAGCCTAGCATGTGTGAGGCACTGGGTTCGATCCTCAGCATCACATAAAAATAAATAAATAAAAATACTGTGTCCATATACAACTAAAAAATTAGTTTTTAAAAAAATAGGTTAAAGGCTGGTTTTGTAGCTCAGTGACAGAGGGCTTGCCTCACACTTGTGAAGCACTGGGTTCGATCCTCAGCACCACATAAAAACAAAATAAAGGTATTATGTCCATCTGTAACTAATTTTTTTAAATAAAATAAATTTTAAAAATAAAAAGTTTAAAAATGCTAGCTTGAACAAATTAATGTCAGATGAATATTTCAGTTGAAAGAATGTTACTACGAATAAAGAAATTAATTTCATAATCATGAAGATCATTTCATCAAGAGGACATAATAATAATAAATATTTATGTATATAACAAACATGTCAAAATATATAAAGTAAAATTAACAGAATTTTGAAAAGAAATAAACAAAAAAGCAGATTTATTCATTTCTCAATTGATTTTAAAACGTCCACAGAAAATAATAGAGATAATTAAAACCAAAAGGTATTTTTTAAAGATCAATGCATTTAATAAATCTCTAGCCAGACTAATTAGGAAAAAAAAGAGAAGAAAAAATTACTATTATCAGGAATGAAAGAACTGCTATCATTTCAGATCCTCAGACAGAAATCTAAGTGAATACTATGAAAAATTTCATGGCAATAAACTCAAAAGCTTAGATGAAATGGACAAATTCTTTGAAAGCCTCTCAAGGAAAGACAACTTGAATAGCCATTTATCTCTTAAAGAAACTATGTAAGGGGGCTGGGATTTTAGCTCAGTAGTAAAGCACTCGCCTAGCACATGTGAGGCACTGGGTTTGATATTCAGCACCACATAAAAATAAATAAAGAAAGGTATAAATAAAGAAAGGTATAAATAAAGAAAGGTATCTTGCCCATCTACAACTAAAAAATTAAAATTAAAAAGAAACTATGGAGGCTGGGGTTGTGGCTCAATGATAGAGAGCTTGCCTGGCACGAATGAGTCCCTGGGTTCGATTCTCAGCACCACATATAAATAAAGGTCTATTGACAACTAAAAAAATATTAAAAGAAAAAAACTTAAAAGAAACTGTTAGTAGTATAACTTTCCTACAAGGAAATATTAAGACAAAGGTGACTAGCAAATTCTACCAACACTTATGGAAGAAATAATACCAATTCCACATTAACTTTTCCACAAAATTTAAGAACAGCAAGTACTTCCCAACTCATTCTTTGAAGTCAGCATTCCCCAGATATAAAAACCAGACAATTATAAGAAAAGAACTTACACTACAATAAAAAAATAAATACATGAGAAGCGGAGACAGGAGAATCGCGAGTTCAAAGCCAGCCTCAGCAATGTAGCGAGGTGCTAAGCAACCCAGTGAAATTCTCTTAACTAAAATATACAAAAATTGGGCTGGGAATGTGTCTCATGGTTGAGTGCCCCTGAGTTCAATCCCCAGTATCAAAAATAGATAAATAAATAAATACAAGTAGATTCAAGTCATACCTGTAAAAAATCAACTTAAAAGTTCTTGTTTACCTTTATTTATTTATTTATTTTTTTATGTGGTGCTGAGGACCTCATACATGCAAGGCAAGTGCTCTACCACTGAGCCGCTACCCCAGCCCCAATTTAAAACTTTTAGAACATTTATGAGGGCATGTTTATGAACTCAAGATTAGAAAAATATTACTAGGGCTGGGGATGTGGCTCAAGTGGTAGCGCGCTCGCCTGGCATGCGTGTGGCCCGGGTTCAATCCTCAGCACCACATACAAACAAAGATGCTGTGTTCGCCAAGTACTAAAAAATAAATATTCAAAAAATTCTCTCTCTCTCTCTCCCTCTCTATCTCACTCTTTCTTTAAAAAAAAAAAGAAAAATATTACTATATCTTAAACAAATATCAATCTAAAAAGAATGAATTCAATTATATAAAAAATGTATGTCTTTACTACAAAATAAATTATTAAAGTAAAAATATAGACTATAGAGAGATATTTGAAACACTAACAAAGAACTCCGAGAATATAAAAATAACTTCCAGATATCAATATGAAAACAAAAATATTTACAAGTATTGTTTCTGAGAAAAACTACAAAAAAGTAAACAATATAACTGTCCACCAACAAAAGAACACTGAAATGATTTTCTGGAGCACTCTACAAAGACAGGATGGACCCCAGCTCAAAATTTGATTTGGCTGTCAACACCAATGATGCCAAATCCAAATTAACAGTCATGAAACAATTTATTACTCATAATACAAAGTTTCTGGCAGATGGCAACGGTAGCTCTTAGGCACATCCAAAAATGATTTGATAGGGCAAGAACAGGACACTAATTCGGGTTTCTATGATGGTTTGGGGTAGGGTTCAGGTAAAGAGTCCTAGTATGATTTGAACTTTCCACTCATGTGTTTGTCAGTTTTACAGTGCTGGGGATTAAACACAGGGCCTCGCACATGCTAAGCAAACACTCTACCACTGAGCTACATCCCCAGCCCGTCCACTGGTGGTATATGATGTAGCATAATGGCTTTTTATCACCTTGTCCAGATGGAGAGCAGCAGGGGAAGAAGGAGGGGTGAAGCTTCAAAGCTATCAGCCATTAAACATCAAAAAATGGACTGAGACATTAAATTACAATGATTTTATATGGAATTATAAATAGATACATGAGTTTTACATGTACTGATATGAATGAATCTCACAAATGTATTGGATAACAAAAAACAAGTTTGTAGAAGAATGCATACATTATGTTATATATGCATAAGGTACAAAAAGCAATTTCATAGATTTCAAGACACTTATGTTAGTATAAATGCAAGAGGTTGATAAATACTGTACTGAAGATAGTGGCAATCTCTGGAGGGGGAAGAAGCAGGATGTGACTGGGGAAGACTATATAGGGGATTTCAATTGCACCCCAATTTTAAAAAATTTATTAAGTGAGACAATAGATACAAAAATGTCTCTTGTTATTATTGTTGACACTATTCTGCACATTTTATTATGAAGTAGAAGTCAGTTTCTAATCTACAAACTACTTCTAGTTAAAAATCTCAAATGAAAAATGTATCTTGAAAAAATCTCAAATGAAATATATCTTATTGTCTTCCAGCTTCTGAAACCTACAGAGAAAGATAGTCACTTTCCTAGTACGAATAAAACTAATAAATGAATTGTAATAAAACAATTTTTCTCCCTTATATAGATCAAAACCCTTCAAATATAATTTACTTTCAAGTATTAAAACATTATTTAGATAAAATATATAAGTTATAAAATGGTTAGCATAAAAAGATGGAAGAAATCTTGTAGTATTTGATGCAAAAAAAATGATTTAACAACTAAGATTTTTAATGCACTTCACATTAAAAAAAAAAACCAGATAAATCTAAGGTTGTGGGAGGGAAGCAGAGGAAGAAAAAAGGGGGAGAGGAGAAACTGATTGGCAGTATGAGAGAGCAATTTCATTATTATCTTATTCCTGCAACAGAAAAATCATTTTAATAAAGTGACTTCTACCACCTTTTACCTGCTAAAACCTAGCCACAATATAATGCTTTAGTTTTGCTAAACATTTCTTACTGTGCTTTGCAAATTATAGGGATTCACATATGAATTTGTCAGCCCAATATTTTATTCTCCTCCTACTTCTGTTGACTTTGATGCATCAAACGCAGCCCCCAAAAATGGCTAATTATTTTTTAAAAGCATTCTAAGACAATTTTCCTGTAAAAAGAACAATGCCATAAATGGCAGTTATCTTTTTAGATTAGACTATACAAGATTTTTAACCAAAATTGGTGCTGAAATATTCCAATAATGCTATAGATAAGGACCACTAATAAAACAACCAGCTTTTATGGAAAATTATTAAGAAGAAAACCAAAATTGAGATACCAAGAATATATCTCCTAGTGCTCTATCCCTAGTAATACTGGGGGTTCTGTTGATTCTGCTACCTTCCTCTTTCTGTTGAGTTCTTTTTTTTTAAAGAGAGAGAGAGAGAGAGATCCTTTAATATTTATTTTTTAGTTTTCGGCAGACACAACATCTTTGTTTGTATGTGGTGCTGAGGATTGAACCCGGGCCACACGCATGTCAGGCGAGCGCACTACCGCTTGAGCCACCTCCCCAGCCTTTGAGTTCTTGTTTAGCTGCCAGTGAGTAAAACCCTGCTAGTAACTAACTTCTGAAGGTGGGGAGGAAATAGTAGTGGAGGTTTTGGTGAGTGAGGCAAAGTAGAGGTAGGAGGTCACAGGAGGAGCCCATGAGCAGCAGGGTCAGGAACAAGTTCCCAACAGTACTTTTTCACCCTTTAGCTTTTCTTGCCTCTCCATAGCGACTGAATAGGTGGAAAGAGGTGTACAGGGCCTATTTAGACTACAAGGTGAAGAAAATAATGGGGAAGTTACCCACAGATCTCAGTGAGTGGCCATTTATGTTTTGGAAACTGTATTTGAAAGGTTCAAAGATTCTTAGTATGCTGCTTGCAATGTACAAATAAAACTGGGAACTTACTAATTTCTGACACTTTCTTAATCATTAATATTATTTTAAAAGCATATATTGCCAGTACCTTTTCAAGAGCCATGTCAGAAAATATTGTACTTGCATTTCAATGTAATTTTGTTAGGGACATTTTGTTGCTTTTTCAAGTCAATATTAGGAATAACAATTGCTTGATACATAATAATCATACAAATAAAAACACAAGGATTCAGTATATGAAATTAATTTCAAATAGCTCTATCAGCTAAAAATAAATGTTTTGCCCTAGGTGATTAGTTGAGTCAAATGGGTGTTCTGGTACCCACTCCACACCTCACCAGCTGGGCCCTGGTAACTGTAATCAGAGCAGGGTTGGTCAGGACAATGTTATCACTTTTGACACAGCTCCCTTTAATCATCTCACTTCACACCTGGTATTCTGAATCATTTTCTCTCTCCAGGCTCCTTCCCATCAATATTTAAACCTGCTTGAGTTTCTAACAACTTGAAAAAATGTCTCCTCCAGATTTCTACATTTTGACTCCAGCCACTACCTTTCTTGCTCCTTCTTCATTTCTAATGAACTTTCTTCATTTGTGTTAGTGTTGTTTTGGAAAGATTTCAAAAACACAAAATATCCAATACCTCAAATTAACAATTAACATAAAAAAATTTGGCCATATTTGCTTCATTTAAGAGTAAATTAATCATTCTAGATAAAGATATTACATTTTAACCCCTAGCCACTACCCTTTGCTCGCCAGAGAGGCAACCAAATTTGATATGGTACACATCATTTCAACTCTTTCCTTCCATGTTTTCAAACATATATGTATCTATGAATGATATATAGTATTTTGTCTGATTTTTTAAAATACCTTGGTATCACACTGTGTAATTATTCTATAAAACACGTTTCTCAATCATCATTGCTTTCAAGATATATTGTGTTAATACACACTATTGTGATTCCATTTGCATTGCCATACTGAACTGCATTGTATGAATACAACATTAGTTATTGTTTATTCTCCCATGAACATGGGATGGATAGGGAATTTAGTTTCTTTCCAGTTTTTCAAAATATCGCATAATGCTGCAATACATATTGTTTTATATGTCTCATATAAGTGGAGTTGTTGAGGGAAGAAACCTCTGCAATTTTGCTAGAAACTTCATGATTTTATTCCAATGTAGTTAAATTTTTTACAGCCACATTAGCCATATATGACTAGTTTTTCCCACTATTCCAGCAATACCAGAGGTTTATTGTCAGTCCCTAAATTTTAATATGTAAAAAGCAGCATTTTATTCTCATTTTGATTTTTCATTCCCTATTAGTACAATTAAGCATATTTTTTTTTGTCTGAAATGTTTTTATTCAACCCTTATACATGATTTGCATTTTGCTGGGGAATATAATTTTGAAGTCATTACTCCATTTTCATTTTTAAAAATTGAGATATAAGTCACATAACATAAATTTCACCATTTTGAAGTATGCAATTTTGTGGTTTTGAATATAGACCCAAAGTTGCAAAATCGTCACCACTATCAATTAAGCATATTTTTAAAATATGTTTTAGTTATAGTTGGGCACAATACCTTTAGTTTATTTATTTATTTTTATACTGTGCTGAGGATCGAACCCAACACCTTGCATCTGCTAGGCAAGAGCTCTGGCCCTGGATATCTTTGGGTTATTCATTTCAGGATCGATCTCTCTCTCTCTCTCTCTCTCTCACACACACACACACACACACACACACATATACATGTGTATGTGTGTGTGTGTATGTATGTATATGCGTGTGTGTGTGTGTGTATATATATATATATATATCTATCTCTCCAAGGGTGTTCAAATTCATTATATAAAATGGCATAGCATTTACATATAATGTACACAACTCCTCCTGCATCCACTTTAACTTATCTCTAGACTATAATACCTAATGCACTGTAAATTCTATGTAAAAAGTTATTACACTATTATTTAGGGAATGATGACAAAAAAAAAATTGGTACATATTCAGTACAGTTGCAAACTTTTTTCAAATATTTTTGATCACCAGGGCTAAATCCCTAGATGTGGAACCACAGATATGGAGGTCTAACTGTATGTTTGTTGAACTTTTGTATTTCCTCTTTTGTGAATTACCTATTTGTAACTTTGCCCAGTTTTTGCAATTGAATGACTTGTCATTTAGTTGATACACAGGCATTCTTTATATATTGTGTTTTAACAATACTTTTCTTCTCTGAGATAATAAAAAAATATTTCCCTTAAACAAAAAAATATATATATTATGCAGGTCAAGAAAAGATTCACTTGTATTTCATCATAAAAAACTAAGGCTTTGCTTTTCACAATTAGGTTTACAATCTAAAGGATATGAATATTTTGTTTGTGGTGTGAATAGGAGACAAATTTAGTTTTTGTTTTTTTTTTTTTTACTATTTAGATAATTAATTGCTCAGCACCATTTCGATACCTTCTTCCCTCTTAAGTCATAGTAACATCTCTTTCATATACCAAGTTGCTAATTATACCCTGATCCATTTCTGCACTCCCTATTCTTTCCTATTTGTCAATTTCCATTCACTTTCAAATCCATTTTGTATCAATCCTGAGCTCTTTGCTATATTTGACACTACTGGAATACTGGTTTTTGTTTGAAATACATTCCTCCCTTTGTTACATTTTTTACTCTCTGGGTTTTTTTGGGGGGGGGAGGGCACTTGAGGTAGAGACACATCTCCAGCTCCCCCCCTCCTCACCATTTTTTTGTTTGTTTGTTTGTTTTAAATTTTGAGACAGGTTCTTGCTAAGTTGCTCAGGCCCTAGCTAAATTGCTGAGGCTGGCTTTGAACTTGAGATCCTCCTGTCTTGGCCTCCCAAGTTGCTGGGATTACAGGTATGTGCCACCACACCTGGCGCACTTTTTCTGTCTTCAAATTTTCCCTGGATATTCATTCTCTCTCTCTCTCTCTCTCTCTCTCTCTCTCTCTCTCTCTCTCTCTCTCTCCCCCCCCCTCCCTCTCTCCCCCTCTCATCTCTCTCATCTCTCTTCCTTTGTCCAAAACCTAAGTGCTTATATCTTCAGAGGTTCATCCTCACCTCTTTTCTTTTCTTGCTCTAATATTCTCTCTGGACAGGTGCTGCCCAATATAGTAGCCACTAGCCACATCTGGCTACTGAACACTCAAAATGCAGGTGGCCCAAAGTGAGATGTGATATAAGTGGAAAATCAATGTTTTAAAGAATATTTTTAAACGTAGAATATCTCTTTGAAGATTTTTCTAATGAGTACATGTTCAAATGTTATTTTTTATATTTAGGTTAAAGAAAATGTTATAAAACTTAATTCCACCTGTTTTATAATATGGCCACAAAAACATTTAAAAATACCAAAGTAAGGGAAGGGGAAGGAGAGGTCCTGGGGTCTGAATAACAAGATATATTCCATGCTTTTATAATTACATCAAAATGGATTCTGTCATGGGGCTGGGGTTGTGGCTCAGAGGTAGAGCACTTGCCTAGCATGCATGAGGCACTGGCTTCAATCCTCAGCACCACATAACCTACAACTAAAAAAAATAAATAAATGTTTAAAAAATGGATTCTGTCATGTATATCTAAAAAGAACCAATAAAAAATAAATGCAAATACCTAAGTAGGTACCTGCAGTTGTAAAGAACTTGAAAGATGCTACTTCTGTCATTTCAACAAAGAAAGGCTAGACAAAATGAAAAGCAATAAACTTTTTAAAAATCATCAGAGAACTCAGATCAAAAGGAAAACTACCACCTGAACATTTGAAAACTCAAAAGACCCAGCACCTATCATTTGTTTACACGGTATAGAAGATGCTACATGTCACAAGCTTACCAGTCCTGTAAGAAGTGTCAAAAGTTCTCCAGACAGAAAAAAAGAATGAAAAATGTCAGAAATTAATTAGCATAAAGGAATTGAGAGAAAAATAAATGTAAGCAATACAAAACTTCGATTTTTAATCCTTAATCAAACAGGTAACATTTTGTATAAAATAAAAATATTACAAGGTAATAGATGAGTATATAGCATATAAATATGTGAAATGGATGACAGCAAGTTCAAAGGGGTACATGGGGAAAATTGAGCATAATGTGTTAAAAGGTAACAGTATAGTAATATTTAGAAGTGGACTTCAATTAAAAATTTGCAAAAATTAAGGTAAGCACTAAAAATATTAAGAAAAATATAATGACATGTAAAGAGGAGATAAGATGCTCAATTAATACCATAAGATATAAGCACAGTGCCAATCAAAATTGCAGCAAGCATTTTATAAATATAGACAAATTGATTCATACACACACACACACACACACACACACACAAACACAGAAAGGCAAATGAATGAGAATAGCTATAACAACTCTAAAAAGAATAGAGGACTTGGGCTAGGGTTTTAGCTCAGTGGTAGAGTGCTTGCCTAGCATGTGTGAGTCCCTGGGTTCAATTCTCAGTACCACATAAAGAAAAATAAATAAAATAAAGTTATTGTATCCATCTACAACGTTAAAAAAATACAACTACAAAAAAATATTTTAAAAAAAGAATAGAGAACTCATGTTATCTGATTTCAAAATTCATTCTATAGTAATCAAGACAGCATGTGAGGGCTGGAGCTGTGACTCAATGGTAGAGCACTTGCCTAGCACGTGTGAGGCACTAGGTTCAATCCTTAGCACCTCATAAAAAGTACCTAAAATAAAGTTATTATATCTACCTACAACTAAAATATTTTTTTAAAAAAAGACTGCATGTGATATCAGAAAAAAAACCACAGGAACAAAACAGAATAGGAAAACCAGAAAATAACCATACACAAATAATCAGCTAGTACTTTGTTTTAAAATTTTTTTAGTTGTAGATGGGCATAATATCTTTATATATTTATTTTTATGTGGTGCTGAGGATCGAACCCAGTGCCTCATACATGTGAGGCAGGCTCTCTACCACTAAGCTGTACAGCCCCAGCCCCTCAGCTAATACTTTTAAGACTGCAAAACCATTTGCTATTGTCAGAGGTCAATAGGTGTTAGGGTGTGGGAGAGAGAAGCATTGTTTTTTTAAGTTGATCTACACTTTATCTTTTAGGGCAGTTTTTAACTTCACAGCAAAACTGAGTGAAAGATAGTGATTCTCCACATATACCATGTATTCACAGCTTTCACTCAATGGCACTCCTCTGTAATCTCAGAGGCTCACAAGGCTGAGGCAGGAGGATTGTGAGTTCAAAGCCAGCCTCAGTGACTTAGCAAGCAACTCAGTCAGACCCTGTCTCTAAGTAAAATATAAAGGAGCTGGGGTTGTAGCTCAGTGGTTAAGTGCCCCTGGGTTCAATCCCCAATACCAAAATAAATAAATAAATAAATAAATTCCCAACAGAGAAATATAATACATCATTCTCACACAAAGTTCACTGTTCATAGTTTATACTGGAATTCACTCCTGATGTTCTATATCCTGTGAATTTGGGCAATGTATGATGACATGTATCTATCATTATAGAATCATACAAAGTAGTTTCACTGCCCTAAAAATCCCCTCTGCTCCAACTATTCATTGTTTCCCCCTCCTGAACCCTGAACAACAGCAATTTTTTACTGTCTTCATAGTTTTACCTTTTCTAGAATGTCATACACCTGGAGCCACACAATATGTATCCTTTTCAGATTGGCTTCTTTCACTCAGTAATATGCATTTAAGGTTTGCCCACGTCTGCATGGCTTGGTATCCTTTTTAAAATATTTTTTAGTTGTAGTTGAACACAATACCTTTATTTTATTTACTTATTTTTATGTGTTGAGGAGGATCAAACTCAGCACCATGCATGTGCTAGGCAAGTGCTCTACCACTGAGCCACAACCCCAGCCCCTTGTTATCTTTTCTTTTTCTTTCTTTCTTTTTTTCTTTTTCTTTCTTTTTTTTTCTTTTTTATTTTTTTGTAAAATTCCCTTGTCTAGAAATGTATTTCAGTTTCTTTATCCACTTACCTACTGAAGCAATTTTGGCTGTTCACAAATCTGTTAATTATGGTTAAAGCTACTATAAACATTCACATACATTCACCTCTGTGTATACATATTTTCAACATACTTGGGTGAATACCAAGGGACAGAACTGCTTGATCATATAGTAAGAGGATGTTTGGTTTTAATAAGAAACTGCCAAACTCTTTTCCAAAGTGGCTGTGCCAATTTATATCACTACCAGCAATAAATGAGAATTCATGTTACTCCACATTCCTGCCAGTATCTGGTGCTGTTGGTGTTTTGGATTTTGGATATTCTAATAGATATATAATGGTGTCTCATTGTTTTAATTTGTAATTCCCTAATGACACATGATGTTGAACATCTTTTCAGATTCTCATGTGCCATTTGTATATTTTCTTTGGTGAAGTATCTGTTCAGATCTTTTGTCCATTTTTTAATCAGGTTGCTCATTTGACCAGCTAATTTTTTACATAAGCATAAGGGGAATTTAACAGAGAAAAGTCAGTCTTTATAACAAATGGTGCTGGAATAATTGGAATCCATCAGCAAAATAAAACTAATCACAGATCTCACCTTCACATAAACATAAAGGTAAACAGAAAATTACAAAACATTTAGAAAAAAGAACATAGAAAACCTACATGATCTTAGACTTAGTAGTGAGGTTTTAGATACAATATCAAAAGCAACATGAGAATTCTAGAGTGGCTGAGGAGCTCAGTGAACGCTCTTCTCTAAAGAGACTTGTAGAAAACTGGTTGAAAATAGAAAGGCAATCACATCAAATCTCTGGAGATTGATCAAGGGGTTTACACCAAATTTAAAGGCACATATTCTACAAAACTTATAGAACTGAGTAAAAACAGTGAAAGTCCATAGCATTTCAGTCAGAGGTTATTCCTTTCCCCTGACAGTTCTGTGTCATGAAAGTACTTCATCTGGTTCAGTTGCTTAGCAGTGGTATCCACTCTTCCCAAAGCCAGTTTTCAAAGAACTGTCATTATTTGTCTTGTCTGTACATTCCCTGGAAGACTGGACTTGAAAGGTTTATATTTGATTCACTGCACAACCCACACTAAAAGCCTCTCTACAATTGGAATCCACAAGGTACATTTACAGAAAACATTTACAGACAAATGTTTTAATGTCTTAGATGCCTGAGGCAAACCACAACACTTGGGGCAAACAACCCACTGAACACAAAGAATGAAAGGAAAAGCTAGGAATGAGATATTTTATGGGAGGTTTGAAATGCTCTGATTCTTTCAAGGGAATACAGAAGCCACCTTCATATGTAGGGTTGCATCCATGCTTAAGAAAAACCCGAAAAGGTACCAAACTCTCACTTTTAACTGACCTTTAAGCTTTTTGCAAGCAAGAAATGAAGGCTAGGGCACTGTAAACTGCCTGGCTAAGAGGTGTGTGCATGTTCCAACATGTACATGGTATCCACTGTCAAAGACTAGAATATTTATTGGTCCCATACATTTAAGGATATATTTGTCCAATCATTAGCTGATGATTAAGCTGAAGAGAGACTTCATTGGACAACATATAAAGAATATAGACTACAAAACTAGTTCAAAAAATCTGTGCACACACAAACAAAATCTACTACAAAAGCAACAACAAAAATATCAAACCTGAAATTAGAGCAAATTATATTCCCTGCTTTTATAATTATGTCAAAATGAATCCTAATGTTATATATAATTTAAAAAGAACCAATAAAAAACGAACAACAACAATGGGGGAGGGGACCTGGGGATGTAGCTCAGAGGTAAAGAAATAAGACCTGAGACATAAAGACCTTAAGCCATCCCACTGTTGTTGTTTTCTCCTTTAGGTCTTTAAACATATTATGATTGCTATTTTGAAGTCTTTGATAAGTTCGTTATTTAGGGTTTTTAAGACATTCCTACTGGTTTGCTTTTTGTAATTTTTTGGTACCAGGTTTGAACCCCGAGTTGCTTAACCACTGAGCCACAACCCCAGCCCTTTTTTATTTACTTATTTATTTTGAGAGTGTTTCACCAAGTTGCTTTGGGCCTCACTAAGTTGAAGAAGATAGCTTTGAATTCAAGATCCTTCTGCCTCAGCCTCCCAAGCTGCTAGGATTATAGGCAAGTGCCACTATGCCCAGTTACAGGCTGCTTTTTTTCCTGTGTATAAGCTATATACTTTTGTATATTCATGCCTTTTAATTTTGGTTCAAACCCTTACATTTCAAATATTATGATGTGGCAACTCTAATAATCAGATTAACACTCTCCCAGGTTTGTCTTCCTTTCATTCATTCATTCATTTTTTAAAAATATATTTTAGTTGATGATGGAACTTTATTACTTTTTATTTATTTATATGTAGTGCTGACAATCGAACCCAGTGCCTCATACATGCTAGGCAAGCACTCAACCACTGGGCTACAACCCCAGCCCATTCATTCATTCTTGATACTAGGAATTCCACCTCAAGTCACTGCTGCCCTTTGGATCTCTCTCTCACCCAGAGACTCTCTCCACTGTGCTGCTGAGTAGACATCAATTAGACAAGTAAGTCCCCTATCCAACCTTCCTCTCCTCTGGGAATTCCCTCTGCCTTCTCCTCTTCAAGGTAGTAACTTTCATGCAACAACCTCTGGACAGTCTCCACATATGAGGCAGTTCCCCCATATTCATCTGTTCAAACAGCACCCAAAAAATTGTCTGTGTGATACTGCCAACTCTTCTTAATCATACCTTTTACTTTGATCAGCTCCTAAATTCCTCAAGCCCACTATAAATACAAACTGATAAGAAAAATGCACTAAAGGGACACAAGAACAAATCTGCACTGACAGAAGAAAGAATCTGTAAGGTCAAAGATAGGTCAATTGAGATTATCCAGTCTGAGGAACAAAAACAAAGAGACTTCCTGGTGGGTCTAGTAGTTAGGATTTAGCACTCCTACCCCCACAGTCTGGGTTTGACTATCCTTCAGGGAAACCTTTCTTCTGCCAGGTATTGTGGTGCCTGCTTGTAATCCCAGCAACACAGGAGGCTGACTCATACAGATGACAAATTCAAGGCCAGCCCCAGCAATTTAGTAAGACCCTGTCTCAAAATAAAACATTAAAAGGATTGGGAATCTAGTTCAGTGTTAAAGAACCCCCGAGTTCAATGCCTAGCACTGAAAGAAACACATATATAAATACAGTCTCAAAAACCTAAAAGAAGGGGCTGGAGTTGTGGTTCAGTGGTAGAGTACTTGCCTCATCCGTGTGAAGCACTGGGTTTGATTCCTAGCACCACATACAAATAAGCAAATAAAATAAAGGTTCATCAACAACTAAAAAATATTTTTAAGAAAACCTAAAAAAATTATTAAGCGCCAAAATATCCATAATGGGGATTAGAAAAGAGACAAAAGGGAAGAAAATATTTGAACAAATTATGGATGAAAACATCACAAGTTTGATGTAAGCACGTTTATTTAAACATTCAAGACCACAAACAAACACCATCTAGGACAAATGTACAAGAATACACACAGGCACATCATAGTCAAAATAATAAAAGACAAAATAAGGCAAAAAAAAAATCAGAGATCAACAAGAGAGAAAAACAACTCTTCACAAACAGAGGAACTCAAAATGTAAAGTGACTTCTCAGAAGCCATGGAGGCCATAAAAGGCAGCAGGATGGCATATTCAAGTTGCTCAAAGAAAAAAAAATACCCTGTCAACTAAGAATTCTATTTCTAGTAAAGAAAATAAAACTGTTCCTCAAAAGTGAAGACATTCCCAGATAAACAAAAACTGGGAGAGATATAGCAGTTAGCGGCTGCCCTAAGAAAACTAAAGGGAACCCTTCAGTCTGATTGGAAAGGACACTAGATCATAACTTAAAATCACATGAAGAAATAAAGTGCATTAGTAATGGTAACTATGTTGGTAAATAATATTTTTAAACACCATAATGTAGTTATTTTATTTGCTACTACTCTATGATTTCCAATGTGATTAAAAACACAACTGCTGTGATAATTATAAACCTATGTTGATGAATACACAATATGTAAAGATGCAACTGTGACACCAATAGCATAAAGAAGGAGACTACAGAGCTAGTATAGAAGCAAAATGTTTATATTCTATTCAAAGTAAGTTCATATAAGTCAGAACTAGATTCTCATTAATTAAGGTGTCAACAGTAATCTCCTTAGCAAAAGTAAAAAAATAAATTAAAATTATAGCAAAAGAAACAACAAGGGAACTGAAAAGGTACACTATAAAATACATATTTCAGATAAATGGAAGCAGTGAAGTAAAAACAGAAGAAAATGGCATAAAACATATAGATAATAAATAACAAAACATATATGTAGGACTGGGGGTATAGCTCAGTGGTAGAGCTCTTGCCTAGCAAGTTAGAGGCACTGGGTTCAATCCTCAGCACCCAATAAAAATAAATAAATAAAATAAAGGTATTGTGTACATCTATAACTAAAAATATATTTTTAAAAAATATGTAGGGGCTGGGGTTGTAGCTCAGTGGTAGAGTGCTTGCCTAGCACATGTGAGGCATTGGATTCAACCCTCAGCACCACATAAAAATGAATAAATAAATTAAAGGTATTGTGTCCATCTACAACTAAAAAAATAATTAAAAATATTAATTCTACCTAAATAGTAATTGTATTAAATATGAATGTACTGAATTCTCCAATAAAGACAGAGACTTGTAAGATCATCAAAATATGGTCCAACTATATGTTGCCTTCACAAGACTGATTTTTTATTCAAAGGTACAAATAAATTAGAAGTGAAAGAATGGAAAAAGATATTCCATACATACAGCAATCAGAAGTGAGCTGGAGCAGCTATACTGATATCGGACAAAAGGGACTATTGTTTTTTCCCATACTAAGGATGAACCCCAAGGCCTCATGTGTACTAGGCAAGCACTCTTCCATTGAGCTAAACCCCTATCACCCCAAAAGAGACTAAAACAAATATTGTTATTAGAGACAAAGGATGACACGTTGTAGTAAAATGTCAATCCATCAAAAAGATATAACTATAATTAATCTGTATTCACCTAACAACAGACTTCAAAATACATGAAGTAAAAACAGAATTGACATAGAAATAGACAATTTAATAGTATTAGGTGGCTGCCTCAATTACAGAACAACTAAACAGAAGATCAATAAAGACAAAGACTTGAATAACAGTATTTATCCACTACATTGAACAGATGTGTATAGATTATTCCACCCAATGACAGATGAATACACTTTGTTTTAGACAACTCTTTTGCTGCTGTGACCAAAAGACCTGATAAGAAATATGTAGAAGAGAAAAAGGTTATTTGGCGCTCATGATTTCAGAGGTCTCAGTCCATAGACAGCTGATTTCATTGCTCTGGGACTGAGATGAGGCAAAATGTGGCAGAAGAAAGCAACTCAGGACATGGAACTAAGAAGCAGAGAGAGAATTCTCCTCTCACCAAGAACAAAATATATACCCCAAAAGTAAGCCCCAAAGACCCACCTACTCCAGCCACATTCTAACTGCCTATAGTTACTGCCCAGTTAATCGCTATCAGGAGATTAATTCACTGATTAAGTTAAAACTTTCATAATCCAATCATTTCACCTCTAAACTTTCTTGAATTATCTCACATATGAACTTTTTGGGGTCACCACATATATAAACCACAACACACATTCTTCTCAAGTGTGTGTAAACTATTCTCTAAGATAGACCATATGTGAGGTCAAAAACAAGTCCCAATACATTTTTAAAGGACTGAATAAGGGCTGGGGATGTGGCTCAAGTGGTAGTGTGCTCACCTAGCATGCGTGAGGCACTGGGTTCGATTCTCAGCACACATAAAAACAAAATAAAGATATTGTGTCCACCTAAAACTAAAAAAAAATATTTAAAAAAAGGACTGAATAATAACTAAACAACAAAAAAATGAAATTGAATTAGAAATCAGTAAGAGAAGGATATTTTGGAAATTCAGTTTAAAAGTGGAAAACAAATAACACACCACTAAATAACAAAAGGGTCAAAGAAGAAGCCACACAGGAAATTATAAAGTTCTTTGAGATGAATAAAAAGTTCAACTCAACCTACCAAAACATGAAGCAGAAACAGTACTCAGATAAAAATTTATAGATGTAAATGCCTATTTTAAAATGAGAAATATCTAAAAATACAACCTGACTCTGACCTTAATAAACTAAAAAAATAAAAGAAAACTAAACCCAAAGCAAGCAGAGAATGAAAATAATAGAGTTCGGAGAGCAGATAATGAAATAGCAAATAGGAAGACAAGAGAGAAGAATCAATGAAACCAAAAGGAGCACTTAGAACAGATCAATAATATTGGCAAACCCTTAGCTAGACTGACCAAGTAAAAGGAGGGAAAACTCAAAATTACAAGAAATGAGAGAAGGAACATTACTTACAATCTTATAGAAATAAAATGAAGGAATAATATGGACAATTATGTGGCAATAAACTAGATAACTTAAATGAAATGACAAATTCCTAAAAAAACATAAACTAAATCTGACATAGGAGAAAATAGACAATTTGAATAGATCTATAATAAGTGAAACAATCAAGTTAGTAATCAAAACTCTACCCACAAGAAAAGCTGAGGCCCTGATGGCTTCACTGATGAATTCTATCAAATATTTAAAGAAGAATTAATATGAAATATTCATAAACTTTTTAAAAAAGGAAGAATATGAGGGAACACCTCTGTTTTAGTCAGCTTTTTCACTGCTGCGACTAAAGGACCTGACCAGAACAACTGTAAAGGAGGAAAGGTTTATTTGGGGGTTCACGGTTTTAAAAGATCTTAGTCCATAGAAGGCAGGCTCCATTCCTCAGGGCTCGAGGTGAGGCAGAACATCATGGCAGAAGAGTGTCAGCTCACAAGGTGATCAGAAAGCAGAGAGACTCCACTCACCAAATATAAAGTATATAACCCATAGCCACACCCCTAATGAACCACTTCCTCTAGCCACACCCCAACTACCTCCCGTTACCACTCAGTTAATCCCACTAGGGATTAATTCCCTGACTAAATTAGGGCTATAATCCAATCATTTCTCCTACAAACCTTCTTATGTTGCCTAACACATGCACTTTTAGGGGACACCTTACATCCAAACCATAACAATCTCATAAATTATTTTTTTAATTCCATGAAGCCAATATTATTCTGACAAAGATATGACAAGAAACCTACAGACCCAATATCCTTCATGAATATAAACACAAAGTCCTATTCAAGATACTGGTAAACCAAATCCAGACACATAAAAAGTATTTTATACTATGATTAAATGTGATCTACCCCTGAAGTAAAAGGCTGATTAAATCTAAGAAAATCAATATAATGCACTATATTTGAAAGGAAAGCGAGGAACCGGGAGACAGGCAACTGAGAAATGAAAGACGGTGACCAGGCAGAGATATACACAAGAGTTTATTTGTCAGAACTCACAAATAAAGGTCATCTCTCCAAAGACAGAGAGAGGCAACACAGATTTGAGTTCTGGGACTTTTATGGGGCAGGCTCAGGGATTAGAGCCTGGTGGGCCCTAAAGTGGTGATTAAGGGTGGGGTTGGTATGAGAGAATGGTGAGCCTTTCTCAGAAAGGCCCAAGTATGGGAAATCAAACCTTTTTCTTAAGATGGCACCTGTCACTTAAGATGGCCATCCAGATGCTAAGCAAGGACCTAACAATATTAATAAAGGACAAAAAGCACATGATCATCTCAATAGGTACAGAAAAAGGATTTGATAAAACCCAACATATTCATGAAGAACTATTCAACAGGGCTGAGTGTAATTCAGGGCTAGAGTGACTGCCTAGCATGCACAAGGCCCCTGAGTTCAATCTTCAGCATCAAAATAAATAAATAAAATAAAAATTTTATAAGACACCTGCTTAGAAGTGGTGTAGCTCAATGGTGGAGCACTTACCTAGCAAATGTGTGGCCCTAAGTTTAATCCCCAGCACTGCCATAAAACAAAAATGTCACTTAGCAAACTGAAAGTAGAAGGAAACTTCTTCAATCAGATAAAGGACATCTATGAAAAATCCATAGATGACATCATACTTAATGGTTAAAGATTTATCCCTACGGTCAAGAAGACGACAAGGATGCTTATTCTACTTTAATTTGACAAGTACTGAAACTTCTAGCAAGGACAAACAGGAAAGTAAACAAACTGAAAGGCATTGAGATTATAAATAAAGAAGTACAAGTATCTTTATTTTTATTCTATCCCTCATTGGATTGGAGTGCTCACACCCACCTTGCGATATTTTCAGACAGTCAATGTACAAATGTGAGGAATTCAGGTAAGGAAGTAGTTCTAAGAGTTAAAGAATACAGACTTGTTTATTTTTTATATTCAGGAACTCCCCTGAAATCATAGAAGGTGCTTTATATTTAGTGTTATCTTAAGATATATCTATTTTGAGCTCCAGTACTAAAGTCTTCAATGAGGGTTTGCCAATTGCTGCATTTCAGCAACAACTGGCAGCCTTTTATCTTTTTACTCTTTTACTAGAATCTTAGCAAATTTTTAGTTCCTATTAGGTAAAACCGTGAACCTTCATTTTGTTGTAATTGTTGTTGTTGCCGGATATATTCCAAGGGGTTGTCTCTACCTTGCTGTTATGTTTTAGATGTGAGTTGCCCCCCACAAAGTTCATGTGTTAGACAATGCACTAAAGTTTAGTAGTGAAGTGATTGGGTTATGAGATCTTTAACCCAATCAGCACATTGATCCAATCCATTTGAATGGATTAACTGGATGGTAAACTTAGGCAGGTAAGGTGTAGCTGGAGGAGGTAGGCCATTGAGGGTACACCTTGGGGTTTATATTTTGCCCCTGGTGAGGAACTCTGCTTCCTGTTGACCATGTCCTAAGTTGCTTTCCTTCCCCCTGCCCTCTGCCATGATGCCCTGTCTCATCTCAGGCCCAAAGCCATCTATGTACTGTGACCACTGAAACTCTGAGCCCCGAATACATTTTTCCTCCCTATAAAATTGTTGTCAGGTCTTTTGGTCACAGCAGCGAAAAAGCTGACTATAACACTTGCTCATTTGTAGAAATTTCTTCCTACAGAAAGCTCCAAATCAGCATTGTCACTGTAGGGGTCTCCTCTGATGGCATTGTTATTTATACAGGATTTAAGGATCAAGGGCTTATGTTGGGCTTGAATTACCCCTTTCTCTTGCCACAATGGTGCCATGGGTGTTCCTTCCCTATAATCCTGAGGAAAAGGATCTTTGCTACTGTAGAGACACAAATGGAAGCAGCAGCAGCAGCAATCAAGGTATTAAAGGGTCCTGGTGTGCCATCGGCTCTTAGGCATACAGACCTTAGCATGGCATACAATGGTTGCCTTTTTTCTCCTTTTTCCTGTCTCTCTATACTTCATAATAACTGTACTTTCAAAAGTGACCACCTGAATGACTGCAGTGTCAAAGTCTAGTTGAGACATATAACCAATTGGTCAGAGGCTAAGCCTAGCAAAAGTCAGTGCTTTAACTGACACAAAAGGTCTACGTCAAGATGTATGGGCCACTTTAAAGAGGTCCCCAACCCCATACTTCTATACCTAAATTCCAATTAAATTGTCTAAACTTCTGACTTAGCTAAATCTATAACAGAGGTTCTGTAGGAAGTAACACTACAGCACAGCACAAGTCAAAGTAAAAACTAGCCTGCAAGCTCATCCTGAATGCCTGCCATCAGGCAGCAGAACCAGTCAGCAGGTTAAAGCAATTAAAGAAAGACTCCCCTCTGGTGGTTATCATAGTCACAGCACCTCACTTACTGTGTCAATTGTTATTGACACTCTGTAAAGGAAGAAGGGACCATCTCCTACAAAATTCAATCCCAGTATTCAGACTGAAACCAGGAGGGTATGAAAAGGTTTACTACTTACATAAACAAGGCTTTTCAGGGAAGAGTAAAGAAAGAATCCTAAGTAGATCAGAAAAAGGGAGGAAATGCGCCTGACTTGAGTCTTTACTCTGATCAGAAAGTAAGAGTTCTCTCATGCAGTAAGTCAAAGCTTGGCCAGGTGTGGTGGCACACACCTGTAATCCCAGGCTGAGGCAGGAGGATTGTGAGTTCAAAGCCAGCCTCAGCATAAGTGAGGTGCTAATCAACTCAGTTAGACCCTATCTCTAAATAAAAATACAAAATAGGGCTGGGAATGTTGCTCAGTGACCAAGTGCCCCTGAATTTAATCCCAGATAAAGACAAAGCTTTCAGGATTTGAATATACTGCCATGATTTTCTTGCTCACTGTCTTGCTCAGATGTGGGACAGAAGATCAAGAGGAAGAAGTGAAGCTCAAAAGAAGTCAGCAGTGAAATATTTTTTAAAATGTAATCAGACTTTTCATCATAGGCACCCACTAGAATGGTTGTAATAAAAATAAATGGGAAATAACAAGTGTTGGCAAGCATGTAGAGGAATTGGAACCCTCATACATTCTTGGTGGTAATGTAAAATGATAGAACCACTTTGGAAAACAGTTTGGCAGTTCTTCAAAAAGTTAAATACAGAGTTATCAGACAGCCCAATAACTCCACTCCTAAGTACACAATCCCCATAAATGAGAAGATATGACCACACAAAAATGTTTATTAAAAGTTCATAGCAGCAATAATTATAAAGGATAAAAGTGAATCTTTCCACCCATAATCTGATGAATGGATACACAAAAGGTGACATATTCATGCAATGGGAATGTCATTCAATCATAAATAGGAATGAAGCACTATTACATGCCAAAATATGCATAAACCTTGAAAATCTTACATTAAGTGGAAGAATCCAGGTACAAAAATTCATATATTGTAGGAATCTATTTATATAAAATATCTAGAATAGGCAAATTCACAAATACAGGAAGCATATAATGGTTGCCAACAGCTGGGAGAAATGGGAATGGGGAGTGTCAGCTAATGGATATGTCATTTCTTTTCAGGGTAATGAAAATGTCCAGGAATTAGAGATAATGGCTGCAAAACTTTGTGAGTATACTAAAAGTCACTGAATTTTATGCCTTAAAATGTTTTTATGTGCATTATATCTAAATTTAAAAGCAGAATTGTGGGGCTTGGGTTGTGGCTCAGTGGTAGAGCGCTTGCCTAGTGCATGCGAGGCCCTGGGTTTGATCCTCAGCACCACATAAAAATAAATAAATAGAATAAAGTTATTGTGTCCAACTACAACTAAAAAATAATTTAAAAAAATAGAATTGCTAGCAGAAAATAAAATATGTGGCAGAAAAAAATTCCCAGAAAAACAAAAACTGGGAAAATTTGTTGCTATCAGATAGAACTGCCTTGCAAGAAATATTAAAAAAAGTTCTTGGGCTGGGGTTGTGGTTCAGTGGTAGAGTGCTCACCTGGCACGTGTGAGGCCCTGAGTTCAATCTTCAGCACCACATAAAAATAAATAAAGATATTGTGTCCAACTACAACTAAAAAATAAATATTAAAAAAAGAAGTTCTTCAGGATGAAAGGAGGTGATTCCATAGAATACACACACACACACACACACACACACACACACCAAGAGCAATGGTAAAGGCAATTATGGAGGTAAATTTTTTAAAAGGATAATTATTTATTTCTTCTCTTCTTGTAACATATTTAAAAAGCAATGGTATAAAACAATATCTATAGAATTGTTGGGCCTAAACATGTAGAAATGTAATACAACAACACAAAAGCACGATAAAAAGTAATGAGCTGTTAACCCATACAATAACATGAGTGTATATTCTAAGTTAATGAGACAGTCTGAAAATAATACATACTGCATGATTCCAATTGTATGGCACTTTTCAAAATCAACACAATAAAGTCAACAGCATTTGCCAAGAACTTAGAAGGCAGGAGATAGACTAAATGAAATGCAAAAGTGTTTTTTTTTTCTTTAGGGAGGTGAAACTATCTGAATGATCCTATAGTGGTGTATGTTGCTATCCATTTGTCAAAACTCACAGAACTTTATAGTACAGAGTGAATCATAATATATGTAAAATTTTAAAAAGTCATTTGGGAGCTCAGGTAATCTCAGGATGGAATACAAATTGTAACCAAAAAAAAAAAAAAAATCACTGTATTACAACTGTATGTCAGAACTTCCTGAAGGGTGTAGGGGAGATGCCAAACAATGATGTAACTTTGGAAACAAGTAAAAACAGTGAGACTAAGACAGGCATACTGTCCTCTAATTGATAAAGTTGTTTTTCATTGAGGTATTGATTAAGAATTCTGAAACTACTTTATATGTACACTGAGACTGAACAAATAAGTAAATAGGGAGCTAGGTTTATCACTAGAATGGGAGATTACAGTCAAGCAAGAGAAGGCTATAATAAACCATGTTCATGGTACTGGGTTAGAACCAAACACATCAGTATGAATTCATGTTTAGCTTAAAATACAAAAAGATAGAACACATAAACCGTTAGTAGTGTATGTATACTGATAGCAAAGAGAACATCGAACACCCAGATCTTGGTGTGAATAACATTCTCCAATAAAAGAAATCAGGGCATTTTACAGAAATAACTATTTCTAGGACTGAAGCATGGAATATAAAATATGAGCCTGTAGCATCTTGTAGTTCATAAAGTAAAGGAGTACTAAAACAATGAAATGATGGGAATATTTCAAGAGACACACTAGTGAATCTGAAACAGCTGGCATGGCCCAAACTGGAACAATCTGAACATCAAATTAAATAATGTAGTATTGGATTACAAGGCAAAGTATAAAATAAATGAGTCAACACTGATATAAATGACTGAGTAAACAAACAGGCAAATGGAGGACAGTAGTCAAATCTCCTATGGAGAATTTCAAACACCCCCCTCCCCCAAAAGATGCATTACACCCATCCCATAAGTTTGGACTATACATAGTAACTTCCTTCCAAAAATATAGAATGGAAAGAGGAAAAAGTAAAACCCATGCCCTAGTCCAAACACAATAAAAATATCAGAAAAACTCAAACAGAAGAGCATTCTACAAACACTTGATCATTATACTTCAAAATTGTTAAGGCCATCAGATACCAGGAAAGTCTGAGACACTGTCATAATCAAGGAGAGGTGAAGGAAACATGATGACTCAATATAATATGATAATCCCAGAAGAAAAAACAAAGGAATTCTGAATAAAATATGGATTTTGTTGATTATGTATTACCATAGGTTCAATAGTTGTGACAAATATACCTTAGTAAAGTAAGAAAGACATCAACAACAGAAAAACAGTGTGAGACATAAAGGAACTCTCTACTATCTTGGTAATTTTTTGTAAATTTAAAACTATTCTAAAATAAAGAATTATTTTAAAATTATATATGTGGCTCACATCACAGTGTATTTCTTTTTTCTTAATGAGGGTGAAACTTATTGAGAATAAGAGAAAATACATTTGGGTCAAAAAAAAATCGGTCTCGTGTTAGTCATGTGTTTCAAAAGTTTTGCCAAAAACTTGACCATCATCTCTTTTTACAATATCTGATAGTCTTATAACTAAAAAGAACCAATAAAAAATAAAGGAAACTCGCAGTTTATTTCTAAAGAACCATACGACCCTAAGTAATCTCATTTGCCCCCATGGTTTCAATTATTTTTTCAACACCAATAAATCCCAATTTTTATCACAACCTCAGATTTTAAGCCACGAACAATATAACTAATTGACAACCAGGTACATCTGCCTGATTATCCTACAAACACACAAAAGTGAACATGAATTCCCCGTCCCATCTTCTCTTCTGCTATTGTCTCCAGTAAATGGCACCACATCTACTGAGTCATCAAAGCCAAAAACGAACATAGCAGCACCCTAAATTCCTTCCTTACCTCCATATTTAGCCATCTACTACATCTTACTAAATCAAATTAATATACATTTTGTCTATCTCTTTTTCTTTATCTTCAATGCCATGAAGTACACTTTTTTCCTATTCTAACCCATTTTCAAAGATGCAGTGCTTCTTTTTCAAACAAAGCCTTATCCAAAGGTTCATGAAGTAAATGAGATAAAACAGCAATTCTTTTGATGAACAAGCACAGAACCCAGAACCCTGACCACCCTGCCTCCAGTTCCTTATCTACAGTTTCTGAAATGGCTGGAGGAACAATTTAGAAAATCCCACTTCTTAACCTAACTCCAAAATTATCTTTACAATGTTACCCTTAACTTTTCAGAAATTCTAATTACTGATCTACAAAACAGTAATGGTATTACCTAACTTACAGGCTTGTGTGAGAACCACAGACAGTATTTTCAAAGGCAAGATTGGGGAGGTTGAGGGAGGGAAATCACAAGTTTGAGGCCAGCCTCAGCAATTTAGCAAGAGCTAACTCAGCAACCCTGTCTCAAAAAAATAAATAAATAAATAAAGTAAAAAAATAAATAAAAAGAGCTGGGTACCACTAGTGAAAGTCCACATCATGTACAACCACAAGAATGGGATCCTAATTAGAGTAAGTTACACTCCACATATGTATAATATATCAAAATATACTCTCCTGTCATATATATTTAAAAAGAACAGATTAAGGGCTGGGGATGTGGCTCAAGCGGTAGCACGCTCGCCTGGCATGCATGCGGCCCGGGTTCGATCCTCAGCACCACATACAAACAAAGATGTTGTGTCCGCTGATAACTAAAAAAAATAAAATATTAAAATTCTCTCTCTCTCTCTTTTAAAAAAAAGAACAGATTAAAAAACAAATAAATAAACAGAATTTTTTTTAAAAGCTGGGGACGAAACCAAGTGGTAAAGCGTCCCTGGGTTTAAACCTCAGTACAAAAAAAAAAAAGTAATAGTGTTGAGCACAATCTGCAGAAACTGTTTCATACATATAAAATATGTTGCTTTGCTCAATGGGACTTTTCAATTCCAATTCATGGTAATCTTTCGAAAATGATATGCAGTTCATGACATTCTCCCATTTAAATCCTTCCTCATTAATTTTCAGCTTGTTAGCATAAAAAAAGACCCTCCATGACCTTACACACTGACTACCTCTCTTACAATTCTTTATTTAACTTAGACTATCTTTCAATACCTAGCATACATGCTATCTCCATACAAAAACCTCCTTACCACCAGCTCACTGCAGTTAGACAACATTTCTCCTCCTCCTTGCTTCCATAATATCACCTTCATCATCCTTGGATAATTTCATGGCATACTGTGTAAAATGGAAGAGGCTGCTCTTCTTTGAGGGCTAAAGTGTTGAATATTAGAGCATACTTTTAACCATTTTTTAAACTCTTTCTTTGCCCTCTTTCCCTAGCTCTACAAGACCATGAACTGGTATCTCAGTTACCCATTAATTTTGGTACTTCCCTGGCTCAAGGCCAGATGGTATACCCCAATCAGCAACTCTCCGTGGTCTAAATGACCACTTGCTCTCTGTTTCCACTCAGAGGATTCTTATTCATTGCAAGGTGAACAGTTGTTAGCTTTATGTCAAAATTCAGTTCTTAATAAGGTCTCTTTCAGAAAGTTTTCTCGAGCCCCCAGGACAAGTTAGAAGACATTCCTCCATATTTCTATTGCTAGCAACACTGATCTCTCCTCCATAGTACTTCCTACTGCAATATCTGTATCTATTTCACCCATTAGACTCACTGGAAAATAAATTTAATACAACTCTACAACCTTACCAGAGTCTAGATAAGTACATTTTTACTTAAATGATTAATTAATGGTAATGGTTCTTTCTTAAGGCTTCCAATCAATATCTATTTTTCATTAGTTTTCTACCATTCTGACATTCTCAGACCACATACATGTTCCCTGCTCATCTTCTCTAACTTGTTCCTTTGTAAACTCTAGAAAAATATTTTTCTGATATCAAGAAGACAAATAGAGGAAATGAAAAGTAGCAAGCTATATTGTTTTCCACCGCTATAAGAAAATACTAGGGGCTGCATACCTTATAAATAAAAAATCTATTTAGCTCATAGTTTTGGAGGCTCTGATGAGGACCCACATTATAGAAGATAGCATCATGGTAGGAGCATTTGAAAGAGGATGAGATCATATGGCAAGCCAGGAAGCCAGGGAGGATTATTAAAAGAGCATTCATGCTCTTTTATAATTCACTCTCATAGTAACTAACTAAGGTCCCATGAGAACTCTGTTAATCCCTTCTGAGGGCAGCACCCCCAATGACCTAACCACTTTCCACTAGCCTCAACTATTAAAGGTTCATCACTGCACCCGGTGAACACCTGTATTCCCAGTGGCTGGGGAGGTTGAGGCAGGAAAATTGCAAGTTCAAAGCCAGCCTCAGCAAAAGTAAGGCACTAAGCAATTCAGTGAGTCCCTGTCTCTAAATAAAATGTAAAATAGGGCTGGGGATGTGGCTCAGTGGTCAAGTGCCCCTGAATTTAATCCCCAGTACCTTCCCCCAAAAAAGGTTCACCACCCCCCACCATTTCCCTACTGAGGATCAAACCTCCAACACACAAACCCTTGGGGGACAAGCCATTTTATTCCCCTTTACTTTACAATTTCATTGCTCTCATTCCCACCTGGAAACTTTTCTTTGTGACTTCTAGAATCCTCGTTCTTGAAAAACAAGCCTGCCTATATCCTTCACTAATTTATAGAATATGCATTTCACCTCCTGGTCACAAGTAAAATGTGGTTCTCTTCCAAGCCTACTGATTCTCCCACAACCCTGATCCCCAAATTCCCAACTAGTAAACCAACAGTACACTGGTATGTCACAAACCTGTCTGTAGCACTCTATTCAAGCATTATCTGTCAGACAGACACCCTCAATTGGTTCCACATGTGACACAGCACACATTACAACATAACTTAAGACATAACGGAGTTACTGTAAATGTCCAATTGGTAATAAAAGATGACTGTTGTCTGGAATAGTTTTGTCTTTTGAGTATGCAAGGAGCTATGGTCAGGGTATAATGCAGGTTGATACAAACAGGATGAAAAGAATAAGTGAAGAACCACAATAAATATGGCACTGTTTTCAATGTTGTATCTTGAAAATTCAGACTCAATATTAACAGAGAAAGGAAAAATAATAAAAGTAAGGAAGCAGTGAGATAAAGCATAAAATAAGCACCAACCAATTGTAAGTATGTTTTTTTCCAGGGGTGGGGGAGGTTACCAGGGATTGAACTCAGGGGCACTCAACCACTGAGCCACATCCCCAGCGCTATTTTGTATTTTTAGAGACAGGGTCTCACTGAGTTGCTTAGTGCCTCACTTTTGCTGAGGCTGGCTTTGAACTCAAGATCCTCCTGCCTCAGCCTCTTACAGGCCTGCACTACCATGCCCGGCTTAAGTATGTTTTAATATTATTAAAATAACTGAGCCAGGTATGGTGGTACATGCCTATAATCCCAGCAGCTCAGGAGGCTTAGGTAGAAGGACCAAGTGTTTAAGGACAACCTCCACAACATAGAGAGGCCCTAAGCAACTTAGAAAGACTCTGTCTCAAATTTTTAAAATAAATTAATAAAGTGCTGGGGATGTAGTTTGGAGATTAAGTACCCCTGGGTTCAAGCCCCAGAACAAAAAGACAAAGGCCGAATGTTTTTTTCTGATAAATGAATGTTGATCCATAATGGGAGGTGAGCATGGGGGAGGAATGGAGGAACTTTGGATGGGGCAAAGGGGAGGGAGAGGAAGAGAAGGGGCATGGAGTAGAACATCATTACCCTAGGGACATGTATGATGACACGAATGATGTGACTCTAGTTCATGTACAACCAGAGAAATGAAAAACTGTGCTCCATTTGTGTACTATGAATCAAAATGCATTCTGCTATCATGTATAACAAATTACAATAAATAAAGTAAGTAACTGAAAGATAGTCAGGTCCAAAAAATACTAATCTTAATTGTAGATTTACTATTTCACTACTTGTTTGAAAATAAAAATCAGTAATTCATATATAAAATATTTCGCATCTTCATATCTATCATAAATTATTTTGTTAATTTTCTGAAAATTAAAAAAAACTCATACAATTATGTTCCAGTTATAAGCCTGTATATATGCCTTCCTTGGGTATTTTTTAAAAATATTTATATTTTAGTTATAAGTGGACACAATACCTTTATTTTATTTTTAGGTGGTGCTGAGGATGGAACCCAGTGCCGTCACATATGCTAGGCAAGAGCTCTACCTCTGTGCCTCAATCCCAGCTCCGGCTTCCTTGACTATATCAAGAGATTTCCTACTCTTTTCTCTGATTGGAACACCCTTTAGAGTTCCTCCACTTTCATACCTCCTCCATTTATAATATCAAGCATTACCTCCTCTTTCCAAAGCATTTTTGGATGCCGCTCTGTGCTCTGATTGCCTGCCACTTCATTTGCCTCTGCCCAATATAATACCATTCACTCTTTAGATATTGTCTATTTATGCACATCCACACTATAATGAGTCTTCTTCAAATGCAGGATACCAGTTACATCCCTTTTACCCAGCATATACATGGTAGTAAGTGTTGTATAAATTTTTGATGAATAAATGGCTATGTTTAGCTAACTTTCAATGGAACAATAGAAGAGCCCTTCAAATGCATTTGAAATAGCAGAGAAAAGGGCACAACAAAAAGGCCAGGTAACATGATTAAAAAACAATAATAGGGGCTGGGGATGTGGCTCAAGAGGTAGCTCGCTTGCCTGGCATGCGTGGGGCAGGGTACTGGGTTCAATCCTCAGCACCACATAAAAATAAAATAAAGATGTTGTGTCCACTGAAAACTAAAAAATAAATATTAAAAAACTCTCTATATATCTATCTTTCTATCTCTCTCTCTTAAAAAAAACAATTATAATCCTCTGAGTACTTGCATCTTAGTTTCTAAATGACAATGTTTACTATAAAAACACATGGTTCCTTGCAAAATGGCTGACTCTAGGGTTGGGGTGAGGAATGCACATGATGAGTCTAAAATATCTTTTTAAAATTTTTTTTAGTTGTTGATAGACATTTACTTTATTTATTCATTTTTATGTGGTGCTGAGGATCAAACCCAGTGCCTCACACATGCTAGGTAAGTGCTCTACCACTGAGCTACAACCCCAGCCAAAGTCTAAAATATCTTATTTCAGAAAGCAAGGAAGCCAACAAGGACAAATGAGATTATGTGAAAAGGACACAGGAGCCAAACAAAAGAGTTGCTAATTTATCATAACCACAATGGATTCATACACTTAAAATGCATAAAACTCCATGTATTCCTAATTATAATAAAGAATTGATAAGCCTAACACACTGGCACATGCCTGTAATACCAGCTACTCAGTAGGCTGAGGCAGGAGGATTGCAAATTCGAGGCCATCCTGGGTAATTTAGTGAGACTGTCTCAAAATAAAAAATAAAAAGAACTGTGGAACCAGGGATATAGCTCAGTGGTAGAGCACCCCCAAGTGGCTCAATCTCCAGTACAGCAGGAAAGAAGAAAGAAGAGAAAGAAAACTATAGAAGAACAAAGAAACCAACTCATCACTCCAAAAACATAAACAGTAACAGCATTTATCCTAACTCTCTTTTATGAAATATATTTCAGCATACAAAACTACTGGTGAAAGCTGGATATGGTGGCACACACCTGTAATCCCAGAGACTTGGGAGGCTGAGGCAGGAGGATTGGAAGTTTAAAAAAAAATTGTTAGTTGTTTTTTTTTGTTTTGTTTTGTTTTTGTTTTTGTTTTTTTGAGTACCAATAAGTCTTTATTCATTGATTTTCCCAGGGAGAGGAGAAGGAAGGGAAGAGTCAGCATGTGTGTTATATGTGGTGCTGAGGATCGAACCCGGGCCGCACACATGCCAGGCGAGTGCACTACCGCTTGAGCCACATTCCCAGCCCCAATTTGTTAGTTGTTGATGGACCTTTTTTATTTATTTATATGTTGTGCTAAAGATTGAACTCAGTGCCTCATGCATGTTAAGCAAGCACTCCACCACTGAGCCACAACCCCAGCCCAAAGGATTGAAATTTTGAGGCCCTATGCAACTTCATAAGACCCTGTCCCCGCAAAAAATAGATAAACAGGACTGGGGATGTGGCTCAATAGTTAAGCACCCCTGAGTTCAATCTCTTGTATCAAAAAAATAAACAAAAGAAAAACCAAAGTGAAAACACCCCATGAAGGAAAGATTTTCTTTATAAAATAATTCTAGTTAATAATGGACAAATATTCAAAGAATTAGACATGATTAATTTTCAGCCACTACTGACACAATTGATTTAGGCCAATTATCAATGTCTGCTAAAAATCTCTTGGAGAGCTGGGCACATATCTGTAATCCCAGTGGCTCAAGAGGCTGAGGCAGGAGGATCGCAAGTTCAAAGCCAGCCTCAGCAATTTAGTGAGGTGCTAAGCAACTCAGTGAGACCCTGTCTCTAAATAAAATACAAAATAGGACTGGGGATGTGGTTCAGTGGTTGAGTGCCCCTCAGTTCAATCCTCAGTACACACACACACACACACACACACACACACACACAAAAACTATTGGAGAAAGATGGGTAGGAAAAGCTACAAGAGGGATAAAGCTGATAACATCTGAAATAACAAATCAATTCTAGCATCAGTTAAAATGCAACAGCAGATTCACTGCACTGCCTGAAAAGACTTCCCTTAAACTAAAACTGAATCTAATCAAGCCTCTAGCTCTAAATGCTAAAGAACAGAAAATGTAGGGATGAGAAGGAAAAGTTACTTTGAGAAAGCAATCACTTATATTCAGAATATGTAATAATAACGACTTAAGTTTCTTCAAATAATCAATGGTCTTTTTAAAAGGGGAGCTATGAAGGGGCCTTATAGGAAAACAAACTTGAGAGAAAAAATATCCAGTGTTTGGATACTGACCTAACAAAGCTACTGTAAAAAGACATCTTTAAGAGGGCTGGGGTTGTGGCTCAGAGGTAGAGCACATGCCTAGAATGTGTGATGCACTGGGTTTGATCCTCAGCACCACATAAAAATAAAATAAAGATATTGTGTCCACCTATAACCAAAAAATAAATATTAAAAAAAGACATCTTTAAGGGGCTGGGGATATAGCTCAGTTGGTATAGTACTTACTTCTGCATGCACAAGGCCCTGAGCTCAATCCCCAGCACCACACAAAAAAAGACATCTTTAGTCAGAAATCTGAATATAGACTTAGTATTAGATGGTATAAGGAATTACTGTTCATTTTATTAAGTATTATCATAGTCTGGTGTTTACTTAATGTACCTGAGTAAAGAACACATAGTGAGTTATTTACCCGTGTAATGATATGACATCTGGGATGTGGGGGAGTGAGGAGACTAGAGAAAACAAAATTGGCATAATGGTATTAATTGTTGAAGCTGGAGAAATGAATATGTTCATGTTTATTTTACTATTTCCTAGCTTGAATATAATTGAAAGCTTATATAATCAAAGAAAAAAGACAGGGCTGGAGGAGTAGCTCAGCAGTACAGCACTTAGAATGTGCAAGGCTCCAGGCTGAATCCCCAGCATGGAAGGGAAGGAAAGGAAAAGAAAGAGGGAGGAAGAATGGGGTAGAGGGGCTGGGGTTGTGGCTCAGTGGTAGCATGCTCACCTACCATGCATGAGGCACTGGGTTGGATCCTTAGCACCACATAAAAATAAAATACAGGTATAGTATCCACCTAAAACTAAAAAATAAATGTTAAAAATAAAAGAATAGGGGAGAGACACAGCGGCCAATGTGAATGGGATTCTACTAACCAATGATTGCACTGTTTGAGCAGAGGAAACAATGATTTCAATTTAATATGTAAATTTTCCCATATTCAAAAAACTAGAGAAAGCAGCACCAATAAAATCTCAAAAAAAAAAAAAACCCACAATATATTTATCTAGCCATAACAGCTACTGGAGAAAAAGAAATCTGAACACATGTTAGGGGATGACTGTTAATTTTCCTTGGTGAGACAATGGTAATTATTTACAAAATGTTCCTAAACATTAGGAGATGAATACTGGAATATTTAGGGGTAAAGTGTCATGATGTATGCTCCCCAAATTGATCTATTAAGTGGTACCTTAAATCAAAACATCAGGAAAAAAATTTTGTGGAAACAAACAAGCTGATTCTAAAATATATATGGAAATTCAAAAGACCAAGAATAACCAAGGCAATTGTTTTTTTGTTTGTTTGTTTGTTAGTTACAGGGAATTGAACTCAGGGGCACTCAACCACCAAGCCACATCCCCAGCCCTATTTTGTATTTTATTTATAGACAGAGTCTCACTGAGTTGCTTAGCACCTCACTGTTGATGAGGCTGGCTTTGAACCTGCAATCCTCCTGTCTTAGCCTCCTGAGCCGCTGGGATTAGAGGCATGTGCCGACAACCAAGACATTATTGAAGTATGAGACTTATATGACTACACATAAGATATATTGTAAAGTTACATTAATTAAGGCAATGGTATTCATACAAGAATAGACAAACCAAAATGAACAGAACCTAGAACCAAACCCATGTATATAACTCAATAATCTGATCTATGAAAAAGATAACACTACATAAGGGAAAGAATGATCTTTTCAATAAGTGTTTAGGAGTTGACTTTGTCCATTTCAACAATCAAACTGGGCCTTTACTCATAACCATAAAGATAACATACAAAAATCAGTCACAGATGGATTGTATACAAATGAGAGATTAAACAATAACATAATATAGAAAAATATCTTAATGACCTTGGGAAAGGCAAATATTTCTTAACCAGGACAAAAAAGCACCAACCATTAAGAGAAAAAATAATAAATATAATGAACTGAACATTAAATTTGATATATTATGTTAATTAAAACATTATTGGAGCTGAAAATGCAGGCCATTGAGATTTTCAGCACATATATTCCACACAATATTCACATTTTGAATATAATACAACACAAACCAATACAAAAGATATTCCCAAAGAAGTAATCAAGACTTGAACAGGAACCTCATAAAAATACCCAAATGACTAACAAACCTAAATGGAAGGTGCACATCCATAACCAGAAAAATGTAAAGGAGAACCACAGTGAGATAACAATTGTAACCACTAAATTGGCAACTTTTTTCATTAAAAAGATAATGACAACTGATGGAAATATTCTAGAGCAACTTGAACTCTTAAAGATTTCTTTTAGGAGTATTATGTTTTCATGCAATCACTTTAGAAAACTGGACGACAGTATCTACTAAACCCACGCATATATATAACCTGTTTCCGCAATTCTACTTTGAGATATATACCAAACTGAAACGTGACAACAAAACACCACAGACAAGTATTAGAATCTTCACAAGTACAATTTGTAGGCTAAAAAATGGAAACAATCACAATATCCATCTATAATGAAAGTGTTAACTATCTTGAGGTATATTCTTTAATATGATCCCATATAGCAATGAAAATAAAGGAGTTATTACTACACCAAATAACATGAAATAACAAAGAAATATTTTTAAAATTTTTTGGTACTGAAGATTGATCCTGCACACTCTAGGCAAATACCACTGAGTCACATTCATAGCCCTGCCTTTCTTTAAAACGTTTGAGAGCCTTGTACAGTGGCACACATCTGTAATCCCAGTGGCTCACGAGGCTAAGGCAGGAGGATTGTGAGTTTAAAGCCAGCCTCAGCAAAAGCAAGGCACTAAGCAACTCAGTAAAACCCTGTCTCTAAATAAAATACAAAATAGGGCTGGGGATGTGGCTCAGTGGTTGAATGCCCATGACTTCAATCCCCAGTACAAAAAAAAAAAAAAAATGTTTATTTTGAGACAGGGTCTCAATAAGTTGCTGAGGGTGGCCTCAAACATGTGTGATTCTTCTGCCTCAGTCTCCCAAGTAGTAGCTAGGATATATAGGCCACATCACTATGCCTGCCTCAACAAGAAAATCTTAAGCCCCAAAGAATATAAACACACACACAAAAATGTACTGTTTATAAAGTTCCAAAGAAAGCCAAATCATTACACAGTGATAGAAGCCAGAATTGGGATTAATTTGGTGTTAAATTGTGACAGGTAGGGGATATAAGCAAGGTCTTTCAGAAACTGATCATGTTCTATTTCATGATCTCAATGCTTAATTACACAGGTATGTTCACTTTGTGAAAATGCCTTGAGCTGTACACTTACAATAAATGTTCTTTTTTTGCATGTATTTATGTTTACTTAAAAATAATACCAGAAAGTCCCAAATAATTCAGGCAAAATGGATTTTTAAAAATAGATGAGTGAAAAGAGAGAGTGAACACATATGAGCTAACATGACAAAGATTAAAAATTGTTAAATCTAAATTCAGAATATAAAAGTATTCCCAGGCACAGTGGCACACGCCTGTAATCCCGGCAACTCAGGAGGCTAAGGCAGGAGGCTCAGGATTTCAATGCCATCCTCAGCAACTCAGCAAGGCCCTAAGCAACTTAGTGAGACCCTATATGTAAATAAAAAATAAAAAGGCTGGGAATGTGGCTCAGTAGTTAAGTGCCCTTGGGTTCATCCCCATACCAAAAAAGAAAAAAATATATTAAAGTATCCATTGCACTCTTCTTTTTACTTCTGATGTTTTAAATTTGTATTGAAAAATGTTCAGGTAAAAAGACTAATCATGCCTCTCAGCTCTTAATATTTATAACTAGGGAATTATACAAGAACCTGATATAATCTGACTTAGGAAAGAAAACTAATAAAAAATGAAACTTCCATACCCAGATTATGTCCTATAAAATAAAACATTCTGCATATTTTCTATTTCTCATTAATAAACATAGAGAAAGAAAAAAACAAACCAGGACTGCCTTGACATACCTGCCTCCATGAACTGCTTCACAGTTTAGTAAAAACTATAAACCTTTGAATCCTGGTTTTACCATCAGTAAAATGGCAATAATACTAACCTCAGAGGGTGGTTGTGAATATTAGAGGAGAAACTGTATCTTATTTTACCTTACTAAATATTTATGAGCAAAATATTATGAATACAGTGATCAGAGCAGTGAGAGAGATAAGTAAATATGCTGTAGAATAGCACACAATGCACCAGCAACAAACAATGAAATAGGCGTGGAGATACAGATATGACTTCCTACAGGGGCTGGAAACGGACAATTCACCTAAATGATAGCAAGAAGCTAGCCAGGAGTATAGAATATGGGGAATTTATGTGCATAGATCAGGTTATTTGAGTATGCACTTTCAGATTCATGCTACGCAAAATAGTGACCACCGAGAGACAAAGGGGCTTGAGGAGGGGATGTAGGAAGCCGAATAAACAACAAATGCAGACATAAATATCATGACATAGATATATCCTGTTTTCCCACTAATATCTGCATAGTTTGTGTTCTCACTTTCTTCAGCTCTCCACTCAAATGTCACATTACCAGTGAGGCCTTTCTGACCATCCTGTCTAATATAATATAGCCCTTTTCCATCACAGTCTATTATTATATTTATTATATATACGTTCATTTACTGGCCATCTCCTAACTACCATCTAAAACACTTGGTTTTTTTTTTTTTTTTTTTGGGGGGGTACCAGGGATTGAATTCAGGGGCACTCAACCACTGAGCCACATCCCCAGCTCAATTTTTGTATTTTGTTAGAGACAGGGTCTCAATGAGTCAACTAGTGCCTCACAGTTGCTGGGGCTGGCTTTGAACTCCTGATCCTCCTGTGTCAGCCTCCTGAGCTGTGGGATTATAGGCATGCACCACCATGCCCAGCAAAAAAAAAAAAAAAAGACGTGTTTTGTTGTTGTTGTTCTTTGTTTTGTTTTCCAAATCGTGATTTCCAATCGTGATCCTCCTGCCTCAGCCCCCAGAGTTGCTGGGATTACAGGCGTGGTCCACTGTGTCTGGGAATACTTTTATATTCTGAACTTTTTCTACTTCCTTTCCTAACTCAGTGCAATTCTGTCCCAAAAATAAAAAAGTCAGGTGATGGGGGGCCGGGGTTATAGCTCTTGTTGTGGGGTTGTTGTGAGCTCTTGTTGTGGTTGTAGGGTAGAGCACTTGCCTAGCATGCGTGAGGCACTGGGTTCGATCCCCAACACCACATAAAAATAAACAAATAAATAAAATAAAGGTTGAAAAAAAGGATGGGTGATGTAACTTAGTTGTAAAGAACCCCTGTGCTTGAAACACTGCCTGGTACATAGAAGTTATTCAATATTGTTAAATGAATTGAATGAATGAATGTACTGATGGATGCACAGTGGGTTGAAACCAGTATGATATACCTAAATGCTGTGCAATAATGATTTGAACAGAGAATAAAGACACATCAACAATACCTTTTGAAAAATTTCTAAGTGCTTTGGTGTCATGAAATCTCTTGCCTGAGTGTTCATTCTGAAAGACCTGAAAATTATACCTAGCCTAGAAAAGAGAATTACCCCTTATTTTGGCAAGCATAATATGCTAGTTACAGGAGGAGATAATATAAAATTGCTTTTTCAAGGAGAACTTCGGTTAAATGTCTTTTTAGAGCCTGAAATATCCTGATCCTCACTATAATTTTAATGATTATCTGGTAAAGAAAAAGAAGTAATGCTGGGTGCATACCTGTAATCCCAGTAACTTGGGAAACTGAGGCAGGAGAATGGCAAGTTTGAACCCAGCCTCAGCAAGACCCTCAGCAACTCAGTGAAATCCTATCTCAAAAATTAAAAAAAATAAAAATAAAAAGGACAAGTGATGGGGGCCAGAGTTGTGGCTCAGTGGTAGAGCACTTGCCTAGCATGTGTGAGGCACTGGGTTCAATCCCCGGCACCACATAAACATAAACAAATAAAATAAAATAAGGGTTAGAAAAAAGGACAGGTGATGTAACTTAGTGGTAAAGAACCCCTGGGCGGGGCTGGGATTGTGGCTCAGTGGTAGAGTGCAAGGCCCTGGGTTCGATCCTCAGCCCCTCATAAAGATAAATAAAATAAAGGTATTGTGTGCAACTACAATCAAAAAATAAATATTTTAAAAAAAAGAACCCCTGGGCTCAATCCCCAGAACCAAAAAAAAATTTAAAATAAAAATAAAATAAATTGTGATTACTAGTGATTTCTAACTAATGTTCTCACAGGATATACTTCACATGATAACTTATGGAGTAGAACAATAATTCCACATTGCAACATATGAAAAAATACAACATCCACATTACAACAAATAGATTATATAGTACTTGGAAAGCTCTTAAAGAAACACCTTTGTCTGAAAAATAAACTGGCTTGCTGTTCAATATTACCAGTGCCCAGAAAAGGATTTGCATAACAAGCTTGCACTTGTATGAAGTAACATATTTTTAATTGATGTCATTCCTGCCAACCATTCTCCACTAAAAGAGGCTTTCTAAGAGTTGGAAAGCTTTCACCCCCTGAAGGTGACCCCAGATTATAGGCAAAATCCACTATTTGCCTCCATAAGACTGAAAGATTCTATGCCAACATAAAAAAAAAAAAATGCCATGAGTAGGGGACTGAAACCAGTGCAACTAAACGATGTACAATATTGTTTAGGGTAATAATAATAATAAAAAGACATAATTGGGACATGGCCCTATGCCTCTTATGTGTCTAAGATTTCTGCTTCTTTGCTTATTTTTAAAAAGGACCAAAAATAGCGTTGACCTTCAAGTCACACCTGCTTTGGGGGAAAAAAAAATGTATAATTCACTGGCCTCTGCAGGGGGGAACAGGAAAGATTAAAAGCCGGGAAAGGATGTAAAATATAAGGAGATGGAAGGGGAAAGAAGGAAGAATAAGCGGGGAAATGGGGCTTGCAAAAAGTCGGAGGCTAAAAGGGTGAGGGGTGAAAGGTGGGAGTGATTGGAAAAAGTGCTATGGCAGAGGGAATAGTCCAGGTTCAAAAAGATCGGAGTCGATCTGGGGAAAAGAGGAGAGGTGAGGCTTGATCAGGGGTCAGGAGGATAAAAGGACCACAAGAGTCAGGAGAGGGAGTGGCTGCGCGCCTCGCACCTCCGGAGGAGGAGAGACTACGCGGCTATTAGAACCACAGTGGTCAGAAGCATCCTGCGGACGATGTACTTTGGGGATGAATTCTCATTCTTTCCATCCCATGTTAAGACAAGAAGGAACGCTTCCCTGGAGTGTACGGAATACATCTAAGAGGAATTAACCAGTCTCCTTTTTGACACTCACCTTGACCAAGAAGGCAGCGACGATGGCGTGACCGGAAATGCTATCCTCTTTTGTTAGGCGGAAGCTTTAGTATTTGCAGTTCACACCCCCTGTTTCACTCCTGGCAACTTCCTGTGCCTCTCTAGCAAGCTCTGGGATGCTTTATTTCATTGGCTCCCTCACCACATCGAAACCTGGATAGTGATGGAAACTGGCTAGGAGAGGGAATTCATTAGTAATTTAAAAAATACTAGCTCTAGTCATCCCAGGAACTGCAGTATCTCTACCAAACCTAACATGTATACTCTGTCACCTCATCTGCATTCACCTTAGAAACAGCTCCCACCACCTAGTCCCTTTATTCAGGCACCTAGATATATATTCTTCAGACTGCTCTACTGTTTTTCCAGCATACATTTCAGGGTAAAAAAAAAAAAAAAAAAAGCTCATTAATGGCATACCTTGACTTAAAGCTTTTAAAAAAATTAAGCTGAATCATGTTTGTCTTGGAAATTTTTCCAGAGAACTAGATACCATATTCAAATCGCTAAATAAATAGAGTGGGCTTATTTAGAAAACACTCCTGTATACATACTACTCCCCAAGTAAAGAAAGAAAATAACAACTGAAAAAAAAAATGCTTCCATAATAAGAATAATCCTTACTCTGAAGAATTTCAGAAAACCTCAATAATGAGTTAATTACTGCCACTAGAAAGCACTTTGGGGCCCAAAATCTATACTGGAATTCTCTTTTCATTATTTTCAGTCAGTCCACAAACACATATTGAACATCTAGCATGTCCCAAACAATATACTACTCCCAGAAGCACTGCACTAGGAGCCCATAGCCTAGGGGACTAAAGGTGACATTTAAACATATAAAGCCTAGCATAGCCTGGCATGTAATCCCAGCAGTTCAGGAGGCTGAGACAGAAGAATTGCAAGTTCAAAGCCAGCCTTAGCAATTTAGCAAGGCCCTAAGCAACTTAGGGAAACCCTGTCTCTGAATAAAATATATTTTTAAAAAAGGTTGGGGATGTGGCTCGTGGTTAAGCACACCTGGGTTCAGTCTTTGGTAACACACACACACACACACACACACACACACAATGCCTAGCATAAAAAAGGTGTTCATCAATGTTTGTTGAATGAATAAATGACCAAAATGTAGTCAGGACAATGATAAGAACTAGAATTGGGTACTTATTTTTGCTGGTGTTTTTATTAATATTTTTGTTTTTATTAATATTTTATTAATATTTTTGCTGGCATTGTTATTAATAATGTGACTGACATTCTTTTCATTCCATCAACATATTTTGAACACCCTCTCAATTCAAGGTTGTGTTCCTGTTGCTGCCCATACAAAGAAGTAAGGATACAGAACAAGATTTTAAGGCCCTCTACTCAGTGGGATCAGGGAACAAATACATAAACAACTAGTGGAATTATAATGTAATAATAATTAGTGCCAGATGCAGTGGCACACACTTGCAATACTTGTGATTCCAGAGGCTGAAGCAATAGGATTGCAACTTCAAGGCCATCCTGGGCAACTTACTGAGAACCTATGTCAAAATACAAATAAAAGGGCTTGCAGTGTAGCTCAGTGGCAGAGTGTCTTGGGTCCAGTCCCCAGTACTGCAAAATAACAACAAAAACAATAATAATTAGTATAAAGGAGACAATATAGGAACTATGGATATCTCCTTGACTGATGAATTCTACGAACCTAAAGAGATCTTATCTTCTACAGTCGTCTATAAAAACTTGTTCAATGTTGAATAAATGATTGAAGGGAGAGATGAAAGGGAAGAATGACAGTGAACATGAAGTGTAATGTGAAAGGAGCAGCTATGAGAGATGAAGCTGGAGATTTAAAAAGCTAAAAATGGAAGGACTTTGTAACATCTGTCCTCATAGGAGTTGTATTCTTGTGAAAGATAACAAATATATCTAAGAAGAAACATGCTAAAAGGTGACAAAGGCTATGAAGAAACAAAGCAGGTAATTAGGATAGCAATATTTATGATGTTGCGGGAAATGGGGTTGCCATTCTAGGAGGGCTCTAGGAAAGGATGGTGTGTAAGAGCAACATTGATGTGCTTATCCCCTTCTCTCCATCACCAGAGTCATTGTTTTGTTTCCCTAAAAGCTTAAGTAGTCGATAAGTCTTCCTCTTTTTCTCTCTGTCTCTGTATCTCTCTCCTTCCCTCCCTGTTTATCTCTCTCTCTCACCACTTAGTATCTTCACTCCTAAATCTCATAAACTTATAACTTCAAAAGACAACAATATCTCAAATCTTTGCATTTCACAAAATGGTAATTCTTGCTCACTTTTCAAAGGTCAGCTCATATTTCATCTCTTTCATGATAGATTGCTGAGTCTCCCTTCCATTCTTTAACCCAATCCAGACAACTGCTTCACCTCTCTGCTTCTGCCATATCTTATGCTTATCACTTTCTTTCATTCACTCAGCAAACATTGTTTGGTCAACTACTGTGTGGTTATCACTATTCAGGGCAGTACAGATAAATCCATTAAAAAAGGAATGGAAAAAATCCTTTCACTTTTGGAATTTACATTTTACTGGTGAAAATAAGCAATAAACAAAATAACAATATATATGAAACTTATAAAGCAGTAGCTTTCAACTCTTGGTGCCCATTAGAATCACCAGGAAAGCTTTTGTCTCTCTATTTTCAATAAGTGCCTGGCTCCCATCCCAGCCAAAATTAACTTAAAGCTCTAGGGGTGAGGTCAGGCATACACACACATACACTTTAAGGATATATATACACAATTATATGTGCAAATATACGTAATATATAGTTAGAGCTCCTAAAATTGTTTCTGATTCACAGAGGAGATTCAGAGTTGCTGTCCTGTAGGTCACACTGCAGAGAAAAGGAAATGATCCCAGAAGGACACTATGAAGACCTAGAAGGGACAAAGAATAAATAAAATAATGAATATGTATATCAATCCAAAGAACAAATATAGTATGTATGAAATCATAAAAATAAGGGCTGAGTTTGGGGTTAAAAAGAAAGGTGATTCAAATATGATGTACAAAAGTATTATGTAACCCAATTTCAATTGCTTGAGAGAGGATTTAATACATTTTTAAAACTTAGAAATTGTTAAATTATATAATTGTAATACATTTTCAAGAATAACCTATAAAACATCATTAGCAAAGTGAGAAAAAAATAAAATAAGGAAAAATTCATAAATCCAAACCAGTGGAGAGATAAAATGGATAAATAAAAACTTCAAACTGTTAAAAAAAAGGTTGGGGATAAAGCTCAGTTTGTAGAGTGCTTGGCTTGCAGGCACAAGGCCCTGGGTTCAATCCCCAGGACCACAAAAAGAAAAAAAAAAAAAAACATAACCTCTGCAAACAGAAAGATATGGATTGCTGGAGAGTGTTTACTTCTGGGGTAAATAAGGGGTGAAGGGGAGGGTATCTCGTAGCTTGAGGGAATTTATGAGTAATTATCTTGTTCTTGGATTGAGAGATGGTCCAGACATTATGTTCATTATGCAATTATATTTATCATTTAAAATATATTAAATGCATTATTTTGTATGCATCACATATTATAATAGAAAGATAAATAAACAATTTCTAAAAATAAAACATAAAAAACTACATCTAGACATGGCTCCCAGTCACCTCATTTCCTCCACATAGACAACATATTATTCTCGTAATTTATTTTTCAAAGATATATATATATATATATATATATATATATATATATATATATATATATATATAATAATACATTTATATTAGTTATATATGATGTAATTAATATATATTTGTATGTGTATTTTACATTTTTACCTACTGATGGCCTATAACACAAACTATGTTGCAGTTTGTTTACATTGATACAAACAAAATTCCTCATTTCTTTAAGTTACATCAAAATTAAGTAAATTAAAAGCAAATGCCTTTTTTGGTATGTTCAGTTTATGCACATTAACACATAAATAGATTCATATACCCACACTACACTCAAGATGCAGAACGGTCCTAGAACCACCAGAAGTCCCTATGCACTCACTACTCTTAGCCACAAAGTATTACCTACCCTTAAACACTGGCAAAGACTAATGTGTTCTGTCAATCTAGTTTTGTCTTTTCTAAAATAGAAGCATACAATAAATAACCATTATAGACAGGCTTCTTTTACTTAGGATAATTTACCTTTGAGATTTATTCAAGTTGTTGCATATATTGATCATCCATTATTTTTTTAATTCTGAATAATATTTCATGGTATGGATATACCATAAATTATTTATCCATTCACCCATTTAAAGACAGGATAGTTTCCAGCTTTGGAGATGAGGAATAAAGCATCTATAACGTTCATCTACAAGTTTTATATGAATATAAATTTTAATTTTTCAAAAGAATTGCTGGGGATGTGGCCCAAGCCGTAGTGCACTCGCCTGGCATGCGTGCGGCCTGGGTTCGATCCTCAGCACCACATACAAAGATGTTGTATCCACCAAAAACTAAAAAATAAAAATAAATATTAAAATTCCCTCTCTCTCTCTCTCTCTCTCTCTCTCTCTCTCTCTCTCTCTCTCTCTCTCTTAAAAAAATGCCTATCTGTAGGATTGATGGTTAAAGGATATGGTATATGAATATTTATAAGACACTGCCAAAATATTTTCAAAAGTGGCTGTACCATTTTGCATTCCCACCAGCAATGTACAAGGGTTCTAATGCTCTGCATGCTTGCCAGCCCTCGACAGTCTTCATACATTTTTGTGCAGATGGGGAAGTGCTAGGGACAGAACTCAGGGCCCCACATATGCCAGGCAAACACTCTTCCACTGAATCACATCTCCAGCCCTCTTCAAACATTTTTATTAGCCGTTCTAACAGGTATGTAGTAGGATATACTTGTGATTTTAGAATGCATGCCATTTGGCAAAAGGACTATCATTTCTAATGTTGTAAGGGACAGATGAGTCAGGACACCGAAGGTAGCAGGAAACAGTTTTGTTTGGCTGCAGCCAGGTTCAGAGGGTTAATATAGCTTTTGTTATAATCAATTAATCCCCTGAACCCCAAATTCATGTAGTTTCAGAACTTTATACCCAGTGTGTAAGGGGAAGGGCTCAGAAGTTCACAGTCTGCAAAAGTTCACATAAAAGCAGCTTTTTCTTTCACTGTTCTGGGCAAGTTAACCCTTCAAGGACAACACCTGAGAAGGGGAGAGCTTCTTCTCCCCTTTCTTTCCTCCCCCTGCCAGCTGTTACCATGGAGTTCAATTGGTAACTTCTCTTAGAAATGTAGACATCTCTGTGAAGCCCAACTCAAGGCCAGAAGCCTTGTTAAAGGATCTATCTTTAAAAAAAAAAAAACACATTTTGCATTTGTGAACACACTTCTACAAACTACTATACTGGATAAATGTTTGTGGAAAACTAGTAAAGGGGTGTTCAGCACCTGGAGTACTGATTACTTCCAGGTCAGTTGCCAAGTAAAATAGAGTAACAGAAAAATAGGAAGTTTACCTACACTGAACTCTTTTGCTGATAGTCCTAAAATCAATTACGGTGAAGATTTCTAGAGAAACTTAGTTAAGATTTTCTATGGAGGAGGAGTGCCACTACACTAAAAATCCAAATTTGGGGAAGGAAGTTATAGCTCAGTGGTAGAGCACCTGCCTAGCAAGTGCAAGGTACTTTTTTTCCCAGCACTGGGGGAAAAAAAGTCAATTTAAAAAAAAGTCAATTCACCCTATTTTGTCAGTCTGTTGCTGAGCATTCTTTTTTCGAATAATCTCTGAATCATCTCTTCATCAACACCACAATGTCTTCACAACTATAATGGAATTTGTTCTGTTGTTCTTGTTTTGTGTATGTGTGGTACTGGGGATTTAATCGAGGGGCACATTACCACTGAGCTACATCCTCAGCCCTTTTTATATTTAATTTTGAGACAGGATGTTGCTAAATTGCCCAGGTTGGCCTCAAATTTGCCATTCTCCTGCCTCAGCCTTCAGAGTCTATAGAATTCCAAACCCTGTCACCACACCTGGTAACTGTAGTTTTAAAGTAAATCTTAATCTCAAGTACTGTGATTCCTCCAAATTGATTCTTTCTTTTCAAAATTGGTTTACCTCTTCTAATTAATTTGCTTTCTCCTATAAATTAAAGAATCTGCATTTCTATAACTACAAAATACCCTGTTGTGATTTTGGTTGAAACTGTGTTAAATCCATAGATGAATTTGGGAATAGTTGTCACTTTATTATGAAGACTCTACAAATCCAACACTCCATATCTCTCCATTTTTAAAAAACTTTTTTTTGTTCACATTTTGATATGGGTTCATGCTATATTCCCCAGGCTTGCTTCAAACTCCTAAACTCAATTGATCCTTCTGCCTCAGCCTCCTGAGTATCTGGGATATAGGTGGGCACCACTGCAACCAGCTTGTTTGCATTTTTTAAAATTTTTTTTTAGTTATAGGTGGAAACAACATCTTTATTTCATTTTTATGTGGTGCTGAGGTTTGAACCCAGTGCCACACGTGTGCTAAGCAAGCACTCTACCACTGAGCCACAACTCCAGCCCCTTATTTGTGCATCTTTTTAATATTTATTTTTTAGTTGTAGGTAGACACAATATCTTTATTTCATTTTTTAAAATATGGTGCTGAGGTTTGAACCCAGTGCCTCCTATGTGCTAGGCGAGCACTCTACCACTGAGCCACAACCCCAGCCCCTTATTTGTGTATTTTTAAAATAATTTCTTTCATTGGTGTTTTGTGGTTTTCAAATGTAGATCTTACAACATTTTTTTTTGTTAAATTTACACCTATTTCTCTTTTTGAGCTATTGTAAATCATAGTTTCCTTCAATTTCATTTAATTGTCAGAGATGCTATAATTTTAATATTTATTTTTTAGTTATAGGTGGACACAATGTATTTATTTTATTTTTATGTGGTGCTAAGAATCGAACTCAGTGCCTCATGCATACTGAGCCACAATCCCAGCCCAGAGCTGCTATAAATTTTTAAAATGTTATTACTAGTCTCTAGTTACATATTTGATTTTGCATGTTGACTCATTCCCTGAAGTTTTGCTAAACTTTGTGGGTATTTCTAGGGTTTTGAGGGGTGTATGGTTTCCTTGGGAATGTTTTTGTAAACAATTAAGAATTTTATTTATTTTATTTTTTTCAAGACAAACTGTACTGTTTGTGTGGGGGGGGGAGTGGAGCTATTTGGTTATTTTGTTTTAGTGGAGCTTTTTGTTTCTGTTTATTTTGGGTGCTGGGAATTGAATCCAGGATCTCACACATGCTAATCATGTTTACTACCACAGAGCTAATCCCCAGGCCCTAAACTGATCTGTTAATGACTTTGCTACTTGATGAGAAGAACCTCTTTGTCCTGTTCCACAATTTAGGGGAAAAACATTCAGGTTTTGACCTTTAATCTTAGCTGTGTTTTTGGTAAAAGCTCCTTGTTAGGTTGAGGAAGATTCCTCCTATTTCTAGTTTGCTGAGTGTTTTTCCTACAAATGGGTGTTAGATTTCGTTAAAAGCATTTTCTGTACCACCTGACATGATGAAGCCATTCTTCTTCAATGGATAGTTAATATGGTGGATTATATTGTTTTTTGACTATTGAACCAGCCTTTCATTTCTTGAATACACCACCACATGGTTATGTTGTATTATACTTTTAATGTATTGCTGGGTTATATTTGCTGATTTGTTGTTCAGAATTTTTGTGTCTATATTCAAGACAGTGACAGGGCAATAGCTTTTTAATTTTATTTTATTTCTTGTTCTTTTTAGTTATACTGACACTAAAACATATTTTGACATATTATATATATGAAGTACAACTTCCTATTCTTGTAGTTATACATCATGTGGTCAATAACTTATATTTTCTTTTTTTAACATTTATTTTTTAGTTATAGTTGGACACAATATTTTTATATGGTGTTGAGGATCGAACCCAGTGCCTCATGTATGCTAGGTGAGCACTCTACCTCTGAACCACAACCCTATCCCCTTTCTCTTATTTTTTATATCATGGCCATGCTGGTTTCATAATTGGAGTTAAAAGTTGTTCCCTCCTCTTCTGTTTTCTGGGAGTGATTGTGTAGGGTTGGAATTCTCTTTCCTTTAAGTGTTTAATTAAACTCACCAGTAAACACATTTGGTCGTGGGAATTTTCTCTTTGGACCTGATTTAAAGAACAAAGTAACTATCTTTATAATAATTACAGTGCTGTTAGCATTATCTATTATCTATTTGAGTTTTATTTTCATGGTTTCTGGGGAATTGTTTTATTTCATATAAATTGTTAGCCATATGTGCACAAAGATGTTTGTAGTATCCCTTATTTACTGTCTATTTTTTGTGAACTTTATACTTGATATTAGTAAGCTGTCTCCTTTGTTTAATTTTTCAGTTGTGCTAGAGATTCATGAATTTTATTGACCTATAAAAATGAGCTTTTGTATTGTTTTGTTGTCATTTTTTTCCCATTTCAATTTTGTTCATTTTTCTTTATACCTTTATTATTTTCCTACTTCAGCTTGCTTCTGGGTTCATTTTTCTCTTCTTTCTACTTAGTAAAGTTATATATTTACTTTATTGATTTGAGAACTTTTTTCCCCAATGAAAAAATTTATGTCAGATATTTCCTCTAAGCACTGCCTTAGCTATACTAAACTTAATTACATTAATTTTGATATTTTTATTTTAATTTAGTACCAAACATTTCTAATTCACCTTTGAACTTCCTCTTTGACCCATGGATTATCATTTAATGTCCAAATATTTGGAGATTTTCCTGTCATTTCCATTGTTACTTTTTGTTGAATTCCATTGTGGTTAGAGAACTTACAGTGTCTGATTTCAATTCTTTCATACTTGTTAAGTTTTGTTTTATGACTGAAGATAAGGTCAATTTGACAAATGTTCATTGTGTACTTCAAAAGAATTTGTGGGGCTGAAGTTGTGGCTCAGCGGAAGAGCACTTGCCTAGCACATGCAGGGCTCTGGATTCAATCCTCAGCACCACATAAAAATAAAATAAAGATATTGTGTCCAACTACAACTAAAACAAAATATTAAAATAATTTGAATGTATATTCTTCTGATATTTGGTGGAACGTTCTATATCTTTCCAATGGAAAATTAGTTGATAATTTTGTTCCAGTTATTCTACATAATTTTCCATGTAAAATATTTTCCATGTAAAATATTCTAATAATTACTGAGAAACAAGTGTTGATGTTCCCAATTATAATTGTGGAATTGTCTATTTCTTGTTTCAGTGTGTTAGTTTTGGCTTCATATTTTTGAAGCTCCTCTGTTAGGTATATATCATGTAGAAATTGAAGCCAGAATTAGACAGGCTGTCAGTATAGATAGGTAAATCCAGTCAGGTTGGATCAAGGAGGCAAATTTTGAGTGAGTCCAGCAAGTTGGAGGCTGTCCCCTGAGGGATTGAAATGTTAATTCCTTCAGAGCCCTTTCTCCAACCTTATTAAGAACCTGCCCCAGCTCCAGCCTGTTGCCAGGGTAACCTGTTCCAGGAATTGCCCCTCTCTCTAGGGAGCCACAAGGTTGTTAGTTACTGTGTCCTGGGCTGCTCCATCCTGCCCTTCCCCCTTCAGCCCACCTCTTTCCCACCTTTTGGCCATCCCACCAAGCATTTCCTAGGCCTAGGCAAATGGTCTACTTACACAGGAAGGAGAAAGAGAGGGGGAGAGGGCAGGAGAACAAAGCAAGCCTAGGACACACAAAAAAGGGCAGAATGGGTTGGGGATATAGTTCAGATGGGAGAGTGCTTGCCTCGCATGTTCAAGGCCCTGTATTCGGTTCCCAGCAACTTACACACACACACACACACACACACACACACACACAAAGGGCAGGACAACCTCCCTTCTTGGGATACCAGGATACCAGCTAAGGTCCCCTTCTCCCTCCTGGGACAAGTCTATGTTACCCCTTTTGAAATGAACCCTGCTTTATATGCGTGCTTCTCTAATGTTCAAACTTCAACATGTGGGAAGCAGGACTCATCACTGATACTGGGTGATATCACAGTGTTCCATCTTCTTGGCAAATTGAAACTTCTTATCGTTATGTAATGTTCCTCTTTATTCCTGAGAATTATTTTTGTTCTGAAGTGTAATTCATCTGCTATTAATATAGCCACTCCAGCTTTCTCTTGATAAGTGAACTCATGGCATACCTTTCTCCATCTTTCTACTCTTAAGCTACTAATGTAGCTTAATGTTTCTTGTAAGCATACATAGAAAGTCTTTTCCCACTCCAAGACTATGAATAGTTCTCTCATTTATAATGTGTTATGGTTTGGATTTAAATCTGTGTTTGGTTCATTTGAAATTCATTTTGAAGAGGTATGAGCACCTGTTATTTTCCTGCAGATGGTTTACTTGTCTCAAAAAAAATCATTACCAAATTTACTTTGTTTCTACTAATATGAGCAGCTGATGCAAATACAGATGCTTCTCCACTTACAATGCAATCTTGATAAAACCATCATAAGTTGAAAATATTATAAGTTTAAAATGCATAGGATATACCTACTATAGTAAACATCCTATAGTAGCAGAATAATACACTGGTGAGTATCAGTTCTTTCTCCTAAAGATTTCCTGGTTGATGGGGTGATATGATTGTTGCCTTTTCTAGGCATTGAAGAGAATATCATATCACATATTTCTAGTCCAGGGGAAAAAATTCAAAGTTTGAAGAGCAGTTCCTACCAAATGTATATCACTTTTGCACCAACCTAAGGTGAAAATGTTAAGTCAAACCATTGCAAGTTGGGAACTGTATGTTACCCAAATTCATTTGTTCTGTAGCCTTTTGTCTCACCTTTCACTCGTTTCTTACTGAACTTAACTGTCCTCAACTTAATGATTCATTAATTTCAAGTTTTATATATACAAAATGTTAGACTTCTGGAAAACAAGCGTGAGGAGCTTTGTAAAACCTATGCCCAGAGAAACAATCATAACTGGTAAAATTATTTTAAAAAGAGCCAGTTCAAGTTTCTAGGAATTTCTCTAAGGGCATAGGAAGAAACATTTATTCAAGGGAATCCAAATTTCAGTAAGAGGAGTGAGAGTTTGTGTCACTTGAGCCACAAACTGCTCTATCCCTTCCCTGTCAAGGGTCAGTGTTTAAAGCTATAATGTGGGTAGGTATAGTTGAGAAGACTTGGCTTCTTCTTCCCCACCTCACAGTCAATGGCTATGATTTCTCCCCAGGATGTGTAGGACCACCAGTATTGGCATTTCTCATCAACCCAAGCTTCATATAGTAAGGCCTAAATTCAAAGTGAGTGTAGCCAAGAAGCCCAGCGCTCCCTACCTCAACCCAGCCACTACTTGTAGGGTGGAGGTTATGTATCAGGTATGGGAGGTAAAAAATACTGGGGCCTTAATATCTCTTGCCCAAGTTTTCTCACAGAGTACAGATTCCACACTGAGACAAGGAAACCAACAAGACCATATTCTACTTCCCCTACCCATCACTCACCTCATAAAACAGGAACTTGGATCTGAGAGAAGCAATCCACTATTCTCACTTCAAGCTCCCAAGCAGTAGTGCAATAACTTTGCCCTGGGGGAAGAATGGCCATAAGAACAAATCTTCAGAGTTCTCCTCAATAAAATTGACTTTATTTGGAACAGAATGTGGTAAGTTAAAGCCTAAGGATAATCTTAAGAACAATGGAGTTTTTAGTGGTAAACTTCTGAACAGTCTAGTAAATCCATGACAGCAACAAAATAAAAATGAGCCATCTAGTTTTCCAGATAGTATCAGGGTAAGAGAGAGAGCTAACAAGAGTCCTCCTGGAGTCAGAGGAACTTTAAGATTAGCTTGAGAAGCTATCCCTGGAGAGGGGTCAAATTTAATTGGATCACACTGTGGAGTAATATATGCCTCCAGAGTATTGTCAAAATAATAGAGCAAATCAGCCAGCAATTAGTGAAGCCTAATAGGGAATGACACCAACAGAGGCAGACAGCTTAACAGATCATGGGAAAAGAGAATACATTATCTAAAAATTATGAGACATACAGAGAAACAAGAACATGTGATTCATGCACAGCAATTAAAAGGGGATAATAGAATTGCCAATGAGATGACCCAGATGTCATGTTTAACAGAAAAAATAATTACTAGCCAATTATAAATAAATTCAAAGAAGCACAGGAAACCATGCTTAAAGACTGAAAGGAGTTGTGTTGATAATATCACCACAAATAGAAAATACTAATAAAGAGATAGGGATTATGAAACAGAAAAGTAGGAATTGTAAAGTACAATAAGTGAAATAAAAAAATCATGAGAGGAGCTCAACAGTAGACATGAATAAGCAAAAGGAAACCACCAACAATCTGAAGTATTAATAGAAAGAAAAAGGAATGAAAAAAATGAACAGAAAACCTCATGAAAAGGTGGAACTCCACTGAGGAAACTAACACACACATAATGGATGTGCAACAATAAAAAGAGAGAGGAAAAGTTACAGAAAAAGTATTCAAAAATGTTTAAGAAATTCCCAACATTTATATAAAAATTAATCTATACATCCAAGAAGCTCTATATACTTCAAGCATGATAAATGCAAGGACAGTCATAAACGTGCACGCGCGCGCGCGCGCGCACACACACACACACACACACACACACACACACAATGCTGAAAGACAAAGACAAAGAGAACATATTGAAAGTAAAAAAGAGAAAAACAGCTGGTTGTGCTCCTGTAAACCTGTAATCCCAGCAGCTTGGGAGGCTGAGGCAGGAGGATTGTGAGTTCAAAGCCAGCCTCAGCAAAAGTGAGGCACTAAGCAACTCAGTGAGACCCTGTCTCTAAAAAAATATACAAAATAGGGCTGAAGATGTGGCTCAGTGGTTGAGTGCCCCTGAGTGTAGTCCCCAATAGCCTCCCCCCAAAAAGAAGAGAAAAACAATTTATCACATTCAAGGGATCCTAATATGACTAATAATGACTTCTTATCAAAATAATGGAGACCGCAAGAGAGTAGGATTAGATAGTCAAAGTGCTAAAAGAAAAAAAAAAATCCACAAAGAATCTTATATCCAAGAAAACTAGCTTTGACTTTATTAGCAACTATATTATAAAGTACTCAACTGCAGGAACCACTTCTTAGATAATTTGTGCCTGAAAGGTGAGTGACTCACCGGAGACAGAAATTCAACCAAGAGATTTTATTGGGGGTTTTCCTGAAGGGAGAGAAAAGGAGAGCAAGAGAGCAGCAGTGTGAGCCTGCAAGCTTCAGTTTAAGAAGGGTTGCTTAGGTGACTTGGCAGGTGCTGATTGGCAGGGTGACTCAGGAACAGGCGAGCGGACACTGTGTCCCCGCAAGGATTGGTTGAGAAAATTTTGACTTTGGTGCCCTTCAGCTTGGCGCCCTTTGGAGAGGAGGTAAAGGGGTAAGGGATTACATGAAAGTCTCCCACACATCCAACAGAGCCCATCAAAGCTTTTGCATAGAGTGGATTCAGCATATATATTGAAATAATAGTACAAAAAAATTACCTTAAAAATGAAGGGAGATCCAGGCTCGGTGGCTCATGCCTGTAATCCCAGTGGTTTGGAGGCTGAGACAGGAGAACCCCAAGTTCAAAGCTAGCCTCAGCAATGATGAGGTGCTAAGCAACTCAGTGAGACCCTGTCTCTAAATAAAATACAAAATAGGGCTGGGGATGTGGCTCAGTGGCTGAGTGCCCCTAGGTTCAATCCCCAGTACCAAAAAAAAAAAAAAGAGAGAGAAAATTTTAAAATTCATATATTCATATATTTAAAACTGCAATCACTAATTGCTAGCAAATATATGTTTGGAAATAAACAAATAAATAAATATGAAATTGTTATAAAATATGTGTCTATAAAATATAGATATATAAATAGATATATATCCTTGGAAATTTTTAATACTGAATACATAAAACAGAAAAGAAGAAAAATTTCAAACCAATAACCTTATGTTCCTCCTTAAGAAAACTAGAAATGAAGATAAAATTAATCCCAAAATAAGCAGAAGAAAGGATATAATAAGAATCAAAATGAAAAATAAATTTATAAAACCTCTTCAAGCTAAAAACAAGCAACCCCCACAAAGCACACAGATTCCAGAAGAAAAAAAAAATGACCAATGGGAAAGGAAACTGCAAAATAAAATGGCCACTGTTTTTCTCAATGCATTTAAAAATTGATCATAAATAGTTGCCTAGCATGTTTGTGACCATATGTTTGATCCCCCAAAATGCTCCAAAATATCAATTATATAAAAAGGTAAACAAATTTGTTGTTGGGACTATAACATTTACAAATACAATATAATTTCTAATAGCATTACATGAGAGATGGGTAGGAGCAAAGCTGAGTAGGAGCAAAATTTTTTTGGAGCAAAGAAAAGACAATAATGGCAACTCACATTCACATGAACAAGCAAAAACCAGAAATGGTAAAGTATATTTTTTAAAATATTTATTTATTTGTTTTTAGTTGTAGGTGGACACAATACCTTTATTTTACTTTTTTTATTTAATGTGGTACTGAGGATAGAACCCAGTGTCTCACACATGTTAGATTAGTGCTCTATCTCTGAGCCATATCCCCAGCCCAGAAATGGTGAGTTTAAAAGTAGGAAGGGCAGCAGAATAGAATAGACAATATGATTGATGTATGTACATTCCATGTATGTATTATATATCAAAATGCATTCTACTGTCATGTATGACTAAAAATAAAAAAAAAAGTTAGTGTAGGCTAGGTTGTGGTTCAGTGGTAGAGTGCTTGCCTAGCATGTGTGAGGCACTAGGTTCAATCTCCAACACCATATAAAAATAAACAAATAAAGTAAATGTATAAAAAAAAGTTAGTGTAACAAGGCTGGGTGTCCAGCTCTGTGTTTGCTTAGCATGTATGATTCCTAGGTTTAATCCCAACACCAAAAAATTATAAAAGTTAGTGTAATAAATACTATGTTTATAGAATTTTTCATCTTTCATCTTTTGGCTCCTTTACAAGGCCTACCAGTATGTTTAATAGTGATTTCAATGAATTATTATTGGTTGTGGAGCATATATAGATATGATATGTATAAAATAATAGCACAAAACTCAGGAAGAGGGAACAGAGCTGTTATGATTAACAATTCTATTAGAAATTAAGGAAAGGGCTGGGGATGTGGCTCAAGTGGTAGCGCGCTCGCCTGGCATGCGTGCGGCCCGGGTTCGATCCTCAGCACCACCTACAGACAAAGATGTTGTGTCCGCCGAGAACTAAAAAATAAATATTAAAATTCTCTCTCTCTCTCCCAATCTCTCACTCTCTCACTCTTTCTTTAAAAAAAAAAAATTAAGGAAAGCTTAGCACTGATTTTTTTTTTTTTTGATACAGGGGATTGAACTCAGAGGCACTCAACCACTGAGCCACATCCCCAGTCCTGTTTTGTATTTTATTTAGAGACAGGATCTCACTGAGTTGCTTAGTGCCTCACTGTTGCTGAGGGTGGCTTTGAACACACAATCCTCCTACCTCAGCCTCCTGAGCCACTGGGATTATAGGCAGGCGACACTGTGCCCGGCTCATTAGCATTAATTTTAAAATGATGACTTTTACTTTCTATCCAAGCAGGAAAAAAAAGGAAAAAGAGGAAATAAGCCATGATCTTTTCCATTCCATCAGGTGCTTTTCATGAGTCGTGATCATAATGTCATTAGCATCACTTACTTCTTTACTATCTATGGTGTTCTATGATGCAAGTGATAAATAACCAGTAACAGTGAGATCAGGGTGGATTTTAATGTCACTAGTGGGAAAATTTAAATACTTAGGCCCATAGTAATAATGACATTAAATGTAACTGGTATGAACACCCAAATTAAGGTCAGATTGGCAGATTGGATGAAATTGCAAGACATAACTATGTGCTTCCTGCAAGAAATGTACTTCTTTTTCTTTTTCTTTTTTGGTGCTAGGAATTGAACCCAGGGACTTGTGCATGTAAGACAAGTACTCTACCAACTGAGTTATAACCCCAGTCCCTTGTATTTATTTTTTTAAGTGCTTGGAGATCAGATTCAGAGCCTCACACATGGTAAACAAAGCTCTACCACACAGCCACATCGTCAGCCAAAGAAATGTACTTCGTTTTAAAGGCACAAATAAGATAAAAGTAAAAGGTTTAATTAAAATATACTATGTTAATCCTCATAGAAAGTAAGCCAGAGAGGCTAAATTTAGACAAATATTGCTAAAATAGACAAAGTAAATTTGGGGGCAAATACTATTAACGGTAGCAAAAGAAGAATATTTAATAATAATAAGTTAGTCAATAAATAAGAGGGCATATATAACAATAATAATAGAAGAATATCAAAATCCATGGAACAGAACCTGATAGAACTGCAAGGAGAAGTATTAAAATTTATAATTGAAGTCAGGAATTTCAATATTCCTCTCTCAATATAAGCAGAACATCAGCAAGGATACAAAGGAGACCTGAATAATACAGTCAGCCTAGACTTGATTGATATTTATAGAACACTAGCCAACAATAGAATGCACATTCTTCTCAAGTACACATGGATCATTTACTGATATAGACAATATAGGCCATTTTCTGTGAAATAAAACAAGTTCCAATAAATTTTAAAGGATTCAAGTCATGCAATTGTGTTCTCAGATGACAATGGAATTAATTTAAAAATCAATAACAGAAAGACTATGAAAAACCCCTAAGCATTTGGAAGCTATATTACAAACTTATAAATAACTCGTGGATCATAGGATAAGTCAAAAGGGAAATTAATATTTTTAGCTGAATGAAAATGAAAACATACTATATTAGAATTTATGGGATACTGCTAAAGAAGTACTCAGGAGGAAATTTATAACACTGAATATATAAAACACAAAAGAAGAAAGGTTTCAAACCAATAACCTTATGTTCCTCCTTAGGGAAACTAGAAATGAAGAGAAAATTAATACCAAAGTAAACAGAAGAAAGGAAATAATAAGAATCAAAGTGGAAACTAATGTAAGAGAAGGTTAAAAAGAGAAAAATAAATGAAACCAAAAGCTGGTTCTAACCAGTCACCTTTGTAGAAAGTAAAGTTGTGTTTACATTTTAAAAAGCTGGATCTGTGAGATAGATAAAATTGATAAACCTAATAGAGGTTTATTAAAAGTCCTCTGTTTTCCCTTATGGACAGAATCATAGCCTCTGGAACAGGATTCCCCTGTGTTTCTCCTTTGCTAGCAAAGCAATAAAACTTATTTTTCTTTATCTCAAAACCATGTCTCCTCATTATTGGATTGGCATCAGGGACATGCTTTTAGTAACACCTCTTGTAAGAGCAAACAGTGGGGGCTGGGGTTGTGGCTCAGAGGTAGAGTGCTGACCTAGCACTGGGTTCAATCCTCAGCACCACAGGAAAATAAATAAAGGTATTGTGTCCACTTACAACTAAAAAATAAATATTTTTTTTAAAAAAGAGTAAACAGGGAAATGTCTGTTCAGTTCCTTAGCCTGTTTATTGATTGGGTTATTTGAAATACAATCGATCAACAAATATGTGAAAAAATGTTCAACACCTCTAGCAATTAGAGAAATGCAAATCATAACTACACTGAAATTTCACATTACTTCAGTCAGAATGGCAATGATAAAGAATACAAACAACAATAAATGTTAGCAAGGATGTGGGGGAAAAGGCACACTCATACATTGCTGGTGGAACTGCAAATTGGTGCAATCACTCTGTAAAGCAGTATAGCGATTCCTCAGAAAACTTGGAATTTGACCCAGTTAAAATCAGTGTGCTACAGTGACACAGCCACATCAGTATTTATAGCAGCTTAACTCACAATAGCTCAACTATGGAACCAACCTAGGTGTCCCTCAACAGATGAATGGATAAAGAAAATGTGGTGTATTTACACAATGAAATTTTTTTTCTACCAGGGATTGAATCCAGGGGTGCTTAACCACTGAATCACATTCTCAGCGCTTCTTTGTATTTTATTTTGAGACAGGGTCTCACTGATTTGCTTAGGGCCTCCCTAAATTGCTGAGGTTGGCTTTGAACTCATGATCCTCCTGCCTTAGCCTCCCAAGCTGCTGGGATTATGGGCATGCACCACCACCACCATACGTGGTTTACACAATGAAATATTACTCAGACTTAAAGAATGAAATTATGGCATTTGTCAGTAAGTGGATGGAGCTGGAGAATATCATGCTAAGCAAAATAAGACAATCCCAAAGAACCAAGGCTGAATGTTTTCTCTGGTATGCCAATGCTAATTCACAATAGAGGTACTTTAGATTAGACAGAGGGGAGTGAAGAGAGGGGAGGTGGTATGGGAATAGGAAGAATAGTGGAATGAATCAGACATTATTACCCTTTATGCATATATGATTACATGACCGGAGTAATTCTATATCATGTACAACCAGAAGAATGAGAAGTTATACTCATTTATATATGAAATGCTTTGTACTGTCACGTGTAACTAATTAGAACAAATAAAAAAATAATGAACATGGAAAAAAAGAAAGAATAACATTTCCATCTAATGAATGGGGCATTGAATGGGGCATTATTCATATTTTTATTTGACTGATTGTCACCACTAGAGAATGTAATCATCATTCTCTCCGGTCTTCTGACTTTAAGGAGAAATTAGAAGTGTTTATTTTTTAATGTGAAATCTCCTGATTTTTAAATATTGACAACCATTGCAAATTTTCAGCACTCTAAGGACCAGTCTATTGTTTTCCAATTTGTAAATAGGATATTGAGCACTAGGTAACAGTTGAATAATCATTGTAAGCAGAATTTGATAACCTAGATATTTAGTTTTTTATAGAAAATTGTTAGAGGGCTGGGATTGTGGCTCAATGGCAGAGCACTTGACTAGCATGTGTGAGGCACTGGGTTCGATCCTCAGCACCACATATAAATAAATAAATAAATAAATAAATAAATAAATAAATAAATAAAGGTACATCAACAACTAAAAAGTATTTAAAAAAAGAAAATTGTTAGAAATTAATTTTAGCTGTCTCACTGAATTCTTTGTGTAAGTAAAAATGTTAATATGCCCATACCTTGTCCTACATAGTATTCACCTAGTGATTCTGTCTTATTTATTTTTTATTTTTTTAGTTATAGATGAACACACAGTATCTTTATTATATTTATGCAGTGCTAAGGATCAAACCCAGTGCCTCACACATGTGAGGCAAGCACTCTCCCACTGAGGCACAGCCACAGCCCATGATTCTCAGTCTTGACAGTACAAATTACTTGGGGGGAACTTTTAAAAATATTGATGACTAAATCAAAACCCTAAAAATTCTGACTTGATTGGGAGGAGTTGTAGTCAGCATATTGGGATTTTTTTTTAATGAGTCATTTATTTCTAACTTGCAGCTAAGTGTAAGAATCTTTGACACAGATGGAAATAAAAACATGTGCTCAATAAGGTAAATTATCAGTTTACTCCCTGGAAAGGAGGTCAAGGGACACCCAGCTTTTAACTTTGTTTTAATCCCAACTGAATCTGTTTTAAGATGATCCCATATTTTCACTTTGTTCTCAAATACAGTATGTTGTCTAAACTCACTTGTTTGATCATCACCACATATTCCCTCATTAATTCATCCATTCATTCATTCCCTTGTACTCTGTCTTAGGTGCTAGGATTCCAAGAAAATAAGATTCTTAATCATCCCTCCTAAGCATATATTTGATTCTTGTTTACCAGTACAATTTCTGTCATCATCCTTAATTAACATCAAGATCTATTTTTTAATATTTATTTTTTAGTTGTAGTTGGACATAATGCCTTTATTTTATTTATTTATTTTTACATGTTTCTGAGTTATCAAACCCAGGGTCTTGCACGTGTGAGGTCAGTGCTCTGCCACTGAGCCACAACCCCCAGCCCAAGATCTATTTATTCTTCTGTATTTAGTCTTGAAACTTCTTGATGCCCACAACTCCAACATCCTTTAGCCCTATTCACTTTAAGCTCCAACTCCTATACATTTTATTATGGGTCCAATCTCATATAACTTTTCTCTTGAAATTCAAGAATGATGAATTTCTTCAAAATTTGATAACTATCTCTTTTACTTCTATGATTTGGCACTGTTAGCCTAAGTCCTCTTCTTTACAACTTTCCAAAAGCATCATGCATTATTTCAAGAACAACCTCAGTTGATTAGTAATGATTCCCTGAAGTAGTATGTCAAGAAAATATATTAGAGCCATATTTAAGATGAAAAATTAGTGCCTGCCCATATATAGGAGAGGTATGGCAACATATTTGACACAAAAATATACTTTGGTATAATGATATGGTTTAATACTATATCTCCAGAGTTTAGCATAAACAAAATCACACATGAAACAATTAGATATAAAGTGCTGATATTGTAACCGTGTTCTAAATCTTTGAACTTTCGTTTTGGTAATCTTTCTTACCTGATAGCTCTTTCTTTCTTTATTTTGCTGTGCTGGGGATTGAATCCAGGTCCTTGTAAAGGTTAGGCAAGCAAGCACTGTATCACTGAGTCACATCCCCAGCTCTTAATATAGTTCTTATAGTAGTTATTTGTATATCCATTTTATTCTTCTTACTTCTTGACGAGATCCTCAAAGACAAAATTAAGGGCTTTCTCACTTCAATTTCTCTGCACTGCTTGGGATGACATAAAATGACAATAGAAATTACATTTAATGGGTGGTAGGCTCTGTGGTTATTTCATTTAGTTTTCACAACTATCCTGAGAAATAAGTGCTATCCCTACCCCAGTTTTTTAAAAGTATTTTTTTGTTCTGTGTGGTGCTGAGGATTGAACCCAGTGCCTCACACATGCTAAGCAAGAGCTCTACCACTGAGCCACAACCCCAGCCCCTCTCCCCAGTATTGTAGATAAGGAGACTTGGTCTCAAAGAGGTTAAAGGCTTGTCTAAGGTTAACTAACTAGTAAATACTAAAGCTTGGACTGGAACATAGACCCGACATCAACCCCATGTTCTTTATTCTGTCCTCAATTTTTGCAAAACCATAATGATTCAAAAAATACAAAATGTATTATCTATATAGTTTAATTTCTTAGACTGCAGAGTAGGAACATATGGACCTGCACTGTAAAATTCTGTGCACCATTTTACGTCTTTCATGTTACAACATTTTAAAATTAGTCATCACAAAAATGTCAGATGATTGAGTTTCATCTCTCCAAACATATAAAGTCATTTTATGACACCCTTGAGTTATGTTAGCTTCACTTTAACAATTTTTAAGTATCATTCTGATACCAAAATACTTTTGTATAATATACATTGTCTGACAAGCATATTTGCACCCATGTGTACAAATTTGTATTTGAGGTAATTCACAATTCCAAAGTTCATATAAAAGACAAGAGTGAAATAAGAAAAACGTTGGACAGAATCCAAGAAACTTGAAACCCAATCAACAACATTTGGCACAGACTGAAGAATTAGAGAAAAAAAAGGAAGAGTGGACTTTCACTAAGGAGTCTAGAAAATGGTGTATAAGAAGAAAATTTGAACCAGGTTTAGTGGTGCATGCCTGTAAACCCAGCAACTTGGGGGTCTGAGACAGAAGGAACGCAAGTTCAAAATGAGCCTTAGCAACTTAGCAGGGACCTGAGTCATTAGCAAGACCCTGTCTCAAAATAAAAAATAAAATGGACTGGGGATGTGACGCTGTGGTAAAATGCCCCTGGGTTTAATCTCCAGTGGGGGAAAAAAATTTAAACATTTAATTCCTAGATATAATTAAATATAAAATGCTGACATTGGAACTGTGTTCCAAATCTTTGAATTCTCATTTTGGTAATCCTTCTCCTCTTATTGACATAGGCTTATTGACATAACCTATAAGTATTACTTTAGGGCTGGGGATGTGTCTCCAGCGATAGCGTGCTCACCTGGCATGTGTGCGGCCCGGGTTCGATCCTCAGCACCACATACAAACAAAGATGTTGTGTCCGCTGAAAACTAAAAAATAAATATTAAAAAAAAAAGAATCACTTGACTCTTATTTGCTTACCAAGGAACCATCTCATTCAGATTCATTTTCCTGTGCAGACAGAAGGGAACATGCTAATGCAAGGATACAAATCATTAGTCCACTTGCAAACTAAAATTCTCATTAAAAATCACCTGTCAGGTTCTGGTTCTGGAACAAAATGGAGAAGACATACTTCTCCCTATTCTTCCCACTAAATACATCTAAAAACCTTGGGGATGATATGTAAAACATGTATAAGAAATTTTTGAAAGATAGAATTTGGCCAGCTAGGAACCTCGGGACATGAAGTACAGTACAGCATTGAATTTCTTAATTTTATTCCATTCTGTTCTGTTTTGTTTTGCCTCATATATCCAAGACTGGGTGCTGCAGATTCTAACAACTCAGAAATGCTAATGAATACAGATTAAAAAAAAAAAAAAAAAACAAGAAAAGCTTTCTCTCTCTCAGTCAGAAGAACTGGAAAGGGTTTGCATAACCAAATGGAAAACTTTAGATATTAATCACTCTACTCTAACCAAACATCATAGAAAAGAATGTGGCCTTACCCCACCCCTTGGTCAACAACAGCCAAGTAGGGAGCTTAGAATTCCATTCTCATCCGGCTGTAACGGGGCACTTCTCCCTCATCTGTGTGCTTTCAGAGGAAGCTGAGTAAGAGGTTGGGACATTCACCCCCACCTGATAATAAGGAAGCATTCCCTTGTGGTTTCAGTAGAGGTCATATAGGAAACAATAACAAGGTACTCACTACAACACAGAGACAGAGTAATGTCAGTGCTGGCCTAGTGGGAATCCTGAAGTCATAACCCAACTCCTAGCAGTAATGAGGAACCTGTCCCTTTTTGGTTATAAAGGGAGACTGAACAAGGAACCAGGACTACAACACTCACCTAGAAGCAAGAAGGTAGCACTCCCCTTCCCTCACTGGTATGATATTGAGAAGGTCTTCTGAAACTAAATAGTAAATAATATCTAAAGTCTTGCAACATGGAACAAAAAATGTACAAGGTACAACAAAAGTCATTTATCATATCAAGAACCAGAAAAATCTAAACTTGAATGAGAAAAAGACAGTCTACAGACACTAACATTGAGATGACACAGATGTTGAAATTATCTGACAAGTGTTTTAAAGCAGCCATTACATAAATATTTCAATGCCCATTTAAAGACATGCTTGAAACAAATAGAAAGTGAAAAGTCTCTGAAAATAAATAAAAAACCTTACAAAGAAGGAGAATACATAAAAGAAGATTGAAGGAGAAATTTTAGAATTAAAAATGCAAAAACCAAACTACAAAATCACTGGATGAGCTAAAAAACAGACTAGAGAAGGCAGAGAATTGAATCAGTGAATTTGAATATAGAAAAATAAAAATTGAACAACTAGAGAAAGTAGACTGAAAAAACCACCCAGAACATTAAGTACTTGGACTATTACAAAAGATCCTACATTCCTGTCATTATAACATCACAAGAAGAAAGAGGGTGGGACTGAAAGCATATTTCAAAAAATACTATGAGAAAATTTTCCAAATTTTGGGGAAAAAACTCCTGAATGCAACAAGAGAGAAGTGACACATTAGGAGGAAGAAATTCAGCTGGCAATAGATTTCTCATCAGAAATCATGAACTCTAGGAGGAAGTGGCAAATTATTTTTCAAGTACTGCAAGAAATGAACTGTTAACCTAGAAATCCATATCCAGTGAAAACACTTTTCAAAAAAGAAGAAACCAAGATACACAAGAATGGAAAAAAGAAAAGCAAAGCATAAACTGAGAATTTGTCACCAACATATCTGCCTTAAAAGAATAGCTAAGAAAATTCTCTAAACAGAAAGGAAATGATTAAAGAAGGTCTTGGAACATCAGGAAGGAAGAATGAATGAGGAAAAAACAAAATTAGGAGTAAATACAATAGACTTTTTTTCTATTTAGCTTTCTAAATTATGTTTGACAGTTGAAGTAAAAGTTGTCATATTGTCTTAAGTGGTTCATAAAATATGCGGAAAAATATTGAAGATCATTATATCTTAAATAGGGGCATCAAAAGGAATTAAACCACTTAAAAATAGAATCCAAACATGTAAAAAAAGAAATATACACCATAACCAAATGGGGTTTGTTCACCACTACAGTTTCAGCAATTACTATGAACATTTGATAAACAAAAACTCTTTGAGAGTGAGAATTTTCTTAAATAAAAGGGTTTAATAACTTGTTACAGATGCTAGCTAGAAAAATAACCAGGCCCTGGATGAGGCTCCACAGCTAATAGCAGCAAGGCTAGATAGCAATTAAAACTATGTCCACTGAACTTAGGCACAAGATAGTTTTTATAATAAAATGTGAGGAAGGAATACATAGATAGACAATGTTGAATTTACATTGGCTCTTGGTAAGTGGGGGCAGAACAAGCATTTTAGGATAGAACAGTCCACAAAGAGAAGCACTTGTTGTTTTAGGATGGCTAGAAGTTATCAGTATGGAAAATTCCTTTGTAAGCCATTTCAGGAATCCGAGGCTTGAGTCAAGGTTTCACCATACCTTTAGAAATGTGGAACATATTTTTTTGTAGTTGTTAACTGAATAACTTCTCCTACATTCTCCTGCCATCATCCTTCAACTCCTGTAATTAAATTTAGGGTATCTAAGAATTTTTCTCTTAAGACATTGTAGATGTTTGATACTTACATGTGAAATTGATTGATTAATTAATTGATTATTATTGGGCCATTTTTCCACCCAGCATTTTCAGAGTCAGCTCAAACTCAACATTACTAAAAATTGACTTACTAATTTATGTGTTCCTCTGTTTTCCTAGCACAATGCATGAAATATATTCAATAAAATCACAAATAATCAAAAGTTATTGAAATGATTAATATACCAGTTAAAGACAGACCATCATGATCCAAACACCTAAGCCCAAAATAATATGCTATGATAATAAATTAAATTTATTTTGCAGTGGATAGAATTGCATTCAATTTCAGCTCAGCATTTACTAGACATATGAACTAATCTAGGTCCTTAATATCTTTGAGCCTCCCGTGAATTTTTTCTCACTATCTACTATGTGACTGCCAAGTCAATGACATTTAAGTTTTTATGGGCTTTATTTCTATAGCACTCCACTTCTATTACCAATACCTATTTTAGTCAGATTAAGCTAAATTAAGTTGTTGTAATAAACACACCAACATATCAGAGGCTTAACACAACAATATTTATTTCTTGTTCATTGTACATATTTATCATGGACTCTGAAAGTAATTTGAGCCACACTGAGTTTACTCAGGGACACAGGATCAAGGAGGCTATATCCTCTGGACCTTCACTAGTTACAGCAGTAAGGAACAGAAAGCATGGGGAAACACCAATTGTTTCCCCAAGTAAGTGACATTTTGTTTTTACTTCCACTCTTCTGTAGTTTGGATCTGTTGGGCCCCCAAAGGCTCAAGAGTTAAAGGCTTAGTCCCCAGCCTGTGTCATTATTGGGAGGTGGTAGAATTTTAAGGAGGTAGGGCCTAGTGAAAGGAAGTTAGGTTATTGGGGACATACCCTTTAAGGGAAAATTAGGACCCTGTCCCAATCCTGTCTCTTTCTTTTTTGCTTCTTGTCTTTCATGAAATGAGCAGCTTCCTCTGCCAAGGACTTTCACCATGATATATACAGTGTCATGGTCCAAAGCAACAGGACTAAGTGACCATGAACTGAACCCTCTGAAACTTGATCCAAAATGAACTTTTCCTCCTTTTGAATTTATTTGTCTCAGATATTTTGTAATAGTAATGGAAACCTAACACACATTAATACTTCATTTACCAGAGAAAAGAATACTACTATATCTAGCTTCAAAAGGGCAAGAAATAATTATGCTCCCATTTGCACAGAATTTCCCAGATTTAAAATTGGTGAAGAGTAGTAATATCTATTACATATTTGTTTTGAAAATATTTGTTAAATGTTTTTTTTCACATAATATATCTGATCCATCAGCAAATCCTGTCAGCTCTGTCTTCAGAATGTATCCTGAATCTGTACACTTCTCATATCCTCCACCATTAGCTTCTGTCACAGATTGAGTTCTCTAGGAAACCGATGCTGTCAGAGTTAAAAGTGAGGTCTTTTTTCTATTGAGGGGTATATTAAAGTTATTCAGGAAAACTGAGTTAATAGGAGATACATAAAGATATTTATTGGGCAGGGGGTGTGGTTCAGTGGCAGAGCACTTGCCTAGCATGTGTGAGGCACCAGGCTCCATTCTCAAGGAACTGATTTACATATGGATGCTGAAAAGTCTCAAGGTCTGCAGCTGGCAATCAGAACCCAGGAGAGCTGATGGTACATTTCTAATCAAATTCCAAAGTCCTGAGAACCAGGAGAACCAATGGTATAAATTCCAGTCAGAATGTTGGCAGACTCTGGACTGGGGTTGTAGCTCAGTGGTAGAGCACTTGCCTCACATGTAGGAGGTACTGGGTTTGATCCTCAGCAACACATAAAAATAAATAAAGAAAAATAAAGGTAATGTGTCTATCTACAACTAAATTAAAAAAATAACTTAAAAAAAGAATGTTGGCAGACTCAATATCCAAGTAGAGGCAAGTCCAAAAGTAGGAAAAGTTCAAGGTTGCAGCTTAAGAAGTAAGACAGGTGAAGTCACCTCTTACCCTGAAGTTTTTAAAAATATTTATTTATTTATTTTGTTTTAGGTGGACACAGTATCTTTATTTTACTTTTTATGTGGTGCTGAGGATCGAACCCAGTGCCTCATGCATGCTAGGTGAGCACTCTATCACTGAGCCACAGCCCCAGCCTCTTACCCTGAAGTTTTGTACTATTCCAGCATTTGATTGGGTGATGCCTACTCACATGAGGGAGGGCAGTCTGCTATATTCAGTATACTAATTTTAATGTTAATCTCATCTAAAATATCCTCACAGAATAATATTTAGCCAAACTTCTTGGCACCCTATGGCCCAGTAATGTTGGCACATAAATTAACCATCAAAGGGGAGTAACATCTGTAAAATGAAAGTGTTTTTGCACATATTAGGCATTTTATATTATTTATAGAATAAAGAAATGATAAATAATGTGTTCCCACAATTATAAGGCCTCCTGGTACATGCTGAAATATAGAAATGAGACAGAAAGACTGGTAACTACCGTTAAAGATATTAAATTAAAAAAAAAACACAAGGGCTGGAGTGTAGATCAAAGACAGAATACTTGATACTTTATAGTATGCATAAGGGTTCCATCCCCAGTACTCCCCAAAAATGTACCACAGATATATATCTTACAGATTATGAACTTTTTATATACTGGGGAAAATCCAAGACATCAAAGCATAACCTCAAATTTTGTTAAAGGAGTCAGCAAAACATCTTGGAGAAAATTACATTTATCCTGAGAACTTCAAGGTATACAGTGGTTAGCTAGATTAAAGTGGTGAAGAGAACAGTGTCCTAGTCAGAAGGAACAGTATGTACAAAGTGCCTGTATTAGGAGATAAAAGGGAACGTTTGATCAACTGAAAGAAGGCTAGTATATGTATATGTACATGTTAATTCCCTGCAGTCAAAGAATACCAGGAATACACAGGTAGGTAAAAAGTTGGATTCATTACTCATTGCAATGAGGAACCATGGACTGTGGTAGAAAGATCATATTAGAAAAAACCTATTATAGGATTTGGATTTTGTTTGGATGGTTCTGATATTTATGACTACCAGGAAAACAATATGGCCTATCCCTGAGAAAGGAGCCACATTATTAGAAATCTGAAGACCTACTCTTGTCAAACTAGTACCAAAATGTCAGGAGAAATTTCTCCCCATATGACTAGAATTCAGAGAGAATTGGAGCAAAGTGGACATAAGAACCTGTATAGGTAGTCAGGGCAGGCTATGAGCACCTGAAAGACCATGTTAGTGGCAGACAACTTCATGCTGATAGCCAAAGGAAGCAAAGAAGTGTTGCAATTGCCGCAGTCTGGCAGGGCACAAATAACCGGGAGGTCACAAGCCACTTGTAGATTCAAGCAGGAACGAACTTTATTCGAGAACCCACGCAAACTCCACAGGAACCCCGCGAGAACTCAACGGGAACTCCAGGAGAACTCAAAAGTAGTGGGCACCCAAGGTAGCAGGAGCCATATACACAACTGAATACACAGCCTGCCCCAATCCAGCATCATCCAGTTACAGCAATCAGCCATCATCCCAATAATTATACACAGCTTAATTTAACCATCATCATCCTAATGGCTCGCTGGCACTACCCCTCAACCACTCCTTCTGGCAAAATGCCAGGCGCCATCCTGACTTGGTTGTGGCTCTCAACAGCACTTAAATTTGTGTGTCAAGGATGCTGGAAGATCTGAGATTTTAATTTCTTGTAAATTTACAGGTCACTTTGCCACAGGTTTGTGGATGCTTACAGAAGATGTTAAGACTTTGGGGTCAGAGATAAAGGACTTAATTACCTGTAGCAAAAGCAGTAGATAGAACTTTGTGTTTTCACAGGATCTATATGGCCTCTAATTTTCTGGGATGAAATTAAGATGAACCTACCTGAATGATTTCACATGCAGATGGTTGGGATACTGAGCTTGGGAGAGCTAATGCCTTTAGAGTGAGCAGAAGCCATCCTGCTCTCTGTGGGAGCTGTTACCTCATCCTTCAGTGTTGCTCACTACAGAGAGACCTGAGAAATCCCCTGGTTAAAGAGTGGTTGGGTCTACCCAGCAAAAACATGAAGAAATGCTTAAGGCCATCGTGGATTTCCTCTCCCAACACTGTGTGTTTATAAAGGTTAAGATTTGGAAGTCTGACGCATTACATTAAGAAAACTAACCCTGAATTGCTGCCTTATGCCAAATATGAATAATTCCCATTAGCCCACAAGCATGTAATAATTTCTCCTGGGTTGATCCCCACATTCCCCTCTAGCTACTGCCCCTCTCTGCCACCCTATTAATGGTGAGAGGAAATATAATGTAGCCTGGGATAAAACCAATAAGAAAAGAAGGGACAAGTATGATGATACTTTGATAAATGAAAAGAAGAGCTCCCCAGCCCAATGAAGAAGGAAGGACATCAGGAGGCAAAAATGGTGATGTTTGGGCAGGTGAAATGGAAATGCCTGAGCCTATGGGCACTGGTGCTCCATGGAAGCATGAAAATGCCCATCCCCAAGAGGTGCCATTGTGTGAAGGCAACACGGAGATCTGGTGCAAAGTGGACAGTACCCCAAAGAAGGTTCCAATCCTGCCTACCAACATCCAGGCCTGTCTCAGCGAGAAAGCCTTATCCTGCGCTTTCTATGGGAGATGGATCTCCCTGAAGTATGTGATTGCCATGGGAACTCAGGTACTTGATCCAATTTCTAAGAACCACTTGTGCCTCAGCAAGACCAATTACTTCCAAGTTGGATTCATAAGGGTCATATATTTGTTCTGAATTCACTGATATTATCTGAAAGTGGGTGTATAGCGGATATATTTAAGCTTCAGGGAATACATTAATTCTTCCAAAACTGGATCTGTTGGGTTATTTGCATGTATTCATTATATCACTTTTACACTATTTTAATAAAGAGTTTCATAATTTATATGCCATAAATAATATTTACTACCTGTTACTAATATAATACCAACTATAGTTTCATTAATCATATAATAATTATATTAACATGTAGTTATTTTTTTTTAATATTTTTTTAGTTGTAGATGTACACTATACCCTTATTTAGTTTATTTATTTTTATGTGGTCCTGAGGATTGAACCCAGGGCTTCACACATGTGAGGTGAGTGCTTTACCACTCAGCCACAACCCCAGCCTGAGGATTTCTTTTTTCAATCTCCAAATTACTAATGAAGAAACTGAGGCCCAAGAAAAGTAAGATGATGGTGCACAGGTAAGACAGGGTAGTAGGGCCACCTTCATGGACCTGAAACCTTAGTAGTCCCACAGGGTCCCATGCTCAGAATGGGTTCCTGAGCTTGGGAGTTAGTCCTGCTGTCTTCAATTGTTACCTATTTTTCTATTGATTTGTGTTTTGTAGGTGAGGTCTGATGACAATTAAGTATGTGCTGGGGATCAAGATCTTCGCTTCAGCCTGTTGTCCAGCTCTCACCCCCTTCCTGCCTCACTGGCACAGCTCCCTACTCATCACCAGGATCCTCCTCCCTCCCCATCAAGTGACTGCAGCTATACTGCCCTTTCTGGACAGAGTCTGGGTGTAAGTACAGAGATGGGAAGGACTAAGAGTTCAAGTCAAGGACCCTGGACACCTGTGAGAACCTTCACTAACCCTATGAATATCCCTATACTCAAGGAAGCATGGCATTCAATAGCAAATAAGATACTGTAACAGGTCCAAATAGAGACTGCATGGATAAGGCAACAAAGATTTTCCTGCTTTTTTTAACATGGGGCTCCTCATTTTCATTGTGCACAAGGTCCCTCATTATATAGCTTCACCTACATGGTAAAAAAGGGCCACAAACTCAGGATTGTATATCTTCAAAATTTTGCTATTTCTTATTTTTCCTTTAGTGGAGATAAAACAATTGAATAAGTGATACATATACACTTGATATGAAATTCAAAAGTTTCAAAAATATGAAAAAGACTCAGTTCATTCTTGATGCTGACCACCCAGAATCCCTCCCCAAAGGACACCCTTATTTTCCAACAGGCCCTTATGTACCTTTCTAGAGGTATACATGTATTCAAATCATTTCCCATTGTATACTATAATTAAATCTTAAACTGTTGTGGATCTTGACTTTTTTCATTTTAAAATGTATCCTGGAGTACTTCTTGTGTGACAATAAAGAGGGCAAAATATGTAGAGTGCTTCCCATGTCATTGTTTTAAGTGTTTAAAACCTATTAGGTTAATTCTCATTGTAGCTAAATGAAGGTGGTATTACTCTTATTTTGTGTATGAAGAAACTAAGGCACATATAATTTTAAAATTTGCCAAAGTAATATGGTTAAAATACAACAATCTCATGGTGCATTTTCCTCAGAGAATTTGCTGGATTCTTAACTGCCCTGGGGGAAAGGATAGCATTCCATGAACAAAACACCCACTAAGCAGCAGAAAAGACAACAGCTCTTTGGACAACAACATGGGGCTAGGGAAACAAAACTTGAAGGTCATGCTGTCAAAGGAGTTAATGATTGAGAAGTCAAAATCCCAGGCAGTAGAAAGGCAGACAGAAGTGATTATTTGTCCACACTTAAGGTATAGAGAACCTGTAACCAAGAAGCTCAACGGACAGCAGTTAAAAGTCTCAGTGGACTTCTCAGCAGTGCCTTGGTGTTATGTGATAAAGACTTGAGTTCAAAACTCACCCAAAAGAGGATTCCCAGGAAACATCCAGACCCTCAACTGGAGCCTCTGGGGAACTATGACCTGGGCAGAGATATCAGAGGTAGATGAAGCCTTATAAATTATGAAGCATCCTTGAGTCAGCTAAGTCCCTGATGGGACTGATATGATTAACCCTACACTAGCAGCCTGCTAGAATAAAAAGTGAATTTCTTCAATGGAGGGAACATAAAAAAAATGTTTTTCATACACAATGGAACTTTTTCATACACAATGCCTGGCATTTAATTCAGTGAAAAGATAAAAATAAAAGTACCCACAACACCATAATATTGTAGTTATCAGATTTGGGTGGTGAAATAATTATGATGAATATGTACAATAATATCAATAAACAAAATTGCGATTTCATCAGAAAATTGGAATTTAAAAAATCAATCAAAAGGATGCACTGAAAAATGGAGAATTAAAAGTTAAATCTTTGAAACTAAGAGTCCAAGATTGGAGTTTAACACTATTATAAACAAAAGGCCAAGCAGAAAGTGCAGAGGGTGTAGGGTTCATCCCTGAGATGTGAGAGACACCATCTGCATGGAAAGGGCAAGGACAGGTGATGGCTAAAGTGGAAGCTAATACCTGAAAGTCTTCACTTTGCAATAACTATCCACATGTGCTAAACAAAGCTCTGCCATAGAGCCACATCCTCAGCCAAAGAAATGCACTCAGTTTTAAAGGCACAAATAAGATAAAAGTAAAAGTTTTGATTAATATATACTATGTTAATCCTCATGGAAAGTAAGGAGAGAGCCTAAATTTGTAGACAAAGTAAATTTTGGGGGCAAAGACTATTACAGTAGCAAAAGTAGAATATTTAATAATGATAAGTTAGTCAATAAATAAGAGGACAGGGATGGGGTTGTAGATCAGTAAGGGAGCACTTGCCTAGTATAAGGCACAGGGTTTGATTCTCAGCACCATATATAAATAAATTAAATAAAGGTCTATCAACAACTAAAAAATGAAAAAAATAAGAGGACATTATTAACAATCATAATAGAAGACTATCAAAAGCTATGGAACAACCCCAGCCCTGCCCCCATTTGCTCTTATAAGAGATGTTACCAAAAGCTTTGTTCTTATCCCTGATGCCAATCCAATAACAAGGCATCACCTTGGAGATTGCTGCTTTTGGCCCTGGGACCCTTCAGACACTTTTGGTTCCTGAACAAAACCCCTGAATATTTTTTTTAATAGAGCTTATTTTTAGAGCTGTGTTATGTTCACAGCAAGTTGCACAAATATCCCATATCTCCTGTCACACACATGCACAAACTTCCTTGCTTTCAATAATTGATGAACCTACATGCAATTTTCTCACATGTCATTATCACCCAATGTCCGTACATTAGGGTTGACTCTTGCCAGACATTTTTTGAGCTGGGACAAATGTATAATGACATAGGATCATGGAAAATAGGTTCGCTGCTGTAAAATTCATCTATTCATCCCGTCCAGATCCCAAAACTTCGGCAAGAAATTCTTTTTACTGCCTCCATAGTGTTGCCATTTCCACAGTGCCATATACTTGGCTTTATTCAATATGTAGTCTTTTTCAAGCCAGAATTAGACAGGCTGTCAGTATAAATAGGTAAATCCAGTCAGATTGGATCAAGGAGGCAAATTTTGAGTGAGTCCAGCAAGTTGGAGGCTGTCCCCTGAGGGATTGAAATGTTAATTCCTTCAGAGCCCTTTCTCCAACCTTATTAAGAACCTGCCCCAGCTCCAGCCTGTTGCCAGGGTAACCTGTTCCAGGAATTGCCCCTCTCTCTAGGGAGCCACAAGGTTGTTAGTTACTGTGTCCTGGGCTGCTCCATCCTGCCCTTCCCCCTTCAGCCCACCTCTTTCCCACCTTTTGGCCATCCCACCAAGCATTTCCTAGGCCTAGGCAAATGGTCTACTTACACAGGAAGGAGAAAGAGAGGGGGAGAGGGCAGGAGAACAAAGCAAGCCTAGGACACACAAAAAAGGGCAGAATGGGTTGGGGATATAGTTCAGATGGGAGAGTGCTTGCCTCGCATGTTCAAGGCCCTGTATTCGGTTCCCAGCAACTTACACACACACACACACACACACACACACACACACACACACAAAGGGCAGGACAACCTCCCTTCTTGGGATACCAGGATACCAGCTAAGGTCCCCTTCTCCCTCCTGGGACAAGTCTATGTTACCCCTTTTGAAATGAACCCTGCTTTATATGCGTGCTTCTCTAATGTTCAAACTTCAACATGTGGGAAGCAGGACTCATCACTGATACTGGGTGATATCACAGTGTTCCATCTTCTTGGCAAATTGAAACTTCTTATCGTTATGTAATGTTCCTCTTTATTCCTGAGAATTATTTTTGTTCTGAAGTGTAATTCATCTGCTATTAATATAGCCACTCCAGCTTTCTCTTGATAAGTGAACTCATGGCATACCTTTCTCCATCTTTCTACTCTTAAGCTACTAATGTAGCTTAATGTTTCTTGTAAGCATACATAGAAAGTCTTTTCCCACTCCAAGACTATGAATAGTTCTCTCATTTATAATGTGTCATGGTTAACTGGCAGTATCATTTTCAGAATGGCTTCTTTCACTAGCAGTAAGGTTTTACATTTCCTTCATATCCTTTCATGACTTGATAGCTGATTTCCTTTAAGTGCAGAATAATATTCCATCTTCTGGGTGTACCAGAGTTGATTTATCCTCTCTCCTACTGAACAACTTGATTGACTTCAAGTATTGGCTGCTATAAATAAAGCAGAATAAACACTCATGTGTAGACATTTGGGTGGATGTTTTAGTTCCTTTGATTAAAACCCAAGGAATGTAATGGTTGGGTCATATGGTAAGTGTATATGTATTTTTTTTAAAGAAATCACCAAACTCTTCCAAAGTGACTCTACCATCTTATATTCCCATCAACAATGAATGAGTTTTTGTTGCTCCATATCTGTATTAGCATTTGTTGTTATTTCTCACTGTTGTGATTTTTTTTTTTTTTTTTTGAGACAGGGTCTTGCTAAGTTGCTCAGGTCCTTGCTAAATTGCAAAGGCTGGCTTTGAACTCACAATCTCCTGCTTCAGCCTCCCAAGTCACTAAGATTACAGGTGTGTACCACTGTGCCAGGCTAGATCTATAGATTTAATTCAGTGGTAATCAAAATCCCAATAGGACATTTTGTGGATATTGACAAATTTATCTTTAAGTTTATATGTAACAATAAAATGGCCCAAAACAGTAAATAAAATATTAAAGGAGAAGAATAAATTTGGAGGACTGACATTAGTTGACCTTAAGCCTTAATATAAAGCTACAGCAATCCAGACATCAGTATTGTGAAAGAACAGACAAAAGGACCAATTGTAACAGAGTAGAGCAACCAGAAATGTATACACATAAATTCAATAAATGCAACTTCACAAAAGGTCAACTCCAACATACCAGAGCAAACATTGTTTTTTTTTTTTTTTCAACAATGGTGCTGGAATATCTTGACATCCAAATACAAAAAATAAATGCATCTAGACACAGAGTTCACACTCTGTAAAGATAAACTCAAAACTGATCATGAACTTAAAAAAATGTAAAACACAAAACTCTTAAAGTCCTTAAGGACAACAGGAGAAAATCTAAATAACATTAGTTTAGCCATGACATTTTAGAAAATAGGGGAAAGGCATGATCTACGAAAGAATTAATAAGCTGGACTTTACGAAAATTAAAAATTTCTGGTCTATGAAAGGCTTTCAAGACAATAAAAACCACATCTATAGAACTGGAGGGAATTATTGTCAAAATCAAATCTGATAAAGGCCTATTCTCTAAAATGTAAAATAACTCTTTAAACTCAACAATAAGAAGACAAAATGATTAAAACATCAAGCCAAAGATCTTGACAAACATAAAAGATGTACAAATACAAAATTAGCATATAAAAATACTCAACATTATGTACCATAGTGGAAATGCAAATTTAAAAAATGAAGTACTACTACATGCCTGTTCTGAGAGGGAAGATTTATAACATTGAAGACAGGTATGGTAGGGCTCTCCTGTAAACCACAGAAGTGTAATTTTCTTAATATTCAAATACAGTGAGTTTCAGCAGATCACATATTTCAAGGTCCATTTTATCAAGGTACTCAAAATTTATTGAAGGAACATTGCTTAGAAAGTTACTTTGTTATCCTTTTCATGTTCATGTTATCTGTATTTATGACATTGTTTTCATTTCACATATTATTAATTTGTATCTTCTCTTGCTTTCTTAGTTACCCTGCACAGAAACTTACCAATTTTATAGTGCTTTTATAAAACCATGCTTGACTTCCAGACTATGCTCTTTTGATTTTCTCTCTTCAATTTCACTGATTTTTGTCCCAATGATATAATTTATTTTCTTCTGTTTACTTTATATTTATTTGGGTCTTATTTTTCTGACTTCCTAACATACAAGTTTAGATTATTATTTTAGATTGGTGTGTGTGTGTGTGTGTGTGTGTGTGTGTTTAAAAGATGTTAGAAGAATAAAGTCAAAATAATCAAAGAAGACCACTTATCTCCATAGAAGGCAATCTGTTATTAACATGAAGACATATTTTGAGACAGGTGGAAAACATTGTTGGAACTTTCCTTGGTATTCTGGAAGGAACTGGGCTGGGCACTGCAGGACCTCATGGGAACAAATGCTCCACAGATTTTCTCCTGAAATCAGGTAGTCAGTCACGCTATCCAAATGATGAGCATGACAGCACCTCTAAGTTTCCTAGGCCTTGTGCTCATGTATAAATGCTTAACAGTTCTTGTGAAGCCACTTACCATTTGTGACCCTAGCAAATATCATGCATGGCAAGGACAAGGCAGAGAAGTATCAGTTCTCAGCTACTATTTTACTCTAACCATTGCCAGCAGCACAGAATCAAAATATGTCCCCTTCATGACATGGATTGTGTAAACAGTCAACCTCTTTCCCTTCCCACATAGTTGTTTGCCACAGTGATCTTGGCAAAACTCAAAAGTGGCTATGATCCATGGCACAGGAAAAAATTAATGCACAGGAAGCCACTATCAGAATGCTGAGCAAGGAACTTGACCTCTGCTCTGTGGTCCTATAGTCTTTCATGTATAACATGGAAAAAATGCCAGTTATTCTGTTGTAGGACCATTGTGGGGACTGAATAATGTAGCACCTAGGTAGAGAGCCTAGACACAAGTGAGGCTCAGTCCTTGTGAGTTTATTCCCTTCAGTCTATATTCAAACCTTCACCTGACAGTGTTCTTGACCTACAAGTTCTGCTTCTGCCATCTGACACAATTTGTTGATTGATGGCCCAATAGCCACACTTACAAGTGCCCAAGGGTAAACATAAATAAATAAAACCCCTAATTTAGTTCAAAGAAGCAGTATATCTAGTTTCAGGGGAAATTTGGGATTTTTCCAAATCATTCATAGCTACTAATATCCCCCTTTTCAAATAATGATTTTTTTCCAGCCTCCCTGCAGCTAAGTGTGACCAGGAGACTCAGCCCTGCCCAAAGAGGTACACAGAGAATGTGTTTGGAGCTTCTGTACAAGAAGCTATGTCATAAAAAGAGGGATGGATGTGAGAGAGGATGGTGGCAGTTGCAATGCGATAAGGGAGACTGGAGATGTTGCAGCCATACTGTGAAAGGCACAAGAGTCAACTTGTTAAAAATAGTTGAGCTGGAGGATGGAAGCCTCAGTGTGCTTGTGGCATTTCTGATCAGCCAAATCAGTGCAAGGGTACCTCCAGGTTTCCCATCAAAAGAAGAAAATGGTCAGGCTGTTGGTATCATTGCCTCTGAACTTTTCCTTACTCATTTAAAAATAAGTTTCAAAAATACAAGTGCCCTGACTGCATTCCCAAAAATTCTGATTTCATCAGTTTATATTGTGGTGTCTTTAGGTATTTAAAATGTTTTCTGGCCTTGCATAGTGGCACATGCCTATAATTATAGCAGTTCAGGAAGCTGACACAGGAGCATGGAAAGTTAAAGCCAGCCTCAGCAATTTAGCAAGGCCCTAAGCAACTCAGGGAGACAACACTCTGAAAATTAAAAATAAAAAAAAGGTCCTGGGGATCAGTGTTTAAGTGCCCCTGGGTTCAATCCTCAGTCTCCCTCCCCAAAATGTTTTCTGTTGTAAGAACTGAGAAGCAGACACATGACAAGCTTTAGTATCATAAGGAAGACACAGGTAGACAACACTTCACTTCACCAATCACATTTCATCTACACATGCTACTGTCCCCTGCCTTCCAGCTTAGTTTCAGGCAAACCCCAGACATCATATCAGTTAATCCATATATACCACAAAACATATCCCTCAAAGCAAAAGACAGCTTTCAATGATGCTGTAAAAATATAATACATGCCACTCTTGATTCTCAACAATTACAGATATTTCCTTCACATTTTCAAGATTAATTCACAGAAAATGTTTCCCTGTTGTCTTATCTAAGTACTAATGTGTTTACCAACTCCAGGTTGCTCCAGTCTGCTGCATTGCAATTGGTTGCTGTGCCTGTTAATCCTCTGTAGAATTCACTCCTCCTCTCCTCTTTCTTGTGAGAAGTGAATCCTTTGTTTTGTTGAGTGTCCCCTGCTGGATTGGGCTGATTTCTGTTCACTGGCATTGTTTAGCACATTCCTCTGTTTGCTGCCTTTCTTGTAAATTGGGAGTTAGGTCTAGAGTCTTCATCACACTCTGGAGTGATCTTTCCCCAGAGGCAGTGTTGCTTAAGTCCATCAGGGGACACAGACTCTGTGGATGTCTCTGCTGTGTAATGCAAGCACGTCTTGGTGGTCACTGTGTCACTTGAGGCTCAAACTGGGGATGTTTGAACTCTGTGTACCTTTCCCATTAGTTAGATGCAATTCTTCTCTGAAGAGAAACTTCCTTTATCCCCTAGTTGCTATCCACATGTTTTAGTGCATATGCCATGTGGAGAGTGATTTGTTTTCAATGTGCCTGTTTACCTAATTTCTAAAGAATGAATTTATTCCCAGCACTTAAAATTTTTCATTTTTAACTGACAAGAATTGTGTGTATTCATTGTGTGCAGCGTGTTTTGAAATATGTATACATTATGATTGGCTAAATCGAGCTAGTTATCATATGCATTTCCTCACACACATACTATTTTAGTGGTGAGTACACTTAAGAACTACACTTAGCAATTTTCAAGACCTAGAATTGCAGATGATAGAAAGGAGCTCTTTTTTTTTTTTTTTTTTTTTTTTGTAGATCTACTATGGACTCCAAATGTAATCGCATTTGATGTGTTTACTTATTGTCTGTTATTATTCTTGTGGACACGCAAATTTTCCTTCATGATGCAAACTCAAATTCCAAATTTGCCTCCTGGAACACAAGAGTTGTCACAAAGCATGTGTGCTGAAAGTGTGCTAAGTGACCTAACTGTTTTGATGTCATACTTGATTGTTATATGATAACATTACATTATTCCTCTCCTGGATGTTTAAAATTGAGACTACCACTTGGCTGTCTTGGGCATTATTCAAGTGTTACTACATTTGGAGACAGAAGAACTGAGGCTCACTCTTCCTTACTGGACCTTTCTACTTTGTTGGGGAACAAGTGACCTGGTTCAGCTCATGGATTTGATTGTCTCTGAACTTGCAAAATTGATCTCTTCACATTACCATCAATTCACACTCCCAGTGTTTGCCCTGTGCTAGCCCATGGGGTTATCTGTTCCTCTCTACTTCCAGAACCTTGCAGTGCTCTAGTCTCTTGATACTTAGCACTTGTCCTCTTCAATTCTAGCACCAGCACTCCTATGGGAGTAGTTTGTCAGTAATTCACCAGTTGTCTCTTCTCTGCTTCTGAGCTTCATTGTTTTTAGTGTAGTATGAGTGTGCATTTTGAGGACCAATGAGAATTTGAATGTGATCAGCCCTATCAATGTATCAGCCCTACCTTTGCTGGCTACCATCTTTTTCTCTCAAGCTTCAATTTTCTGATTTCAAACATGGAGGTTAGAACTTGCTGGCCTGTGTCATGGTAAAATGAGCTTGACAGAAGATTGTTAGCACTTTGTGAATCATGCAAATTCCAGGATGTGTAACATATTTGTACCCATGATTAATTTATTATAGACTGTCACTTAAGATGTGTTGTTAAGAGTTGGGGATAAAGCTCAAGTGGTAGAGTGCTTGCTTCACATGCACAAGGCCCTGAATTCAATCCCTGGCACCAAAAAAAAAAAAAAAAAAAAGATGTGTTGTTAAAAATAAGTGAAACTAGACATTTCCTTGTGTTTATCTTATCACCCTAAAAGAATAGGACACTATTTGTTCTGGCTTTGTCCAGATGTATTCGGGGGTGGTTTGCTATTATATTGACCATCATGGATAAAGATAAGTCTTTTCAACTTTTAACCTTCAAATTAGACTACTTTCTGGATGAATTACTCTTTTGCTTGGACATCGGGCAATTCTATAATTGTTGAGGGTGCTTTACCCAATTTTATTATACTAGCTCTTCGCACTGGTAGGAAATGAAAAAGTCTGAGTGACTAATAATCCCAGTTTTGGAGTTCTTCAAGTTTTCCATGGTAATTGTACATGAACTAGTCTGAAAACAACAGGGTTATAGTGTCAACTTTGATTTTGTGGTTCTATCATCACGTAGGAAGCATTTGATGAGTGTGGTGTGGACATAGCAGACAATGGGGGACAGCTTTAGAATTCAAATACATTTACTTTCACTTTTAACCTTAATATTAGTTTTTTTCTGTAGGAGATACTTTCCTATTTGGCCATTGGGTATTTCAGTCCTGCTTAAGGTTGCTGTCCTGTACTTCACTGTCGTCATGTTGGATTCTAGTGTTTTAAAATGATGAAACTGCTTATGTGACTTATGTAATTCCAGACTCTCTCGTTCTTTGTATTCTCCGTGTATTCTTGTAACAACCACCCCAGGGTGTAGCGTTAGATATGGATTCAAATAAGGTCTGATGCGCAGAGAAAGCTTCTACTCAGACACTAGTCCCCCCTCAATGCAGTTGCCATGGGAGATGATGCATCCTGATCATATTGTTGCCATGGTAACTCATGCACTTGACCCAGTCTCATTCAGACTTGACACACCAAAGGCAGCTTTTCCTCAGCAGCCAGCACCCTCTCCTTTGTCAGTTCAGAATGAAAAAATAGAGCCAACAGAATTCTTTTTACATTGACACTCACTACCATATACGTTATTTGGCTCCATAATTGGGAAACAGTTACTTTTGAAATTTTTACTATTGTTAACAAGTGTGTGCATAGGTGGAATATTTGTTTAATGAAAATGTACTGGATAGAGACACCAATTGCTTCCCAAACTGTTGGAGGAGCACCCAGGTCATATATTATTTGTGACTGGAAATTGCTAACTACTGCTGACTTGAGCACTTTCTTTCTTTCTTTCTTTTTGAAATAGTTTTTAGTTGTAGATGGACACTTTCTATCCAGGAGTCTTTACTTCTTGTTCTTTATAGGTAGCTTGATTAAGACTAGGTTATTATTGAATATATAAGAAAATAATGAATCTATTAGATAATGGCTTATGAATCACAAAAAAATAAAAACAGCCAACTTATAATCTGATAGGTGAGAAACATTAGTTCAATGCAGTTTACCTTTCTGTTCCTATGAATAGATTCAATCATCTTTTCATATATTTCAGAGCCATTTCTATGTATTTTATAAATTACTTGTTCAGTATTTTACCAATTCATGTAATGGGTTTATGGACATTTTTACTTGGTTTTAAAGACATTTTCACTTGGTTTTAAATAGCACTTTATGTTTATTAAAGATATTGGCTCTTTATCTTTCATATCTTTTGAAGATATTCTTCACAAGTTGATTTTTTTCATTTGCTTGTTTTCTTCTTTTTATTTTTTCACTTTTTTTTTTTTTTTTTGGTGCTGAGGATAGAATCCAGGGCCTTGTGCATGCAAGGCAAGCACTCTACCAACTGAGCTGTATATCCCCAGCCCTATTTTCACTTTTTGCAAGGGTAAAACGTTCCTTATTTATTTTAGGGAGGACACTTATCAACTTTTTCTTTGTGTCTGAATTTTGATTTCTTCATACAGTCCATTCTACATTCACAAGTTATTATGGAATATATCTTTATTCTCTTCTAACACTAAAGAGATTCATTTTTTAACATCTAGGGCTCTAAACTAGAATGCATGAGGTCCTAGGTTTGATCCCCAGCTCCATATACACAAAAAAATTAGAAAATTTTCTTTTTACAATATGAATTGACTCATAAATCATTTTTTTTACCAAATGTCTATCTAGTTGCCCCAACAGTATTTATTAAATGTTTTTGCCACTTACATGTTATGTCACCATTATTATATAATAATTTACCATATATATGGGTGTATTTCAAAACGTTTTTTCTGCTTCACTATTCTCTTTATTCAATTGCAATACCAGTTTTAATTTTCTAGATTTAATGCTATGTCTGATCACTGATTGTATTAGTCTCCTCTCATTGCTATTTTTTTTCAGAGTTTTTAAAAAAATCATTTTACTACTTAAAGATGTATATATACAATTTGATACAAGCATACATTGTATTATGTTCAAATCAGGATAAGCAAAATTGTCTACTCATACATTCATCATATCTTTGCAGTGAAAAATGTCAAAACCTTTTCTATTTCTTGAAATATATAGTACATTATGTATAGAACACCAGAATTTATTCTTCTATATAACTGTAACTTAATACCCATTGCCCAACCTATTCCCACTCCACCCCACCCTTCACTCTTCCCATCCTTTTGTAACTACTTTTTCAGTGTTTGTTTTGGTAATTTTTGCTCCCTGCCCCCAGATAAACTTTAAAGTTGATTTGTCCTCTAGGAAAAAAAAACTATGCTGGTATATTTTCATTAAGATTTCATTGAATTTACAAAGTAACTGACATCTTAAAGATATTGAACCTTCCCATCCACCACCAAAGAATATTTTCCCTTCTTTTAATAGCTTTCGGAAATCTTTAAAGTTTTCTTTATATAACTTTTCCACATTACTTGTCACATTTATTCCTAAGAATGTTATTTTGCTATTGTAAATGAGATGTTCTCTTTTATTATATTTTATTTCTCATCTTTATTTTTTAAGTAATAGATTTCTGTATATTAATTTAAATCCTCATAAGTTTATAAAATCTTTTGTTGTTTATGTCGTATTGTGTTTACATTTCTCCAGTTGTCCAAATAGAATATCACAAAATTTATGAATACATAAAATTATAATTTTTGTAATTCTTATACCTATAATTGTTTTATAGTGTTTTTTGTTTATTTTGTGGGGGGTACCAGTGACTGAATTCAGGGGCACTAGACCACTGTGCCACATCCCTGTATTTTTTTTAATTTTATTTTTATTATTATTATTATTATTTAATTTTATTATATATATACTGTGAGATCAGGCAAGGGGGCAGCAACCAAAGGAGGCAGATTTTTTGTTGTTGTTGTTTTAGAGAATTTTAATATTTATTTTTTAGTTCTCGGCAGACACAACATCTTTGTTTGTATGTGGTGCTGAGGATCGAACCCAGGCCGCACGCATACCAGGCGAGCGCGCTACCGCTTGAGCCACATCCCTAGCCCACATTCCTGTATTTTATTAGGTCTCACTGACTTACTAAGTGCCTCACTAAATTGCTGAGGCTGGTTTTGAACTCGTGATCTTCCTGCCTTCACCTCCAGAGCTGCTGGGATTATAGGCATGTGCCACCATGCCCGGGATATAGTGTTTGTGTTTTAAATGTGTTGTCTAACAGCTCCACAATAATATGAAGAGTTGAGACAGTGGAAAAGTCTTTCCTTGTTTTTTAACTTAGCAGGAATTTTCCATTAGGAATTTTAGTATATGTATCATTTGCATTAGTATTGATATTTACATAATATTTACATATCATGAATACTTCCTTTGTGTATGTATATCACATGTTTATTATATATACACACACATGCATATTATCTACAAATTGCCCATCATTTTCCTAGATGTTTTTTATTTTGTTTTAATTTTTTAGAAAGCATTGAATTTTATTGAATGCTTTAAGGATTTCTAGATTTTCATATGAAATTTCTCCTTAGACCTATTGTCACTGAACCAAGGTTCAGAAATTCATCTCACAGAAAAACCAAGGGTCTGAGAGGCAAATGCTGAGGAGAAAGAAAGGCTTTATTGAGTGTCCAAAGAATGGAGAAGAGATAGTGCAGCTCACAAATAACTTTCAATTCCAGGAGGCCCAGGACTTACAGATATAGGCTACAAATAATGCCGGAGAGAGTTAGGCTAATAAAGGGGAGAACTTTTTATGTCTTTTCTGGAAATATGTAGAGATCTTTCAGGAACTCAGGTGCCAAATCTTTTCAGTCCTTTCATGGCTTAATTTTTCTGGTCATGGAAGCTAGTAGATGTCTTCAGCCATAAGGTGGAGAGAGAGAAAAAGATTAGGCAATGCTGAGAGCCATTAGCCAAGTAGGTATGACAATTCCCTTGCCAGCGTACCCCATGTTGCTTAGAGGAAGGACTCGTGGAAATGGACTTGCCTTGGACATTTTGCAGTGACATTGCATGTAAGGTGACCTTGCTCAAGGACCAGGGAGGATCTGGGTTTAGGGCGGATCAGGGTTTAGGGCTCTCCTTGGGTTTAGGGCGGTTCCAGGTTTAAGGTGTACCCTGCTGGGAATAGGGCGTATCCTGCTGCCTCAGGCGTGCCTGCTCCTGTAGTTCCCGTGGAGTTCTCACGGGATTCAGAGAGTATTTGGGCAGAGAACGTGGATTTCCCCAGAACGTGTTTGTAGAGGGCCGGTGTGAGTTCGGGAATAAAGAATTGCTGTTTGAATCTACAAGGCTGTGAGTGGCTCGTGATTTTGTGCCCAGCCAGACTGCGGCAAGGCAAGTCAAGCTCAAGTTAACTTTATATCATAGATTTGGACAAACAAAACATTTCTCAAATGATCAACATGTCTACATGAGGACATGAGTAAAAGTTGACCCAAAGGTTGAGGCAACAAAGGAGACAGGTATAAAATGAAGACAGAGATGCAAAGCATTTTCATTGTGTTCCAATCACCCTTCAGATATCTACAGGTCCAAATGAAGAGTCAAGTGTTTTCAGCAGAAAGGGCCTTCAGCTCCCTGAAGAGTAGCCTAGGCAACCGTTATCACCGTAACCCACGTCAGAGGTGCTATCTACAGCAAAGCCAGTGGGAGATTGATGTATTTCCCAGCTGTGTGACCTCCAAAATTAGTGATTTTAAGTTAAATAAGAACAAGCGAAGCTAGAGGGTTTTTTTGAGTTTTTCCCTGGCAACACTATCATAAAGTGAATTACATTAATACATTCCCTGATTATTAAATCACCATTGATTGCCTGGAATAAATCCCACTTTTTCATAATGTATTACATTTTCTTAATGTGGCATTTGATTCTGTTCACTGACACCTAATTTAAGAGATTTGCATAAATATTCATAATTAAAATTGGTCTCTAACCTTGTCTTATTATACTTTTTATCAGGTTTTAGTATCAATGTTATGTTTGTTTCATAAAAATAATTTGAATTTTTCTTTTCTTTTTTTGGTACCAGGGGCACTCAACACTGAGACATATCCCCAGCCCTATTTTGTATTTTATCTAGAGATAGAGACTCACTGAGTTGCTTAGTGCCTTACTTGTGCTGAAGCTGGCTTTGAACTCACGATCCTCCTGCCTCAGCCTCCCGAGCCACTGGGATTACAGTGAATTTTTCTTTTTTTGTGCTTTGGAATATTTTGTGTAGCATTAAGAATAATAAATTATATTGCATTTTGACTAGTTGTTGCTTAAATTTGGGGTAAAATTCTGTGGAAATATTAAGGCCTGGTGCTTTTAGGAAATTCTCTAATAAACCTCCTTATTTCTTCTATAGAAATTGGTTTCAATAAGATTCCCATCTCTATAAGAAGTTAATTTTGACAAATTATTTTTTGCCCTAGGAACTTGTGCTTATCCTTTAGGTTTAACTTTTAAGCTAGTCTCCTCTTTCATTGTAGATTGCTGCTTCTAAAATTTTAGCAGGTTTTACTAGTATTTGTTGAATTTAAAATAGATTGTGCAATTTTAAAATAATTAAAAAATCTTGAGTCTTATTGTTACACTGCTTTGATTTTCTTCTTAACACTTGGCACTATTCTGCTAAAATTTTAATGGTATATTCTTTTTTTATTGGTTCTTTTTAAAAAATTTTGTTTAGTTGTTGATAGACTTTTATTTTATTTATTTATATGCAGTACTGAGAATCAAACCCAGTGCCTCATACATGCCAAGCAAGTGCGCTACCACTGAGCCACAGCCTCAGCCCCCTTTATTGGTTCTTTTTAGCTATACTCTTTAATATTTCTCTCCCCACTAAACTGTAAACTCCACAGGAGCATAGACTTGCCTTTTTTGTTTCTATCTACACCATCTAGAACACTGCCATTATATGGTAGACTCTAAACAAATGTTTGGGGCTGGGGTTGTGGTTCAGTGGTAAAGCACTTGTCTAGCACATGTATGGCACTGTGTTTGATCCTCAGCACCACATAAAAATAAATAAATAAGAGCTGGGGTTGTGGCTCAGAGGCAGAGCACTCACCCAGCATGCATGAGGCACTGGGTTCCATCCTCAGCACCACATAAAAATAAAATAAAGATATTGTGGGGCTGGGGATGTGGCTCAAGCGGTAGCGCGCTTGCCTGGTGTGCGTGCTGCCCAGGTTCGATCCTCAGCACCACATACAAACAAAGATGTTGTGTCTGCCGAGAACTAAAAAATAAACATTAAAAAAAAAATTCTCTCTCTCTCTCTCTCTCTCTCCCACTCTCTCTTAAAAAAAAAAAGATATTGTGCCCACCTATAATTAAAAAATAAATATTTAAAATGTTTATAACTAAAAAAATATTAAAAGGATAAAAATAAATACAAAAATGTTTGCTACATTAATAGATGAGTAATACCCACTCATGTCTTCAGATTATAAAATATCTGATGAAGGGGAAGGCACGCTAAAATCTTTATAAGAAATCAACTATAGTGTCATTACACTTCAGTGCTTCGTTCAACACTCACCATATATTTTATAAGCATGTGCTTTGTACTAAGCCCTTGTGCTAGCCACTGTGGTTATAAAGATGAATGCATCAGTACTTGATGTCTATTAATATTGGATCCAGAAGGAAGATTCCAATTGTCAATTTTATATTAATTAACAATTACTTTAGGTTGTAAGTTCCAATAACAGAACAAACAAAAACCAATCAACAGTGATATGAATCAGTGGCTCTCCACACTGGAAAAACCACAGAATTACCTGGGAAAGTTTTTTTTTATATTTATTTTTTAGTTTTATGTGGACATAATGTCTTTATTTTTATGTGGCGCTGAGGATTGAACCCAGGTCTTTATGCATGCTAGGCAAGCACTCTACCACTGAGCCACAATCACAGCCTACCTGGGGAGTTTTTTAAGAAGACAAATTGCCTGCAAAATGATAAAATTCTTCTGGAGGGTAATTAGGCAATATTTAGCATATACTTTTTGACCCTTAAGTCCCAAGTCTCAAAATCAAAGAAACACTGGGAAAATATGAAAACGTTTCTAATTTCAGCAATGTGTGTGTTATTGCAAAAATTAGAGTGATTAGATATCCATTAATAAAAGATTTGAAAAATAATTGAATATTATGCAGCTATGAAAAGGAATGAAGCCTATTTCTATATATTTATTTGGCATACTTTCTAGGACATATTGACATTATAATTTGGATATGACATGTCCCCAGAAAAGGTCAGGTGGCAATGAAGGAATGTTAAGAGGTGAAATGATTAGATTATGAGAGCTGTTACCTAATCAGCAAATTAATCAGCTTGACGAGTTGATGATATGAATGGATTATTGGGTGGTAACTGTAGGCAGGTGGGGTGTGGTTGGAGGAAGTAGGTCACTGGGGACATACCCCTGGGGATTTATGTTGTCCCTAGCTCCTTGTTCTCTCCACTACCTGGCTGCCATTAGTTGAGAAACTTTCCTCTACCACATCCTTCCGCAATGATGTTCTGCTTCACCTCAGATCCAGAGAAATGGGGTCAGTGAACCCAGCCTGAATCTCTGAAACCATGGGCCTGAAAGAATCAACTTTTCTTTCTCTAAGTTATTCTTCTCTGGTATTTTGGTCACAGTGACAGAAAGCTGATTAACAATTTAAAAGTGGAAAAAATCAAGCTGTGGAAAACAGTATAGTACATTATCATTTATGAAATATCACAAATACATTTATGAGTAAATCATAATCAGCAAACTAAAAATTATACCTATTGGAGAGAGAGAGAGTACAGAGTACAAGGGACAAAATGATAGGGAGGCCACTAAATTATGTTGTTTTGTAGGTTTGACTTTGGTATTATGAAACCTACATATTTATAAAAAGTAATTAAATAAGTTAATAATTTTTATCAATGAAAACCAAAATGAATTCAATGAACTTTATTGTGCTTTCAGTTGGTGGCATTGTAATTTCAAATGATTTTAAAATATAGGCATTTGTTCTGTACATTTCAAGTGAGATATAACCTGACAATCAAGAGAACCACAGAAAGTTTTTAAACTGTTTTCAGAATTAGTATTTTTAAAGATAGGGTTGGCATTCTTTTAAAGAAATTGATAGTTGTAAAATATGGGATTACACAAATGAGTTATTTTGTTGGTGTCATTGGGAGTCAGGATTTGTGGCTTCAGAGTAAGGATATACTGAAGTAAGATTAATGACACAAAGAACATATCCTGGAGTCCTGAATTTCAATGGGGATTATCAATATGAACTCACACAATGTGTTTTCTTTAAAAAATACATATTTCTTAGCTCCATCTTCTACAAACAATGATGAACTCAGTAGCATACAGCCAAGCCCCATGATTTTATCCCCTAGAAAACATTTTCCACTAAAAGAATCAAGATTGTATTATCTTATTTCTGGAAATGTATACAGTGAGATTTGAACAATCTTTTTATCAGAAAATGGGAAGCTATCAAAGACTACTGGGGTCATGAAGAAAGGAATCAAGAGCCAAACTGAAGAGCCTCAATACCTAAAATGGGACAATCTGAGCACTTATAAAAATAATAATTAAATTACTTAAAAATGTACTTAAATATTATATTCATTATGGTTGTAAAATATATTTTGTAGTCATCTTTAAAAGTGCCAAAGAATAAATGTATTATTTATAATAAATAACCGGTATATGAAAGTAAGGAATAAAAATGATCCTTCAAAATGCATACTATCTTCTCTCAGCAAAGAGCTAATAAGGGGAGGATTCTTTAGAGTAATACTAGCTAATACATGAAGGATAGGTGGAATATCTACATATCTGTAATAACATATTGAATCTAGGCAATAACTATTAGTGACTGCTAACATCATTAAAAAGAGAGATAATCACACATAGTTTGTATTCACATGAAATACATAGTATGACCTGGGAAATATTCTTGCTAAAAAATAGGGGGAAAAAAGCAAACTTTAATGTAATGAAGGCTCTGTCTCTAACAACCAATTTTAGGAAAAATAGGAGACCAAGATTCATGCTAAATGACAAGAGGAGAATGTCAGCAAAATCCAGACTATAAGAGACTGTGAAAAATAAAAGACCCAACTTCTTCAACAAATAAATAAAATAAAATAAAATAAAAATAGAGAAGCGACAACCTATAAATTAAAAGAGACTTAGTAGGCATATCAACAAGTTATAATGTATGAAAGTAAATTGAATCCTGGGTTGAAAAATCAATATTTATAAACAATTGGACAATTGAACTAGGAATGAATACTTGAAGATATCTAGAAAAACTTCTGAGTAGTCCCAGATATGTGGGAGAATGAGGCAGAAGATGGCTTAAGGCCAAGTGTTAGAGGCCAGTCTGGCAACATAACAAGACCTTGTCTTAAAAAAAACAATAATGAAAGGGGCTGGGGATGGGGCTCAGTGATAGAGCACTTGCCTAGCATGTGTCAGGCACTGGGTTTGATTCTGAGCATGAATAAATAAATGAATAAAATAAAGTCCATCAACATATAATTTTTTTAAATAAAGGAAAATAAAATATTCAGAAATTGTTTAATTTTGTACACTTGATTATGCTATTGTTCTTTTATTTTAAAGTGTTTACATCTTTTACAGATACATACTGAAATAATCTTCTATTAAATGATATGATATATAGGATTAGCTTTGAAATAACTTATGGATTGGTAGGAATTGGTGAAGATTTTGATGAAATAAGATTGATCAACTGTTATTAATTGATGAAGCTGAGTTGTACATGTATTCCTTATAATATTATATCTAGTCATGTGTATGACACTGTTTATAACAGAAGGTTTTTAAAAATGACCAAAGCCACAATACACACTAATGAAATCACAATTTCTGGATATGGGGCAAGGACATTAGTACTTCTAAAGGCTACCTTAAAATGAGTTGCCTATGCAGCTAAAGTTTAGAGCCAATATTATAAACAACCAGGACCTTACATTTTTCTCTGATAAATCTAGAAGGATGCTTGCATTGGTTCAACTTCTCAATGATGCCCTCAAGGACACCATAGTTTTCATACACCTGCTTAACCATTTTCAACAATGTTGACTATATGACTCCATGCTTGTCCCAACATCTGCAACAGTTCTAGGTATTTCTACCATATTGCAGGTACTACCATCCTCTTTTCTCACACTTCTAGTTTTAAGAACCAGCCTCTTCTACAGAATGCCCAACCCAACCTCCCTATGTATAATTGGGCAGAATTGGGTCACTGTTCACCCTTGGCTGTAGGGTAGGTTTGTAAAATCATCCTATGATAAAAGTGAATGGGATTGTCATGAATGGATTGTAGAATTCCTGAATCTCATCCTGGAAATGGGCAATGCTTCTTTGAACAAAATTGGTTTTTATTATCATTGGGCATTGGTAGGTAAGGCTGTTAGGTCAGAAATCAAAATATCTGGTGAAAAAGGTCAACCTGAGCTCTAGGGTCAAAAACTCAGAGGTAAGGATTGAAAAAGGATTGGAGAGAATAAACTCACAAGGACTGAGCCACACACTGTGTCCTGACACTACTGGTTCAGTCCTCAAAAACAGTCCTACAAAGCAAATAACTTGCATTCTTTTCATGTTATGCACAAAGAATCACAGAAGAGAGATCAGGTGTTTTGTTCAAGATTCTGATTGGCAGTTCCCCAGGGCATTAATTTTCCCCTCTGTCATGGGTCATAGCCACTTCTGTGAACGACCAAGAGCACCATAGGAAATATCAGCAGAGAAAGAGAAAAAAGACCATCCTTTGTTCAACACAGTTCTAAGCATATTCCAAGTCATGGGGAGAACATTTTGATTCTGACCACTACTCTAATGGTGGGAGCTATTGGCAAAGTTGGGATCCCAAGGGTATTGGACTAGTAGCTGCTTACTAGTCTGTACACTCTGGTTATGTGTTATCTTGTGTCTCGCTAACTCAAACATTGGTAGATAGTGTGTGCTCTAATACTCTTTGAGGTCTGGGAGGCTTGCTGATTTCAGAGTCTGCTGCCACGCTGGCTATATTGTCCCTCAGCTTTTACTCCCTTTTCTTACAGAATGAATAAACTGTGCATTTGCCCCCCACCCCGAACCATGTGGGGGCACAGCTCAGATTCTGCTAGGAGAACAGTATTATCTTTCTTATGCCTCCAGCTTCCCTCCCAGCCTCCAATGGTGTGTCATTCAAGAAGGCAAACAGTTCTTGAAATATGCTAAATTTTGGTCATTACATTGTTTTATTCACCACCAGGATACTGTGAGGCCACCTCTCATTTGTCTTTAATAAGTCATCCTTCAATTAAGGGCCTCCTTAAATACATCTCTTGACCTTCAAACCCTATATATTCCCTTCTTTTTCTTTTTCTCCTTTTTTTTTGGGGGGGGGAGCAGTGAGAAGTGAATCCAGGGGTACTTAACCACTGAGCCACATCCCCAACTCTTTTTTATATTGTATTTAGAGACAGGGTCTCACTGAGTTGCTTAGAGCCTCACTGTTGCTGAAGCTGGCTTTGAACACATAATCCTCCTGTTTTAGCCTCCCAATCTGCTGGGATTAGAGGTATGTGCCACCATACCCGGCTGTATTCCCTTCTTAAATGTATGAAATTTATACTTGTGGATCATCTGCTTTTTCAGACAAAAGTTTTTCATTTAGCATGCATTGAAGAACATGGATGGAGATAGAACATTCTGTCATTAACATAAATCAGGATCTAAGTCTTCAGATGTTTAAAAAATAGAGCATATTTTTTCACCTACTCATTTACCCACTACTAAATTAAACTGAGAAAATTTAGAAAATGTCATAAGAGCATCATTAAAGCAGAGTGCAAAAAATAAATACAAGGATGAAAATAAAACACTAACATTCATGTTAGGTAAAATAAACCAGTCCTAGAAAGACAATGGTCCTGTGTTTTTATCTCATATGTGGGAGCTAGAGAGAATAAAAGGGGAAAAGGATCTCATAAAAATGGGAGGGATACAAGTAGAGGAAGGGGATCGGGGAAAGGAGGAGAGGGACAGGGGAGAACTAGGGAGTAAAATTTGTCAAAATTCATATCACAATGAATCCCACTATTATGTATAATTATAATGAACCAACAACAACAACAACAACAACAACAAAAACCCACTAATATTTAATCCAGGTACTGTCAACTAAACCTGAAGAAGCCTTAGGATATTTTTTGGTTACTTGCCACGTGAAATATCTTTTATGAATCTATTTGTGTGGCAAAATGTCACTGTTAGACTGCAGTAGGGCAAGTAAAAGCAGTCTCAGGAAGAGAATTCATCTAAGGCTCCGCTAGAGAATAGAGAAAGCTTTTCATTCAGTGCCCCAAATAAAAAGAACTATAATTAGTTGTATATTGGATATATATCATTTCAAGTGAGAGACATTGACATGATTGTGTATAGCAGCCTGTGAACAAATCTTTTTTTGTCCTCTCATGCCAAACCCAGGTTTTAATGCACTCTGTTCGGACTTTTTTAAAGAGATTCATCAATCAAAAAGAAAAATGTCTTCACTAGAGAACTGAGAAATGTCTGCAAATTATCTGTGCATGCAAATTCTAGTTGTTTAATGTTAATCTGAGTAGAAAATAAATGGCTTTGCTAAAACCCCTTTTATTATTTGAATCTTTTGCCAACCCTGATTTACAAAAAGAAATTAGGTTTTTTTTTTTTTTTTGCTGGCGGGGGGATACCAGGGATTGAACTCAGGGGCACTCAGTCACTGAGCCACATCCCAGCCCTATTTTGTATTTTATTTAGAGAGTTGCTTAGTGCCTCGCTATTGCTGAGGCTGGCTTTGAACCCTGGATTCTCCTATCTCAGCCTCCCCAGCTGCTGGGATTACAGGCGTGCAAGAATCTGGCAAAATTAGAGTTTTTAAGGGTAAATATGGGAAAAGAAAATCTCCTTAGAATTTAGACAAGTTTCCTGTAAAACAATCTGTCATAGTTGAGTGAAGGATATAACTGTGTGAGAAGCTAATTTTTATATTCTATAAGCTACAGTATAAATTGTAGAAATGTGCCCTTTTGTTTGTAAGTAAAGCTTTTTCCCCACTTTTTGCTTTCTGCAACATGGTATGCTTCAGTCAGTAGGTTCTTTTCTTTAAATATTTTTTTTTGGTTGTAGGTGGACACTATACCTTTATTTATTTATATTTATGTGGTGTTAAGGGTCAGGGTGGAACCCAGTGTCTCACACATGCTAGGCAAGCGCTCTACCACTGAGCCACCACTCCAGCCCCAGGTTCTTCTTTTCCTTTTTTCTTGTTAACTCTGGCAATCTGTGAAACATTAGTACACACTGATGCTTTGAAAGTCTCTTCTGAATTGTAAAACAAGTTCACTCTCCCCACCCCTTGAAAGTAATGAATGGTGTCAAATTCTCCCCCTCAATCTTCAAATATAAGTAGATATTGTAACCCAAAACTAGAAAAACTGGAAACATGCCAATAGTCTCAACAGGAAATATAGGAAGGAAACATACTAAACATGAAACCAGTCACTGGATCAATGTGAACATGTTCAAACGTTTAGGTTTTGACAGAAATTGTGTGGTTGTTGAAAAGTTTTTGTTTTAATGGATAGGACATGGTAATTAATCTTTTCCCTGTTACTTTACAGCCCAGTTTAAATTAAAGTGTTATTTGCCAAATGTTTATAAGCAAACTTCTAAAAAAGCAGGTTCTTGCATTGTAGTAAACCAAAATCACATTGTGAAAGAAGGATCTGCTTTTTGAGATTTGTATGTGTGCTACTAGGAATTGAACCTAGGGTCTTGTACATGCTAGGCCAGCACTTTAACACTGGGCTATAACCCCAGCTCTAAAGATCTGTCATTTAAAGACAGGAATAGTGAACTTTTTTTTTTTTTTTTTTTTTTTTTGTGGTGCTGTGGATTGAACCCAGGGCCCCCGTGCATGTGAGGCAAGCACTCTACCAACTGAGCTATATCCCCAGCCCAGGAATAGTGACCTTAGTGGATAATAAGAACATTGTCAAGTTTTCTTGGGTACCAGAGAAAGATGGTTGAAGTAAGCAATATAGTCTGCTAGCTTCTACCCAGCCCAAACATTCCCCTTCTTTCCTTCTTAGGGCTTTGCTGAAGTATAGATATGTCCTATAATGACCAAAGGAATAAAGAAGGAATCTTGTGAGGAAAGTTGCTAAGAGCCATTAAATAGATACTTACTGAGAAAGACTGAAGTAGGAAGTCCATAATGTGTTTAGGATGTAACCTGACTTGGGAAGATTCTACATTATCTTGGCTGCCAGAAATTTGAGATGAATCACTGAAGACAATTAAGTGAAATTAGTCTGAATTGGAGACAACAGGAAACCTCTGAAGGGATACTTCCCTCAAATGGCTTTATAAGCAGTTGGATGCTCAAAAGAACCTAGTAATGTGTCTGTGAATGACATCCTAATTTGGATAACACCATCAGCTATTAACAACTATAGAGGAAAGTATCTAGAAGTAAGAAAAAATGTTATCATGTATTTTATCAATCGTCTTAAAAGAGCAAAAACCTGGTTTCTCCAAACCACCTGGATTACCTGCTTCTCATTGAAGTGCAAAGAATTGCTTTTTCAAATCTACTTCTAAAGATTTATGTCCCTTCTCTAAAAGTTATATATGCACACTTCAGAGTTTCTGAACAACTATACAACTGGCTGAGGCAAACATTTAGATTCAGTTTTTGATGGGAAATTATCCAAATTGGATGGACAAATAGTTCTGTCCTGGCTTATATTTGTGGCCTATCAGTGGAAAATATACACAATATTACCATTGGTAATTTTACTAAAATTATGAAACAATAAAGCATTGAAAATAAATTTTAAAAACCAGTGGCTGGCAAGGCAAAACTTTTATCAAGCACTAGACTGGTCTTTAATTGTACAAAGTGCAGCCTAAGAACTGAGAGAAGGGGCTCTTATGATAAAGATGAAACTCTTGCCACTGACATCCTAATGATTAAATGATTGGGTCCGACAGTATGAGCTAATATAATCTATATTCCTGTAGATTAGGTTAGCTGACATATGATAAACTAAAAATCCCTATTTCCCATGTGGGTGTCCTGATAATCTGTGATGGATGATTCACAGTGAAAAGATGGTATTCAAGCTCTGACAAGACCAGTGGCTATCTCTAACCAGTTAGATACCCTGAAGGTTCATGGGCACACAAAGAAAGGGACCACTGAGGAAGAGACACTGTCTTTGCTCAAGCATAGGCCCAGGGTCTTGTGGCAATACCCTCCACACCTGTTCAACCAGCTCATAAGTGAAAGGTTTATCAAACAGCCGAATTTTTCTTACTGCAGGTATATGGCTTGCCTAAGAAAAAGTGACTCTGCCCACCATTCAGTACATGTTTGCTGGGCCATTATCCACTTACCAAGAAAGAAAGTCATCCAGCTGTTGAAAGATATGCAGGTTATAAGAGGTCACTCTTCTGGTAATAACTGTAGTCACCACAGAATCTGAAATTGGTGTTTTTCTCAAAAAGTTGTTCAAGGAAATGTTCAGTGCCTCTGATCCTGTTTGTTGTCATGTGCTTATAAAAATGACCTTTCATCTTTCCTATCAACCACAAGCACTGAAGAATATAAGGGTGGAATGTTCTCATTTCCTGGATCAGAACTCTCATTAACCCTTACCTTTTACTAAATTGACCCACAGCCCTATGGCAAGCTTTTATCTTTTAAACAGTCATACCCTTTATTGTGTTGTATCTCATACCACAAGTTTACAATTGAACAATATCTATGTTAAGATGTTGGAGTCTAGGTAAGAATCTAGTGAACATATGGTCTGAATCCATATATGTGATTTGGCCATGCTCAATATCATAGGGCCTGATGGAATACAAATTAAGATGACCTAAGCCTTTCATTTTCAAATCAAGGGAAGTAGAAGACCTCCTTTATTGGTTGGGCTTGGACACAAAACGCAAAGTTCATTGGGAAGAACCCTAAAATGTTTTTTTTTTCAAAAAATTGTTTTCCTTTAGCATAAACTTTTTTTGTGTAAGTCCCTCATTTAAAACAGTGAGTGGGGGAAAATTTTAAAACATAATAAACATATTCAATTACTTAAGAAAGTAAAAAAGCTAAGTGAATATTATTCCAAACGAATTTTAAACATTATTCAAAAGCATTTCAAATACGGAAGAGTTTCAAATGGAATATTTTATTCACATGTTAGTTGTCTTTTTAACATGTACACACACACACACTGACACACTCTGATTGGTCTGCGTGGAACGAGGGTTGTCTAAATATCCTAAAGGAAAATGAAAAATTAAAAAATATATTAATTTTTCATTATTATAGGCAATTACGTCCACATCACTAACAAAGCTATTACTGATCTGTCCAAGGAAGCAGAGTGTTACAGGGGGAGGAAACTTGAAGGTATTTTCAACAGTGACATAACTGAGATCTCAACATGAGAAAGCTGACAAAACATGGATTTTTGCTGTGAAATTTCTCTTTGCAAAATATGGAGAAAAGTCTGTTGATGAGCAATAACAAGAGAAGGTGGTGAACTGTTGCAGTCAATTCTCCTCACAGTATCGTGCAGAGGCATCAAGAAAATTGCTTAGTCCTTTTCTGGGACCAGTTTCAGAACTTTTCCAATTGCAATGGTCTTACCTTCATCTCTTAAGGTAAAACGACCCATCTGAGGAAAATCTTTAAATGTCTCGAGGCAAATAGTTCCTGCTGTCCTTAAACGGGCAATGCACACTTGATCTTGCTTCACGAAACGGGGTCGTGTCTTACTTTTTTCTCCTGATTTTTTGTCTACCAAGGAGATTAAGGCTGTTATCTCAACTTCCTCAATACAAGTATGAATGTGCAGCACCGCATTATAACCTGGGCAGATGATAGATTTGTGCTCAATAATCACTATCTGAACATCAAATGTGCGTCCAGAATGGCAAAGATTACTGGGGTCACAAAGTATGAAGCCTGGAAGAATCTCTTCTTCTTCAATTCCTTTCAGTCTGATTTTCAGGTTTTCACCTGGGGCTACAAAATCAGTTTCAGTATCATCAGAAAGTATTCCAAGAACTTCTACACTGTGCTTGTTTGGCATCATCACAAGTTGCTGGCCTTTAAAAATGGATCCCGATTCCAGCTTTCCCAGGACCACTGTGCCCATATCCTTGTACTTATCCACAATTGGCAGTCTAATTGGTCCATCAATTGATCTGTTGAAGTTTGGCAAATTATCCAAATATGGAATAAATGGTAATCCAGTGTACCAAGGGCAGAAATCTGACTGCTCTTTAATATTTGCTCCGGTCAGTCCTGAGCAGGGCATAAAGTGAATGTCCTTTTTCGGACTGAAGCCGACTTTTTTCAAAAAGGGCACCAGTTTTTCTTTACATTCTTCATATCTCTCGCTGCTCCAATTTACTGTGGGATCATCCATCTTATTAATAAGCACTATTAAATGTTTCACACCTGCCGTTTTGGCTAGCATTGCATGTTCTCTCGTCTGTCCACCTTTTTCAAATCCTGTTTCAAACTCTCCTTTTCTGGCAGAAATTACCAGCACAGCCAAATCAGCTTGAGAAGCACCACCAATCATATTTGGGACAAAACTCTTGTGGCCAGGAGCATCTAAAATTGTGAAATGTTTCTTTTCTGTTTCAAAATAGGCACGACCCACTTCTACTGTTTTACCCTTGTCTCGTTCTTCCTGATTTGTATCTAAGGCCCAGGACAAATACCAAGTTTCTCTGTTTTTCTCCTTAGCTTCTCTTTCATATTTCTCAAGTGTCCTTTTGTCAACCATTCCAGTCAAAAACATTATCTGTCCTCCAATGGTTGACTTGCCGGCATCTACATGCCCAATGAAGACCACGTTTACGTGTTCTTTCTTAGGAGCACCTGAGGGTACGACCACAGATTTTGATTTTCTTATTTCCTCTTTCTCCTCCATCATTTCCTGACCACTTTCTTCAGGGGGCCCTGAATCTCCCAAGGAACAACCCCCAGGCTCTGCTTCACTTACTTCTTTACTGTGCTCCCATGATTCTTCTAGGACCATTTCCACCTCTCCATTTTCTACAACAGGTTCTGAAAGTTCCATGGTAACGCCTGAACTGGAACCTTCACACGACACTAAAGGTTCATCTTTGGAAGGTTCCACAGGTGCCCCCCGTCCCAGGCTTTTACCTTGAGGGTCTCCCGCGCTGATGCAGATTTCGTCAATGCTGTTGGAGCCGGCCGGGGGGGTGGGCGGCTGTGCCGAACCCCGCAGGAAGGACGGCACGAACTCCGCGGCGTGTACATTAGGCACGAAGGGTTTGGCGTTGACGTTGAGCTGGCGGCTGAAGGCCGAGCTGAGATGCTCGCGCGGGGCCTCGGCCACTGCCGAGGAGATTCCATCCCCGCTCGGGGCCGAACCCGGGGCTTCCATGTCCACCTGGTCCCAGCAGTCGGGTGCTGAATCGCTGCTGCTGCTGCCGGGATCCATGGTCTGAGGACCTGCTGTATGGCGGGGAAGGAGCCGGGTCGACAGGACAGAAAGCGCGGGCTACACCGGCGGGAGTAAGGCAGAGAAAGCGAAGGGCCAGAGGGTAGCGACAGGAACCTTAGCGGCACCGCGGAGGCAGCCAAGTGCCGATGCTGTATTCGCAACTGCGGCGGCGGCGGCAGATATGGCGGCTCAACACCCTCCTCTTGTGTGTGAGCGGATCTCCTCCCCCAAACCCCAACCACTTCCGACTCCTCCACCCCCGACCCAACGCTGGTCGTGGATTGACCCCTTGCTGCCATCCGTAGGTTCGGCCTCCTTAGTTCTCCACCAAGGGCTGAGTCCTAATGCACAATTTTTAAAATGAAAATTTCCACTACTGTTGTTCACATGATCTGGGAAAACACTTTGACCACAATCCACTGAGTAAACCTTAGACAGGCACACCTGATTTATGGTTTTACTCAAAAATCCAAATAAAAATGAATACTCCAGTTGAACAAATGGAGTCAGGATATGAGTTAATTACCCAGAAACACACAGCAGAAAGGAAAAATGTGGAGTGATTAAGCAGGGACTCATGAAATGCATGAAAATGTAGTTGAACTTAGGACATGCAATTTAAGATCACTCATTAATTTGAAATCCAAAGGCCTTTTGATTTTCCTTTTTTTCAATGGGTCCCTATATGCTTGTAACTTCTGCTCGTGGCTTCCACATTGAAAGGATGGGGTTACAACTTATTTTCATGTTAAGCACCCTGGCTGTCTGCATGGAGAGAATTTCCAAGAAAAGCATTTCCACAATGGATCTTCTAGACGTTCCACATGCAAGTGCCCTGGCTGCCTTTCTGTGGACTCAGATCACATATGCTTTCCCAACCAACTACTCCAGCACCTCCCCAGATTCACAGGTCATGAGTTTTCCAGAGCCATTTTGAGACTGGAACTCTACTCATTGCTGGTGTTGGGTTTTCTGTAAGAGTCATTGTCAAGTTTGGATCCCTCCCCAGTGGGCAGTAATGACATGAAGTTGTCCCTGTTAGCTTAATTAAAGTGATTATGACTTCTGAGGTGGACAAAGTCCATATGAACCTAATCAATAGAGTGTCACCTTCAGAAAGAATTAACATTTATGCCAAAGCCTAGATTAACTTGTTTATAAATTAATTTAGAGCAAACTGAGTTAGGAAAAAATAAATGGAGGACATTTGATTTTCTAGTACAAGATTGAGTTAGACTTGCATTTAAATTTTTTTTAGTTGTTAATAGACTTTATTTATTTATATGAGGTGCTGAGAATCAAACCCAGTGCCTCAAACATGCTAGGCAAGTGCTCTACCACTGAGCCACATCCCCAGCCCTAGACTTTCATTTTAAATAAATCCAAAAACAAAGCAAAATACTATAAAACCAAATCTCTGATTTACAACTTGAGAATTGTATTCTTTTGCTTTTTTGTGTGGTGCTGAGGATCAAACCCAGGGTCTTGTGTATGCAAGGCAAGCACTCTACCAACTGAGCTATATTCCCAGCCCAGAGAATTGTGTTCTATAGACTTTAAGGGTAGTGAAAAAGCCCTATATCTAGCAGGCTTGAACCCTTGGTGTTTTCAGTCTGATGCTGCCACTATTTTACTAGCTCTATGTTGTTCCCTAATCATTGGATATCGAATCCTTTCATTCCCTTTCTCTCTGGTAATGGCTAAATTATTTACTGTGACACCAAGAGAATGTTCACATATAATTACAGTGAAAAAAAAAAAGAAATGAGAAGTGAAATGTGTACAGACACCTTTGAATAATACCACACATATATGATGGGACCTTTCTTGGACATTCTATGAAGCTAGGACAGGCTTACTAAGACATCTCTGGGAGAACTTGTCAAGGTTTGGGTTCTTGGGTTCACTTAAGATAATTCATTCAAGGAAGCAGGACAGATCTGGAATGTTTCCTTTTCCTGGATCAATTGCATTTGTCATGAAAATATTGGTATGATTGCTACTTGGTAATGTCTCTATTAGAGAACAGAGGATGTTCTACATTTAGAAGCTTAAAGGAGAAATTAGATATAGTGGGTGGGTATACTTATGATCCATCATTCTTGGGGTTCAGAGGGAGGCAGGTCAACCTAACAGAGAGTTGCATTGACCAGGTTGTAGTTAGAGAAACAGATCCTATACAAACTAATTTTTGTGTGTGTGTATGTGATGGGGTGCTCGTCCTTAGTCTCTCTGCTGAGAAGTGTTAAAGGGTTCATCAGTAAATGAGACAATTTTCCTCACCTAAGTCTTTTTAAAAAACCATAAGTACTATCCAACCATTGCTTAATTCACTATTTTCCCTCCTTTGAAAAACTTTTTTATGGTAAAATGTAGCACAAAGGAAGACAATCACATAAAACTGAATGAGAGCTCATTGCTTTCTGAAAAAGGAAACACACTTAAAGCCATCACCAAGTCAATAAATAGAAATTTCCCAACCAACCCAGATGGCCTTCCTCTGTAGTTTCCAATCAGAACATACTCCCTACACCACTATGTAACTGTTATCCTGAGATTTATGGTAATCATCAATATGATATATAGTTTTATCACACAAATGTATATAGTCAAATATTACATTTCAATTTTACCTAACATTTTATATCTTTTCTTTTTACTTCTTTTTTTCTTTTTTGGTGTTGGGGATTGAATTCAAGTCCTTGCATATGCCAAGCATGCTCTCTATCCCCAGCTCATTTAGCTTTTTTGATACCTATTTTAAGCACCTCTTATACTATAAATCCTCAGTGTATCCCCCCTTTTTCCATGTTATTTACTCATTGAAGAAAGGGGGTGATATGATGTTCACAAGTTTGCTGACTGTATCCATTATGTATAGTTTAGCTTATTCCTGTTTTCCCTCTGTGTTTCCTATATATATCAATAATCAGATTTATGAGCTTGACTGGGTTCAAGCACAATTTTTAAAAAAATTTATTTTGTAGTTGTAGATGGACAGAATGCCTTTATTTGTTTATTTTTAATGTGGTGCTGAGGATGGAACCCATTGTCTCACACATGCTAGGCAAGCACTCTGCCACTGAGCTACAGCCCCAGTCCCTCAGGTAAATATTTTGAAAAGAATATTTCAAGGGGAGTTTTGATTATTTGCATCAAAAGGCACATGAGGTCAGGTTTTTACTCTTTTTACAGTTAGCAGCAAGTAGTGTTAATTGTGTAGAATCATTATATGATTAGAGGTTGCAAAATTGTGATAGGGTACTTCTGTCATTCTTCCTTTACTAACTGGAATAATTCTCTAACAAACTTCCCTTTATCAAATTTTTGTTAAATTGAGATACAAATTGTAAAAGAAGACAGGGAAATATTTGTGTCTTTCCCTTTAGGAGTTTGCAGAAGAATGATTTAGTTGCTTATAATCCTTTGCAGATGAAAAATAAGTATATTTTAAAGGAAAAATTATGAATTATTAGATTTACATATATTTGATGTGTTTTAAGCAATTCCACTTGCTATATATTTATTAATGATCATTGGCCTGTAGATATCTTTTCATTTTTGAGTGCTTTGGAGATTATTCAAGTAGTCCTTAATGAATTACTTATTATCTCTTATGACAAGATGTACAGCTAATGTTACACATTTCTACCAAACCAAGAATCTTGGTTCTTAATGATAACAGGGGATGATGGAATGAGATAATAAAAAACGACACATCTCATTTATCCTATCTACACAAATAGTCTCAGTATTACAGATGTCAATATGATTATAGAAAAGTTTTTTTTTTCCATCTAAGCTCTTCCTATTTTTGCCCATATTTCATAATTTTCCTGCATCTGAGCCATTTTTGTTGAGTGCTTCCTAGGTACAAATTATATTTCAAGTATTTTATATGCATTATCTCATGTGAAAAAGGTAACTTCATTATAGAAAATAGAACAAGATTTAGAGAAGTTGAGTTAATTACTTAAGGTTATATAGCTAGTAAATAGTAGACTTGTAGTTCAGATATAGACTATGTTATTCTAAGACCACACTGGCTTATAGTATCTATTATATATAAATAAAGACCTGGCCGTGTTAAATCACAAATGGAAGAAGAGGATTAAAATCTTAGAGTATCTGGAGAAAATGTAAATAGGAGTGAATTTAAGGAAGAAATATAATCCAATGGTGTTCCTTTGTGAGGATTTAGAGGTGGCTTTGTGAAGATTGTGAGGGAGGATTGAAACAAGAAAAATGAGGCATGAGGGAAGATTTAGAATAGACTCATACGGTATGGGGGGATGTGGCTGACTTGCAAATAATACAATTATTTAAAAAATAATTCCAAAAAAAATAATAAAAAATAAAAAAATAATTCCAATTAACCCAGGTGCAGTGATGCACACCTGTAACCCCAGCTACTCGGAAGGCTAAGTCAGGATGATCACAAATCCAATGCCAGCTAGGGCAACTTAGTGAGACCTTGCCTCAAAATAAAAAATAAAAAGAGGGCTGGAGGGGTCATGGCTCAGTGATTGAGCACTTGTCTCACATGTGTGAGACACTGGGTTCAATTCTCAGCACCATATAAATAAATGAATAAAATAAAGGTCCATCAACACCTAATAAGAACATTAAATAAATAAACAAAAAGAGCTGGGGATGTAGCCCAGTGGTAGTGTGCTCCTGGGTTCAATCCCTAACACAGCAAAATAATAATAATTCTAATGAAATAAAAACAGTTCAGAGTGAAGAACATAATATTCCCAGATTTTGAGATCCTCTTTCCCCAACTTACATCTAGCATCATTGGGTAGCCTGGAGCATAAGCAGAGTTTTAAGTTTCATCCAGGCGTAAGGAATAGTGGTGACAGGTAAGTTGAAAGGAGAAAAGAAAAACATTGAGGAGGTAATGAACACAGGATTGAGAACACTTTGCTGTATACCTCATATTATTATTTCTCTCAGCATACATTCCAGTGTCTGTGTACTGAAAAGGTTGGAAATCTTAAGTCTCCTTTGCCTAGAGTTCTTGCTACTAGGGTTCCAGGTGTGTTTTTCCATTTGCCAATATGATACACACTGTCCATATTTCATGTAGAACCTATCTAAGTATAGAGAGATATGAAGTAAGGCAGGCATGACTTGGAAGTGTAGATCTAGCTTCGAGAAGAATCTCCCTTGAGTCAACAGTTCTGGTGAAGTTTCTTATTTCCTGGAGGACAATAAAAACACTTTTTTAGGGCTGAGGATGTAGCTCAGTTGGTACAGTGCTTGCCTTGCATGCACAAGGCCCTGGGTTCAATCCCCAGCATTGTCGAAAAAAATAATAATAATTTGGAGGCTGGGGTTGTGGCTCAGTGGTAGAACATTTGCCTACCAAGTGTGAGGCATTGGGTTTGATCCTAAGTACCACATAAATAAACAAACTAATTAATTAAAAAAAAAACAAAATAAAGATATTGTGTCCATATACAACTGAAAAATATTAAAACAAAAACACTTTAAATTTTTTTTTTGTAGGGGGGATACCAGGGATTGAACTCAGGGGCACTTGACCACTGAGCCACATCCCCAGCCCTATTTTGTATTTCATTTAGAGACAGGGTCTCACTGAGTTGCTTAGTACCTCGCTTTTGCTGAGGCTGGCTTTGAACTCACGATCCTCCTGCCTCAGGCTCCTGAGCTGCTGGGATTACAGGCATGGGCCACTGAGCCTGGCAACAAAGACACTTTATACCTAGAAACCACAGTTGCAATGGAAGCTTCCCCATTCCCCTGCTACCTAACTGTGGCAGAGGTGGGAATGCCCTTAGAAGCCAATTTGGCTATATTATTGTGGTAATAATTCTGAGGGGGGCAGAAATAGATCTTATTCCTCTAGCCACTAAATGCATAGAATTCATAACTCTCTGTGTTAATTCTACCTTAATCCCTGTGCTAATTAACATAGAGTATATTCTGTTAACATTAATCAAACACTGACTTGAACAAGTACCACACAGCTAAGGTTCAAATGCAAGGCCTATCATTTCTAAATTTCTCCTTTTAATTTTTAGCCACTTGTGCCTCAGTTTTCTTCCCTGAGAGGTGGCGGTACAATATGGGGATGCAAGGATGTATAGAGGTGACAAAGAACCACAGAGGTTAGAATTGTGATGCTTCAACAGCTTCATTTACAATAGCTTGTACCTACCACTATTATAATAGATTGTGAGAGAGCAGGTTATGATGCTTGACAGCCAACTATGGGAACTGCCTATCTAAAAATAGCCCAAATTTGAGGTTAAGAGGGAAAACAATGCATCTCCTTTCTGAGGCAGGCTCCATTTCCTGCAATGCCCATTCTGTGTACTATGGAAAGTTACTCATCTACTACTTACAGTGCTAGGTGAAGAAGAAGCTACAAAACCAGAGGCAAGACTATAGTGCTGTTATTTTCAGACCAGTTCACATGCAATTAACAGGAAAAACATGAATAAGTCCAAAATCTGAAATTATTAGTCACTATGCCTTTATAGTTTTCTACCAGTACTAAAAACTGCTACAATAAAATTTGTAGAATCACCCTCAGCAAGAAATGAATTACCAGTTAGCCAACTTCTAGATAGCCCAGAAAGTAGTATAATTTGGGGGTTAAAGTGTGGAAAGAGGCTGGGCATGGTGGTGTACACCTGTATTCCCAGCTTCTTAGGAGGCTGAGGCAAAAGGGTTACAAGATTAAGATCAGCCTCAGTTGTTTTTTAAGATCACAATTTTCACGTCTCTGGTTATACACCAGCCTCAAAAATTTTTGAGAGATCCTTAGGTATGTAAAGAGTGGGTCTACAGATAAACATGGTAGCAAAACAATTCTTGCATGTGGGCCAGAAATCCCTATGCAAATATTAATCTTTCAGAGTAATATGGAAAATTCAAGAGATTGTCTAATACTCCAACATTTAATCTAACACTTCCTAGGTGACAGCCTATACACATGTGCTTTTTTTTGAATGTATGGATCCCTTCAAAATTTCATATCAAAATATAATTTCTTATGTAATAGTATCAAGAAGTGGGATAGTATCAAGAGGGGATTGGGACTGCCAGCTACTCCTTCAAGAATGGAATTAAAATCCTAATAAAAGAGATTTCACACAGTATATAGCATCTTCTGTTTTATTGTCTTCAGTTATATGAGGACATATAACATCTAACATATTCAGCTCCTCTAGAGAATACAGACCCAAGAACCAAGTTGGAAGCAGAGACTGGGCCTTCACATGATACTAAACATTCCTAATCTTGAGCTTGGACTTTAACCACTAGAAACATGAATATGAATTTGTTTTGTCTTTATAAATTAACTAGTTTCAACTATTTTATTAGAGTACAATTAAGATACTAAGACACCAAGTAATCATGGGTCAAAATGTTTTATACAACCTAGAATATTCATGCTTTACAATATGGTAACAATATGGTAACAATTTTGGGGCAAGCAAGTTCTAACTCCTATATTAGAAATCAGAAACTTATAGCTAAACAAGTGCTAGGTATCAAGAGACTAGAGCACTGCAAGGTTCTGGAAGTAGAGCGGGAATAGATGATCCCATGGGCTAGCACAGGGCAAACACTGGGAGTGTGAATTGATGGTAATGTGAAGAGATCAATTTTGCAAGTTCAGAGACAATCAAATCCATGAGCTGAATCAGGTCACTTGTTCCTCAACAAAGTAGAAAGGTCCAGTAAGGAAGAGTGAGCCTCAATTCTTCTGTCTCCAAATGTAGTAACACTTGAATAATGCCCAAGACAGCCAAGTGGTAGTCTCAGTTTTAAACATCCAGGAGAGGAATAATGTAATGTTATCATATAACAATCAAGTATGACATCAAAACAGTTAGGTCACTTAGCACACTTTCAGCACACATGCTTTGTGACTACTCTTGTGTTCCAGGAGGCAAATTTGGAATTTGAGTTTGCATCATGAAGGAAAATTTGCGTGTCCACAAGAATAATAACAGACAATAAGTAAACACATCAAATGCGATTACATTTGGAGTCCATAGTAGATCTACAAAAAAAAAAAAAAAAGAGCTCCTTTCTATCATCTGCAATTCTAGGTCTTGAAAATTGCTAAGTGTAGTTCTTAAGTGTACTCACCACTAAAATGGTATGTATGTGAGGAAATGCATATGATAACTAGCTCGATTTAGCCAATCATAATGTATACATATTTCAAAACACGCTGCACACAATGAATACACACAATTCTTGTCAGTTAAAAATGAAAAATTTTAAGTGCTGGGAATAAATTCATTCTTTAGAAATTAGGTAAACAGGCACATTGAAAACAAATCACTCTCCACATGGCATATGCACTAAAACACGTGGATAGCAATTAGGGGATAAAGGAAGTTTCTCATTAGAGAAGAATTGCATCTAACTAATGGGAAAGGTACACAGAGTTCAAACATCCCCAGTTTGAGCCTCAAGTGACACAGTGACCACCAAGACGTGCTTGCATTACACAGCAGAGACATCCACAGAGTCTGTGTCCCCTGATGGACTTAAGCAACACTGCCTCTGGGGAAAGATCACTCCAGAGTGTGATGAAGACTCTAGACCTAACTCCCAATTTACAAGAATTCAGCAAACAGAGGAATGTGCTAAACAATGCCAGTGAACAGAAATCAGCCCAATCCAGCAGGGGACACTCAACAAAACAAAGGATTCACTTCTCACAAGAAAGAGGAGAGGAGGAGTGAATTCTACAGAGGATTAACAGGCACAGCAACCAATTGCAATGCAGCAGACTGGAGCAACCTGGAGTTGGTAAACACATTAGTACTTAGATAAGACAACAGGGAAACATTTTCTGTGAATTAATCTTGAAAATGTGAAGGAAATATCTGTAATTGTTGAGAATCAAGAGTGGCATGTATTATGTTTTTACAGCATCATTGAAAGCTGTCTTTTGCTTTGAGGGATATGTTTTGTGGTATATATGGATTAACTGATATGATGTCTGGGGTTTGCCTGAAACTAAGCTGGAAGGCAGGGGACAGTAGCATGTGTAGATGAAATGTGATTGGTGAAGTGAAGTGTTGTCTACCTGTGTCTTCCTTATGATACTAAAGCTTGTCATGTGTCTGCTTCTCAGTTCTTACAACAGAAAACATTTTGGGGAGGGAGACTGAGGATTGAACCCAGGGGCACTTAAACACTGATCCCCAGGACCTTTTTTTATTTTTAATTTTCAGAGTGTTGTCTCCCTGAGTTGCTTAGGGCCTTGCTAAATTGCTGAGGCTGGCTTTAACTTTCCATGCTCCTGTGTCAGCTTCCTGAACTGCTATAATTATAGGCATGTGCCACTATGCAAGGCCAGAAAACATTTTAAATACCTAAAGACACCACAATATAAACTGATGAAATCAGAATTTTTGGGAATGCAGTCAGGGCACTTGTATTTTTGAAACTTATTTTTAAATGAGTAAGGAAAAGTTCAGAGGCAATGATACCAACAGCCTGACCATTTTCTTCTTTTGATGGGAAACCTGGAGGTACGCTTGCACTGATTTGGCTGATCAGAAATGCCACAAGCACACTGAGGCTTCCATCCTCCAGCTCAACTATTTTTAACAAGTTGACTCTTGTGCCTTTCACAGTATGGCTGCAACATCTCCAGTCTCCCTTATCGCATTGCAACTGCCACCATCCTCTCTCACATCCATCCCTCTTTTTATGACATAGCTTCTTGTACAGAAGCTCCAAACACATTCTCTGTGTACCTCTTTGGGCAGGGCTGAGTCTCCTGGTCACCCTTAGCTGCAGGGAGGCTGGAAAAAATCATTATTTGAAAAGGGGGATATTGGTAGCTATGAATGATTTGGAAAAATCCCAAATTTCCCCTGAAACTAGATATACTGCTTCTTTGAACTAAATTAGGGGTTTTATTTATTTATGTTTACCCTTGGGCACTTGTAAGTGTGGCTATTGGGCCATCAATCAACAAATTGTGTCAGATGGCAGAAGCAGAACTTGTAGGTCAAGAACACTGTCAGGTGAAGGTTTGAATATAGACTGAAGGGAATAAACTCACAAGGACTGAGCCTCACTTGTGTCTAGGCTCTCTACCTAGGTGCTACATTATTCAGTCCCCACAATGGTCCTACAACAGAATAACTGGCATTTTTTCCATGTTATACATGAAAGACTATAGGACCACAGAGCAGAGGTCAAGTTCCTTGCTCAGCATTCTGATAGTGGCTTCCTGTGCATTAATTTTTCCCTGTGCCATGGATCATAGCCACTTTTGAGTTTTGCCAAGATCACTGTGGCAAACAACTATGTGGGAAGGGAAACAGGTTGACTGTTTGCACAAAATAGTGTGAGATATATTCCATGTCATGAAGGGAACATATTTTGATTCTGTGCTGCTGGCAATGGTTAGAGTAAAATAGTAGTTCAGAACTGATACTTCTCTGCCTTGTCCTTGCCACATATGATATTTGCTAGGGTCACAAGTCGTAAGTGGGTTCACAAGAACTATTAAGCATTGATACATGAGCACAGGGCCCAACATTCATATTCACAAGTCTGGGAGACTTAATGACCTTTCCATACTCAGAGGTACTGTTATGCTCATCATTTGGGCAGCATGACTGACCACCTAATCACAGGAATAAATCTGAGGAGCATTTGTTCCCATGAGGTCCTGCAGTGCCCAGCCTATTTCCTTCCAGAATACCAAGGAAAGTTCCAACAATGTTTTCCACCTGTCTCAAAATATGTCTTCATGGTAATAATAGATTGCTTTCTATGGAGGTAAGTGGTCTTCTTTGATTATTTTGACTTTATTCTTCTAACAACTTTTACACACACACACATACGCATACACAAACACAATCTAAGGTAACAATCTAAACTTGTACCTTAGGAAGAGAGAAAAATAAGAACCAATTAAATCTAAAGAAAACAGAAGAAAATAAATTATATAATTGGAACAAAAAATCAATGAAATTTGAGCTGTGGCTATAGCTCAGTGGCAGAGCACTTGCCAAGCATGTGTGAGGCACTGGGTTCAATTCTTAGTACCACACACACACACACACACACACACACACACAGACTAAACAAATAAAGGTGTGCTGTCCATCTGCAACTATAAAGAAAAGATTTTTAAAAATCAATGAAATTGAAAGGGAAAAATTGAAAGAGTACAGTTACAAAATGAAAAATTGTTTTTAAAAAGTGTTCTATAAAATTGATAAGTTTCTGTGCAGGCTAACTAAGAAAGCAAGAGAAGATACAAATTACTAATATCTGAAACAAAAAGAAAATGCATAAATATAGATCACAGGGACATGAAAAGGATAACAAAGTAATATTCTAAACCATGTTCCTTCAATAAATTTGAGAACCTTGATAAAATGGACCTTGAATATATGATCTGCTGAAACTCACTGTATCTGAATAGGTAGGTGCACATCTCTTGTGGAAATTACATCTGTAACTAATAACCTTCCCAAACAGAAAACATCAGACCCAGATAGGGACATTGTAGAATTCAATCAAATGTTTAAGAAGAAATCATAGTCATGTTTCATAATATCTTTCAGAGAAGAAGTACAAAGAATTTTTCTAACCCATATTACATGGTCAGCATCCTTCTAATACCAGAACCCAGTGGAGAAATGATAGGAAAGAAGATATGCAAGTCTATATTTCTAATAAGCATAGATGCAGAAGTCCTGAATAAAACATTAGCACCTTGAATCCAACTAAATATATATATAAACTGTGTGGGCTTTATCCCATTCATGAAGGATAGTTCAACACTCAAAAATAAATTAATGTAATTAATCAGATCAACGGACTAAGGAAGAAAATTCCTATGATCATATAAAGATGCAGATAAAGTATTTGACAATATTCAGTACCCATCGATAACAGGAGAAAATCTAGATGGTATTGGTTGTGGTCATGACATTTTGGATAATATAGCAAAGGCATGATCTATGAATGAAATAATTAATAAGCTGGAATGTATGAAAAATAAAATTTTCTGGTCTGTGAAAGGCTTTTAAGAGAATAAAAAGTACAACCCATAGAATGGGAGGGAATTATTTTCAATGTCATATCTGATAAAGGTCTATTATCTAAATTATACAAATAACTAGTTAAATTCAAAAATAAGACAAAATGATTACAACATTGAGTCAGAGATCTTGTCAAACATCTCACAAAAGATGTACAAATAAACGATTAGCATATGAAAAATGTTCAACATCATGTGCCATTGAAGAAATGCAAATTAAAACAATGAAGTACCACTATATGCCTATTCCAAGGGTCAAGATTCAGAAAAGTGAGAACACCAAATGCTGGCAAAGATATGGAGCAACAGAAACACATTCAATATTGGTATGAATGTAACATGGTACAGCCACTTTGGAAGAGTTTGGTAATTTCTTACAAAATACACATACACTTATCATGTCATCCATTACATTCCTTGGTATTTAATCAAAGGAGCTGAAACTTAACTCCTCATGAGAACCTCTATAAGAAGATTTATTCTATTTTATTCATAGCAACCAAAACTTGGAGGCAATCAAGATGTCCTTCAGAAGTACAGAGGATAATTCATCTATAGTGCACCTAGAAGATGAAATAGTATCCTGGACTAAAAAGAAATGAGCTATCAAGTCATGAAAGGGTATGAAGAAAATGTAAATGAATGACTAAGTGAAAGAAGCCAGTCTGAAAAGACTATGTATTGTATGAATCCAAGTATATGGCACTCTGGAAATGGTCCCATATAGAGACAGTAAAATGATAAAGTCTTGCCAAGGTTTTGGGGTCCAGATGGGATGAACTCAGGTCTTTATCATGTAACATCAAGGGACCACTGAGAAGTCCACTGAGATTTTAACTGCTGTCTGTTGAGCATCTTGGTTACAGGTTCTCTATAGCTTAAGTGTAGACAAATGCCTCAAGGAAGAAACACACCCTTTATATGTCACTTCTTTCTGCCTTTCTAGTACCCGATATCTTGACTACTCAAGTATTGCCTGGTTTGGAAGACTGAACCCTAAGTTAAGTTTCCCTGGCCTCATGTGTTTTCCAAAGTGCTGTTGTCTTCTCTGTTGCTTAGTGGATGTTTTGTCCATGGAATGACATTCTCTCACTCAGGGAAGTTTAGATTCCAGTAAATTCTCTGAAGGAAAAAAGAAGTACAAGTTAGTAAAATATCCCTTGGTTATCTTGTCTATCTTCCAGATTTAAAAAAAAAATTAGTTGTATATAGACTGAATGCCTTTATTTGTTTTTATTTGGTGCTAGGATTGAACCCAGTGCCTCACACTTGTGAGGCAAGTGCTCAACCACTGAGCTACAACTCCAGCCCAGATTTTTTTTTTTTATACTGATGTCCTGGACACAAAAGAAATTATGATGCCTTTAAAGAGAATATTTTTTTCAGTGTAATAAACCATTTTATTGTTTCGTAGAAATAAACAAATTGCTCATATCTGTAAATATTCTAATGAGATTGTTGTATTGAGAAAATAAAACACTTCAAAGAAAAATTTTGTTTTGTTTTCAAATGTGAGGTATATATTTATATATATAAATATACACACTATATATGTTATATATGTATCAGGAGTTTGGTAGCAGGCTAGATGTGTGGTTCTCTGCCAGAGGATACCATAAGGCTGCAGTCCAGTTGGGGGCTAAGGCTGCAGTTTCCAAGATGGCTCACTCATATGGCTGTTGGCAAGAGGTCCAGTTTCTTTCTTACTGTAAGTTTGTAGGAGGCTTCAGTTTCAGACTCTGTGAATTTCTTCATAATACTCCTTGAATAAGTAGTCTAACAACATAGAAACTGGTTTCCCTCCAACTGTCTTTAAAGGATTTGTTACATAATTATTTTCTCATATACTAGAAGCTAATAATTGGTCTAAGAATGCTTATATAGAAAAGAAAGGGGACTTCTGTTTTCAGTCAAGATAAAATCAGTGAATTAGATTTACTTCTTATGGTTTCAGAAGTTTTAGTTCATAGTCAGCCAACTCCATTGCCCTGGACCTGAGATAAAGCAGAACATCATGGCAGGAGGGTGTGGAAAAGAAAGCTACTCAGCTCAGGGCAGCAGGAGAGCAATCAGAATATTTTTTCTTTTATCCAGCATTCTTTTGAAAAATTATACACACACACATATATGTATGTTATATATGTCTATAATATATGTATGTATAATACATATATAAATATATAAAAAATATAAACATATGTATATTATATATATAAATTATAGATATTTATACATCCTACTCTCTCTATATATACACACACATCTATGCATAAACACACGTATACATGAACACATATATAGCATATATGTATAATATTGCATAAATTATGTATATTTTAGTTGTCAATGGACAACTAAATTAAATAAGCTATTTTATTTATTTATTTATTTATTTATTTATTTATTTATTTATTTATGGTGCTGAGAATCAAACCCAGTGCCTCCCTCACACATGTTAGGCAAGAACTCTACCACTGAGCCACTACACCAGCCCTATCCAGCATTCTTACTTTCTGTGATTGAAAGGACTATAATGAGCCATTTCATCACATTCACAGCTGCAACTATAAATGACAAACATATATATATTTTTATTTCTTAAAAATAAATATATAGCTACGTGTGATATCATACATTATAATCCCAGCTACTGGAGAGGCCAATCACAAGTTTATAGCCAGCCTCAGCAACTTAGTGAGACCGTGTCTCAAAATAAAAAATTTAAAAAAAAGGTGTGGATGTAGCTCAGAGGCAGAGCCCCACTGGATTCAATACCTACTACCAATGTAAATAAATAAATATTCAGATTCAGGTTTAAAGTATTTAAAAATGACACTAATATTGAGACATCCTACTGTATATAATATTGTGACTTTTTAAAATATATTTTTTACTTTTTGATGGACATTTTATTTATTTATTTATTTATTTATTTAGATGTGGTGCTGAGAATCAAACCCAGTGCCTCACACATGCTAGGCTAGCACTCTACCACTGAGCCACAACCCTAGCTCAATATTGTCACTCTTATGCACAAAGGGGAGCCACAAATGTCGTGGTGTAAGAAAATCTGGAACAGTTGAGGGATCTGGACCAGGCACTTACTTTAGTGGTAGAAAGCAAGTAGGCCTGGCATTTCTCGGATATCTACGTTGTAGCAAGTGCTGAACAAGTTGCAGAGTCTCTGGACTCTCTACCAAGTAGCAGAGAGATATTAAGATCTGTAGCTCCTGGCTATCCAACCACTAGCAACAGATGACTAATGTATGTATTTTCTTCCCCTAGAGAAACTGGTAGATAAAGAATAAGAAGGTCAGTGATACCAGATAACTGAAAAACAAGCCAGGGGAAAAGTTTTATATTCTATGGGTCCATAGCCCCACACTCCCAAATTAATGACACTGGATGGCCCTGGAAAGCACTTTCTGCCCCTATAGGCAACTCCAGCCACAGTTTATCAGGGGCTCAGGTATGTTTAGAACAATGCAGTTCAAAAGTGCGTTGCAAAGGCTCATAAAATTAAATGTATTGGAACCATAAGCATGTAAGAAGGTCAGTACCAATAGGCCAAACCTTAATAAAGAACCTTCATGTAAAAATAGAAAGATACAAAAAGATCAATGGTCTCTTTATGTAATATCTAAAATATGCAAGGCCTATAAGAAAATCATTCATCATATTTAGAACTGGGAAATCACAATTTAAATGAGAAAACACAATTGACTGACACCAGCAGAATCTCACAAAGATTTTAAAGTAGTCAGTATAAAATGGATTGAAGAATAATTAAGGCTTGCTCTGAAGTAAGCAAAAAATAGAAAATCCCTACCAAGTTATAGACCTTATAAAAAAGGACTAACTGGAAGCTATAAAACAAAATGTACAATAAACAAAAAAATTTATAAACTTGCTGGAGTTCCATAGTAGAATGGAAAGAACAGAAGACAGAATCAGTGAACCTGATTACATATAGATCAACAGAATATGCTCAATCTAGAAAAAAAGGAAAAACAAGTAAACAAAAATCAACAGATTGAGGGAGCTATGGGACAAAAAAAAAAAAGGTTAAGCATTTGAATCATTTGTTTCAGGAGAGAGTGAGTATTTGGGAGCTAAAAACAATACTCATGTATTTTTGAGGAACTATCGAGGTACTGACATGTAAAGAGCTTTGAATTTGCAACTCTCGTTTTTAAAATAAAGCTGGGCAAACTTAAAAATCAGTGAATTTTCTTGGTCCCATCAGACAATTAAGTTGTCAGGGCAAACCACTATCCTTAAATTTAAGGAACAGGTGAGTCCAAAGAGTCACAACCAAGATCTGGTTAACAGGAACAGAAATTAATTGAGCTGTAACTGGCTAGAAATTCACACTGTAATTTTGAAATATGGACTAGGATAGCAGTGAATAATTTCAGAGAGTACACTCCTGGGTGTGCATGAACAACAGTCCCATGATTTTTAAAATTTTTTTGTAATTGTAGATGGACAGCATGCCTTTATTTCATTTATTTTTATGTGGTATAAGAATCGAACCTAGTGCCTCACACATGCCAGGCAAGCGCTCTGCCACAGGCCCAGTCCAGTCCCATGGGTTTTTACCTCTAGGAATCCAATTAGGTTCTGACAGTGGAGATCTCAGTAGTCCCCTAGTTGTCTGATAGGAAAGAATGATCATTGTGGAACACTTTCAGAGCCTTCTCCATAACAAAGTCCAAATCTCCAGGGGGAACAATTTACAGAGCCTTGTTTAGAGCCAAGGAGAGGACATTCTTACTCAAGTTGCCTATATCTTTCTGGTCTCATTTAAGGCATGGGTGGAGACAAAATTGTGAAGGTCACAAGCCAGGGACAAATTTCAGTAAAAGCACTGAGATTTATTATTTATTTATTTTAAATTAAATTTTAATTGGTACATTATAATTATACATGGAAGATTATAGAATGATCTCTTTTTCCTCATACCTTTCCATCATACCAAAAGGTATAGCCTCTAAAATAACAGTAGATTACAACTGAAAGAGGTATAACATACAAAACTTTCTTTGAGCAAGAATACTTCAGAGAATACCAAAGTCAAAAAGCAATGGCACCAGTGGAATTTGCAGACTTTGAATCTTAGTGCTACAGGAAACTTTGAACAAAGTCCAAATCCTATCCCTATTCACATAAATCCACATGTCATATGCCTATTTACTCCTGTGCCTACTTCCTGATAAAACATGTACAACTTTCAACAATAAAAATATAAGGAAAAAACAGTCAAGCATTAAAATCAATTCTATTATGTCACAGATGTTAGAATTATCAGATAGGGAATTTAAAATGATAATGATTAACATGTTAAGAGCTCTAATGGAATAAAACAGACATATGCAGGAACAAATAGATAAAGTAGATAGATAGAAACTATAAGACAGAATCAAAAGGAATGCCAGAATTCACAATACTGTGAAATACCATTAATGGGAGCAGCAGATATGACCTGGTTAAGTAAAGAATAACTGAGCTTGAAGATCGGTCAATAGAAACTTCCTAAAATTAAATGCAAAAAGAAAAATGCAAAATACAAAAAGCAGAGTAGAACATTCAAGAACCTTGGGACAATTCGTAATACATAATATAACCCAAATTGGAAAACCAGAACAAAGAGAAAAGTGGGCAGAAGAAATATTTGAGGGAATAATGAAAGAAATTTCCAAACTTAATGATGGGTACTGAATCATACTTATAGTAAGCTCAGAGCTTGTCAACAATATAAAAAACAAACAAACAAACAAAAAACAAAAAAAAAAGAAAAAAGAAAGAAAGAAAGAAAAGAAAAAAGCTACATCATTGCATGTCACATTCAAACTTCAGAATGGAAACGACAATGAGGAAATCTTGAAAACCAGGGAAAAAAACTCTTATCTGAAGAGGAACAAGGATAAGAATTATGGACTCTTGTCACTAGCCATGCAAAGAAAAAAAGGTAGGGGAGCTGGGTGCAGTGGTACACACCTGTAATCCCAGTGACTCAAGAGGCAGAGGTAGGAGAATTGCAAGTTCAAGGCCAGTGTCAGCAATTTAGCAAGGCCCTGTCTCAAAATTAAAATTTAAAAGGGCCAGGGATATAGCTCAGTGGTATAGTGCTCCTGGATTCAATTTACAGTGCCAAAAAAGAGGAAATCTCTAGTGTAAAAAAATAATTTATCAATCTAGGATCACTATATTCCTAGCAAAAATTATTCTTTAACACTGTAGAATAAATACTTTCTCTCTCAAAGAAAATTGAGAGTATTACCAACATCAGACCTTCCCCTGAAGAAATAGGGAAAAAAAGAATACAGGAATGTAAGGATTTAGTTTGATGTGATCAGTCTTTTTGAATTATATTACCAAGACTGCCCCAAGTAACCCCTGGTCTGTATTCCCCAGGTAGTTTCCCAGCACACCGTAATTAGACAAAAAAAAAAAAAAAAAAAAAAAACATTGTGGAGCTTTACAACCATAAGTGCCTGATGTCTTTGATATTAGTTTGAGATAAGCCAGGTACATTCCAGTCTGGATGACTTTACTTTTTGTCTGGGCCACTTTATAATCCCTCCCTTTTCTATCCAAATTGTGTGGATCCACTGTTTTTACTGCTGTAAGTCTCCTCAAAGACTGTGTTCTGCAACTCTGAGTCTGTCTGCCTCTTTCTTCAGTCTCACAGCACTTGGGGTCATTTCTCATACACTGGAATCACACTGTTCCTGAACAAAGAAGAAAAATTATATAAGTTAGAAATTTAGCTTTATATGAAATGTTTATCTAAATAAATTTGCACTTACATGAAATGTTTCAGGGAAGGATAAACTAAGACAAAATATTTTATTTTTTCTTATTACTAATTTACTTAAAACAAGTATTTTAAATAACAAGAGTGATGAATTATCAGGTGATTATAGAATATAGAAAAGTGAAATGAATGACAGTAATGTAAAAAGAGGCAAAGCAACTTTAATAAAAGTTATATGCTACACATGTGAGATGAATAGTATTAAAAAACTTTCAGGCAAGCATGTTTGATACAATAAGAGGAAAAATACATTGATTTATTTTTTTGGTACTGGGAATTGAACCCAGGGACATTCAACCTTTGAGCCATATCCTCAGCCCTTTTTAAATGTTTTATTTAGAGACAGGGTCTCACTGAGTTGCTATCTGCCTCACTAAATTGCTGAGGCTGGCTTTGAACACTTGATCCTCCTGCCTCAGCATCCCAAGCCGCTGGGATTACAGGCATTTGCCACCACACCAGCTAATGTTTTTTTTAAAAAATAAAATTCTCAATTCAAATCATAGGGGGCAGAAAAAGAACAAGAGAGGAAAGAAAACGAAATTCTAAAATGATTCAAGTAACCAATAGGAATGCAAAAATGCAAACAAGGAAACAAGAAAGTAGACAGGAATGAAATCTAAATTTTATATCTGGAAATATCCTTCAGGACTGAAAAGAAAAAAAAAAGACTCTTTAGAACTAGAAAAACTGAGTGTTGTATAAATACCAAGTAAAAGACAGAGGTTGTTATAGTGCATTTTTTAAAATTAGCATCCTTATGTTGTCTGCAACAACCCATTTTAAATTCAATGATTCTGAGAGGTTGAAAGTAAAAGAAAGACATACCATTACTAGCACTAATTAAAAGAACTCTGGAATAGTATATTAATTTCAGACCATTGAGTGCATAAAAATCACAGGTATCTACAGAAATATTATAGCCAAGAGACACCTAAGGAGGCAAGACTACTAAATATAATTTACTATCCAAGACGAGATCTTAGAATATGAAAAGGATATTGTAGGGAACAGAATCTGAATACAGTAATAAACATTAGTTAATAACAATGTATCACTTATGTTCATTAATTGATATGAATATTACTATACTAACAAGTTAATAATGATAATAATGAAGAAATCTGGATGTGGGATAAATGGGAACTCCCTTTACTCCCTTACCAGTAATTCTGTAAATTCAAACATGATCTAAAATATAAAATGACATGTTATTTATAGGGGAACACAAATTCTTTTTTTTTAAATATTTTTTAATATTTAGTTTTCAGCAGACACAACATCTTTGTTTGTATGTGGTGCTGAGGATCGAACCCAGGCTGCACGCATGCCAGGCGAGCGTGCTACCGCTTGAGCCACATCCCCAGCCCGAACACCAATTCTTGTGAAAGGAGATTTCTCATTTCAAAACATGGAGGATATAAGGAAAGAGTCTTATAAGTTTTTCAAATTCTTAAGGAAAGAATGACAAATGTAAATTTTATACCTGGAGATATCCTTCAGGAATGAAAAGCAAATAAAGACTAAGATACTTTATCACTTGCTGATCTACCCTTACAAAATGGCTAAGGAAGCTCTCATTACAGAAAGAATAACTGAGGTGACTTTCACCAGTGACAGTATTATACATACCTATTGTATTCAAGCATGTCCATGTGACTTACCTGGGTCTATGGTACTTGTAATTCAAAAATACAAGTTTTAAAAATAGGTTACAATATGCCTTTATTTATTTATTCATTCATTTATTTAGTTATTATTTTTGAGATAGGATCTTACTCTATTGCCTCAAACTAATCATTATCCTGCCACTGGCTCCCAAGTAGCTGGGACTATAGACATGCTTCACTGTGCCAGGCCTCTCTCACATCTATTGATACGTCAGATACATTTCATCCTTGGTCTTTCAAATAACATCATGTGATGTTACCTCCAAGAAGAAGCTTTAAGAGCTGGACACACACACACACACACACACACACACACACACACACTTTTAAATAGAGCATTATAGTTATATGTAGTAGTTGGGTTCATCTTGACAAATTCATACATGCATAGAATTTGATTTCAGTTCATGTTCCACTCTCTTCCCTCCCCTTCTTCCCTTCTCCAATTCTCCTTCTACTACTCTACTGACCTCCTTTTCACTCATCTACTTATTTACTTGTTTATTTGTTTATTTATTTTGGGATACCAGGGATTGAACTCAGGGACACTCGACCACTGAGCCACACCTCTTTCCCTATTTTGAATTTTCATATATATATATATATATTAGTTTAGTTTTTTAGGCGGACACAATATCTCCATTCTACATTTATGTGGTGCTGAGGATTGAACCCAGCGCCTCATGCATGCTAGACAAGCACTCTACCACTGAGCCACAATCCCAGTCCCACCTATTTTGTATTTTATTTAGAGAGACAGTCTCAATGAGTTGCTTGGTGCCTCACTTTTTGCTGAGGTTGGCTTTGAACTCACAATCCTCCTGCCTCTGCCTCCTGAACAGCTCGGATTATAGGCATGCACCTATAATCATGCATGCACCACACCTGGCTATTTATTTATTTATTTATTTATTTATTTATTTATTTATTTTGTTTTTGTTTTGTGGTAGTGAGGATTAAACCCATGGGCACTTAACCACTGAGTCACATCCCTAGCACTCCCTTTTTAATTTTGAGTCAGGGACTTGCTTTGAACCTGCAGTCCTCCTGCCTTAGCCTCCAGAGCTGCTGGGATAACAAGTGTGCAAACACCATGCCTGGGTTGACCGGTTCTTTCTACTTATACACATAGGTGAAATTACCTATGCTATATTTATATATGTACATAGCATGATTTTTTAAAAAAAAATTAATTCTGAATTTCCTCCTGTTTACCATCCTTCCTCTATCTCCCTTGATCTTCTTCTACTTTACTGATCTTCCCTATATCTTTATGATATCTGATTCTTCTTTCTCCTTTATTTTTCTCTAGCTTCCACATATAATAGAAAACATTTGAACCTTGATTTTTCTGAGACTGGCTTATTTCACTCAAATGGAAACATCATCCTGAAATGAATATGATATGGAATATCACCATAGCCAACTATGAGGGAAAATTGCATTGAGTATGTGAAGCCTAGCCTAGCCTGGTTCATATTACAGACAAAGGAATACCATTGTTAAAGAGTGATTCACAATCTTAAAATCATCCTAGAATGAATTAAAATTAGAGCAGAAGGGATTAAGATTAGAATGACAGAAACCAGAGAAGAAGGATGCATTTTATTGCAAAATAGTACAATTCCCTAGAAAGCAACATAATATCAACATTGATAAAAAAGAAAAAAAAAGTACAACTGGAAAAAGAGAACTTCCACCAAGGAAAAAAAGTATGAAGGCTTCAAGGAAAAACAGATACAAATTAATCATATGGAACTTGAAATGGCCTTTCTCAGATCAAGTAGACACAATTAATAGAGAGAAGTAAATAAACAGTGAATGAGATAGGTCTAAGTGATGCATATTACATCCAAGTTTTCAGACTTCAAATTCTGATTAATGTGAATCAGGTTATAAGGGCCAACAATCCTGTGGCAGTAACTAAAAAACCCAGGTGAAATAAAAAAATAATTTTAAAAACAAACTTAGTTCTAAGAATACAGTGATAAACTGAGGACTGACTTGCATCATCTGGTTGCAAATTTAAAACTATATTAAACTGAATGGTAATGGAAATGTCACAAACCAAGCTAGAAAAAAAAACAGCTAATTTAAGTGGAGATTTATATCCATAAAAATGCATACATTAGAAAATATAGAGCCGGGCACAGTGGTGCATGCCTGTAATCCTAGTGGCTAGGGAGGCTGTGACAGGAGGATCGTGAGTTCAAAGCCAGCCTCAGCAACTTAGTGAAGTGCTAAGCAACTCTGGGAGACCCTATATTTAAATAAAATACAAAATAGGGCTGGGGATGGTGCTCAGTGGTTGAGTGTCCATGAGTTCAATCCCCGGTACTCAAAAAAAAAAAAAAAAAAAAAGAAATTAAATATAAAGAAAGACATAGCATAAATGACATATAATAGTTTTTTGTTGTTGTTGTTGAGAGACTTTTATTTTATTAATTTATTTATATGTGGTGCTGAGAATTGAACCCAGTGCTTCACACATGCAAGGCAAGCGCTGTACCACTGAGCTACAACCCTAGCCCTACAATAGAGTTTTAAAAAAATATTTCACCAGTATTTTGAGAAATCTGTAAAACTGATAGACTTCTGAGATAGAGAAAGAAAAAAATGAGTAAAGATGCAAATGACTAGTATCAGGAATCAAAAGTGTGTATGGTGAGGAGGAGCTGGGTGTGGTGATGCATGCTGCTATCTCAGTGACTCTGGAGGCTTAGGCAGGAGGATTGCAAGTTTGAGGCCAGGCTGTGCAACTAAGAGAGATCAAGGATGTAGGGATGTAAATCTCCAGTACCACAAAACAAAAAAGTGTATGTCAGGGAAACCATATACCTAGAGATCTTTCTGACAAGCAATTTGAAAAGTTTAGAGGAAGTGGACAAGCAATAAAATATAACTTTAAATGAAGAGATGATGTAAAAAACAGATTTGAATTTTACAAATTAAGTAAATGGAATTAGTAATTTAATAACTTTGATAAAATAATCTCTGGGTCCAAATAGCTGAATAAATGAGTTCTATCTATATTCAAATAAGAGATAATTTCAATATCACACAACATTTTCAGAGAACAGAGGTAGAGGGTACACTACCGTCTTGTGTTTTACACAGCATCTCCTGGTATCAAATCTAGACAAGGACAGTTTTAGAAGGATAAACTAATTTGTCTCATAAACATACATGAAAATATCCTAAGCAATATGATTGAAAAAAAAATAGTCTAGCGATATTTAAAAACACTATATCATGACTAAGGGCTAAACTTCCTAATAAGAAGTCTCTTATTGGTCTGGGGTTGTGGCTCAGTGGTAGAGTGCTTGCCTAGCACAGGTGAGGCCCTGGGTTTGATCCTCAGCACCACATAATAAATAAATAAATAAATAAGATCAAGGTATTAAAAAAATTTTAAAAAAGAAGTCTCTTATTTACTTTTTGAAAAGAGGAACAGTATATACATATATTTTTTAATTAGAAGAGACATTCTTTTTTATACCTTTATTTTGCTTATTTATTTTTATGTGGTGCTGACGTTTGAACCCAGTGCCTCACATGTACCAGGTAAGTGCTCTGCCACTGAGCTACAATCCCAGCCCCAGTATATTGTTTTTTATACTAATAGTTGTTGTAGTGGATCAACTCCTAAATTGTGACATCCCAATGCTATCAAAATATCTTAAATATTGTCACCTATGCAACACTAAATATACAAGCCTTTGAAATCATTGACTTGGTGAGGATATGAAGAAACAAAGTTGGTGTTGCATTGTTAGGGCTGACATAAATTGATGTAATCTGTATAGGGGACAATTTAGCAATATCTATTGACCTTGAGTGTGCATTTACCCTTTGACCCTGAAATATTTCTTTTATGAATGTATCCCTTGTGTGTACTTATAAGGGGTATGAAATTATGTTTCATAAGACCTTATTCAATGCAGTGTTGTATTTACTAACCTAAAATTGGGAAAAACATAAATGTATATCCATAGAGGACTAGCTAAATAAATAAAAGAAAACATATCCATATACCATTAAGTTCTTGAAAAAAAGTAGAACATTATTTAGCTTAGTGGTGAAGTATACAGTCTGGAGCTACACTGCATAGGTCCAAATCTTGGTTCTTCTTCTTTTAGTCATATTAACTTTGGCAAGCTATTAAAAGTTTATGTTCTCTGGTCTCCTCATACATAAAATGAGGATAACACCTGCTCATTGGGGTAGATGAAGGGTATGAAGAGAATTAATTTAATAGGTTTAAAGCACTCAAAACAATGGCATGGAAAGCACTCCATAATGTTTGCCCTTATATTATTTCACACAAAATACTTCCTGTTACACTTTGAATGGAAAACATATAAGGTCCACAACTTAACCATTTATATAAATGAAGTGGTTGGAACACAGGCATATGCTTGCATATGAGTGATGTAACTCTGGAAGAGTATAGAAGAGTCTTGCAGAAGAGTGGTTGTCTTAGGGGGAGGAGTTCTGTGCAGTTCCACAATAGGGATGAGAGGATCCCTTTGTATATTTTTTGTGGGGCAGTACTGGGGATTGAACTCAGGGTCACCTGACCACTGAGTCACACACCCAGACCTATTTTCTGTGTTTTATTTAGAGACAGTGTCTCACTGAGTTGCTTAGTGCTTTGCTAAATTGCTGGGGCTGGCTTTGAACTTGCAGTCCTCCTGCCTCAGACTCCCAAACTGCTGGGATTACAGGCATGCACTATTGCACCCAGATCCTTTGTATATGTTTTAACTTTTCAATTTTATCCCAAGAGTGTATATATTACCTGTTTAATTGGTTCTTTTTATTAAAGGAAAGAAGAGAAAAAGAAATGAAATAGGATTTGCAGTTATGCAGTTCTGATTTTGTGGCCCTCCTCTACCATGCAGTCCAAGTTTAATAATGAGAGGCTTTGTGCACAATGAAAATGTAGGGTTCCTTGTTAAAAATCAGGAAAAAAAAATTCTCACATCTTCCTCAGTTGCTCTCTGAACCTATCATTGGTGTTTTTATTTGCTGTTCTCTTTCAGAAAGGGACACCATTAAGGTAAGCAAAGGTGCTCACAGTTTTCCAGCCCAATGAGTTAGACTCTCAGTCCTGCCCTTCCTTGCTCCTATACCCAGACCCTGCCCAGAGGAGGAAGTACAGTAGTAGTTACACAGGAAGGCAGAAGGAGGGGCGTTTTGGGGGTGAGTAGGCAGCAGAGAACTTGTCTCAGGGAAGCAAGGAAGTGGTAGAAGCTGGACTACATGAGAACAGAAGTTATCGATACCCAGCACATACTGCACTGTTCTCAGACCTCACCTACAAAACACAAATTCATTGACATATAAGTAAGAATTTGAAATGGTAGTACTAACTCACAAGACCAAGGACCCACTTGAGCATAGACTCTGTGGGAATATAAGGGTTACAGATCCATAAAGCTTGCCCTGCTACCCCACACTCTTTGTGTGCCATCATTTAACTTCTTGGGGGCCTTAGTTTTTTCATGGTTTTTTGTGAGTGCTTAGTATTGAAACTGGCATAGTACAAGGAATCAGTACACATCAAATATAATTATTAAATGATTAATGAGACTATAATTGGTATTGTATTATCACTTAAGTAATAAATATTATATAAACATTAAAAGAGTGCAAAGGTGATAAAATGAACACATACAAATATCACAAGATACTGAGCAAAACAGATTAAGCAGGGTTATTCCTCCTATAGTTTTTGATGAACGGTCATAAGCCAGCCCTAAAGCCCAAATAAGCCACTTGCTCACCCATCTGAAGATAATATTAGCAAGTTCAGAACAAAGTATCTGACTGTTATAAATCCAACTTGGAAAACGTGGTTCTCAGAAGAGAGATCAAGTACCTGAGTTCCCATGGAAAACAAATACTTCAGGGAGACCCATCTCCCATAGGAAGTACAGGATAAGATTTTCTCTAAGAGACAGGCCTGGATGTTGGTGGTATTAGAAATATTGGGGTGCGGCAAGAAATCAGACATGTGCTCAGAAGTTACTTGACAAGGCAAAATTCACTTCTGCAGAAGGGTGTGCAACTGACCAGAGTCAATCAAGCCAGCACACTGGGTGAGAAGTCTCCCCTAATGTAGCCCTGCCCCTTGCTCTGATAGGAGGAGTTTGGATTACAATCTACTTGATTTACTAGTTTAAAATTGGGGAAGGCAAGGGCTAGTTACAACTGAATCACCTACTACACTATACACATTATGATTGGAAGAATGAGGACAAAGGGAGATGTGTGTGTGTGTGTGTGTGTGTGTGTGTGTGTGTGTGTGTGTGTGTGAGGGTCAAATGGCTACATTTTAACCATATGTTTTTGTAACTTAAAAAAGCTCCACCTACCTGGTGCTCTGGTATATGCCTGCAATCCCAGCGGCTGAGGTAGGAGGACTGCATGTTCAAATTCAGCCTCAGCAATTTAGCAATGCCCTAAGCAACTTAGTAAGATCCTTTCTCAAAAATTTTAAAAAAGAGGGTGCTGGGGATGTGGCTCAGTGGTAAAGTGCCCTGGCTTCAATCCCTGGTACAAAAAAAAAAAAAAATAGCTCTGTCTAACTATACACTAAGAAATTCAGGTTTTAAATTACAGCAAAAAGTTTGTTTTTTTTTTTTGGTTACATATTAGGAAATTAAGATACAGGTTTAAGTTTGACAGAAAATATAACATTAATCTTACAGTGGGAAGGATTAGAACCCTCTTTGGGGTACTGTCCACTCTGCACTAGATCTCCATGCTGCGTACACACAATGACATCTCTTGGGGATGGGCATTTTCATGCTTCCATGGAGCACCAGTGCCCATAGGCTCAGGAATTTCCATGTCACCAGCCCAAACATCACCATTTTTGCCTCCCACTGTCCTTCCTTCCTCATGAGGTTGGGGAGCTCTTCTTTTCATTTATCAAATTTACCATCATACTTGCATGTTCTCTTCTTATTGGGGTTATCCCAGGCTATATTATATTTCCTCTCACCATTAATAAGGTGGCAGAGAGGGGCAGTAGCTGGTGGGGAATGTGGGGGTCAACGCAGGAGAAATTATTACATGCTTGTGGGTTAGTTTTCCTGATGTAATGAGCAGCCTTTCAAATCTTAACCTTTATGGGGCTGGGGCTGGGGCTCAGTGGTAGAATAGTTGTCTCACATGTGTGAGGCACTGGGTCTGATTATCAGCATCACATACAAATAAATGAATAAAATAAAGATCTGTCAACAATTAAAAATATTTTTAAAAAATCTTAACTTTTATAAACACACAGTGTTGGGAGAGGAAATCCACAATGGGCTCTGAACATCCTTTCTTGTTTTTGCTGTGTCATCAAAGAATTCAAAGCCCCAACTACTCTTATTTTTATTTTTTTAGTTGTAGATGGACACAATACCTGTATTTTACTTATTTATTTTTATGCAGTGCTGAGGATCAAACCTAGTGCCTTACATGTGCTATGTAAGCGCTCTACCACTGAGCTACATCCCCAACCCCCAACCACTCTTTAATCAGGGGATTTCTTAGGTCTATCTGTAGTGAGAAACCCTTAGGATTGAGGTAACAACTCCCATGAACAGCTGGGTTGCTTCTGCTCATTCTAAAGGCATGAGCTGTCCACGTTAATTTTCCCCAGAGGACATGTATAGATCCTGTGAAGCAAGGAGTTCTGGCAACAACTTTTGGGCTCTTTTTTTTCCAGTGTTGAAGATTCCCAGGGCTTCACACATGCTAGGCAAGTGATCTATCACTGAGATATATCCCCAACCCTTTGGCAACTATTTTGCTGCAAGTAAAAAGTTCATTGTTTCTGATCCAGATGTCATGTGTTCTGTCAGAATCCATCAGTGTATGGCAAAGGAACTTGTGAATTTACAAGTAGGGGAAAAATCTGACCCTCTACCATCCTTGACACATAGATTTAAGTGCATCATTTCTCTTTGCTATCAGGATGAAGTTGGTCTTCATTAAAGTGGTGTTTCAGGCCCTGCCTATTCAGGTTCTTGTATCACTCCTCCAAATTCTCTTCTCTTTAGTCATATGAGGAAAAATTTACCCCTGACATTTGGTAGAGGCCTTACACAACTAGGCCTCCATGTTGTTAATAATATGAACTATTACTCACAGTAGGGCCAGGCATTTCCCTTGGTAATCGTAAATACCAGAATCACCTAACCCAAACCCCAAAACTACAATAGGTTCTTTCTAATGTGATCTTTCTGAAACACTCCACTATTCCTCACATCATGAATTCTCCTTCACTACAATGAGTGATAAACCAAATTTAACTATTTTTGTATTTCTGGTGCTCTTAGGCTGCAGTGTATTGACACAGATATATGCCATTCTTCTTTCAATTTATCAAGAATGCCAATTTATTTCTTTCTTTCTTTCTTTCTTCCATCCTTCCTTCTTTCCTTCCTTTCCCTTCCTTCCTTCCTTCCTTCTCTCTCTCTTTCTCTCTTTCTCTCTTTCTCTCTCTCTTTCTCTCTCTCTTTCTTTCTTTCTTTCTTTCTTTCTTTCTTTCTTTCTTTCTTTCTTTCTTTCTTTTTGCCAGATAGACTTTGCAAAAAATTACCACATACCAAGCACTATGCTAGTTCCAGAGAATTCATTGGTGAGTAAAATCAGGCATGGTACTATAGTTCCTTTTGCTTATAGGTAGGAAGATAATCTAAAACTAATCAAGTAAGATATTAATAAAATATGATGATAAGAAGCACATTTCTATGTGGATCATCATAATAGCACTGTATGTTAGACCTTGTAGAGGGAAGAACTGAGTAGCAGTAGAACTGAAATTTGAAGGGCTATGGTACATACACTAATCATGATTGTTGGTCAGTCTTGACAGAAGGCACAGCATGTACAAAGGTCCATGAGGAACTTTAGGTCCTCAAGCCTGTTATTGCAACAGGCTTGAGGAACTAAATACACTTTATATAACTAGAGTAAAAAGCAGAAGGAGATGAGTGGTTTCATGTGGGCAGGCAATCACAGATGGTGAGTGTCAGGCAGTCTCATTACTTCATCTATAAACCACATGACCTGCAGTTGGCCCTCAGCCACTTAATAGATACATAACAGCAGCAAGTTATAGAAATTCTTTGGGTCTTACCTTTTGACAGCAGTGTGATATGCTGATACATAGCTGATTTACCAAGGCTTTGCAAGAATTCAGTGACGGTGCCTGAAAAGCACAAAGGACAATAAAACTGATTACAAAAGATTATAATGACTCAGTGAATGTTAGCACTTATTGTGACTAGGATGAAAGTGAAAGGATGGCAGGGCTGAGATCAAGGCAAGATACCAGCACAGCCAAGCTTCCAGATTAAAACAGATGCTCATTCTCTATGGTCAATGTTCCAATTGCACAACTCTAAGTATGACTATTCCTTTAAATTCTGCATACTAAATGCCTTGCTTGTCCCATACTGGGAGAAGACAGGTGAAGTTAATAGTGTTGATTTTACTTGTAAGACCAAGAGGGCTGGGGTTGTAGTTCAGTTGCACAACTCTTGCCTAGCATGTGTGAGGTACTGGGTTCAATCCTCACCACTATACAAAAATAAATAAATAAAATAAAGGTATGGGTCCATCTGCAACTAAAAAAAAAAAAAAACATTTAAAAAGACCTAGAAAAGACATTTAAACAGAGGGTATCAGTGCATCTCTCTGTGTGTGCATGTACATGTGTGTATGCATACATGTGTGTGCATATGTGTGTGTGTGTGTGATATTCTCTAACACTTGTTTTCAAAACATCCCTTAGAAATATGTGGAATGCAGAGAAGTCCCATTAAATATAAGTTAATGGCCAGTGAGGAAACAGTTGAAGCATGAAATATGAAGTAAGCCATGATGAAAATCAGAACAAAAATGCTGAAAGTGGGGACAGGAAAACAAACAAATTGATAAATAACCAAAAGCAAAACCAATGGTTCTTGCAATGCATAGTAAATGAAAGGCAAGAGAGAAAGAGGTGACAACAGCAATGTTCAGTGCAGGGTGTAATTGAGGAGAGTGTGATGAAATTGAGTGGTATGATAACACTGAAAAGGAACCAAATTTAAGAGAAATTGCATAACTTTGTCCTTGCTCACGTGCCACTCAAAAATCCACCTGGATATATTTGATAGAAACTCTGTTACTCTATTTTTGCATACTTGTGGATTGGTGTGGACTGAAGGGGAAAAAGTATTAATTACTCATAGGTGCTTCCTAAGAAGGTATTTTTGATACACTCCAGTATTCTTCATGGTATATATTTTCCTTCCCTGTAATGAGTAAAAAACTTAATTTATTAAACATTTTATGTCTCCCTGGATCTCTTAAAATGCAGGGTATTGACAAAGACACATGTAATTAAGAGGAAGGTATAAATGGGATTGTCTTAGTAAAAGCATGAACTATCAATGATGACCAGCCTTAGAACCAAACCCCAAGAAACTCAAGTATTTCACGTCTGTATAGAGGAGGAGGATGTTGCACAGGAGCTGGATAAATTGTTCAGAAAGGTGAGGGCATGAAGAGAGTAGTGCTACAGAAGTCAAAAGGTAAGAGCGCTTCCAGAAGGAAAGAGTGCTCCACACCATGAGGGGAGGGAGGAAGGGCAAGTAATTGAAGACCTGACAGTTTGCACTGCCTTGGGCATGTGGAGGTCAGTGCTGGTGATTTTAGGTAATGAAAGCCTTCAAGGAGGCCAGGGCATGACAGCAGTTGCAGGATAAGAGGGAAGAAGGAGGTGGACAAGGGGCCACAGAGCCCCTACAGTTCCCTCACATCATCTGGCTCCCAAGGGAGGGACAGAGAGAACACACTCTGTAGAGGGGTTCACCAGGGGCATGTTAATAAACAGGTCACGTTTCCGTTTCCAAGGTCTACGGGAGTACTTACACGGGTGCCAGGCATTGTGCTGAACACGCCGTGCCACCCGATCTTCACGACAATCCAAAGGCAGAGAGGATATGCTCCCCGAACCACAGGGGAAGAAACGGGCTGGCACAGTCAAGCGACTTGTCTAAAGCCACCCTGCAGCCAGGGGGCAGGCTAGGCAGTTCCTTGTGGGGGGCGGCGGGACCAGCAACAGCAAAGCCTGGGCAGGGAACCCCGCAGGGTCTGTCCCGATTCCCTTGAATTCTGGCTGCCCTTCCTCTCCGCCTGTCTTTCCTCCACCTGGCTACGCAGGACAGCCCATAACCAAAGGACACCCAGAAAGGCCAACCTCCGCATCCCAGAGGGACAGGGGAAGCCCCTGAAGGAGGAGGGGGACGAGGGCTGCGCTTCCGGCGGTGCCCCTGAGCTCTCTCTCCTGCAACCGCTACTTGGGGCGCCCACGCCTGCCGCTCTGTACACCTTGTGTTTCGGGGCCGCGGCGCGGGCGGGAAGGGTCCTCAGGCCGCTCCACCTAACGCCTGCGGGAGGACCCGCCCCTGAGCTCGGGACGCTCACACTGTCCCGTGGGAGACGTGCAGACCCGAGCCCAGAGCAGCCCGGGAACAGGGACCCTCACCCTTCGGGTCCCCCTTCCCCACCCAGCCCGCCTGTACAGTCCCAGGCAGCAGCGGTTCCCACCTGCTGCGGTGCCAGGTTAAAAAGTGGCTTCGGGGAGGGATCGCGACTCCCTGCCTTAGCCTCCACTAGGCGACGCTGGCTAGGCCTTCAGGTGATCTTACAGCCTTGAGGGCACAGGTGCCTCCATCACAGATGACCTTCCTGTTCCTGCTCTGCCTGTAACACCTAGAAAAGAGCTCAGTGTAACAATGAGGAAAGGACTTGATAATGCATGATTAGATGTTCAGTTTATATTAAAAGTGAGGTTTGTCCAGTGTTTGCCATGTGTCAAGCACTGTCCTAAACTGGGGGCGGTGGAACACACGTGCCTGCAACTCCCCCTTCTGGGGAGACTGAGAGGGGAGGGTTGCAAGTTCGAGGCCAGCATTGGCAACTGAAGGAGACCCTGTCTCAAAATATAATAAATAAATGAATGAATAAGACTAGCGCTGTAGCTCAGTGGTAGGTGGGCCCAGGCTTCAATCCCCAGAACTGCAAACACAACACACTGTACTAAGTGTTTTACATCTATTCATTGAAGGTTGTGTGTGACCTAAGGAAAAGGCCCCTATAGGGGCCCCCAAAGGTTAAGAGAGTGAGGAAGAGGAAAGAAATCCCTGAGAAAATTTGTAATACTGTGTAAAAGTTGTAATACTGTATTACAAATAGCAGTATAAGATCTACACTGTTTACAAATGACAAGTGTACCATACAGAGCTGTCAGCTATGGGACAAAGTTATACAGCAGATCTCCAGAATTTATTCCTCGTGCATAGTTGAAGACCTATGCCTGTGTATTAGAGATTTGTCTTTTCCTTGCCCCTTAGCCCCAGGCACCACCAACATTCTCTGTGATTCTATGAGTTTTCTATTTGAGATGCTTCCTGTGGATCATGCCTTGTTTGTCCCCCAGTGAGTGGCTTATTGCAGTACAATTTACAATAAGCAAAATGTGTACAAACAACCTAGATAGATACCCTTGGGTGGATGAATGGAAAAAGACAACAACGCATCTACCTGCAATGTTATCCACCTTTAGAGAATAGAACCCTGTAATGTGCTACCACATGGGTGAATCATAAAGACCTGCTAGTGAAGTAAGCCAGGAACAAAATGGCATGCATTATACTATTCCTCATTACGTGAGATGCGTAGAATCAGAAAACTCAGAGACAAAGTAAAGTTCAGGTGACTGAAGCCTGTGCAGAGGAGGAAATAAGAAGTTATTGTATAATGGGTACACATTTCTACGTTAAGAAAATGTGTTGGAAATTGATAGTGGTGTGATGCATATACAATAATGTGAATGTACACCTCTACCACCAAACTGTATATTTAAAAATGGTTGCTAGGCTGGTGGCTCATGCCTGTAATCCCAGCAGCTCAGAAGGCTGAGATGGGAGGATCCCAATTTCAAAGCCAGCCTCCTTAAAAAGAGTCAGCCTTAGCAAAAGCAAGGTGCTAAGCAAGTCATTGAGACCCTGTCATTGAATAAAATACAAAATAGGACCAGGAATGTGCATCAGTGTAGAGTGCCCCTGAGTTCAATTCCCAGTACCAAATAGTTTAAAAATTAAAACTAAATACAAAGGTTTAACACAGTCAATTTCCTAATTGTTTATTTAAAAACCATAAAAATCTACCCCAAAGAAAAACTGGTAAGAAAATTGGGCAGCATTTTTGCATATCTTGCTCTACCCCCTCCCTGCCTTGTTGGAGCTCTAGAGTATAGCAGCAGGTATCCACAAGAGGGACCCCTGATACCTGATACTAGACAAAGTGCAGCAGACCTTATTCACCAGTGACTGTATTCATAGTTCTTATTTTTCTCAGAGCTACCTGAAGAGCTCATGCAAGATGCTCCACTATATTGGACCCAACTTAGAACTCACTTCAGGCAAAAAAAAAAAAAAAAAAGAAATCTGATGGTCTATTCTAGAAAACATTCTAAGGCAAAAAAGAACAAACAAAAACCTATAGCTGCCTGAGTCTAAAGTTTGTACTTGAAAGATATAAAGGGCAGCTGAAAGCCTTGGGTGAGGGGAAAGCAGAGAAGAGTGCTTCTTTAGGACATGAGCGCATTGGAAAGCACCTCTGTGTGCTCAGGGGTTTAAAACACCAGGTGCATAACCCAGGAGGATGCTGGCTCAGAAAAGATCTGGGAAGACCTTTTGGTTTCCCTGCAGTTGACCCTGTTCTCAGTACAAGCAGAAAATGAGAGTATGGTGGATTTTTTTAAAGTCCCATCTAAATGTTGAAGGAGTACGACACCACAGAGCCAATCCACAAAGAGTGACAGTAGTATTTTTGGTTTACTTTGGTTTCATCCTAGCTTCTGACTCTCAAGGAAATGGCTTCCACACCCAAGCAAAAGGACACCAACTTGAATGACCACACACGACAAGAAATGCAAGCTCTCACACAATAGTTGGTAAACATCTCTTTCAAGCAGACCTTATTCTGGAGCTGCCTCTTCTGGGGAAGGTAGTGGGTAATGGGGAAGACTTGGAGTCAAATGTTAACAGATGTGGCTTTTTTTCTGGACTCTGTCCCTAACTGGTTGCGTGACTAGGAAAGCAAAACTACTCGGTTCCTCTTCTGCAAAAGAGGTCAATAGACATCCATTCTGTCTCCCTATGGGTAATGAGACTCAGATGGGAAGAAGCAATTAATGAATGGCTGTACCTTTCAGACATGAAGAAAAGTAAACACTGGGGAAGGGAGATAATCTGATTTTCAGTGATACCACACTATAATATCCAGATATCCAGTTTTCAGCATCAGCTACAAATTCAGAAAGCATCCAAGGAAACAGTGACATATGGCCCCTTCACAAGAAAATGATGAACAGAGGAAAGAAGAGTACAATTTCCAAAGAAGAGAGTGTTCGATAGTTTCCATGCTCCTCCTAAATTAGGTGATCTGAGTGTAGCAGGGAGTGTGGGGGTGGGCTCATCCTCTCATGAATTTGAAGAAGAAAATGCACAGACACTAGGGAGAGAACAAAGTAAGAGCATTTATTAGAGGAATAGAAAGCAGAGCTCCAAAAGAGGGAAGGGACCCATGAGAGGAATGTCAAAGTGTGGCTCTTAGGTTGATATAGATCTACAGGTTTAATAAAGTCGGCCCCTGAGCACTCCTGGGTAAGGCGTTCAGTGTCCACGAGGGATTCATGCCACTTTGAGTCCAATCAACTTGTCAGTCAGGTATTTTTCCTTCTGTGGAGAGGCATGACCCCTGTCACGTAGGGTCCTGATTTAAAAACAACATTTTTATAAGTTTATAGCAATATCTGCAGGTACTGTTTGTGAGTTACCGCTCAGGGAGTTATCCAGGGGCCCATCTATCTATCATTCCAGCCTTATCTCATTCCTGACGTCAGGAGGACAAAATATTCCCTTTTGATTTCATGTCATGAGCACTGGGGGAATGCTGGAGAGAGCCTCGCATGGAATGTGGGGAGTAAAAGCCTAGTATTGGGTGAACAGGGAAAGAAGTATGACCAGTGTAGAAAGCTGAAAGTTTCATTGTGAACGTGGGGACATTAGGTGGTCGCCTGGCAGTAATATGGGAAAGAGGGAAGGTGTTTTGGATTTTTTATTATTTATTTACATTGCATATGTTCAGTTGTTCTCAGAGCATGTTTTAGTGCTCATGGAAAAAAGTAGTTTGGAGAAGGAGAAACTGACTACATGAGAGTAGTAGAGAGAAAAAATAAATTATTCATAGTAGAAGGTTCCTGATAAGATAGCAGGGATGTCATCCAAAGCACTCACTGAAGGCTTTTCCCTTAAACATCAAGAGTGATACTTCTATCATTACTGGAAGGAGATGACCACCACAGATGTAGCTGCAGGCAGGTTTTTATACTGGTGCCACGAATTGTAAGAGTCCCCCTGAGGACCGACATTTTCTCACCAAAGTAGTAGATCACCAGCTTCTAAGATAGAAAAATGCAGATCAGGTGTTTGAGGCATTGTAAAGCTTTAAAACAACCTGGTCATTATAGGGAGTTGGAGAGGAGCATTTTGGGAAAATGCAGTAATCCACTAGCCCCTTCAAGAGCTTGCTTGAGATGGATGCCTTGCATTATAGAGAGTATTAGTCTCTATAGCCACTTGATTTTTCCCTAGAAGCCTACTGCTGCTTGAACCAGAACACTGTGTCCATCCAGATCCCATAGAGAAAATTGTGAGTTGGATGAGTGAGGAAGCCCACCCACTTTGTTGCAGAATGGAAGAGAGAGGCTTGCACAATTTGCAGGTGAGGACAGTATACTGAGATGAGATCTGTGGAAACAGCCAGGATGCCCAAGAGCAAGCTTAGCTGGACATTTTGGCCAGGTGCTCAGGAATTGGCTCCAGACCCACAATAGGTATTTAGGAATCATCTCTACACCAGAAGTAGATGAAGCCTTGAATTGGAATTGACTAATCCGGGATTAGGAAGTAGAGTATGTAAAGAGTTGGCCAGGGAAATGGGACCCAGGGAAGACGAGCATTTAAGTGCACAGGGAAACAGAAGTTGTGGAAGCAGATGGAGTAAGAAATCTAAGAGGAAGAGGAACGTCATTGGGAGACAGGGTAGAATCACAGACAGAGATGAAGGAGAGAGGGTAATGCCAGAGGGAGCTGAGGTCAGATGAGAACCGGGAGTCAAGTCCTCTGGGATTCATTAATTAGAACATGCTTGTTACCTTCTTGATACCTGTATCAGCTGGGATAGCTGGGGGCCCATAGGGAATGAAGCCAGACTGAATTTAATTGAAAAGTGAGGATGGGAAGGCTCAGATACATCTTTGGAAAAGAAATGAGGGAGAGGGTTTGGTACACAGAGGGGGAAGGCAAAAGTTAATTAGGATGGGGTTCCTGAATACCTTTTGAGAAGGAGGCAATGAGAAGGGAGAAAGAGAAAATGCAGGAGAGAGAGAATCAGACAAAGTGTTTCCTCTCATCTCCCATTGCTAAAAAAGCCCCTGAGGGAGATGGTCTTATCCCTGCTGAGGAGATCCAATCCGGAGTTGGTCAGGATGAGTGCTCTAAAAGCGAGAAATTCAGACTCTTGCCTCTGGTTGCACAGCTATCAAGTGGGAGAGCAGGGCTTGAGCCCAGCTATCACTCCAATTGACAACACATGCCAGGGCATAGCGTTCCAAACAGGCTGAACATCGTCCTTTCTTAGGAAAAAGGAAATCACACTGTGACAGTACATTTTGAAACATTTATTCTTTACAAGAATCCCATTCAGAACTACCCCAAAAGTAGTGTGAGGCTGACCGTTTTTAGTGTCAGTTAATGGCTCTTCCTCAGCAGATTGTCTCACACTCCTCAATGATTTGTCTTTACAACATCACTGCACAGTTTATATGCCTCTCTGTGCTTGAGAATGAGGGATCCAGCGTTCACTCAGGTCTCAGCTCTTGCCATTCACACCATGAGCACTGAATTGTCTGTTTATCTTCCACCAATGAACCAGGTTGCCAAGATTTTTCATATCTCAAGTTGTGACTAGGTGTAAATATTCCCTATGTCCATTCAGACGTTAATGGGCGTGAGTAGATTGCAGGGGACATTTGGATATTAAGTACAAAGTAAATGGTGCTTTTAGAGACACACCAGGTTGAAACATAATCCACATAAAATAAAATTCATCCGTGTAAATTGTACACTTCAGTTGGGTTTGGTGGCATACTCCCAGAGATACGCGACCATCACAAGAATTTCACTAAGAAATGTTAAACTCCTCAGAAGAAAGCCCCTGCCCATGAATATCTATGTTCTAACCTACACTCCTTGCCCAGGAAAACTAAATTATTCCTTCTAAGTGAAATAAGCCAGGCTCTGGTAGTTTGAAAAAAATAAAAGTTTTCTCTCAAATGTGGAAGCTAGAGAGAGACTGAGAGAAAAAGAATAATACTTTTTTTTAAAAAAGGCTCTCTTGAGAATAGAAGGGAGATGAAGACAGTAGAGGAAGGGGATTGGGAGGGAAGGAGGAGGGGAGGGTATGTGGGAAAGGCTGGGATACCAAACCTATGAATTCAGGGTGTGTCCAGGGCTGGGGGTGAAGCTCAGTGGTAGGCCTACACTGGCCGGCCCTGAGATTCATTCCCAGCACCACCAAAATGCATAACTAATTAAATTATACTCTGTCCAGACATGATTGTACTATAATGAATCTCACTTATGTGTATAATTTTAATGCACCAATTGAAATGATAACATAATGATAATAATAGAAGGGAGATGAGTAGAGTAGAACAAGCAGAATAGGGGGAGAGAGAAGAGGAGAGAAAGGGAAGGTTCTGGGGAATTTGATTAATCAAATTATGTCATGTGCAAGTTTCAGTGTGGCATAATGAATCCTACTACCATGTATAATTATAATGCTCCAGTAAAATTATTTTAAAGATTTCTGACTATAAATTCACCTATTCTGTACATTACATAAAAGTGGAAACTTATCATGTGGCCTCTTCTTGCATTATAAAGTTTTCAGGGTCCACTTATGTTTTAACACATTTTGGGGCTTCATTCCTCTTGATTGCCAGAGAATCTTCCATTAAATGAATAGACGCCATTCCATCCAACCAGTCATAATCTGATAGAAACGTGGGCTACTTAATAACTTTGGCCTTTATGAATATTCATGTTCTCAACATTTGTGATGCATTTTTGTTTTGACATAAATTTTCATTTCCTTTTGGTGGATTCTTAAGAGTGAACCTTTTGGGTCACTTGGAAACTGTTTCAGGTATTGAGGAAAACCCAAACTACCAAAGGGGTTGCCCTATTTTATAATCCCGACAAGCAATCTATCCGGATTTCTGTTACTCCAGTTCTTGCTGTCAATTATTTTTGTCTGACTTAGTTGTTAAATTGTCTGACTCTAAATGTTGTCATCCAGATTGTGTGAAGGAGTAGCACGCACTGTGGTTTAGACTTGGGTCTCCATCATGCATCAATCAGTGAGTGTCTTCTCAGGTGCTTACTGGCCTTTTGTATGACTCATTAGGCAAAATGTCCCACCATATTCTTTGCCCATTTAAAAATAAGATTATTTGTCTGTTTATGCTATTGAGAAACAGACATGCTTTGTATAGTCGGCATGTAACTTTAGCTGAATACCTGACTTTGAAATAGTTCCATGAATTCTTATTTACGTTCTCGCGTGGAGCCTTTGAAGCACAAAGCATTGCAATTTTGGTAACAGCCTGTGCATCTTTTATTTTACTTCTGTTGTTTGTGCCACAGTATCAGATGTAAAAATCCTTTGCCTATAATAACATCAGGATTTATTTTACATTGAGGCTTATCTCTGAGAGCCTATTATACTCCTCATGTTCTCCCAAATGTACAAAGCATGAGGACCAAGAGCCAGGTAAAAGGTGGGTAGGGTTGACGTCATCCCTCCACACACAATAATGGATATTATGTGAGTCACCCACTACTTTTCTTTGTTGCTTGGAAGGGAAAAATCTATTACTTTTTCTTTCATTGTAGCCAGAAATAGAGTCTCTTTGGGATGGAATTCTTTCTCTCTAGGACATGGATCTTCCATATTTAGCCAAATCTTTCCTCAGACTCAGAATAAGGAATTTGGAAATAGAATTAGAATCAGAGTGTTTATAGAAAAAAATTTCCTAATACCCAAGGTGATACATAGGCTGAGGAGACGCAGTTTGTGTGTTTCCTGGAGTACTGATACACCTGGATGAGAGACCTGGAACATTCTGCAGAGAGATGAGAATTCTGCCTGAGAATTATTGTATGCTGTTTTTGTGAAGGAGTTATGGCTTTTTTTCTCCATGTAGGTCATTGATCCACTTTGAGTTAATTTTTTATTGAGTTGGAAAAAGGGATCCAATTCATTCTTTTGGACGTTTTTACCTGTTTGACTCTTAGGAGGTTTGAAACGTACTTATTTACTCAAAGTGCCAAATGGAGAAAAAAATATATATAATATATATATTGGAATGTGCAACTGCAACTCATTTTCATGTATGTGTACATGGTGGAAAATATAAATCAAGCTATTGCACATATATGAGACCTCACATGTAATTTGTACAGGTTTATCACACTTGAAATGTACTATCATGGGATTTTTTAAAACAATATAGTGTTATTCATCATAGTCACCATGATGTATCACAGATGTCCTGGACTTATTCTTTCATTCTAACTGAAATTTTCATCCTCTTCCCAACAATCCCCAACAACAACACAAGACTCATAACTACAGTTGTCATGTTTATTCTATGAGGTCCACTCATTTAAGATGCCACACATGAGTGAGATCAAGTGGTATTTGCCTTTCTCTGCCTGGCCCCTTTCACATGATATCATTTTGTCCAACTGCTCTTTAAGGCCGACTAGTACGACTGCTCTGTCTTTCACAAGCCAGGGAGACTACCAGGGTCTCCTCCAAGTAAGCTGAGGTGGTCATGTTGCTCAAGATGTTTATTTCTCCTCTCTGATAGGTCACCCCCATTGACTGCTTTGTATCTAATCTCTTGGAAATCATTGTTTCATGTGTGTTGTCTACTTTTCTTTGTTCATTCATATGAAAGGATAACTCTTATATTTCCTTCCATTGCAGCCAGGAAGGAAATATAAGAGTTATTCTTTCATATGAATGACAAGGGCCTAGAGGAGGAATACAAACTTTATAAAATACTGATCTTCCAAATTTTTAGCAAGATCTTTGGTTTTTTTTTTTTTTTTGAGTATTTAACTCAGGGACACACAACCACTGAACCACACCCCAAGCCATATTTTATATTTTATTCCAAGACAGGGTCTTGCTGAGTTGTATAGCACCTCACTATTGCTGAGGCTGGCTTTGATCTCACAAACCTCTGGCCTCATCTTCCCATTCTGCTGGGATTACAGGTTTGCACCACCATGCCCAGCCCAAATTTAGCATGATGGTACTGAGAGTCAGAAAAAGAAAGTTGGAAGTAGAATCTGAATCAGAGTGTTCGCAGAGAAAGTTTTCCCAATCCCCAGGAGGATGGGCTGAGGAAAGGTAGTCTGTTGGGGTCTGTGGACAGGTCGGGATGGCGCCTGGCATTTTGCAGAGAAATGTTAGGGTCTGTAAACAAGTCTGGATGGCGCCTGGCAAAATGCCAGAGGGAGTGTCAGTAGTCTGTCTTTTCCTGTGGGGCACTGTGGTGCCTGGAGGTGAGACCTGAAACTCTTACCAAAGAGGTGAGGATCCTGAGTGTGCCATCCCTCTAAGGCTGGGGACTTGCTCATTGGGGTTTCTGATGATAGGAAACTGCCACCTTCTGATGATGAGGGATTGTCCCAGAGACCAGGAGGTCACCATTTTGGGTTTCTCCATCCAGAACTTTCTGCCCATCCCAGCTGTGTCCAGATGCTCTCATGTTACCTTGTGATCATGGTGCACATTGGTTACAGCTTCTACAGCCTTAGCTGAGAAAACCGATGTCACTCACCTAAATCCATTACTGTAAGTGAGGGACAGTGACGACATCAACCCATCCAACTGTGCCTTGTTTCTGGGTACCAGCATTGTACATTATGGAGAGCACAACAACTATACTAGGATCTCAGAGACACGCCCCAGGTATTACAGGTGGAATCTCTAAATCTAAGTCCTAAAGAGAAGACCTCAATCTCTCTCCAGGTGGCATAGGGCAAAGGTGTTGGGCAATTCCTAGGCTTACTTTACTCTCAGTCCAGCAGAACTGGCAGGGCCTATTTACATTGGGATCAAAGATCTTGTAACAATAATATAAGTAATCTTAATGGTGACAAATGGCTCCTGCTGACCATTGAAGCATCCGGGCATGGAGTTCTATGAGCTTTATCACTTCAATTAAAAATCTGCCCTAGTTAGGAGATCTAGCATTCTGGGACTACTTTACAAAAAGGGAAAAGAGTTTACTTTACCCACAGTCTTTTATTGACTGGTTTCACACTGTGTGTGCATTCCATGTGTTCTCCTAGGATCTGATTTTACTTACTAATGCCCCCTTCAAGAGTGTGAAATGCAAGACGCTCTGGAGCTTCTCATGCAAACGTTCGGAACATGAGAGGGTTTTGAAAAGAGGAATCTTAACAAGCATCAAGAAGGCCATATTTCCCATTCCTATGATTATATGCTTGTGTGCCATAACCTTATCCTCTGAACTGCTTCACCCTCAATGTTGTTGTTGTTGTTTTTTTGTTTGTTAGTTTTCTTGTTATTGTTGTGCCATAAATCAAACCAGGGATGCTTAACCAGTGAGCCACGTGGCCACAGGATACTAGGCCCATTTGCTTATTTAAATGCTTTGCCTCACTCAAAGCTCACAGAGAAGATGAACACAGGTATGTGGAAATGTTCCACATTCAAAGAGCAACAACTGGCAGACATGGACAAGAGCCCCTGTGGAAGTCTGTTCAATGATTCTTTCCTCATAACAAGTGTGATCCAAACTATCATGGTGATTATTTGTAGTCACAAAGACAAATACATGGAAACCTGAAATAACAATGTTGGACGTTGCAAAATGATCAAAACACTAACATTTCAGACCTTTAAAGGAGGCCAAAGTCAACGGAGAGGATACTGGGATGATGGGCAAGGACCAAGGAACAGTGAATTGCCTCAAGCGTGAAGAAGAGCTAGATCCATGAAGTGAGTTGGATCTATGCAAAAGGGGGAAAGGAGCAGAATGAGTGGGGTAGAAGTACTTGAGAACGAATGTTTCCTGCAGTCCTTAATGAATCTGGCAGGCAGTAGCTCTGGTTTTCCTTCCCTGTGCCACTTGCCAGCCTGGGATCCGTGCACTTAGTGCTTCTGTTCTCAGGGTCACAGTGCCAAAGTCGATAAAGCCTGCTTAAAAATATGTGCTCTGATGCCAGGTGTGGTGGCACATGCACATCAGCTCAACAGCTCTGGAGGATGAAGCAGGAGGATCACAAGTTCAGAGTCAGCCTAAGAATCTTAGTGAGGTCTGGTCTCAAAATAAAAAGTGAAAAGGGGCTGAGGGTGTGGCTTTGTGCTTGAACATTCCTGGGTCCAATCCCTAGTACCCTAAAGGGAAAAAATGTGCTCTGAGAGGCTTGGGTGAGAATTAATTAACGGAAGAGATTGAGGTGCTTGTTAACAGGAGAGTCTTCAGACATGCGTCACCTTTTTCATTTTCATGATTTTGAAATGATTCATTTCAAAACTGGGTGTAAAGATCAACTTACTCATCTCATTTAATGAGGTTCTATGCTATGACCAGTGATATTGATTTCCATTTGGGTTCATGATATGAATTTTCATTGTTGAGCACACTTAATTAGGAAAATACTGTATCTGTCTAGGGAAATTGAAGAAATAACACTACAATTATCAGTCAAAGCCTCTTCATATAGTACACATGGGAATTTCCTTAACTCAGACTGTCCTGGACACTTGCCAGAAAAGAACACACACTTTCTTATCAAGCTCATTCTGTAGATTCTTTTGGTAAAGGCACCAAGAATTTGTCCCTGTGTCTTTTGGGCTGTGCGGGCCCTTCTGGTCTACTGTGGAGGACACCGTAGTTCCCTCTTCTATGGTATTCTGTGAGAGAGCCAAGCAAAGTTCTTAGGAAATGACCTAGGACCTCTGATCACACGTCTTGTCATTCACTCACCCAATCACAGGTCTGATGTTGTGTGTGCTTTCTGGGGCGCTCAGACTAAGAAACCCCCATTACCTCTCCTGTGTGCACACCTAACTCAAAGTTGCATGTCTGTCTAAAAGATTGGCAACTTGGCATTATTACTGACTTACTTCATGCCGTATCCTGGAGCACTTCCCACATTGTACTTGGCCGGTGGCAAATCCTCAGTAAATGTTTGTGGTAGGAAAGAAGGAATGCATGAATGCTTAGAAGGGAGAGCAGAAGGGATGGTCGGTGCCACCGTGCAAAAGCACTCCAATATATGCTACTTCCGACAGGTGAAAGCTCCCAGTGGGAAGAGCAAGATGTATTTCCTCCATGTAGCTTTTAGCACATTGGACTGTGTGTCTTAGGGCATTGCCAAGGTCAGCTTGAAGACTGACTGAACAGCTGTTTGCCCTAACATCTTATTCTCTGTACCATCACTCACATTTGGTTTGTTCTTGCCCAGAGAAGGAGGTATAACCAGGCCTATTTTCCCTTAAGTCATCCATAAAATTGTGCATAAGCTGTATGTGAACTTTGCAAAAAGTTAGGGGTGCAGCCGTGCAGCCCCAATATAGGGAGACAGAATGACACATAACCTGCTACCTAGAAGTCCACAGGTGCAAGACTGTATTTTCTGAAAATGTCCACAGCAACATCTCCCATCTCATGTTGTTATAAATAGCGCCTGTCACCTCCCCCACTGAGAGATGTAATTCTTATTATCCCACTTGAATGTGAAAGGGCTTGTGACTCACTTCTAATCAATAGAGTATGACAGGAGTGACTCACCATGAGTTCTGAGGCTTCATCACAGGAGCTGATGCAACAATCACCTTTCTTATTGAAACCCCCACCCCTCAGGGTCTGAGTCATCACATATGAGGCCTGACTACAGAGAGGTCTGCCATGCTCAGAAGAAAACGAATGCCACCACGAGGTGAAAGTTAGGAACTCCACTTCCTGTTCCACGCCATCCTTCAGTCCTGTTCACAAGGCCACCAGGACTGTCAGTCAAGGAGCCTTCATATGAATCCAGGCATGGCAGGCCAGGCTTTTTCAAAGGGGGTCATAGACATCATATGAAAAAAGTCATTTGCCCTGTGTCCTTTCTCAGTTCCTGATTTTGAAATGCCATGCGTATACTAAACGGCTGCCATGTTATGGACTACCTTGGGGGCCATTTGTTATTGAGGCAAGAGTCACTGGGTGTGTGAGGGGGGATTAGGGGCCTAGGACAGGCCTCCACTGAAGGCACAAAGCCATCTGACCCTCCTGCACATCCTCAAACCCTAATCTCATCCTTCCTTAAGTTATTTCATTGAATTTGTTTATACTTTTCCTACCACCCCACTATAGAAGAGGACAAACAAGAGTTTTGTATGGCCCAGGGGACCTGACAGGAGTTCCCATCAGCTGAGAAGAGAAACAGGGTATTCATGGATAAGGTATCCAGTGCTCCGCACCAGGTTTGCCCTGAATATGAGAACACTGGGACTTGATCCCATCACTTAGGGAACTGCATACAAGTGACCTACCCAGTAGGTGGCAGAGACTGGATTCAAGTACAGATAGTGTTTCCCCAGAGGCTGAATGTGCAAACACTCTGCTGATACCCCTCATCCAAAATTTAGGGGACCCTGGAGAATTTTGCCTTGCTGCAGAGTGAGAGACACCACCATCTTTGACATTCACAGAGGCCCACTTTGTTCAAAAGCCCCAATTTCCCCACTGCCAAATCCTATTCTATGTAGAGATCAAGAAACACAATTTCACATTTATAAATATTTATTAATTTCTGAACACTTAACACATGTACAAGGTGGGTACTTTGAAAGATCCAAGGGGGTGGACATCCCTCTCAATCCTCTCTCCCCATCCCGCCCCCCCCCCCCCCAGCAGTGAGTCACTAACACAAAACCCAGCAACAGAGTAGCATCATTGGAGAACGGAGTGTGATGAGGTATGTAATATCGAATTTCAAAACATGCTAATTTTCAAACACACTAGATAAACAACGTGGCTGAAAGCAACAGCTTTCCCTAAGTAGTGGAAACGCGTCCACCTAAAACACAAACGCTCAGGAAACCCGGGGAGAACGTCCTGAAAGTGTTCACCAAAGTGTTGGGATGTAGCCGCCTAGCACACTAAAATGCACGTGTTGCACACAAGCCTGTTCACAATAGCACCAGAAACATACAGTACACGGGATTCCCACCAGCCATGTGGGGATCCTTCAGGACGAATGGCACAACCAAGTGATAAAAGAGATGGCTTGAAAACGTGGAGACACTACTTGCTTGTTAGATATCAAGGTGATCATTGTACACAGAAGAAGGTGTGTGTGCTCAAGTTCCGGATTCAGAGAGAGTCCCTTGAACAGAACTGGAGGGGAAGGGGGAAAGAGGGACAGGTAGTTTGCACTGACACCACAGGTTTGCCAGTCTGGAAACAGATCTGGTTCACAGGGGAGAAGGATTCTTTACCCAAGTGCTGCAGGGGTTGGCTGGAGGGGCCCCCACCAGCACACTGGGTTCAGCTTGTGGCCCCAGTCACTGCTCCTCTTGGCCAGGACAGGCAGGGGCCATCTCGATGGATGCGTTCTGCATGTTGTCGTCTTCCTCCTCCTCCTCTTCAGTGGCCTCCTGCGCCCAAGCTTCACCATCGACCTCCTCGATGACCATGCTGCGCACAGTGCCCGCATCCAGGCAGTGCGGGGCGACGCCATACACGCGTGGGTCGGATTCCGCAGCGTGGAAGCTCTGCACCCCGCACCTGCTGCAGAAGCTGTGCAGCGCCGGGTGCGTGTTGGACGGGTAGGTGACCATGCTCTCGGCGCCCTGCAGCAGCGTGAAGCGCTCAGCGGGAACGAGGAAGTGGCGGTGCTGCTTCTTCTTGCACAGCCTGCAGCTGCACTCCACCACGTGCAGATCCTCAGGGGCCCATGCCGCAAAGCGGACAGCGCCACAGTGGCAGCCCCCGGTGTGGTACACCAGGCCCGGGAACTCGAAGGTGTCCAACAGGAACTTGGCGGCACCCTCGCAGCTCAGGCCCCGCAGTTGCGGAACTTCTCCCAGCGCTCGCGCTGCGCGCCCAGGTCCAGCTCACCCGGGGACTTGGCGGGGGCCGCTGGGGTGGGCATGAGCGCCCGCTGGTTCCGCAGCTGCGGCGGGAGCAGCAGATTCTTGGCGCAGGTCTCCCGGACCCGCCGCCACCAGAGCTTGCGCCGCGCCTTTCCCCGCCGCCTCTTGGCTGCCGCGCGCTCCCTGCCTTCCGCCTGGCTCCCGACCCCGACTTGGACAGCTGGGCACCGCGCGCGGCTAGTGCCCATGACCGCGACGGCTGCGCAGGTGGCTGGAGGATCCCCGGGACGCTTTTGCTTCCGCCGCTGAGCGCTGGCTCTTTGCCTTGCTCTGCCCATGGCGCCTGCAGTCTTCTGAGTGGGCGCCCACCGCCCCTCATTTCCCAGGCAGTCTCTGAGCAACCTCATTGGCTGCACCTGCAGGATTGGCCACTTGTTGAGTGTGATGTCAAGAGACCCTTCCCTTGACCCTATCAAAACAGCCTCTGCTCCCTGAGAGACTCAATGGGAAGGAGGTGGTTCAGCAGACACGTGTGGGGTCCCCCAGGGCTTCTGGGCACAGGGAGGAGTATTCAGCTCTCCAAACTCTAGCACTCATTTAGAGTCAGTTACACCAAACTCGGAACCAAAATATGGTCATGATTTCTCCCACAGGGACCAAAGAGAGCCCCCCAGGGAGACACAGGTGGTCTCAAGCCCACCAGCTGGGTGTGAAGGAGAGGGGCCAGATAGGGGAAGACTTTTTTTTTGCTGTCTGCCTGCAGGGTGGGATCTGTCTGCCTCTACTAGTTTTCCTTGCGATGGGGTCTGTTTTCATATGACTGTACCATTTCAGCTTTGTAGATTCATGTGTGCATGATGTGGCTGTCTGAACTCTCTTTCAATGCATTGACCTATACTGTTGAAGTGCAAATGAACCTCTTGCAAACATGATGTGAAATTAGGTCGGTTTTGACAGACTTGGCCCATATCAGCCTTAATTCTAAATGATGGGTTTAGCTCAGTCACCTGATGATATTTGCTCCAATGCCAGTGTCTAAGTCCCTCCATTGGTTTCTTTGCTTTCCTCTGTATCTCATCCCTCTTTCAATCCCTCTCCTTCTTTCTCTGATTTACTGGGACACTTTATGGGGTTTGTCTTTGTTTTTTAATCACGTTTGAGTGTGTGGCTGTTGAATATTTTGTCAGGGTTTGCCCTGGCCTTGACTTGACTGAGTCCTCAATCCACAGTCAGTTGACCTATGGAAATCAGAGGTCCATTGGGGATGTGGGCCTCCCTCACTGGTGAACAAAATAGTCTCAGTCGTAGGTTGGGTGTGTCATGTGGGTTTTGGTCATTCACAATTCACAAGGAAAAGGCTCACCTAAGGTCTGTCCCTTGGGGATGCTTCTTCTACTGCTCTTGATTCATTCCTCTTACTCTTAGCTGCCTCCTTTCATGATTTCCTTTCCTGTTTCAGCACACAACTCAGTCACTCTTTCTGCACATCCTTTGCTTTCCGCTTCCTGTCTTGGCTTCCCATTCAGGCCCAAAAGAGTATGCTTGCATGTGAAATTCTCCTTCGACAGTACTGTTTTTCCAACAGGTGAAAATGGTTTTGTCACGTCCTAATAGACCCCAGAGCTCCATGAGAAATCTGCAGTGCTTCAACTCAGTGTCACCGCCCCTCATCAATGTGTCATTTTTGTTCTTGTCCCTTTCAGTGTTAGTAGGAATTTCAATAGATGAACTTTGATATATCTCACCATGGGTTCATCTACACATGTCAGTGTGTAGTTCATTTATTTTGTTTTCTATGTTCTTCCTCAAATTTTGGACATTTCCAGCCGCAAATTTCTTGTGTGTCTCTCTTTTTCAAAATCAGTGGTAGAAATTTATGAGGAAATATAGTCCAATATTGTCAATTTCATATGTGGCCAACATGAAATAACTACTTAAGTATACATTTTTTGGTAGGAACCCTACAAAAGTCTCTCTGTATTTTAAGATCTCAGTTCTAACCAGCCACATTGCAGGTGCTCAGTAGCCTCCTGTGACAAATGGCTGCCCAAAGGTAAAAGCACCTCTCAGGGCTCTGATGCCACTGACCCCAGGGACGTCAGGCTCTGAAACCTCCTTTTCAGTCTGAGGTGAGAAACACGCCCGCCTACCAGCATCTGCCCTGGGCCGAGGTTGGGCAGAGATGGTGTACTGAGAGACAAGCAGCAGGCTGCCAGAAGGCAGTGTCCTAAGCAGCCTGTGTTTCTTACAATGCTCTTTCAGCTACATCTCCTTCTCTGGAAGTTTGACGGTGGGATGTTAAAATTCAGTTGCCATCCTAAATTCTTTGAGGGTCTGCTCACTTGTTCATTCAGTCTATATCTTTATGGTTAAGATAGAGGAACTCTACTGATCAGACCACAAGTGTACAAATAGGATCTTCCTTATCTCTATCCCACTGTTGGGCCAATCCAGCGATGTTTCCAAATTTCCATGACTGCATTTCCTCTGTTCCTTAATTTCTGTCAAAAAATTCTGTTTATTACTGAGTTCCTTATATTCCCGCCACATCCCTCTAGACTCTTTGTAATTGGTTTAGGAAGTACTTTTATGACGGGTTCTTTAAAATGTTTGTCAGGCCAGTGCCACATCTGATTCTGCTCTATGCTGGTACCAGTGAATAGTGTTTTCTCATTAGACTGGCAATGTCCCTTATTCTTGATATAAGGGGTCATTTCGTCTTCTCTTCAAGATATTTCAGCTATTGTATCAGGAGTCATTGTATATGGAGCCTCATTGAATCTTTTAATTTTGAAGCCAGAAGCCTTCTTTACTACTAGCTTGCAGGTCCAGGCCTCCATGTTTAGGTTCAGGCTCCTTAGAAACATAGTGATCAGAGATTTTGCAGTGGCATTCTTGTGTGATTTCTTCTTGTGGTGGCTCTGGGGGCTCCAACTCTTCCCTGGTGGTGGTTACCCAGAGGCAGAAGGAACCAGAGTGCAAGCATTATTCCTGGTCTCTCGATTCTAACATTTGAGTCTTTTTCTGTTCCAAGAACCCAGCCAGGCCACCACAATATATTTAACTTTCCTGTTGCTTTCAGCCCCTCTTGTCTGTGACCATTGCCCAGTTGTTGCTCACTTTATATGCTTGAGAGTACTGAGGGTGACTCCGAAGGCCCTTTGAAGCGTATCCTCCATGAGGATATCTTGAAGTTTGGCTCATGAGTGAACTGATGTGAGTTGTGGGAGAAACACGGCAACAGCAAAAAGCCATTGCTGTCTGATCCTACAGGGGTGCATACTATCCACATAAGTTTTCAGTGTTGAACTCGACTTTGGTCACCTGGCTGAAGTAGAGTTTGCCAGATGCGTCCAAAGTGAGGTTATCCTTGAAGGTTTCCACACTGTGCTCTTGGAGAGGAAATCTTTGAGAACAGGTCACAGGTAACCCGTGTGGACCTGGTACACACATCCTTTGGAATTGTGCTGTGTGGAAAATCTAACCCTGCTCCTCCATTTATGCTTCTTGTTTATCAAATCATTCTTTTATATCATGGTTTCTCTTCTGATGACTGTTTATTTTGTACTTTCAAAGGTTATGAACCAACCGATGACTATTTCTCCTTTTGCTAACATTTTCAAGTCATGAGCAACAGGAGCCCCTTCGGTGCCTCCGTGATTATGTGGATGTCTTCCTGCAGTTGTGGTAAATTTTTGGGTCATTCTTTGCTCTTTGACTTATCTTGTGCATCACACATTTACATGTGTTTCAGGCTCCTCCTCCTCCTCCTCCCCCTTCTCCTCTTCTTCTTTTTTATTTTAAAATATTTTTGTAGTTGTAGATGGACAGAATACTATTATTTAATTGTTTATGTTTACCCAGTGCTGAGGATTGAACCCTGTGCCTCCCGTGTGCTGTGGTCCTACACTTGTCCAAGTTTCTTGACTCAGACATTTCTCCATTTCTTCATCACTAGTCATTAGAAAGTGGTGTTAGAAACTCGAAAGTGAGCATCAGCCAGGCTTGTTCTAACTTGGGTGTAGTGTTTTTCTAGGCTATTGCAGCTGAAAGAAGCAAATCTCCGTGTGCCTACTAACCCATGTGTACACACATTGCTATGAATATCATATTAGATATTATCTTCAGCATCTATAGTAAGCTTAATGGAAATCCAAGCCCATCTCCCCAGTTCTATTCCATGACGACTTGCAGAAATCTTGCTTCTGCCACTTTGTTATGGGTACCTCCTTCCAGCAGTAAGAATTCTGCCTCCCCCCATCCACCGTCCATTTCCGTAGTCATTTCATTCCAGTGTACATGTGCAAGTACCCGGATTGGTTAACCTGTATTTCCATGGGCAGTAGGTTAGTTCATTGGAGTGCAACAGGTTTATTATGGTAATGATGACTATTTTGACACTGGGGTGTTTTATCACTGAGTCAGATCCCCAGTCCTCTTCCTTTGGAGCCAGGTTCTCACTGTGTTGCTTTGGACCTCACCAAGTTACTGAGGCTGCCCTCAAACTTGGGATCCTACTGTCACAGCCTCCTAAGTCACTGGGATTATGGGTCCACGTGGACCACCATGCCTGCACAACAGATTTGGTTGCCATTCGCCGTCTTGCAAACTAATTTCTCCTCTGAAGTTACTTAGGTGAGCCCTGTTTTACTCAGAGCCCTCAGTGACTTGTTTTTCTTCTCTTTTGCCATGTGTTTGTAATATGGCTAGGTTTATTTGGAACATTCTGCAGTCCAGCCTCATCCACCAAATCTTCTTAATGCTGTCTTAAGCTTTCAGATTAAGAACATATTCTTTATGGTTCCTTCCTTTATATTGGTTAAAGTGAGGTTTTGGCCCAGGAATATGCTCTTCCTTTGTGAATGCTCCACGTGAGCTTGAGAGGATTTCGATCCCACAGGTGTTGGTTGGGTGGAGTATTCTGTACAACGAGATCCAGTTGGCTGACACTGCTGTTCGGATTTGTGTATCTTTTCTAGTCAGCTGTCTGCTTGATTTGCTGATTATTGATAGAGGCCTGTTGAAATCTCTCACTTCCCTGGTGGATTTCTCCTTGGACGACTTTCAGATTTTGCCTCCCATACTTGACACCGTGCTGCTGGGGGCATACACATTTTAGGATGGTCATATCCTCTTGGAGGATTGATCTCTTAAATCACTAGGTAATGCCCCTGGCCATTTTCCTTGCTCCACTGTCTGCTTTGTCTGAAATTGACACTGTTTCTGTCTTTGAATTAGCCTAAGTGGTGTAAACCTTTCTTCACCCCTTAACTTCTAAGCCATCTGAATCATTCTGTCGAATGTGACTGCCTCAAGCACCAATTATAGGTGGCTTTTCAATCCACTCTGAATATCTCTGTCTTTAATGGCGGTTATTAGACCATCTCTGTTTAAAGTGATTGTATCGTGTACATCCTCCAGCCTGAAATCCTAATAGGAATAAGATATGTTCCTTGTTTGTATAAATACATCAGAATAGATTCTACTCTCCTGCGTAAGTACAAAGAACAATTCAAATAAAAAACTTTTAAAGTCCTCAAAACAAACATAAAGTGATTGTTGATTCAAGTGGGTTCATATCAATTGTACTTATTGGCAATTATCTTGTGTGTTCCCTGCATTGCTTCTTTGCTTCTTGTTGCCCCTCTTTGTCTCACCCTTCTTGTTTTACCTGAGCCTCACATTGGATTCCAACATCTTCTCCCTTAGCACACTGCTGTTGCAGCTTTCAAACTTGATTCTTAAGGTTTCCATAGACTTTCCAATACACCTATGGCCCCAACTCCACATTCCAGGAACACTCCACAGCCCTCCATTGCTCCTGATGTTCACGTCACAATATTGACAGTGTATGGAGTGCTGGAATCACTCCATACCGTGTCAATATTGCATCGAGCGTTTCTCGGTTAGACCCTGCTAGGATGAGCAATATGAACAAAAGCCATTGGCATCTATTTGTTCCTTTACTGACTGCCATCCTTTCTTCATGTTAATGCAAGTTTCTGATTTGTTTTCTTCCTTCTCTGTGTTTGTAGGATTCTTCCAGGGAGGCATTCCTGTAAATTAAGTAGCTCAGTTTTTACTTCTCAGAGAATGTATCTTATTTCTTATTCACTTTTCCATGATAATTTTCCAGATGCAGAATTTTAGGTAGGGGATTTTTTTTCCCTGAATGAACACTAAATATTTGAGCCTACTCTGTTTCTTTACATGGCTTCTATAATTCTATTCCAAGTACCTCAATAAGTTAGGGGATTTTAAGCCCTGGAATGTTCTTTCAAGATCTTCCTTTGGTCTTCAGTTGTCTGCAGTTTGAACATCATACGCCTAGGCTGGGTTTTGTGTTTGTGTGTGTGTGTGTGAGTGTGTGCACATATGCCTTCATGATTATTCCGTATGTATGCTGCTGGATCTTTGCAGACATTTCTGAGTCTAAGGCTTGGAGTCTGTCTTACATTTTGACAGTTCCAAGCTTTTTGCTTCTAATAATTCTTCTTCTCTGTTGTCTGTCTTCTTTGTCTTCCTACATTTAAGATGAATATGTCAAACGTTTTGTAGGATTTGTTTTCATTTCCTGTGCTGGGGACACACACCGGGCCTCAATCATGTTAGGTAAATGCTCTCCTCTGAACTACACCTCCAGCCCCATGAAGTGCAGTTTTCACATGGTGGGATGCACCGTTTCAGTTCCCTTCATCTTTTTCTCTTTGCACTTCACTTTTGGAAGTTTCTGTGGTCCTGTGACCCACCCTTAATCTCAACGATCTTTTCCTTGATTGGGCTGCTTCTCCTAATGAACCCCTGACAGACACCATTCATGAACTGTACACCACTGTTTGTTTTTCAGTACTTACTGTGAATTCTTTCTCGGAATTTCCACCTTTCTCCTTACATCACCCTCCTGCTCGTGCAAGTTGTCTTTTTTCTCTGAGGACGCTGAGCATGATAGTCATCCTTATTTTCAACTCCCCCTTTGACCATTTTGGTACCTGTGTGCCAGGTTAGACTGGATTTAAGGCATGTTTTCTCTCCTCATTCTCTATTTTTACCTGGTTTCTGCTTTCCACCTTGTTTGTTGTTCTTGTTTTGTTTTGTTTGTGTGTGGGCAGGAGGAGACCTCTTCTACTGGGTAGTTAGGACCTGAATGAAATGGTGATCCCCTGGGAACAGTTCTGTTAATCTTGCAGGGAGATGGGCTGCCCTTGATGGTTGCTAAAGCTGTAAGTACCAGAGGCTTCCAATTTCCTGCCTTTTTCTGCCCCTCTTAAGTTTGATCAGCCTAAAGTACTCCTGCTCCGAATGTTTGTTTTGTAGCACTTCAGGCAATGTTCAATGCAATTTCCTTGTCACCATGTTGATGTGGAGGTAGGCTGTGGGGGAGGGAGGGAATTTTACAGCTGTGTGACTGAATCTCTGGCATTGTTGGGGCTGTGGCTCTGGGATATGACCTTCACAGGTGTTTCTCTAGTGGCATTTCCTTCACCTTCTCTCCTCTGTCCCTCCCCTGACTGCAGTATTCCCAATCATTTACTGCAGACTGCACTATTTTTCCCTTAGTTGGACCAGAAGTATAGAGGTGACTCAGGTGGGCAGAGTACCTAGGATAAGGCTCTGCCAAAGTTATTTCCTTAGAGAGTTAACCTTTGTCTTGAAGAGGAGTCTCCAGGAGTATCTGGCAGTGATGGCTCCACCCATCTCCCTGTGGGGAGTGGGGGGAGCGCTAAGGGGATAGTGACTAGCACCCCTTTGCCAAGTCATTCCAGCTCTAGAGCTAACACCCCTGAATATGTGGATATTCAGCCTAAAGCAATTCTTCCAGTTTACCATTTACCGTGTGCACGCACACATCATATGCTATGAATTGCTGTCAGTTCCTGAGAGCACACGCCTCTGATCTGATCCAGGTGTGGAGATCTCAACTCTGGCACTCTGGTCATGAAAATATCTCAGGATCCAAGGTACTGGTTTGCCCTGTCACCTCAGTTCCCTGATGAGTCCAGAAATGGCACAGGTTCAGTTTCTGCTGGTAAGGATAGAATTGCTGTTTTGTTGCCTCTCTGAATGTTGGAGGTGAACTAGAATTCCCATCTGTTCTCACTCTGCAGTGTCCCTCAATCGGCATGCTCCCATGAATCACAACTTTGATGTCTAGTACCAACAAAGATTAAGCATATAAAAGCTGAAAATCATTGTATTGGGGATCAAAGACATGGCAATTTGGGAGTTGCGGGTTAGAGATCAAGTGCAATTCTCAATCTATTCTAATATTAATATTAAACTATAAAAAATATATTTATGCTTTTAGAAATTTAAAAATAGGTGATGCATTATATGTAGTAATCATCTAGGAATTTTATGTGGCAAAAACACGGAAGTGCTGAGCACAATTTGAAGATGAAATAATGCTCTCCAATACATAATTGCTAAAAGAGTTATTACCTCTTGCTTGAGGATGTCAGTTGTCACAATGAGTTTATCAATATTCATGTGTTGCCCATGATCTAAATAGGTTTCAACACTTCCTGTTCGGTGTGCTAGTATGAACACTGGCCACTTCCGATCCTAGGTAATGAAAGAAAGAGAGGGCACCACATTTCCATTTCACAGATGAAGAAACTAAAGATAAAAGGCAGCAAGGGACAGACGTGGTGGCACACACCTGTAATCCCAGAAGCTCTGGAGGCTGAGGCAAGAGGATCACAAGTTCAAAGCCAGACTCACTGGGCAACTCAGTGAGACCCTGTCTCCAAAGAAAATACAAAATAGGGCTAGGGATGTGGCTCCCCAGTGGTCCAGTGCCCCTGAGTTCAATCCCTGGAACACCCACCACCCAAAAACAGGAAGAAGGAAGGAAGGAAACTGCCAAAAATGAAACAGGATGGGGCTGGGGTTATAGCTCAGCAACGGAGCGCTTGCCTCGCACATGTGAGGCACTGTGTTCGATCCTCAGCACCACATAAAAATAAAGAAAATAAATAAAGATATTGTGTCCATATTTTTTAAAATCTTTAAAAAAAGCAGGAAGCAGGGAGTTGATCTGGGAGAGTCTCCCAAGGCCCTTTGGTATAGGCATACATGTTCTTGCCCATATATTTCTCTGTCTTTCCTAGAATGCACTTTTGAGTAGTCAGAGCTTTCTCAGAAAACGGTGTTGCGTTTTTCTGCCAGGCTCAGTCAGCAGATTTCCAGAGGAAAGGGCAAGCAGAGGTGAATGAACACAAGCAACCAATTGTTTTCAGAAGTCACAAATTCTTGAGCCTTATTCAACTGATTTGAAGCTTGAAAGGGGATAGAAATCCCCAATCCATGCAGGGAAGGCTGTCTGATCACTCACACTAACACCTGGGAAGGAGCACGCAGAGAAAAGCCCAGAAACTCACATGGTTCTGTATGTGTGAGCATGTTCACACAAGTTCACACGTGTGCACGCACACATCAAAATTAGATTCTATCTCACTTAGGAACATAGATTTAATTTCCCATCCATATAGTTTGAGTGTGTCAATACCAACCATATATAGAAAATCTACAGCTGTGTTTTGTTTGTTTGTTTTATTTTTTTAGTTATGAGACCATGGTGTCATATTATGGAATTGCTTAATATTGCTTAATCCATCATTGCAGTAGGTCAAAGGTGAAAAGCCCTCTCATCTGAAATGGTGGGAGAATAAAAATACTGAAGCAACTCAATCCATCTTCGATAGACTCTCTTCAGTACTTGTTCTTTTCAACTTAATTTGCCCTAGGTTGGTAGAATGATGTTAAAAACCCTTGAGCTGGGTTTGTGGCTCAGCGGTAGAGAGCTTACCCAGCACATGTGAGGCCCTGGGTTCCATCCTCAGCACCACATGAAAATAAATAAATAAAATATAGGTATTGTGTCTAACTACAACTAAAAAGTAAATATTTTTTTAAAAAAAATCCTTGAGTATCAGCTACCCATGGGCACCCCTTATCTGAAGCTCCTATCCCCATATGTTGTGGGATTCATATAGCATACTTTACAGGAGAACAACAGCAGGGTATGGAGTAGAAATGCTAAATCTAATAAAGCACGGTTTCTGCAGTAAAACATAACTATTCATGCCAGAAGGATAAGTTCAAATCGCAAACAGAATCATGTCACCTCACGTCAGGTGTTATAGAAAACGACTCTGGAGAAATAATTGCTTTTCACAGCATACATGATTTTGAATGTGAAGGGTATTTCTGTCTATTGTTTCTGTATTTTATCCCATTTTTCTGTCTTTGTTAAAACGTAGTTCACTGACATAAAATACATTCAAAGATGGGAGTGTGGGACTGGGGATATAGCTCAGTCGGTAATATGAAGGGACACAAAATTGGTGGTGTTTCACCAAGGAAACACATGCCTGTAGGTATACAAAGCAAACACAGGCATGCAACCACCACCACAACCAAGATAGAGAAAACTCCTGGTACCCCTGATACCTATGATATGCCTTTAACTGGCCATTGTCCTTGAAATTGAACTGCTTTTCTGACGTTGGTCACTACAGACGTTTTGTCTTTTTAAAAGATTTATAGAAACAGAATTCTATATTGTGAGGGGGAGTATGGAAGGAATAGACGGACTCTAGATAGGGCATAGGGGAGCGAGGGGAAGGGAGGGGGCAGGGTGTTGGCAAGGATGGTGGAATGTGATGGACATCCTTATCCAAAGTACATGTGGAAAGACAGGGATTGGTGTGAATATACTATATACAACCAGAAATATGAAAAACCGTGCTATATAAGTGTAATAAGAATTGTAATACATTCCACTGTCATTTATTTTTAAAAAATCAATTTAAACAATAATTCTACATCGTGGACATTTTTATGCCTGGCTTCTTCTTCTCAATACTCTGATTTTGAGATCTACCCATATCACTGCACGTAGGGGCATTTGCTTGTTTCATTACTCTCTAGTATTGTATACCATGGATAGACCACAAATTTATTTCAACTGTTGGTAAACATTCACATGATTTCCAGGTAGTTACCCTCATCCACTATCATGCTGTGAATGTTTGTTAATGTCTTTTGGCAATGTGTTGATGCAGTTCAATTGCACGTGGACTGGATTGTATGGTAGCCAGAATTCTGTGATGATTCCAAGTGACTGTTGTCTTTATATAATGCCCTCCCGTGGAGCTGACCCTGAACCTGCACATGTGGCCAGATATCACACCTATGATGACATTACTTTATAGAAACCAGGATGCTGCAGATGTAAGTAAACTCACAAGTCAGTTGCTCTAAAGAGAGGGATATTATAAGTGTATGCCAGACCTAATCAGATGAGTATATAGAAGGGCCTAGGTCCTAGCTGAGGAAGTGAGACAGAGAGAGAGAGGGAGAGATGATGGCGGGGCACATAGAGACAGCTATTTAGATCATAAGAGAATATTAGCAGGGTCCACATGGCAAGGAGAGTACAGCCTGCAAGAGAACGGAGGCCTTTGTCCTACAGCTACAGGGACCTGAATTCAGCTGTTAATGTGGGTGAGTCTAGAAGGGCTTCTTCCCCAGAACCTCCAGAAAGGAACCCAGCCAGTCCAACACCACCCCACATCCTGCATTCTGAGACATGAAAACAGGCAGGCTGTGTGCTAATGTCTGACCTATGCAACTGTGAGCTGGTGAGTGGCAGATTCAGCTGCTGAGTGCTGTAGTGAATGGGAAACCTGTGGAGAGTCTGGTCCCTGGATGTAGGGTGCTGCCATGGTGGACCTGGAACTGAAGTAGGACAGGACTCTGGAACCAGGTGTTGAGTGAAGCCTGGGAGAATTTCTAGGTGCATGATAGAGAAAGCCTGAGTTGCCTTGAGAAAGAGGGAATGTTTTAGGGAAACCCCAAACTCCCTCAGAGAAAGCCAGAACACAACTCTTAATGGATTGTTGTTTTGCATCTGCACTCTTGGGAGGTTTCTGAGCTGGGGGTGGCAGCAGAAGCTAGAGAGATATTATTGGAAACCATAAAAGGAAGATCTTCATCATTCACTGGCAGAATTCTTAGCAGGACCACATCCCCTAGATGGGTGGTAGCTGAATCTGAACATGGTGAGCCTGGCTATAGGGCTGAGGAGACTTCCAAGCAAGGTGTTGAAGGAGCACCTGGCTTCTTCTTGCGGAGACAGAGGGATGTGAGAGGGGAAAGATCAACTGTGAAACACAAGGAACCAGGACTTTGTGATGTTCACAATTCTCAGCCTATCTAGAGGTGGGGGAACACTACCATGAAGGGTTTGCTTCTGAAAGTGTGCCATGGGGAGAAAGCAGACGGTTTGGCTGTACAAACTTTTGCTGAGATCTCAGAAAGACCAAACATTCAGAGTATCCAGTCCCACAAAACCTCTCGAGAGACTAAATGTGTGTCTCACAGATGTTCTTATCTATACTGAACACCTCTGGGAAGCTTAAAGTTGTTGTTCCTCAGCCATCTCAGCAGGACCCTAAATATAGAAGGGATTCTTTTTGCCAAATCTGTGATGGGGACTTTCATGTGAATGCCAGCAAAATCCACACAAACTCCCACATGTTTCTTGAGAAACTTCAAGCAGCAGAAATACTGCCAGGTTCAACTTTATGGGAAAGCCAGAGTACAACATGCATACAAGTGTAGGATTCTATTTATCAGTTGATCCATGTATCGAGTATATATCGTATTTTTAAATGATATATGCTCATTCGTTTCCTGCTATACATGTACATACAGGCACCAAGAAACACCCATACACTCACCTTCATATACCTTCTAATATACTAATTCATAATCATTTTTATGGCAGTATTACTCATTAACTAAGCTTTCTATGTACATGACTATTTCCAATGCCAATCATTTGCTTTGTATCGTTCCCAGTCCCTTCCCCCTTCTGACTTCAGGAACCCCTGTATCCTTTGCACAGAAACTGATAAGTTCTGCTTCAAGGTCCTGACCCTTGCTAATTTCCCCTTCCTGATCCTGGATCTTCCTTCCAATCCCTGCCTTGCCTTGCACATATTTGATTATGCCCTGCCTCTTGTTTTCTCCCCATATACCTTTTTTAAAAACAGATACAACATTTTTATACATTTATTTTATTTATTAATTTTTATGTGATGCCAAGGATGGAACCCAATTCTTCATTCATGCTAGGCAAATGCTCTACCACTGAGCAACAACCACAGCCCCCCATATATCTTCATTGTTGCTCCTTTCTTTCAGCCATCTTGAGTTAAACCCTTTTCCCTTCTCTTCTCCAAGTTCCACATCAGCAATGTTAAATGCAAATTTTATGGATAGAACTCCATTTCAGAAGCATTAAATGTTTGATGGGACATTGGTGTACTTCACTCCAAAAAAGTCATCTAGTATGCCCTCTGCTTTTATTTTAATGCTCCAAATAAGACAGGTAATTATTTTTGCCATAAAAACATCATTCTATGGCCTGTTGATATAGCTCATTTGTACATTGTTGTGTTTAGCATGTGTGAGGCCCTGTGTTCAATCTGACACACACACACACACACACACACACACACACACACACACACACACTTACTTCATTCTACCTTAAAGAAAATACAGCTAACAATTTAATCTTATTTATTAAACAGTAGGTGTATAAGAGGCAATTGGAAAATAGAAATCTCATCCCAGTGGTAAAGGCAGGCCCTTCTAAGTGAGAAGGCTCGAAATCAAGGGCTGAGAACAGGTAAATTTTGAATGATGGAGTCATGGGATGAGGAATTCTCAGGATGATGGTTATAGGCTCACAGACTTTTGGAGACCTTACAGGTAACCATGTAGCAGGCAGCCCTTTCTCTCTGTAGACAATACTGGTACCTTTTGGGAGTCTTGGAGTACTCACAGAGGGTCAGAGCACAGGTGACGAAGGAGGAGGGAGGGGGGAAACATGCTCCCTATTTCAGCTCATCTAGAGAGTCAGGGCTCAGGCACCTAGGTCAAGGAGGTTAAGGCTGGCAGAGCTAGGAGATAGAGTCCACACCATAAAATCCATGGGAGAAGGAAAAAGAACTCACAATAGAACATCCAGAAAGGGAGGGAGTGGAACTCAAGCCAGGGGACTTAGAAGAGGAAGAGGAAGAGAAGGAATTATCGTTATGAGAAATAATTTTGCCAAGAGAGGACAGTGAGCAAGGGGTTGTGTGGATATCATTATCAAACTGGGAGGCAAAATGGACAACCTCAGGATCAGGTGAGCTTGAACTGCTCTGGAAGGCAAACCTTCGTACGGCAAACCTAGGGGGAGAAGAAGGATTCCTGGCAGCCAGCCCAGACAGAGGGGAGGTTGCAGAGGGCTGATCTTTGCTGGTTGGCATTGCTGTAAAGGACATGACCTGGTGCTGAGATGTTGCTGCAGAAAGTAGGGCCTCGTGAAGTAGAGTTGCTGCAGAGAGTAGGCCCTGGTGAAATGGCATCAGGCAGAACCTGATCTAGCTTGGGGGGCTTGGCAGTTAGCTTCTGTTGGGTTATCATGGCTTCTGAGAGCAGAGACTGGCCCAGTAGTGCTGCTGTGAAGATCAGAATTTGATAGAAAACACTGTTGCAGAGAACAGGAACTGGCCTGGATGCAGGACTTTGGGGAACATGGCCCAGAAGAGTAGCACGTCTATGGACAGTGGGGGCTGAACAGGATGTGTTAGTGCCAACAACAGGACCTGTCTGGGATTCTGAACTGCACAGAACAGGGCCTGGCAAGGTGTCATGACTTTGTTGGGCAGAGTCTGGTTTCCTTTGACTGTGTAGGGCAGGGCCTTTCCTGACTGTTTCACTGCAAAGTGGTTTAGCCTGGCTGCGGAGAATGGAACACTGTGGTTTGGCCTGACTGTGCAGGGCAGAACCTGGTGGTTTGGCCTGGCTTCATAGGACAGGGCCCAGTGGTTTGGCCTGGCTATGGAGGATGGAGCCTGGTGGCTTGGTCTGGCTTTGGGGAGCAGGGACTGTCCTGACTGCTTGACTATGGAGAACAGTGCCTGTCTGGGTGGCATAGCTATGGAGATCAGTGCCTGCTACAGATGCACAGCAATGGAGAGTAGATCCAGTCCCAAATAAACTATAGTACAGAACAGGGTCTAGAGGGGTGGTGTGGTTAGGTGCACGGAGTCGGAGATCACAAGCTGGGTGGGGTGAATGCTGGGATCAGTGCCTGGTGCAGATGCAGGACGCAGGAGAGCAGAGCCAGGCCTCAGCACACTGCAACAGAGAATAGGGCCTGGCAGGGTGGTTCAATGGTGGAGATCTGGGCCTGGCCCAGATGCATCATTGTGGAGAACAGGGTCTGGCACGTTGGTGTGGTTGCAGGGATTAGGGCCTATTGCAGATGCCCAGAGTTGGAAAGCAGGGCCAATTCTGTATGCACTGCAGTGAAGAACAGTGCCTGGTGGGGTGGCATGGCTGTGAAGATCAGGGCCTTTTGCAGATGCATGGCAACCAAGATTATGGCCAGGCCTAGATGCACTATGTGGAGATCCAGACCTGGTCAGGTAGGGTGGCTGTTCGGATTGGTGCCTGGTGCAGACATAGGAGGCAGGAAAGCAGAGCCAGAGCCAGGCCTCAGTACACTGTGGTGAACAGGGCCTGGCTGGGTGGCTCCATGGTGGAGATCTGGGCTGGGTCCAGATGCATCATTGTAGAGAACAGGGCCTCTGGTTTGCCCCACCCTTCCTTTGAGAGGTGTCTGGTTGTGAACAGGTGCATTAGCGAGGCTGTGGGGATCAGGGCCTTTTGCAGATGCATTCTGTTGGAGAACAGGGCAAGGCTTGTATGGACTGTTGGAAGAACAGGGCCTGGTGGGGTGCGGTATCTAAGATCAGGACGTGGTCGTTTGTCTAGGCTTGGCATATCAGGGCCTGGCTGGGTGGCTTGACTGTGGTGAGCAGGACCTGGTGCAGATGTGTGGTGTTGGAGAGCACGGCCTGCAAGAGTGGTGCCACTGCAGAGGGCAGGGCCTGCCCTGACAGCTTGGCTCCGGAGGGCAGGCCCTGGACAGGATGCATGATTTCACATAGACACTTGAGAATGGCAGAGGGCAGGCCCTGGACAGGATGCATGATTCCACATAGACACTTGAGAATGGTCGCGGTAGTAGGGCTGAGACCTTGGAGAAGATGGTGGCAGAGGCACCAACGACCGTGGCAACCGCTGTGTGGGAGCCTCAGGAAGTAGGTGGTGCCTTGGAGGCTTGGCAGCCTGGTCGAGGCAGAGCTGCCTCCTATAATGGTTGTTTGGGGGGCACTTGGTCTCAGCCTGGGGTCATTCCTGGTCGTTGGTTTCATTCCTGGCCATTGGTTTCGGATCCTTTGCGCCTAAGTTGTGCATGGGGACCATGGCTGCCCCAGAAGTGGGCATACTGTTTTGCTGGCACACAGCTTATGGAGGGCAGCACTGTGTCTTCACAGGCTTTGGAAACAACTGAACAGTTGGTGGGACCTGCTGTGCTGCTCTGCAGGGTGTCTCCCGATGGAGCCAATTGTTGGAGGCTGTGGGGACCAAGACAATAGGATTTTGATCTCTCATCCTGCAGTAGTGGCCAGAAGCTAGCATGCCCTCATTCTTCCATCTTTTTTGAACTACTAGGACCTCTCGCTGCTGGTGCTTCTGCTCCTTTTCTACGGGTGTCTGGGTAACCACCATATTGAGTTCTTGCTCAAAGATACAACACAAGTGCTCGGAGACAAAACAACATGGCTACTAGTGCCCGCCTGGGTTAGCAGCAGAGCTGGTGGAGGAAGAGGATGGGTGGACCCAGCTGAATATTTACCTCTAATTGGTGAGCAGGGTGTCACATGAGGCTTTCCACTTCCTGGAGCCTTTTTAAAAAATATTTATTTCTTTTTAGTTGTACACAATACCTTTGTTTTTATTTATTTTTATGTGGTGCTGAGGATTGAACCCAGGGCCTTGCACATGCTAGGCGAGCACTCTACTGCCGAGCCACAACCCCAGCCCCCTTCCTGGAGCCTTTTAACCTCTATCCTTGAGGTATCAGACAGGGAGGTTTGCCCCACCCTTCCTTTGAGAGGTGTCTGGTTGTGAACTGAAAGACATGGTCACCCTTCTGGGTTCTCCCCTCCCGTCAATAGTTTGAATTTGGGCTGGGGATGTGGCTCAAGTGGCAGCGCGCTCGCCTGGCATGTGTGCAGCCGGGGTTTGATCCTCAGCACCACATACAAACAAAGATGTTGTGTCCGCCGAAAACTAAAAAATAAATATTAAAATTCTCTCTCTCTCTCTCTCTCTCTCTCTCTCTCTCTCTCAAAAAAAAAAATTAAAAAAAAATAGTTTGAATTTCTCCAGCCCCAAACTCAGCCACTAAGAGAGTGTGGAGCAGCTGCAGTTGTGGCAGAGGTGGGGTGGGGTGGAGCCAGGGCGGGACCAGGCCTGCACTGGGCCAGGCAAGATGGCCACCATGGAGGTCGAGAAAGTGCCTATGACCCTGGAGTTACTCATGGATCCTCTGATCTTCATCTTATCTTTCTTGATTACTAGGACCTGATCAATTGTTGCTATGTCAAAGACTTAGCCAGCTATCAAGTTATGATCCACTGCGGAGAAGACATTGCAAAAAATACTGGCTGATATCTGAGGAAGAGAAAACATGGAAGAATCATGTTGGAAATCTCTCTTCATAGATACTTTCTCTGATGTAGGAAGATACATTGATCATTATGCTGCTATTAAAAAGGCCTGGGATGATCTCAAGAAATATTTGGAGCCCAGGTGTCCTCAGATGGTTTTATCTCTCAGGATACTCGTGAGAAAGACCTAGATGCTGTGGAGAAAGACCTAGCACAGATTGGTTGCAAGCTTCCTGATGACCATGGGTACTCATACTGAATCCACAATGGACAGAAGTTAGTGGTTCCTGGGTTGTTGGGAAGTATGGCTCTGTTAAATCACTATCGTTCTGAAGATTTGTTAGATGTCGATACAGCTGCCAGAGTATTCCAGCAGAGACAGGGGCTTAAATACTGTCTCATTTTTTTGGCATATATACTGGTTTGAGTCAGTACATAACAGTGGAAGCAGTGCAGGGTGAAACAAAAATGAAGTTTTCTACCAATGCCCAGACAAAAAGAGTCAGAAGCCAGCTGCTATTGACATGTTTATCATAGGTGCTACTTTTACTGACTGATTTATCTTTTATGTCAACAATGTTGTATCAGGTGGCTTCCCCATCATCAGAAACCAAATTTTCAGATACGTTCATGATCCAGAGTGCATGGCAACACCTGGGGATATTATAGTGTCCGTTTCCACATCATTTCTGCCAGAAAGCAGCTCTGTACATCCACCCGACTATTTCTTCAAATACCGCATCAGGATTGAAATGTCAAAGGATGCACTTCCTGAGAAAGCATGTCAGTTGGACAGTTGCTAATGGAGAATAACAAATGCTAAGGGTGATGTAGAAGAAGTTCAAGGACCGGGAGTAGTTGGTGAATTTCCTATCATCAGCCCAGGTCGGGCATATGAGTACACCAGCTGTACCACATTCTCTACATCATCAAGATATACAGAAGGATATTATACCTTCCATTTTCTTTAAAGACAAGATCTTTAAAATATTACCATTCCCTGACTCCATAAGATATTTAAAATGTTACCATTCCCTGACTCCATATGGCATGTCCGACATTCAGGGTGTCTATAGCCCAACTGTTTTGGTAATTTGTGCCTTTCAAGGAATCTGTCCATTTCATCTAAATGATGAATTTATTGGTGTAAAGTTATTCACAATATTCCCTTGATATCCTTGTAATGGCTACAATTATCATAGTCATATGTCCTCTTTTGTTTTTCATATTGGTATTTATATCTTCTCTTTTGTTCATCACATGATTATTATCATTTTTACTGATTAAAGGAACAACTTTTGGTTTCACTGATTTTTCTCTATTCATTTTTTTATTTCATTGATGTCTGTAGTTATCTTTCTTTTCTACTTTGGGTCTTATTTGTTCTTCTAGCTTTTTAAAGTAGAAGTTTTTTGATTTTAAATGTTAAGCACTGTTTTAGCTGTGTTTCACAAATTTTGATGTGTTTTTGTTAACAGTAGTTCAAAATAGTCCCAAATTTCCCTTGTAACTTAATTTTGACCTGTGACTTTTCTACTGGTGAGTTGATTTCTAAACATATGGGAACTTTTCAGTTATCTTTTGGCTATTGTTTTCTAATTTCATTGTGGTTAGAAAACTTCCTCAGTATTTTCAGTACTTGTAAATGTATTATGGCCCAATCTTATGTGAAGAATTTATATATGTTGGTAAATGATCCTTGTACATTTGGAAAGAATGTGTATTCTGACATTTGGGGGAATATTATTCTATAAATACAGGTTAAACCTGTTGACGCTGTTTTTCAAATATCTATATATTTATTGTTTTGGGGGGACCTTTGTTCTGTCAACTACTGAAGATATGATTGTTGAAATTTCCAACTAAGATTACAGCTTTGTCTATTTCTCTTTTCCATTCTGTCAGATTTGCCTCATGGATTTGGAAGTTTTATAATTGTGTACAAATGTGCTTAGGATTGTTGTGTCTTTTTAATGAAGTGATTCTTTTATTATTATGAAATCTCCCTCTTTATCTCCATAACATATCTTGTCCTGAAGGTTAAAGAGCACTGAAGCTTGTTTGGCAGCTGAGCTACTATTGGGTCAGCTTGATCCTTTTGAGGACTGTTTTCTTCAATATTCATTGGGGTGAGTATAAAGCGCTATCTACTTAAGGACAGTCATTCTCCAACATTTCAGTTTCATGACTCTCTTAGATGCTTAAACTCAGGGCTCCAAAGAACTCTTGCTTACATGGGTTACATTGATAATTATCATATTAGAAGCTAAAACTGAGAAGTTTTATATTTACTTAGCAGTTCCTTTTAAATTACAATAAGTAAATCCTCTCAACTATATTTATTTACTTAGAGTTTTAGTTTCTTCTTAAGCACAAATAAACATATTCAATCTTAAAAAAAGAGAGTGTGTGTTTCATGGGAGGGGTTTGGGGTGTGGAGTCTGTCTATATTAACCATTTTAGGTACCTAAAATCAGCTTGTTAGCAACACTCCCGTGGCTCAACCTCAAATGATCAATTGCTTGAAAGATATACCATGCTGGCCAATAGGCTATATCTCCATGCCTGGGTATAAACCCATAGTGGATTATCCTGGAACTTCTCCAGACATCTGAATGACTTGGGGGAGGGAGGTGTCTGGTGGGTTTTAAGGTTTGTGAGAGGACTAAAGGCAGGAAAAGGGATGAGGTCACACTATCTTGACTTAGGATGTTCAGCACTGGATGTGCTACCTCCCTCAGGCTCCAAACAGCATACTATGATTCAGAATTTTCCAGTAAGATGAAACACAGCCTGGGGTTTCCTAGGATTCAAGATGATACTGTCCTTACATTCATCAACATTTGTACAGGCTGCATATGAATCTACTGGTGAATGTACATTAATTTATTTTGAGTAGACTCTAGTTTCTGTTAAATATGCTGGGATGCACAGATTGAAGTTTCATATTTGGGCACATATTTTTAGTCTTTACAAAAGGGCTTCCTCTTTCAGTGCCCAAAACAGAAAAGCAAATATGAGAAAACAATCACCAAAATTCTCACACGCATGAATCTATATTTAGAGGATTCAAAAAATTCCACCAGAAAACATCTAGAACTAATAAATTAATTCAGCAAAGAGGATATAAAATCAACATCCATAAATAAAATGCATTTCTAGACATCAGTGATGAATCTTCTGAAAGAGAAATTAGGAAAACTACACCTTTACAATAGCTTCAAAAAAATAATATACTTAGGTATCAACCTAATAGAAGAGGTTGAAAACCTTTACAGTGAAAACTACAAAACACTAGAGAAAGAAATTTAAAAAGACTTTGGAAGATGAAAAATCTCCCTTGTTCTTGGGTTTGGCAGAATTAATATTGTCAAATGGCCATACTACCAAAAGCGTTATACAGATTTAATGCAATTCCAATCAAAATCCCAATGACATTCCTCATAGAAATAGAAAAAAAGCAATCATGAAATTCATTTGGAAAAATTAAAGACCCAGCATAGCCAAGGCAATTCTTTGCAAGAAGAGTGAAGCAGGAGGCATCACAATACCAGAACTTAAACTATAGTTCAGAGCTATAGTAACAAAAATGGCATTGTATTGGCACCAAAACAGACATGTAGACCAATGGTACAGAATACAGGACACAGAGACAAACCCATACAAACACAGTAATTTCATACTAGACAAAGACACCAAACACATACATTGGAGAAAAGATAGCCTCTTCAATAAATGGTGCTGGGAAAACTGGAAATCCATATGCTGCAAAATGAAATTAATCCTCTATCTCTCACCCTGCACAAAAATCAACTCAAAGTGTATCAAAAACTTAGCCAGTAGAACAGTGTCCCTGCACTGAATAGAAGAGAAAATAGGCCCAAATCTTCACCATGTCAGCCTAGGATCTGACTTCCTTAACAAGACTCCTAAAGCACAAGAAATAAAATCAAGAATCCATAAAGTAGATGGATTCAAACTTAAAAGCTTCTTCTCAGCAAAAGAAACAAATAATGAAATGTAGAGAAAGCCTACAGAATGGGAGCAAATTTTACCACATGCACATCAGATAGAGCACTAATCTCCAGGATATAGGAAGAACTCAAGAAACTTAACACAGAAGAAACAAATAACCCAATCAATAAATGGGCTAAGGAACTGAACAGACAATTCACCGAAGAAGATATAGAATTGATCAACAAATATATGAAAAAGGTTCAACATCTCTAGCAATTAGAGAAATGCAAATCAAAACCACTCTAAGATTTCAACTCACTCCAGTCAGAATGGCAATTATCAACAATTCAAGCAACAATAAGTGCTGGCAAGGATGTGGGGGAAAAGTACACTAATTCATTGCTGGTGGGATTGCAAAATGGCGCAACCACTTTTGAAAGCAGTATGGAGATTCCTTAGAAAACTTGGACTGGAACCACCATTTGACCCAGCTATCCCACTTCTTGGTCTATTCCCAAAGGACTTAAATCAGCATGCTATAGTGATGCAGCCCACTCAATGTTTATACTAGCTCAATTCACAATTGCTAAACTGTGGAACCAACCTAGATGCCCTTCAATAGATGAGTGGATAAAGAAACTGTGGAATATATATACACAATGGAATGTTACTCAGCCTTAAAGAAGAATGTAATCATGTTATTTACAGGTAAATGGACAGAGTTGGAGAATACCATGCTAAGCAAAGTAAGCCAATTGCGAAAAACCAAAGGATAAATGTTTTCTCTGAAAAGTGTATGCTGATCCACAATGGAGGGGGGCAAGGGAAGAATGGAGGAACTTTGGATTGAGCAAGGGGAGGTAAGGGAGAGGGTGTATTGGGGGAGGAAGATGGTGGAATGAGATGAACATTATTATCCCTATGTAAGGGTATGAATTTATGAATGCTGTGTCTCTACATCATGTACAACCAGAGAAATGAAAAGTTGTGCTCCATTTGTGTGAAAAATTAAATTAATTAATAAAAAAAGAAAATGAAATAATTATTAAATAGAATATTCACTTAAATGAAGAATAAATGAATAAATTTATGTTCCCTTCAACTACTCCACAATTTATTGTCATGGAAAAATGGCTTTTCATTAAGCTCAAGCATTTTGTACAGCTAGAATTCACACAGTGCAGAGTAAGGATGGCTTGTCTCTGCTCTAAATGTTAACAAATGGTGGACTCAACTCAGACAATTCCAATGGATATGAATTCAGGAGTAAAGGGCAGCAATCTTTGATGACTCTTAGATTTCTGACATTAGAGAAATGCAAATCACTCTAAGATTTCATCTCACTCCAGTCAGAATGGCAATTATCAAGAATTCAAGCTACAATAAGATATTCCTCATAGAATGAGGATCAGTGATGGTGCTGCTCCCTGAAATGGGGAAGACTTGCTTAGTTGAGGAGCACTATAGGAAGACAGTGGAATTGATGATTCTGCTGCATGAGTTAGAATTATGAAGCACATTAGAAATCATATGGGAAACACCAGCCAGAATTCTTTGATAAAGTCTCCAAGACTGAAATAATCCCCAGTGACTGTTCTATATACTTTGGGGTCATTAGTTCTTAAACTCAAATCATCCTTCAATGTTTATGAAAGAAAACAAGATGTTTGTCCCTGAATACACTATCAAAATACTCCCTGTGAGTACATCTTTAGGGTCCTACACTTGTATGCATGTTGTACTCTGGCTTTCCCATAAAGTTGAACCTGGCAGTATTTCTGCTGCTTGAAGTTTCTCAAGAAACATGTGGGAGTTTGTGTGGATTTTGCTGGCATTCACATGAAAGTCCCCATCACAGATTTGGCAAAAAGAATCCCTTCTATATTTAGGGTCCTGCTGAGATGGCTGAGGAACAACAACTTTAAGCTTCCCAGAGGTGTTCAGTATAGATAAGAACATCTGTGAGACACACATTTAGTCTCTCGAGAGGTTTTGTGGGACTGGATACTCTGAATGTTTGGTCTTTCTGAGATCTCAGCAAAAGTTTGTACAGCCAAACCGTCTGCTTTCTCCCCATGGCACACTTTCAGAAGCAAACCCTTCATGGTAGTGTTCCCCCACCTCTAGATAGGCTGAGAATTGTGAACATCACAAAGTCCTGGTTCCTTGTGTTTCACAGTTGATCTTTCCCCTCTCACATCCCTCTGTCTCCGCAAGAAGAAGCCAGGTGCTCCTTCAACACCTTGCTTGGAAGTCTCCTCAGCCCTATAGCCAGGCTCACCATGTTCAGATTCAGCTACCACCCATCTAGGGGATGTGGTCCTGCTAAGAATTCTGCCAGTGAATGATGAAGATCTTCCTTTTATGGTTTCCAATAATATCTCTCTAGCTTCTGCTGCCACCCCCAGCTCAGAAACCTCCCAAGAGTGCAGATGCAAAACAACAATCCATTAAGAGTTGTGTTCTGGCTTTCTCTGAGGGAGTTTGGGGTTTCCCTAAAACATTCCCTCTTTCTCAAGGCAACTCAGGCTTTCTCTATCATGCACCTAGAAATTCTCCCAGGCTTCACTCAACACCTGGTTCCAGAGTCCTGTCCTACTTCAGTTCCAGGTCCACCATGGCAGCACCCTACATCCAGGGACCAGACTCTCCACAGGTTTCCCATTCACTACAGCACTCAGCAGCTGAATCTGCCACTCACCAGCTCACAGTTGCATAGGTCAGACATTAGCACACAGCCTGCCTGTTTTCATGTCTCAGAATGCAGGATGTGGGGTGGTGTTGGACTGGCTGGGTTCCTTTCTGGAGGTTCTGGGGAAGAAGCCCTTCTAGACTCACCCACATTAACAGCTGAATTCAGGTCCCTGTAGCTGTAGGACAAAGGCCTCCGTTCTCTTGCAGGCTGTACTCTCCTTGCCATGTGGACCCTGCTAATATTCTCTTATGATCTAAATAGCTGTCTCTATGTGCCCCGCCATCATCTCTCCCTCTCTCTCTCTGTCTCACTTCCTCAGCTAGGACCTAGGCCCTTCTATATACTCATCTGATTAGGTCTGGCATACACTTATAATATCCCTCTCTTTAGAGCAACTGACTTGTGAGTTTACTTACATCTGCAGCATCCTGGTTTCTATAAAGTAATGTCATCATAGGTGTGATATCTGGCCACATGTGCAGGTTCAGGGTCAGCTCCACGGGAGGGCATTATATAAAGACAACAGTCACTTGGAATCATCACAGAATTCTGGCTACCATACAATCCAGTCCACGTGCAATTGAACTGCATCAACACATTGCCAAAAGACATTAACAAACATTCACAGCATGATAGTGGATGAGGGTAACTACCTGGAAATCATGTGAATGTTTACCAACAGTTGAAATAAATTTGTGGTCTATCCATGGTATACAATACTAGAGAGTAATGAAACAAGCAAATGCCCCTACGTGCAGTGATATGGGTAGATCTCAAAATCAGAGTATTGAGAAGAAGAAGCCAGGCATAAAAATGTCCACGATGTAGAATTATTGTTTAAATTGATTTTTTAAAAATAAATGACAGTGGAATGTATTACAATTCTTATTACACTTATATAGCACGGTTTTTCATATTTCTGGTTGTATATAGTATATTCACACCAATCCCTGTCTTTCCACATGTACTTTGGATAAGGATGTCCATCACATTCCACCATCCTTGCCAACACCCTGCCCCCTCCCTTCCCCTCGCTCCCCTATGCCCTATCTAGAGTCCGTCTATTCCTTCCATACTCCCCCTCACAATATAGAATTCTGTTTCTATAAATCTTTTAAAAAGACAAAACGTCTGTAGTGACCAACGTCAGAAAAGCAGTTCAATTTCAAGGACAATGGCCAGTTAAAGGCATATCATAGGTATCAGGGGTACCAGGAGTTTTCTCTATCTTGGTTGTGGTGGTGGTTGCATGCCTGTGTTTGCTTTGTATACCTACAGGCATGTGTTTCCTTGGTGAAACACCACCAATTTTGTGTCCCTTCATATTACCGACTGAGCTATATCCCCAGTCCCACACTCCCATCTTTGAATGTATTTTATGTCAGTGAACTACGTTTTAACAAAGACAGAAAAATGGGATAAAATACAGAAACAATAGACAGAAATACCCTTCACATTCAAAATCATGTATGCTGTGAAAAGCAATTATTTCTCCAGAGTCGTTTTCTATAACACCTGACGTGAGGTGACATGATTCTGTTTGCGATTTGAACTTATCCTTCTGGCATGAATAGTTATGTTTTACTGCAGAAACCGTGCTTTATTAGATTTAGCATTTCTACTCCATACCCTGCTGTTGTTCTCCTGTAAAGTATGCTATATGAATCCCACAACATATGGGGATAGGAGCTTCAGATAAGGGGTGCCCATGGGTAGCTGATACTCAAGGATTTTTTTTAAAAAAATATTTACTTTTTAGTTGTAGTTAGACACAATACCTATATTTTATTTATTTATTTTCATGTGGTGCTGAGGATGGAACCCAGGGCCTCACATGTGCTGGGTAAGCTCTCTACCGCTGAGCCACAAACCCAGCTCAAGGGTTTTTAACATCATTCTACCAACCTAGGGCAAATTAAGTTGAAAAGAACAAGTACTGAAGAGAGTCTATCGAAGATGGATTGAGTTGCTTCAGTATTTTTATTCTCCCACCATTTCAGATGAGAGGGCTTTTCACCTTTGACCTACTGCAATGATGGATTAAGCAATATTAAGCAATTCCATAATATGACACCATGGTCTCATAACTGAAAAAATAAAACAAACAAACAAAACACAGCTGTAGATTTTCTATATATGGTTGGTATTGACACACTCAAACTATATGGATGGGAAATTAAATCTATGTTCCTAAGTGAGATAGAATCTAATTTTGATGTGTGCGTGCACACGTGTGAACTTGTGTGAACATGCTCACACATACAGAACCATGTGAGTTTCTGGGCTTTTCTCTGCGTGCTCCTTCCCAGGTGTTAGTGTGAGTGATCAGACAGCCTTCCCTGCATGGATTGGGGATTTCTATCCCCTTTCAAGCTTCAAATCAGTTGAATAAGGCTCAAGAATTTGTGACTTCTGAAAACAATTGGTTGCTTGTGTTCATTCACCTCTGCTTGCCCTTTCCTCTGGAAATCTGCTGACTGAGCCTGGCAGAAAAACGCAACACCGTTTTCTGAGAAAGCTCTGACTACTCAAAAGTGCATTCTAGGAAAGACAGAGAAATATATGGGCAAGAACATGTATGCCTATACCAAAGGGCCTTGGGAGACTCTCCCAGATCAACTCCCTGCTTCCTGCTTTTTTTAAAGATTTTAAAAAATATGGACACAATATCTTTATTTATTTTCTTTATTTTTATGTGGTGCTGAGGATCGAACACAGTGCCTCACATGTGCGAGGCAAGCGCTCCGTTGCTGAGCTATAACCCCAGCCCCATCCTGTTTCATTTTTGGCAGTTTCCTTCCTTCCTTCTTCCTGTTTTTGGGTGGTGGGTGTTCCAGGGATTGAACTCAGGGGCACTGGACCACTGGGGAGCCACATCCCTAGCCCTATTTTGTATTTTCTTTGGAGACAGGGTCTCACTGAGTTGCCCAGTGAGTCTGGCTTTGAACTTGTGATCCTCTTGCCTCAGCCTCCAGAGCTTCTGGGATTACAGGTGTGTGCCACCACGTCTGTCCCTTGCTGCCTTTTATCTTTAGTTTCTTCATCTGTGAAATGGAAATGTGGTGCCCTCTCTTTCTTTCATTACCTAGGATCGGAAGTGGCCAGTGTTCATACTAGCACACCGAACAGGAAGTGTTGAAACCTATTTAGATCATGGGCAACACATGAATATTGATAAACTCATTGTGACAACTGACATCCTCAAGCAAGAGGTAATAACTCTTTTAGCAATTATGTATTGGAGAGCATTATTTCATCTTCAAATTGTGCTCAGCACTTCCGTGTTTTTGCCACATAAAATTCCTAGATGATTACTACATATAATGCATCACCTATTTTTAAATTTCTAAAAGCATAAATATATTTTTTATAGTTTAATATTAATATTAGAATAGATTGAGAATTGCACTTGATCTCTAACCCGCAACTCCCAAATTGCCATGTCTTTGATCCCCAATACAATGATTTTCAGCTTTTATATGCTTAATCTTTGTTGGTACTAGACATCAAAGTTGTGATTCATGGGAGCATGCCGATTGAGGGACACTGCAGAGTGAGAACAGATGGGAATTCTAGTTCACCTCCAACATTCAGAGAGGCAACAAAACAGCAATTCTATCCTTACCAGCAGAAACTGAACCTGTGCCATTTCTGGACTCATCAGGGAACTGAGGTGACAGGGCAAACCAGTACCTTGGATCCTGAGATATTTTCATGACCAGAGTGCCAGAGTTGAGATCTCCACACCTGGATCAGATCAGAGGCGTGTGCTCTCAGGAACTGACAGCAATTCATAGCATATGATGTGTGCGTGCACACGGTAAATGGTAAACTGGAAGAATTGCTTTAGGCTGAATATCCACATATTCAGGGGTGTTAGCTCTAGAGCTGGAATGACTTGGCAAAGGGGTGCTAGTCACTATCCCCTTAGCGCTCCCCCCACTCCCCACAGGGAGATGGGTGGAGCCATCACTGCCAGATACTCCTGGAGACTCCTCTTCAAGACAAAGGTTAACTCTCTAAGGAAATAACTTTGGCAGAGCCTTATCCTAGGTACTCTGCCCACCTGAGTCACCTCTATACTTCTGGTCCAACTAAGGGAAAAATAGTGAGTCTGCAGTAAATGATTGGGAATACTGCAGTCAGGGGAGGGACAGAGGAGAGAAGGTGAAGGAAATGCCACTAGAGAAACACCTGTGAAGGTCATATCCCAGAGCCACAGCCCCAACAATGCCAGAGATTCAGTCACACAGCTGTAAAATTCCCTCCCTCCCCCACAGCCTACCTCCACATCAACATGGTGACAAGGAAATTGCATTGAACATTGCCTGAAGTGCTACAAAACAAACATTCGGAGCAGGAGTACTTTAGGCTGATCAAACTTAAGAGGGGCAGAAAAAGGCAGGAAATTGGAAGCCTCTGGTACTTACAGCTTTAGCAACCATCAAGGGCAGCCCATCTCCCTGCAAGATTAACAGAACTGTTCCCAGGGGATCACCATTTCATTCAGGTCCTACTACCCAGTAGAAGAGGTCTCCTCCTGCCCACACACAAACAAAACAAAACAAGAACAACAAACAAGGTGGAAAGCAGAAACCAGGTAAAAATAGAGAATGAGGAGAGAAAACATGCCTTAAATCCAGTCTAACCTGGCTCACAGGTACCAAAATGGTCAAAGGGGGAGTTGAAAATAAGGATGACTATCATGCTCAGCGTCCTCAGAGAAAAAAGACAACTTGCACGAGCAGGAGGGTGATGTAAGGAGAAAGGTGGAAATTCCGAGAAAGAATTCACAGTAAGTACTGAAAAACAAACAGTGGTGTACAGTTCATGAATGGTGTCTGTCAGGGGTTCATTAGGAGAAGCAGCCCAATCAAGGAAAAGATCGTTGAGATTAAGGGTAGGTCACAGGCCCACAGAAACTTCCAAAAGTGAAGTGCAAAGAGAAAAAGATGAAGGGAACTGAAACGGTGCATCCCACCATGTGAAAACTGCACTTCATGGGGCTGGAGGTGTAGTTCAGAGGAGAGCATTTACCTAACATGATTGAGGCCCGGTGTGTGTCCCCAGCACAGGAAATGAAAACAAATCCTACAAAACGTTTGACATATTCATCTTAAATGTAGGAAGACAAAGAAGACAGACAACAGAGAAGAAGAATTATTAGAAGCAAAAAGCTTGGAACTGTCAAAATGTAAGACAGACTCCAAGCCTTAGACTCAGAAATGTCTGCAAAGATCCAGCAGCATACATACGGAATAATCATGAAGGCATATGTGCACACACTCACACACACACACACAAACACAAAACCCAGCCTAGGCGTATGATGTTCAAACTGCAGACAACTGAAGACCAAAGGAAGATCTTGAAAGAACATTCCAGGGCTTAAAATCCCCTAACTTATTGAGGTACTTGGAATAGAATTATAGAAGCCATGTAAAGAAACAGAGTAGGCTCAAATATTTAGTGTTCATTCAGGGAAAAAAAATCCCCTACCTAAAATTCTGCATCTGGAAAATTATCATGGAAAAGTGAATAAGAAATAAGATACATTCTCTGAGAAGTAAAAACTGAGCTACTTAATTTACAGGAATGCCTCCCTGGAAGAATCCTACAAACACAGAGAAGGAAGAAAACAAATCAGAAACTTGCATTAACATGAAGAAAGGATGGCAGTCAGTAAAGGAACAAATAGATGCCAATGGCTTTTGTTCATATTGCTCATCCTAGCAGGGTCTAACCGAGAAACGCTCGATGCAATATTGACACGGTATGGAGTGATTCCAGCACTCCATACACTGTCAATATTGTGACGTGAACATCAGGAGCAATGGAGGGCTGTGGAGTGTTCCTGGAATGTGGAGTTGGGGCCATAGGTGTATTGGAAAGTCTATGGAAACCTTAAGAATCAAGTTTGAAAGCTGCAACAGCAGTGTGCTAAGGGAGAAGATGTTGGAATCCAATGTGAGGCTCAGGTAAAACAAGAAGGGTGAGACAAAGAGGGGCAACAAGAAGCAAAGAAGCAATGCAGGGAACACACAAGATAATTGCCAATAAGTACAATTGATATGAACCCACTTGAATCAACAATCACTTTATGTTTGTTTTGAGGACTTTAAAAGTTTTTTATTTGAATTGTTCTTTGTACTTACGCAGGAGAGTAGAATCTATTCTGATGTATTTATACAAACAAGGAACATATCTTATTCCTATTAGGATTTCAGGCTGGAGGATGTACACGATACAATCACTTTAAACAGAGATGGTCTAATAACCGCCATTAAAGACAGAGATATTCAGAGTGGATTGAAAAGCCACCTATAATTGGTGCTTGAGGCAGTCACATTCGACAGAATGATTCAGATGGCTTAGAAGTTAAGGGGTGAAGAAAGGTTTACACCACTTAGGCTAATTCAAAGACAGAAACAGTGTCAATTTCAGACAAAGCAGACAGTGGAGCAAGGAAAATGGCCAGGGGCATTACCTAGTGATTTAAGAGATCAATCCTCCAAGAGGATATGACCATCCTAAAATGTGTATGCCCCCAGCAGCACGGTGTCAAGTATGGGAGGCAAAATCTGAAAGTCGTCCAAGGAGAAATCCACCAGGGAAGTGAGAGATTTCAACACGCCTCTATCAATAATCAGCAAATCAAGCAGACAGCTGACTAGAAAAGATACACAAATCCGAACAGCAGTGTCAGCCAACTGGATCTCGTTGTACAGAATACTCCACCCAACCAACACCTGTGGGATGGAAATCCTCTCAAGCTCACGTGGAGCATTCACAAAGGAAGAGCATATTCCTGGGCCAAAACCTCACTTTAACCAATATAAAGGAAGGAACCATAAAGAATATGTTTTTAATCTGAAAGCTTAAGACAGCATTAAGAAGATTTGGTGGATGAGGCTGGACTGCAGAATGTTCCAAATAAACCTAGCCATATTACAAACACATGGCAAAAGAGAAGAAAAACAAGTCACTGAGGGCTCTGAGTAAAACAGGGCTCACCTAAGTAACTTCAGAGGAGAAATTAGTTTGCAAGACGGCGAATGGCAACCAAATCTGTTGTGCAGGCATGGTGGTCCACGTGGACCCATAATCCCAGTGACTTAGGAGGCTGTGACAGTAGGATCCCAAGTTTGAGGGCAGCCTCAGTAACTTGGTGAGGTCCAAAGCAACACAGTGAGAACCTGGCTCCAAAGGAAGAGGACTGGGGATCTGACTCAGTGATAAAACACCCCAGTGTCAAAATAGTCATCATTACCATAATAAACCTGTTGCACTCCAATGAACTAACCTACTGCCCATGGAAATACAGGTTAACCAATCCGGGTACTTGCACATGTACACTGGAATGAAATGACTACGGAAATGGACGGTGGATGGGGGGAGGCAGAATTCTTACTGCTGGAAGGAGGTACCCATAACAAAGTGGCAGAAGCAAGATTTCTGCAAGTCGTCATGGAATAGAACTGGGGAGATGGGCTTGGATTTCCATTAAGCTTACTATAGATGCTGAAGATAATATCTAATATGATATTCATAGCAATGTGTGTACACATGGGTTAGTAGGCACACGGAGATTTGCTTCTTTCAGCTGCAATAGCCTAGAAAAACACTACACCCAAGTTAGAACAAGCCTGGCTGATGCTCACTTTCGAGTTTCTAACACCACTTTCTAATGACTAGTGATGAAGAAATGGAGAAATGTCTGAGTCAAGAAACTTGGACAAGTGTAGGACCACAGCACACGGGAGGCACAGGGTTCAATCCTCAGCACTGGGTAAACATAAACAATTAAATAATAGTATTCTGTCCATCTACAACTACAAAAATATTTTAAAATAAAAAAGAAGAAGAGGAGAAGGGGGAGGAGGAGGAGGAGGAGCCTGAAACACATGTAAATGTGTGATGCACAAGATAAGTCAAAGAGCAAAGAATGACCCAAAAAGTTACCACAACTGCAGGAAGACATCCACATAATCACGGAGGCACCGAAGGGGCTCCTGTTGCTCATGACTTGAAAATGTTAGCAAAAGGAGAAATAGTCATCGGTTGGTTCATAACCTTTGAAAGTACAAAATAAACAGTCATCAGAAGAGAAACCATGATATAAAAGAATGATTTGATAAACAAGAAGCATAAATGGAGGAGCAGGGTTAGATTTTCCACACAGCACAATTCCAAAGGATGTGTGTACCAGGTCCACACGGGTTACCTGTGACCTGTTCTCAAAGATTTCCTCTCCAAGAGCACAGTGTGGAAACCTTCAAGGATAACCTCACTTTGGACGCATCTGGCAAACTCTACTTCAGCCAGGTGACCAAAGTCGAGTTCAACACTGAAAACTTATGTGGATAGTATGCACCCTTGTAGGATCAGACAGCAATGGCTTTTTGCTGTTGCCGTGTTTCTCCCACAACTCACATCAGTTCACTCATGAGCCAAACTTCAAGATATCCTCATGGAGGATACGCTTCAAAGGGCCTTCGGAGTCACCCTCAGTACTCTCAAGCATATAAAGTGAGCAACAACTGGGCAATGGTCACAGACAAGAGGAGCTGAAAGCAACAGGAAAGTTAAATATATTGTGGTGGCCTGGCTGGGTTCTTGGAACTGAAAAAGACTCAAATTGTTAGAATCGAGAGACCAGGAATAATGCTTGCACTCTGGTTCCTTCTGCCTCTGGGTAACCACCACCAGGGAAGAGTTGGAGCCCCCAGAGCCACCACAAGAAGAAATCACACAAGAATGCCACTGCAAAATCTCTGATCACTATGTTTCTAAGGAGCCTGAACCTAAACATGGAGGCCTGGACCTGCAAGCTAGTAGTAAAGAAGGCTTCTGGCTTCAAAATTAAAAGATTCAATGAGGCTCCATATACAATGACTCCTGATGCAATAGCTGAAATATCTTGAAGAGAAGACGAAATGACCCCTTATATCAAGAATAAGGGACATTGCCAGTCTAATGAGAAAACACTATTCACTGGTACCAGCATAGAGCAGAATCAGATGTGGCACTGGCCTGACAAACATTTTAAAGAACCCGTCATAAAAGTACTTCCTAAACCAATTACAAAGAGTCTAGAGGGATGTGGCGGGAATATAAGGAACTCAGTAATAAACAGAATTTTTTGACAGAAATTAAGGAACAGAGGAAATGCAGTCATGGAAATTTGGAAACATCGCTGGATTGGCCCAACAGTGGGATAGAGATAAGGAAGATCCTATTTGTACACTTGTGGTCTGATCAGTAGAGTTCCTCTATCTTAACCATAAAGATATAGACTGAATGAACAAGTGAGCAGACCCTCAAAGAATTTAGGATGGCAACTGAATTTTAACATCCCACCGTCAAACTTCCAGAGAAGGAGATGTAGCTGAAAGAGCATTGTAAGAAACACAGGCTGCTTAGGACACTGCCTTCTGGCAGCCTGCTGCTTGTCTCTCAGTACACCATCTCTGCCCAACCTCGGCCCAGGGCAGATGCTGGTAGGCGGGCGTGTTTCTCACCTCAGACTGAAAAGGAGGTTTCAGAGCCTGACGTCCCTGGGGTCAGTGGCATCAGAGCCCTGAGAGGTGCTTTTACCTTTGGGCAGCCATTTGTCACAGGAGGCTACTGAGCACCTGCAATGTGGCTGGTTAGAACTGAGATCTTAAAATACAGAGAGACTTTTGTAGGGTTCCTACCAAAAAATGTATACTTAAGTAGTTATTTCATGTTGGCCACATATGAAATTGACAATATTGGGCTATATTTCCTCATAAATTTCTACCACTGATTTTGAAAAAGAGAGACACACAAGAAATTTGCGGCTGGAAATGTCCAAAATTTGGGGAAGAACATACAAAACAAATAAATGAACTACACACTGACATGTGTAGATGAACCCATGGTGAGATATATCAAAGTTCATCTATTGAAATTCCTACTAACACTGAAAGGGACAAGAACAAAAATGACACATTGATGAGGGGCGGTGACACTGAGTTGAAGCACTGCAGATTTCTCATGGAGCTCTGGGGTCTATTAGGACGTGACAAAACCATTTTCACCTGTTGGAAAAACAGTACTGTCGAAGGAGAATTTCACATGCAAGCATACTCTTTTGGGCCTGAATGGGAAGCCAAGACAGGAAGCGGAAAGCAAAGGATGTGCAGAAAGAGTGACTGAGTTGTGTGCTGAAACAGGAAAGGAAATCATGAAAGGAGGCAGCTAAGAGTAAGAGGAATGAATCAAGAGCAGTAGAAGAAGCATCCCCAAGGGACAGACCTTAGGTGAGCCTTTTCCTTGTGAATTGTGAATGACCAAAACCCACATGACACACCCAACCTACGACTGAGACTATTTTGTTCACCAGTGAGGGAGGCCCACATCCCCAATGGACCTCTGATTTCCATAGGTCAACTGACTGTGGATTGAGGACTCAGTCAAGTCAAGGCCAGGGCAAACCCTGACAAAATATTCAACAGCCACACACTCAAACGTGATTAAAAAACAAAGACAAACCCCATAAAGTGTTCCAGTAAACCAGAGAAAAGAAGGAGAGGGATTGAAAGAGGGATGAGATACAGAGGAAAGCAAAGAAACCAATGGAGGGACTTAGACACTGGCATTGGAGCAAATATCATCAGGTGACTGAGCTAAACCCATCATTTAGAATTAAGGCTGATATGGGCCAAGTCTGTCAAAACCGACCTAATTTCACATCATGTTTGCAAGAGGTTCATTTGCACTTCAACAGTATAGGTCAATGCATTGAAAGAGAGTTCAGACAGCCACATCATGCACACATGAATCTACAAAGCTGAAATGGTACAGTCATATGAAAACAGACCCCATCGCAAGGAAAACTAGTAGAGGCAGACAGATCCCACCCTGCAGGCAGACAGCAAAAAAAAAGTCTTCCCCTATCTGGCCCCTCTCCTTCACACCCAGCTGGTGGGGTTGAGACCACCTGTGTCTCCCTGGGGGGCTCTCTTTGGTCCCTGTGGGAGAAATCATGACCATATTTTGGTTCCGAGTTTGGTGTAACTGACTCTAAATGAGTGCTAGAGTTTGGAGAGCTGAATACTCCTCCCTGTGCCCAGAAGCCCTGGGGGACCCCACACGTGTCTGCTGAACCACCTCCTTCCCATTGAGTCTCTCAGGGAGCAGAGGCTGTTTTGATAGGGTCAAGGGAAGGGTCTCTTGACATCACACTCAACAAGTGGCCAATCCTGCAGGTGCAGCCAATGAGGCTGCTCAGAGACTGCCTGGGAAATGAGGGGCGGTGGGCGCCCACTCAGAAGACTGCAGGCGCCATGGGCAGAGCAAGGCAAAGAGCCAGCGCTCAGCGGCGGAAGCAAAAGCGTCCCGGGGATCCTCCAGCCACCTGCGCAGCCGTCGCGGTCATGGGCACTAGCCGCGCGCGGTGCCCAGCTGTCCAAGTCGGGGTCGGGAGCCAGGCGGAAGGCAGGGAGCGCGCGGCAGCCAAGAGGCGGCGGGGAAAGGCGCGGCGCAAGCTCTGGTGGCGGCGGGTCCGGGAGACCTGCGCCAAGAATCTGCTGCTCCCGCCGCAGCTGCGGAACCAGCGGGCGCTCATGCCCACCCCAGCGGCCCCCGCCAAGTCCCCGGGTGAGCTGGACCTGGGCGCGCAGCGCGAGCGCTGGGAGAAGTTCCGCAAGCTGCGGGGCCTGAGCTGCGAGGGTGCCGCCAAGTTCCTGTTGGACACCTTCGAGTTCCCGGGCCTGGTGTACCACACCGGGGGCTGCCACTGTGGCGCTGTCCGCTTTGCGGCATGGGCCCCTGAGGATCTGCACGTGGTGGAGTGCAGCTGCAGGCTGTGCAAGAAGAAGCAGCACCGCCACTTCCTAGTCCCTGCAGAGCGCTTCACGCTGCTGCAGGGCGCCGAGAGCATGGTCACCTACCCGTCCAACACGCACCCGGCGCTGCACAGCTTCTGCAGCAGGTGCGGGGTGCAGAGCTTCCACGCTGCGGAATCCGACCCACGCGTGTATGGCGTCGCCCCGCACTGCCTGGATGCGGGCACTGTGCGCAGCATGGTCATCGAGGAGGTCGATGGTGAAGCTTGGGCGCAGGAGGCCACTGAAGAGGAGGAGGAGGAAGACGACATCATGCAGAACGCATCCATCGAGATGGCCCCTGCCTGTCCTGGCCAAGAGGAGCAGTGACTGGGGCCACAAGCTGAACCCAGTGTGCTGGTGGGGGCCCCTCCAGCCAACCCCTGCAGCACTTGGGTAAAGAATCCTTCTCCCCTGTGAACCAGATCTGTTTCCAGACTGGCAAACCTGTGGTGTCAGTGCAAACTACCTGTCCCTCTTTCCCCCTTCCCCTCCAGTTCTGTTCAAGGGACTCTCTCTGAATCCGGAACTTGAGCACACACACCTTCTTCTGTGTACAATGATCACCTTGATATCTAACAAGCAAGTAGTGTCTCCACGTTTTCAAGTCATCTCTTTTATCACTTGGTTGTGCCATTCGTCCTGAAGGATCCCCACATGGCTGGTGGGAATCCCGTGTACTGTATGTTTCTGGTGCTATTGTGAACAGGCTTGTGTGCAACACGTGCATTTTAGTGTGCTAGGCGGCTACATCCCAACACTTTGGTGAACACTTTCAGGACGTTCTCCCCGGGTTTCCTGAGCGTTTGTGTTTTAGGTGGACGCGTTTCCACTACTTAGGGAAAGCTGTTGCTTTCAGCCACGTTGTTTATCTAGTGTGTTTGAAAATAGCATGTTTTGAAATTCGATATTACATACCTCATCACACTCAGTTCTCCAATGATGCTACTCTGTTGCTGGGTTTTGTGTTAGTGACTCACTGCTGGGGGGGGGGGATGGGGAGAGAGGATTGAGAGGGATGTCCACCCCCTTGGATCTTTCAAAGTACCCACCTTGTACATGTGTTAAGTGTTCAGAAATTAATAAATATTTATAAATGTGAAATTGTGTTTCTTGATCTCTACATAGAATAGGATTTGGCAGTGGGGAAATTGGGGCTTTTGAACAAAGTGGGCCTCTGTGAATGTCAAAGATGGTGGTGTCTCTCACTCTGCAGCAAGGCAAAATTCTCCAGGGTCCCCTAAATTTTGGATGAGGGGTATCAGCAGAGTGTTTGCACATTCAGCCTCTGGGGAAACACTATCTGTACTTGAATCCAGTCTCTGCCACCTACTGGGTAGGTCACTTGTATGCAGTTCCCTAAGTGATGGGATCAAGTCCCAGTGTTCTCATATTCAGGGCAAACCTGGTGCGGAGCACTGGATACCTTATCCATGAATACCCTGTTTCTCTTCTCAGCTGATGGGAACTCCTGTCAGGTCCTCTGGGCCATACAAAACTCTTGTTTGTCCTCTTCTATAGTGGGGTGGTAGGAAAAGTATAAACAAATTCAATGAAATAACTTAAGGAAGGATGAGATTAGGGTTTGAGGATGTGCAGGAGGGTCAGATGGCTTTGTGCCTTCAGTGGAGGCCTGTCCTAGGCCCCTAATCCCCCCACACACACCCAGTGACTCTTGCCTCAATAACAAATGGCCCCCAAGGTAGTCCATAACATGGCAGCCGTTTAGTATACGCATGGCATTTCAAAATCAGGAACTGAGAAAGGACACAGGGCAAATGACTTTTTTCATATGATGTCTATGACCCCCTTTGAAAAAGCCTGGCCTGCCATGCCTGGATTCATATGAAGGCTCCTTGACTGACAGTCCTGGTGGCCTTGTGAACAGGACTGAAGGATGGCGTGGAACAGGAAGTGGAGTTCCTAACTTTCACCTCGTGGTGGCATTCGTTTTCTTCTGAGCATGGCAGACCTCTCTGTAGTCAGGCCTCATATGTGATGACTCAGACCCTGAGGGGTGGGGGTTTCAATAAGAAAGGTGATTGTTGCATCAGCTCCTGTGATGAAGCCTCAGAACTCATGGTGAGTCACTCCTGTCATACTCTATTGATTAGAAGTGAGTCACAAGCCCTTTCACATTCAAGTGGGATAATAAGAATTACATCTCTCAGTGGGGGAGGTGACAGGCGCTATTTATAACAACATGAGATGGGAGATGTTGCTGTGGACATTTTCAGAAAATACAGTCTTGCACCTGTGGACTTCTAGGTAGCAGGTTATGTGTCATTCTGTCTCCCTATATTGGGGCTGCACGGCTGCACCCCTAACTTTTTGCAAAGTTCACATACAGCTTATGCACAATTTTATGGATGACTTAAGGGAAAATAGGCCTGGTTATACCTCCTTCTCTGGGCAAGAACAAACCAAATGTGAGTGATGGTACAGAGAATAAGATGTTAGGGCAAACAGCTGTTCAGTCAGTCTTCAAGCTGACCTTGGCAATGCCCTAAGACACACAGTCCAATGTGCTAAAAGCTACATGGAGGAAATACATCTTGCTCTTCCCACTGGGAGCTTTCACCTGTCGGAAGTAGCATATATTGGAGTGCTTTTGCACGGTGGCACCGACCATCCCTTCTGCTCTCCCTTCTAAGCATTCATGCATTCCTTCTTTCCTACCACAAACATTTACTGAGGATTTGCCACCGGCCAAGTACAATGTGGGAAGTGCTCCAGGATACGGCATGAAGTAAGTCAGTAATAATGCCAAGTTGCCAATCTTTTAGACAGACATGCAACTTTGAGTTAGGTGTGCACACAGGAGAGGTAATGGGGGTTTCTTAGTCTGAGCGCCCCAGAAAGCACACACAACATCAGACCTGTGATTGGGTGAGTGAATGACAAGACGTGTGATCAGAGGTCCTAGGTCATTTCCTAAGAACTTTGCTTGGCTCTCTCACAGAATACCATAGAAGAGGGAACTACGGTGTCCTCCACAGTAGACCAGAAGGGCCCGCACAGCCCAAAAGACACAGGGACAAATTCTTGGTGCCTTTACCAAAAGAATCTACAGAATGAGCTTGATAAGAAAGTGTGTGTTCTTTTCTGGCAAGTGTCCAGGACAGTCTGAGTTAAGGAAATTCCCATGTGTACTATATGAAGAGGCTTTGACTGATAATTGTAGTGTTATTTCTTCAATTTCCCTAGACAGATACAGTATTTTCCTAATTAAGTGTGCTCAACAATGAAAATTCATATCATGAACCCAAATGGAAATCAATATCACTGGTCATAGCATAGAACCTCATTAAATGAGATGAGTAAGTTGATCTTTACACCCAGTTTTGAAATGAATCATTTCAAAATCATGAAAATGAAAAAGGTGACGCATGTCTGAAGACTCTCCTGTTAACAAGCACCTCAATCTCTTCCGTTAATTAATTCTCACCCAAGCCTCTCAGAGCACATTTTTTCCCTTTAGGGTACTAGGGATTGGACCCAGGAATGTTCAAGCACAAAGCCACACCCTCAGCCCCTTTTCACTTTTTATTTTGAGACCAGACCTCACTAAGATTCTTAGGCTGACTCTGAACTTGTGATCCTCCTGCATCATCCTCCAGAGCTGTTGAGCTGATGTGCATGTGCCACCACACCTGGCATCAGAGCACATATTTTTAAGCAGGCTGAGAACAGAAGCACTAAGTGCACGGATCCCAGGCTGGCAAGTGGCACAGGGAAGGAAAACCAGAGCTACTGCCTGCCAGATTCATTAAGGACTGCAGGAAACGTTCGTTCTCAAGTACTTCTACCCCTCTCATTCTGCTCCTTTCCCCCTTTTGCATAGATCCAACTCACTTCATGGATCTAGCTCTTCTTCACGCTTGACGCAATTCACTGTTCCTTGGTCTTTGCCCATCATCCCAGCATCCTCTCCATTGACTTTGGCCTCCTTTAAAGGTATGAAATGGGAGCTGAGGTTGTGGCTCTGTGGTAGAGCACTTGCCTAGCATATGCAAGGCCCTGGATTCCACCCCAGCACCACGTAAAATTAAATAAAATAGGGATATTGCATCTAACTACAACTAAAATATAAATATTTTTTAAAAATCTGAAATGTTAGTGTTTTGGACATTTTGAGACCTCCAACATTCTTATTCCATATGTCCATATATTTGGCTCTGTGACCACAAAAACCAGCATGATAGTTTGGATCACACTTGTTTGGAGGAAAGAAGCTTTGAACAGACTTCCCCAGGGGCTCTTGGACAAGTCTGCCAGTTGTTGCTCTTTGAATGTGGAACATCTTCACACACATGTGTTCATCTTCCCCATGAGAGTTGAGTGAGGCAAGGCAAGTAAATAGGTAAATGGGCCCAGCATCCTGCAGCCATGTTGCTCAGTGGTTAAGTGCCCCTGTTCGATTTCTGGTACCAAGAAACAACAACAAGAAAACCAAAAACTAAACAGAACAACAACAACAACATTGAGGGTGAAGCAGTTCAGAGGATAAGGTTATGGCACACAAGCATATAATCATAGGAATGGGAAATATGGCCTTCTTGATGCTTGTTATGATTCCTCTTTTCAAAACCCTCTCATGTTCCGAACGTTTGCATGAGAAGCTCCAGAGCGTCTTGCATTTCACACTCTTGAAGGGGGCATTAGTAAGTAAAATCAGATCCTAGGAGAACACATGGAATGCACACACAGTGTGAAACCAGTCAGTAAAAGACTGTGGGTAAAGTAAACTCTTTTCCCTTTTTGTAAAGTAGTCCCAGAATGCTAGATCTCCTAACTAGGGCAGATTTTTAATTGAAGTGATAAAGCTCATAGAACTCCATGCCCGGATGCTTCAATGGTCAGCAGGAGCCATTTGTCACCATTAAGATTACTTATATTATTGTTACAAGATCTTTGATCCCAATGTAAATAGGCCCTGCCAGTTCTGCTGGACTGAGAGTAAAGTAAGCCTAGGAATTGCCCAACACCTTTGCCCTATGCCACCTGGAGAGAGATTGAGGTCTTCTCTTTAGGACTTAGATTTAGAGATTCCACCTGTAATACCTGGGGCGTGTCTCTGAGATCCTAGTATAGTTGTTGTGCTCTCCATAATGTACAATGCTGGTACCCAGAAACAAGGCACAGTTGGATGGGTTGATGTCGTCACTGTCCCTCACTTACAGTAATGGATTTAGGTGAGTGACATCGGTTTTCTCAGCTAAGGCTGTAGAAGCTGTAACCAATGTGCACCATGATCACAAGGTAACATGAGAGCATCTGGACACAGCTGGGATGGGCAGAAAGTTCTGGATGGAGAAACCCAAAATGGTGACCTCCTGGTCTCTGGGACAATCCCTCATCATCAGAAGGTGGCAGTTTCCTATCATCAGAAACCCCAATGAGCAAGTCCCCAGCCTTAGAGGGATGGCACACTCAGGATCCTCACCTCTTTGGTAAGAGTTTCAGGTCTCACCTCCAGGCACCACAGTGCCCCACAGGAAAAGACAGACTACTGACACTCCCTCTGGCATTTTGCCAGGCGCCATCCAGACTTGTTTACAGACCCTAACATTTCTCTGCAAAATGCCAGGCGCCATCCCGACCTGTCCACAGACCCCAACAGACTACCTTTCCTCAGCCCATCCTCCTGGGGATTGGGAAAACTTTCTCTGCGAACACTCTGATTCAGATTCTACTTCCAACTTTCTTTTTCTGACTCTCAGCACCATCATGCTAAATTTGGGCTGGGCATGGTGGTGCAAACCTGTAATCCCAGCAGAATGGGAAGATGAGGCCAGAGGTTTGTGAGATCAAAGCCAGCCTCAGCAATAGTGAGGTGCTATACAACTCAGCAAGACCCTGTCTTGGAATAAAATATAAAATATGGCTTGGGGTGTGGTTCAGTGGTTGTGTGTCCCTGAGTTAAATACTCAAAAAAAAAAAACACAAAGATCTTGCTAAAAATTTGGAAGATCAGTTTTTATAAAGTTTGTATTCCTCCTCTAGGCCCTTGTCATTCATATGAAAGAATAACTCTTATATTTCCTTCCTGGCTGCAATGGAAGGAAATATAAGAGTTATCCTTTCATATGAATGAACAAAGAAAAGTAGACAACACACATGAAACAATGATTTCCAAGAGATTAGATACAAAGCAGTCAATGGGGGTGACCTATCAGAGAGGAGAAATAAACATCTTGAGCAACATGACCACCTCAGCTTACTTGGAGGAGACCCTGGTAGTCTCCCTGGCTTGTGAAAGACAGAGCAGTCATACTAGTCGGCCTTAAAGAGCAGTTGGACAAAATGATATCATGTGAAAGGGGCCAGGCAGAGAAACGCAAATACCACTTGATCTCACTCATGTGTGGCATCTTAAATGAGTGGACCTCATAGAATAAACATGACAACTGTAGTTATGAGTCTTGTGTTGTTGTTGGGGATTGTTGGGAAGAGGATGAAAATTTCAGTTAGAATGAAAGAATAAGTCCAGGACATCTGTGATACATCATGGTGACTATGATGAATAACACTATATTGTTTTAAAAAATCCCATGATAGTACATTTCAAGTGTGATAAACCTGTACAAATTACATGTGAGGTCTCATATATGTGCAATAGCTTGATTTATATTTTCCACCATGTACACATACATGAAAATGAGTTGCAGTTGCACATTCCAATATATATATTATATATATTTTTTTCTCCATTTGGCACTTTGAGTAAATAAGTACGTTTCAAACCTCCTAAGAGTCAAACAGGTAAAAACGTCCAAAAGAATGAATTGGATCCCTTTTTCCAACTCAATAAAAAATTAACTCAAAGTGGATCAATGACCTACATGGAGAAAAAAAAGCCATAACTCCTTCACAAAAACAGCATACAATAATTCTCAGGCAGAATTCTCATCTCTCTGCAGAATGTTCCAGGTCTCTCATCCAGGTGTATCAGTACTCCAGGAAACACACAAAATGCCTCTCCTCAGCCTATGTATCACCTTGGGTATTAGGAAATTTTTTTCTATAAACACTCTGATTCTAATTCTATTTCCAAATTCCTTATTCTGAGTCTGAGGAAAGATTTGGCTAAATATGGAAGATCCATGTCCTAGAGAGAAAGAATTCCATCCCAAAGAGACTCTATTTCTGGCTACAATGAAAGGAAAAAGTAATAGATTTTTCCCTTCCAAGCAACAAAGAAAAGTAGTGGGTGACTCACATAATATCCATTATTGTGTGTGGAGGGATGACGTCAACCCTACCCACCTTTTACCTGGCTCTTGGTCCTCATGCTTTGTACATTTGGGAGAACATGAGGAGTATAATAGGCTCTCAGAGATAAGCCTCAATGTAAAATAAATCCTGATGTTATTATAGGCAAAGGATTTTTACATCTGATACTGTGGCACAAACAACAGAAGTAAAATAAAAGATGCACAGGCTGTTACCAAAATTGCAATGCTTTGTGCTTCAAAGGCTCCACGCGAGAACGTAAATAAGAATTCATGGAACTATTTCAAAGTCAGGTATTCAGCTAAAGTTACATGCCGACTATACAAAGCATGTCTGTTTCTCAATAGCATAAACAGACAAATAATCTTATTTTTAAATGGGCAAAGAATATGGTGGGACATTTTGCCTAATGAGTCATACAAAAGGCCAGTAAGCACCTGAGAAGACACTCACTGATTGATGCATGATGGAGACCCAAGTCTAAACCACAGTGCGTGCTACTCCTTCACACAATCTGGATGACAACATTTAAAGTCAGACAATTTAACAACTAAGTCAGACAAAAATAATTGACAGCAAGAACTGGAGTAACAGAAATCCGGATAGATTGCTTGTCGGGATTATAAAATAGGGCAACCCCTTTGGTAGTTTGGGTTTTCCTCAATACCTGAAACAGTTTCCAAGTGACCCAAAAGGTTCACTCTTAAGAATCCACCAAAAGGAAATGAAAATTTATGTCAAAACAAAAATGCATCACAAATGTTGAGAACATGAATATTCATAAAGGCCAAAGTTATTAAGTAGCCCACGTTTCTATCAGATTATGACTGGTTGGATGGAATGGCGTCTATTCATTTAATGGAAGATTCTCTGGCAATCAAGAGGAATGAAGCCCCAAAATGTGTTAAAACATAAGTGGACCCTGAAAACTTTATAATGCAAGAAGAGGCCACATGATAAGTTTCCACTTTTATGTAATGTACAGAATAGGTGAATTTATAGTCAGAAATCTTTAAAATAATTTTACTGGAGCATTATAATTATACATGGTAGTAGGATTCATTATGACACACTGAAACTTGCACATGACATAATTTGATTAATCAAATTCCCCAGAACCTTCCCTTTCTCTCCTCTTCTCTCTCCCCCTATTCTGCTTGTTCTACTCTACTCATCTCCCTTCTATTATTATCATTATGTTATCATTTCAATTGGTGCATTAAAATTATACACATAAGTGGGATTCATTATAGTACAATCATGTCTGGACAGAGTATAATTTAATTAGTTATGCATTTTGGTGGTGCTGGGAATGAATCTCAGGGCCGGCCAGTGTAGGCCTACCACTGAGCTTCACCCCCAGCCCTGGACACACCCTGAATTCATAGGTTTGGTATCCCAGCCTTTCCCACATACCCTCCCCTCCTCCTTCCCTCCCAATCCCCTTCCTCTACTGTCTTCATCTCCCTTCTATTCTCAAGAGAGCCTTTTTAAAAAAAAGTATTATTCTTTTTCTCTCAGTCTCTCTCTAGCTTCCACATTTGAGAGAAAACTTTTAATTTTTTTCAAACTACCAGAGCCTGGCTTATTTCACTTAGAAGGAATAATTTAGTTTTCCTGGGCAAGGAGTGTAGGTTAGAACATAGATATTCATGGGCAGGGGCTTTCTTCTGAGGAGTTTAACATTTCTTAGTGAAATTCTTGTGATGGTCGCGTATCTCTGGGAGTATGCCACCAAACCCAACTGAAGTGTACAATTTACACGGATGAATTTTATTTTATGTGGATTATGTTTCAACCTGGTGTGTCTCTAAAAGCACCATTTACTTTGTACTTAATATCCAAATGTCCCCTGCAATCTACTCACGCCCATTAACGTCTGAATGGACATAGGGAATATTTACACCTAGTCACAACTTGAGATATGAAAAATCTTGGCAACCTGGTTCATTGGTGGAAGATAAACAGACAATTCAGTGCTCATGGTGTGAATGGCAAGAGCTGAGACCTGAGTGAACGCTGGATCCCTCATTCTCAAGCACAGGGAGGCATATAAACTGTGCAGTGATGTTGTAAAGACAAATCATTGAGGAGTGTGAGACAATCTGCTGAGGAAGAGCCATTAACTGACACTGAACATGGTCAGCCTCACACTACTTTTGGGGTAGTTCTGAATGGGATTCTTGTAAAGAATAAATGTTTCAAAATGTACTGTCACAGTGTGATTTCCTTTTTCCTAAGAAAGGACGATGTTCAGCCTGTTTGGAACGCTATGCCCTGGCATGTGTTGTCAATTGGAGTGATAGCTGGGCTCAAGGCCTGCTCTCCCGCTTGATAGCTGTGCAACCAGAGGCAAGAGTCTGAACTTCTCGCTTTTAGAGCACGCATCCTGACCAACTCCGGATTGGATCTCCTCAGCAAGGATAAGACCATCTCCCTCAGGGGCTTTTTTAGCAATGGGAGATGAGAGGAAACACTTTGTCTGATTCTCTCTCTCTCTGTGCATTTTCTCTTTCTCCCTTCTCAATGCCTCCTTCTCAAAAGGTATTCAGGAACCCCATCCTAATTAACTTTTGCCTTCCCCCTCTGTGTACCAAACCCTCTCCCTCATTTCTTTTCCAAAGATGTATCTGAGCCTTCCCATCCTCACTTTTCAATTAAATTCAGTCTGGCTTCATTCCCTATGGGCCCCCAGCTATCCCAGCTGATACAGGTATCAAGAAGGTAACAAGCATGTTCTAATTAATGAATCCCAGAGGACTTGACTCCCGGTTCTCATCTGACCTCAGCTCCCTCTGGCATTACCCTCTCTCCTTCATCTCTGTCTGTGATTCTACCCTGTCTCCCAGGGACGTTCCTCTTCCTCTTAGATTTCTTACTCCATCTGCTTCCACAACTTCTGTTTCCCTGTGCACTTAAATGCTCCTCTTCCCTGGGTCCCATTTCCCTGGCCAACTCTTTACATACTCTACTTCCTAATCCCGGATTAGTCAATTCCAATTCAAGGCTTCATCTACTTCTGGTGTAGAGATGATTCCTAAATACCTATTGTGGGTCTGGAGCCAATTCCTGAGCACCTGGCCAAAATGTCCAGCTAAGCTTGCTCTTGGGCATCCTGCCTGTTTCCACAGATCTCATCTCAGTGTACTGTCCTCACCTGCAAATTGTGCAAGCCTCTCTCTTCCATTCTGCAACAAAGTGGGTGGGCTTCCTCACTCATCCAACTCACAATTTTCTCTATGGGATCTGGATGGACACAGTGTTCTGGTTCAAGCAGCAGTAGGCTTCTAGGGGAAAATCAAGTGGCTATAGAGACTAATACTCTCTATAATTCAAGGCATGCATCTCAAGCAAGCTCTTGAAGGGGGCTAGTGGATTACTGCATTTTCCCAAAATGCTCCTCTCCAACTCCCTATAATGACCAGGTTGTTTTAAAGCTTTACAATGCCTCAAACACCTGATCTGCATCTTTCTATCTTAGAAGCTGGTGATCTACTACTTTGGTGAGAAAATGTCGGTCCTCGGGGGGACTCTTACAATTCGTGGCACCAGTATAAAAACCTGCCTGCAGCTACATCTGTGGTGGTCATCTCCTTCCAGTAATGATAGAAATATCACTCTTGATGTTTAAGGGCAAAGCCTTCAGTGAGTGTTTTGGATGACATCCCTGCTATCTTATCAGGAACCTTCTACTATGAATAATTTATTTTTTCTCTCTACTACTCTCATGTAGTCAGTTTCTCCTTCTCCAAACTACTTTTTTCCATGAGCACTAAAACATGCTCTGAGAGCAACTGAACATATGCAATGTAAATAAATAATAAAAAATCCAAAACGCCTTCCCTCTTTCCCATATTACTGCCAGGCGACCACCTAATGTCCCCACGTTCACAATGAAATTTTCAGCTTTCTACACTGGTCATACTTCTTTCCCTGTTCACCCAATACTAGGCTTTTACTCCCCACATTCCATGCGAGGCTCTCTCCAGCATTCCCCCAGTGCTCATGACATGAAATCAAAAGGGAATATTTTGTCCTCCTGACGTCAGGAATGAGATAAGGCTGGAATGATAGATAGATGGGCCCCTGGATAACTCCCTGAGCGGTAACTCACAAACAGTACCTGCAGATATTGCTATAAACTTATAAAAATGTTGTTTTTAAATCAGGACCCTACGTGACAGGGGTCATGCCTCTCCACAGAAGGAAAAATACCTGACTGACAAGTTGATTGGACTCAAAGTGGCATGAATCCCTCGTGGACACTCTGAACGCCTTACCCAGGAGTGCTCAGGGGCCGACTTTATTAAACCTGTAGATCTATATCAACCTAAGAGCCACACTTTGACATTCCTCTCATGGGTCCCTTCCCTCTTTTGGAGCTCTGCTTTCTATTCCTCTAATAAATGCTCTTACTTTGTTCTCTCCCTAGTGTCTGTGCATTTTCTTCTTCAAATTTATGAGAGGATGAGCCCACCCCCACACTCCCTGCTACACTCAGATCACCTAATTTAGGAGGAGCATGGAAACTATCGAACACTCTCTTCTTTGGAAATTGTACTCTTCTTTCCTCTGTTCATCATTTTCTTGTGAAGGGGCCATATGTCACTGTTTCCTTGGATGCTTTCTGAATTTGTAACTGATGTTGAAATCTGGATATCTGGATATTATAGTGTGGTATCACTGAAAATCAGATTATCTCCCTTCCCCAGTGTTTACTTTTCTTCATGTCTGAAAGGTACAGCCATTCATTAATTGCTTCTTCCCATCTGAGTCTCATTACCCATAGGGAGACAGAATGGATGTCTATTGACCTCTTTTGCAGAAGAGGAACCGAGTAGTTTTGCTTTCCTAGTCACGCAACCAGTTAGGGACAGAGTCCAGAAAAAAAGCCACATCTGTTAACACCTGACTCCAAGTCTTCCCCATTACCCACTACCTTCCCCAGAAGAGGCAGCTCTAGAATAATGTCTGCTTGAAAGAGATGTTTACCAACTATTGTGTGAGAGCTTGCATTTTTTGTCGTGTGTCCTTTTGCTTGGGTGTGGAAGCCATTTCCTTGAGAGTCAGAAGCTAGGATGAAACCAAAGTAAACCAAAAATACTACTGTCACTCTTTGTGGATTGGCTCTGTGGTGTCGTACTCCTTCAACATTTAGATGGGACTTTAAAAAAATCCACCATACTCTCATTTTCTGCTTGTACTGAGAACAGGGTCAACTGCAGGGAAACCAAAAGGTCTTCCCAGATCTTTTCTGAGCAAGCATCCTCCTGGGTTATGCACCTGGTGTTTTAAACCCCTGAGCACACAGAGGTGCTTTCCAATGCGCTCATGTCCTAAAGAAGCACTCTTCTCTGCTTTCCCCTCACCCAAGGCTTTCAGCTGCCCTTTGTATCTTTCAAGTACAAACTTTAGACTCAGGCAGCTATAGGTTTTTGTTTGTTCTTTTTTGCCTTAGAATGTTTTCTAGAATAGACCATCAGAATTTTTTTTTGTCTGGAGTTCCATGTTGGGTGCAATACAGTGGAGCATCTTGCATGAGCTCTTCAGGTAGCTCTGAGAAAGATAAGAACTATGAATACAGTTGCTGGTGAATAAGATCTGCTGCACTTTGTCTAGCATCAGGTATGAGGGATCCATCTTGTGGATACCAATTGCTGTACTCTAGAGACCCAACAAGGCAGGGAGGTGATAGAGGAAGAGTATGCAAAAATGCTGCCCAATTCTCTTACCAGTTTTTCTTTTGGGTAAATTTTTATGGATTTTAAATATACATATCAGAAAATTGACTGTGTTAACCCGTTTTATTTAGTAAGTTTTAATTTTTAAACTTTTTGGTACTGGGAATTGAATTCAGGGCCACTCTACCACTGATGCACATTCCTGGGTCTATTTTGTATTTTATTTAATGACAGGTCTCAATGACTTGCTTTGCACCTCGCTATTGCTGAGGCTGACTCTTTTTAAGGAGGCTGACTTTGAACTTGCAATCCTCCTGTCTCAGCCTGCTGAGCTGCTAGGATTACAGGCATGTGCCACCAGCCCAGCAACCCTTTTTAAATATACATTTAGGTGGTAGAGGTGTTCATTCACATTATTGTATATGCCTCACACCACTATCAATTTTCAACACATTTTCTTTACACAGACACCTTGTACCCATTATACAATAACTTCTTATTTCCTCCTCTGCACAGGCTTCAGTCACCTGTACTCTACTCTGTCTCTGAGTTTTCTGATTCTACGCATCTCACTTAATGAGGAATAGTATAACATGCCATTTTGTTCCTGGCTTACTTCACTAGCAGGTCTTTAAGATTCACCCATGTGGAAGTACATTACAGGGTTCTATTCTCTAAAGATGGATAACATTGCAGGTAGATGCTGTAATGCCAGATTCATGGGACCCCAATAGACCTCCAGGAGCTGAATCATACAAGAGTTTTTATTGCAAGCTTGAGCCTGGACTCACAACCTTTTCTGACACAGTGGTCCCAGGGAGTGAGCCCCGTTCCTTTGTTCAGTGAGATTTTATAGGTGTTTGGGGGATACTCTATTCATCACAACATCACACAGCAAATCATTCCACACCACGGGAAAATCAAACAACAACTCTTAGCATTGATCAGCACATTCATTGGCAGGAACAAGTTTGGTAGGGGTGATTGGTTAGTAAAAGAGGGGGATTCATTTGAACTGATTGGTTTAATCTGTGAGGGGTGTAGGTGCTAAACTACATGGTTTCCTAACATGTTATCAACCACCATAAACTACTGGAGGGTCATTTGGCATCCCAGGTATTTTCCCTGTCTCATGCTGATTGGTGGTTGCTAGGGGGTTGCCATGGATCCTCACCTAGCCTAACTGAGTCAGGGACACCTGGCACGACAGATCTCTCCTATTATTTACAGACAAACAACTCAGCAGGGTGGCTGGGTGCCTAGGAGCTCTCTGTGGGTTTTTCCAAGGACAAGGGTCATGCCTCTTCCTTTGGACAGGCCTTGAGGTAGACTGCTGTTATTTATTTATTTATTTATTTATTTATTTATTTATTTATTCAAAAATGGGGTCACATCAGTTTCTCAGATCCCTCATTGTCTTTTTCCATTCATCCACCCATGGATATCTATCTAGGTTGTTTGTACATTTTGGTTATTGGGAATAGTACTGCAATAAGCCACTCACTGGGGGACAAACAAGGCATGATCCGCATAGGAAGCCATGACAAATAGAAAACTCATAGAATCACAGAGAATGTTGGTGGTGCCTGGGGCTAAGGGGCAAGGAAAAGACAAATCTCTAATACACAGGCATAGGTCTTAAACTATGCAAGAGGAATAAATTCTGGAGATCTGCTGTATAACTTTGTCCCATAGCTGACAGCTCTGTATGGTACACTTGTCATTTGTAAACAGTGTAGATCTTATACTGCTATTTGTAATACAGTATTACAACTTTTACACAGTATTACAAATTTTCTCAGGGATTTCTTTCCTCTTCCTCACTCTCTTAACCTTTGGGGGCCCCTATAGGGGCCTTTTCCTTAGGTCACACACAACCTTCAATGAATAGATGTAAAACACTTAGTACAGTGTGTTGTGTTTGCAGTTCTGGGGATTGAAGCCTGGGCCCACCTACCACTGAGCTACAGCGCTAGTCTTATTCATTCATTTATTTATTATATTTTGAGACAGGGTCTCCTTCAGTTGCCAATGCTGGCCTCGAACTTGCAACCCTCCCCTCTCAGTCTCCCCAGAAGGGGGAGTTGCAGGCACGTGTGTTCCACCGCCCCCAGTTTAGGACAGTGCTTGACACATGGCAAACACTGGACAAACCTCACTTTTAATATAAACTGAACATCTAATCATGCATTATCAAGTCCTTTCCTCATTGTTACACTGAGCTCTTTTCTAGGTGTTACAGGCAGAGCAGGAACAGGAAGGTCATCTGTGATGGAGGCACCTGTGCCCTCAAGGCTGTAAGATCACCTGAAGGCCTAGCCAGCGTCGCCTAGTGGAGGCTAAGGCAGGGAGTCGCGATCCCTCCCCGAAGCCACTTTTTAACCTGGCACCGCAGCAGGTGGGAACCGCTGCTGCCTGGGACTGTACAGGCGGGCTGGGTGGGGAAGGGGGACCCGAAGGGTGAGGGTCCCTGTTCCCGGGCTGCTCTGGGCTCGGGTCTGCACGTCTCCCACGGGACAGTGTGAGCGTCCCGAGCTCAGGGGCGGGTCCTCCCGCAGGCGTTAGGTGGAGCGGCCTGAGGACCCTTCCCGCCCGCGCCGCGGCCCCGAAACACAAGGTGTACAGAGCGGCAGGCGTGGGCGCCCCAAGTAGCGGTTGCAGGAGAGAGAGCTCAGGGGCACCGCCGGAAGCGCAGCCCTCGTCCCCCTCCTCCTTCAGGGGCTTCCCCTGTCCCTCTGGGATGCGGAGGTTGGCCTTTCTGGGTGTCCTTTGGTTATGGGCTGTCCTGCGTAGCCAGGTGGAGGAAAGACAGGCGGAGAGGAAGGGCAGCCAGAATTCAAGGGAATCGGGACAGACCCTGCGGGGTTCCCTGCCCAGGCTTTGCTGTTGCTGGTCCCGCCGCCCCCCACAAGGAACTGCCTAGCCTGCCCCCTGGCTGCAGGGTGGCTTTAGACAAGTCGCTTGACTGTGCCAGCCCGTTTCTTCCCCTGTGGTTCGGGGAGCATATCCTCTCTGCCTTTGGATTGTCGTGAAGATCGGGTGGCACGGCGTGTTCAGCACAATGCCTGGCACCCGTGTAAGTACTCCCGTAGACCTTGGAAACGGAAACGTGACCTGTTTATTAACATGCCCCTGGTGAACCCCTCTACAGAGTGTGTTCTCTCTGTCCCTCCCTTGGGAGCCAGATGATGTGAGGGAACTGTAGGGGCTCTGTGGCCCCTTGTCCACCTCCTTCTTCCCTCTTATCCTGCAACTGCTGTCATGCCCTGGCCTCCTTGAAGGCTTTCATTACCTAAAATCACCAGCACTGACCTCCACATGCCCAAGGCAGTGCAAACTGTCAGGTCTTCAATTACTTGCCCTTCCTCCCTCCCCTCATGGTGTGGAGCACTCTTTCCTTCTGGAAGCGCTCTTACCTTTTGACTTCTGTAGCACTACTCTCTTCATGCTCTCACCTTTCTGAACAATTTATCCAGCTCCTGTGCAACATCCTCCTCTTTTATTCAGGCTTGAATTATTTGTGTTTCTTGGGGCTTGGTCCTAAGGCTGCTCAACATCACTGCATTCTCTCACCAGGGCAATCTTCATTAGTACCCTCATGTTCAATTACATCTAGCAGCAATGGAGGACATTATCATTCCACACCAATCAACAGGGATTCAAACTAGGAGAACAAACTATTTGCCCTATATACTGAACTGAATTGGTCATTGACATTTCAAATGCTACATAAGTAGGGAAGACCAATGTTTACTCTTTGTCTTAAATTTGGCTCCCTCTCAGTGTTTTCCTTCCCACTCAATGGTATCACAATATACTGGGTTTCAGACCCTTTTAATCTGGGCATTTTCTTAGTTACCACTTTCTCTACTGCCTTTCTCATATTATTTCTCTGTGATCTTTCTCCTAAATATTTATCAAAACCCATCTGTTTTCTCATTCCCACTACTACCATTCTTGTCCAATTTTTCATCATATAATTTTTCAAGTATTTAAACTGTTTCTTAATCAGGCATTATACACATTTTGTCTTTTTCTCTCTAATCTGTGTTTTTTTCCAAAGGATATTTTCAAAATGAATGTTGAAGAATCTGTGTGTGTGTGTGTGTGTGTGTGTGTGTGTGTGTCTGTCTGTCTGTCTCTCTCTTGCACACACATACGCAGGCTCCATTCATTTATATCTCTTATTTTTTAAAGCCAGTTCTTTATGAATGGGCATTTATGGTTTTCCCAGCCCTAGGCAATGACAAACAACAAGGCAATAAATAAGTCATATGTAACACCATTTCGTACTCATGCAGGTATATGTAAAGGATAAATTCATAAAAGTAGGATTTCAGAGTGAAAGGGTAAATGCTCATTGAAGGTTAATAGGGACTGATAAAATTGCCCTCTACTGAGGTTACATACAATTTCATCACTAGTTAACAATATGGGAGCATGCCTGTTTCCTCTCATGTGTTCCAAATTAGTGGGTTTCAGTTGCCTGTATATTTTGCAAAGTGATAGGTAATGGACGGTGTCTTTGTAGATAAAATGTACATTTTTTTGTATTTTGCATAAATCTGGGAATTTTAAAAATAATTTTAAACACATTTTGTGTTTTCTTTCCTTTGGATTTTTTGGTGATAACTGTAGTAGACACTATGTGTTTTTCCAATCTATTTCCTTTTCTTTCTTGAGTTTTCCAGAGTCCTTGCAGGTAATTGTGGCTCTTGGAGTGAGTCCTGGACAATGGACAGTGGGCATAAAAGATGTACAAAATTTACAAGCCTGATTCATAAAGCCTCAATATGTGATCATTTAATTCTATTACTTCCCCCATCTGGTGGCATAATGATGAAACCCAGAGTGCCCTATGAAGCCAGGTGCTGAAGGTGGCAGAGCTTCTGTCAGTCTGGCTCCACTGTTATTTCCACAAGCAGCGCCAACCCACCCTAATCCTGCCTCCATTTGGACTTTATAGGGTAAGAAAAATCTCAGTAGTATTGGGCTACTGCAAGTTTTTATTTCATCCATTACAGCAGCTAGGGTTGTCAAAAACAATGTAGTAACCCTTGTTCCTTTATCAGAATTGAATCAGTAAGAGTGTTTTTATTATTAGGAAATTAAACCCTTTGTGATATGAGTAGCAAATAGTTTTAAACTGTTATTCCTTCTAAGTGAAATAAGCCAGACTCAGTCAAAGTTTAAATGTTTTTTCTCAAATGTGGAAGCTAGAGAGATACTGAGAAAAAGGAATAATAATTTTTCTTAGTCTTTATGTCTTGAAATTTATCATGTTATGCTTTTACAAATTCTGATTTGATGACATGTCTAGAAAAATCCTGATCACTCAAATTATATCTAAAAACCTCTTACAGAATCTCAGCTATTTTTAGTTTTCTACAAATTGGTTTTGTGAATTGGGGACTGGGGAGCAAACACAGAGGCACTCTACCCCTCAGCTACATCCCCAGTCCTTTTATTTTTTCTTTTGAGTCTCAATATGTTGCCAAGGCTAGCCTTGAACTTGTAATTCTCCTGCCTCAGCCTCCTGAGTAGCTTGGATTACAGTTGTGTGCCACTGTGCCCATATACAGATTATTTCTTCATGAATAAATGATGACTTTTCACACTTGGTTTTCTTTTTGTATTAAAGTTGTGAATTCACAACTTTAATTTGTTTTTAATTTTTAATGTATTAATTTGTTTTCTGATGTTAAACTAATCTTGCTTTCATAGGATGAACACAACTTGATCATGATAATATATAGCATTTTTATATATTGCTAGGATTTTTTTCCCAGGTATGTTGCTTAGGATATTTTCATCAATGCTTATGAGACAAATGTGTTTGAAATTTACCCTTCTCAATTTGTCTTTGTCCAGGTTTGGTGTTAAGGAATACTTTATAAAACATAGCATACCCTCTATTCTCTGAAAAAAGTTGTGTAATATTGGAATTATCTCTTACTTAAATAGTAACAATTCATTTATGAAACCATTAAGACTTAGAGATTATTTTATCAAATTATTTAATTGCGGGCTGGGACTGTAGCTCAGTGGCAGAACGCTTGCCTCGCATGCGTGAGTTACTGGGTTCGATCTTCAGTACCATATAAAAATTTAAAAAATAAAATAAAGGCATTCTCTCCAATACTTATTTAATTGCTAATGTTATTTACTTCATGTTTACAGTTCAAGTCATGCCTTTACATCTGTTTTAAGTTGTATTTTACCGATTAAACACTTTCTCTAAATTTTCAAATTGTTTGTCATAAAATTCTCTAGTGATGTCACCCCCCCCCTCACTTTTGATTTCTGATATTATTGATTGGTGTCTTTACTCTTTTTATCTTTCTATGTCTCACCAGAAGTTTATCAGTTTTATAGACTTCTCAAAGCCCTGGTGAAAGGTTGATTAAAACTATATGGTGTGTTTCTTTTCTTTTTCATTTATTTTTGTATTTTTACTGATGTATTTATTTTATGGTTCTTTTGTTGTTATCCTTGTTGCTTTTCAAAAGAGATGCTTAGCTCAATTTAAGCCATTTTTATTTTTATAATATATGCATTTGTGTGTGTGTGTGTGTGTGCACGCACGTGTGCATGCACACACATGCCTGGGTACTGAACTCAGGGGCTTGTGCATGCCAATGCACATATTCCACTACTGACCTATATCACTAGCCCATATATGTATTTATAGGAATCAGATTTTCACCAATTTATTCCAGACCAGCCTGAGCAACATACCAAGTCCCCACCTCAAACAAAACAAACAAAAAATCCCACCCAAGTTAGCTGTATTTTCCTAGCTTGGTCTGTGACATTTACATTATCATCTAGTTTAATGTGTTTTTAAATTTGTACCCCAGATGATGCAAATCAGGCTACAAATGAAAGCTGATATACTTATGGTTTGTTCCTCTGGACTCAAAAAGTGTAGGCTACTGCAATCTCAGCTAAAATAATGGGTTGGCTCAACAGCATTGCCACCTTTGGTTAGCTCTGAGATTTGAATTTTATTTCTAGTGATTATCACCAAACTACAGCTTAACTTTACAGTTGTTTATTTTCAAATAGGCAGTTCTGGGTGAAAGTTGTTTATATCCTAGACTTACTTTGCAGCCCCTTGTCTTCTCTTAAGATACCTAATAGCAGTCATGCACAGAGGTGCATGCCTATAATCTCAGTGAACCAGGAGGCTGAGGCAAGTTCAAGGTTAGTCTCAGCTGTTTAGCAAGACCCTAAGCAACTTAGTGAGACCCTTTCTCAATAAATGAATAAGTAAGTAAGTAAATAAATAAACAGGCTGGAGGTGTGGCTCAGTTGTTAAGCAGAAAGTTTTCTTTCTGCTATGAAATTCCAGGTACCTGCCATCTTAAAAATGATACTAGGACTAAGGTTTGCTTTTTTGTTTTTATTTTTTACAATTCACCTAGGCTTTCTAGTTATTGTTACAGAAACATTGGCCTTTATAATCTACTTTGTATTTATTGGAATTTGAAATCTGCAGTCTTTGTGTGTGTGTGTGTGTGTGTGTGTGTGTGTGTGTGTGTGTATGGAGGGGTACTGGGGATTGAACTTAGGGGCACTCAACCACTGAGCCACATCCACAGCCCTATTTTGTATTTTCTTTAGAGACAGCGTCTCACTGAGTTGCTTAGCACCTCACAGTTACTGATGCTGGCTTTGACCTTGCAAAAAATCTTCCTGTCTCAGTTTCCCAAGCCACTGGGATTATAGGTGTGTGCAACCGTGCCTGGCTGAAATTTGCAGTCTTGTTGCAAGTGCAGAGTGCAAAATGCATCACTTAGATCTATAGAATTTGGTATTTATTTAGTTCTGTATTCTTTATTTAGTTCTTCTATATTCTATAATCATTATGTCTATTGACATGAGAGAGGTCATTTAAAGTCCCATATTACATATATCCAACATTAGGGATGTTGCTCAGAGGGTACAAAGTTCCAGTTAAACAGGAGGCACAAGTTTTTTGAAATGTATTAACAAAATTGTGCTATAATTAACAATAGTGTATAGTATTTTTCAAAGTTTTTAAGATGGTAAACTTCAAATGTTTTCATCACAAAAATGATAAGTATTAGAGGTAATGGATACATTAGTTAGCTCAATTAAATCATTTCATGTTGTATACATATGATAACATCATATTTTACCCCACAAATTTATAGAATCATTTGTCAATTTACAATTGAAATAATCTAAAAATTAAAAACAATTAACTTGAGTTTCTATATTTAGACAACTCAAATTTAAAGTAATTATTGATATGTTAGGGCTTCAGTCTGCCATTTTATTATTTGCTTTGTTTTTTTTCTGTTTCTTATTCCTGTGGGGTATTTTTTCTGTATTCTTGTGCTTGTGAATCACTTGAATACATTTTAGAATGCCATTTTCATTCCTATATCATGCCTCTGAGTATGTTTCTTTATGTTTTGTTAGTAGTTGCTCCAGATATTACAAAATACATATGTAACTACCATCTATTGGTATTGATATTTCATGATTTTGCATGAAATATAGAAACTTTAGTTCCATTTAGGGCTAATCACCCTCCTAACTCGTAAAAATATAATTGTCTCAAGTACAGCTGTTATTAAAATTTTTTCCTTCAAATATAAAACGTCTCAAGATGCTCATGAGGAGAAGAGTAACTGCTATTTAATCATATTTATATTAATTCCAGCTTTCTTTCTGCTCTGAAATTCCAGGTTTTCTGCAGTTTTTTTTTTTTCTGTTTGGAGAACTTCCCATAGCCATTCATTAAGCATAGGTCATCAAATACTCTCATAGTTTTGCTTGGTCCAAATATGTATTCCTAAAGGATAAATATCTCCAAATATAAAGTATATAGTTGTCAGTTATTTTTTGAAAAGTTGAAAAATATCATGACTCTTCCTTCTGTTCTCTGTGGTTTGAAAGGAGAAATCTTTTGCCACTAAAATTGGTTTTCCCATATAAATAACATGTCATTTTTGTGTGCTTCACTTTCTCAGAAGCTCAAATATCATGTGTCTTGAAGGCTTCCTTTGATTTTGTCTTATGTGGGGTGTACACATTTCCTTTCATCTCTGTTTGAATGGGATTTTGCCCAAATTTGGGGAGGTTTTAGCTATTATTTTCTTAATATAGTTTAAGAAAATGACATTTTATATTTGAAAGTATAACTTTCTAGAGAGCTTCAAGGTAACTGAAACCACTGGATCAGGGTAACAATATACTTTTCAAAAATATACTCTATATTTTAGATCTGGTTTAGACTTACGGAATTACAATAATTTGTATTTGATAGTATTTGAAATACTCTTTTGAGGAAAAAGTGCTTTTAATGGATATCCACTTGGGCTTATGTCCAATTCCAATAACACTGGTGGCTCTTTGAATTTGTAACATCTTTACAAGACTGCACTCATCTTCTTTGTGAGACTAATGCATGTAAAGAAGTCAGAGAGTCTAGCATCTAGTAGGAAATTAGTGCATGTGAATGCTTTCTTTTTTTCCTCATTGTAGTTACAGCAAAAATTCAAATGGAGCTATTGCTTCAAAAGTGCACAACCTGAAGTATGGGCAGTACTTTGGAACCACTATCTCAGGAGGTCATCCATACTTCTTTGATATTAAAACTGAGTATTAAGTAATTAAAATGAGGTCACACAGCTATGAAAAGGCATGACGAGGGAGTAACATAGTCTTTTTGGATCCTTACTAAGTTCTGTTTTCCTTAGACCCTGTCTTTTCCCAAATTATTGCATGAAAAAAAGGGATAACCTCTTGTATATCTCACATTGTGACTAAGGCATTGCTAAGAAAGTTCAGGGCATGTGGGGAGCACACAGAAGGGAAACCCACTGTCAGACAAGTGAGTAAACTATTCTGGGCCTTCCTTTCCTCACTGGCAAAATGTTTATAGAACTGCATTTCTCTTAACTCTGTGAGCATTTTAAGTAAAGTGATGAAGATGAATATAGAGCATCATGCTCTGATGTATGTCAAATAGTGAGCAGAAATCATTTATCATAATTTATGTTATTATGCCAAGATAGTTGGACCCAAAGTAAGTAGACACTGTCAGTTCCACTTGGGGCTCATCAGTAAATCATTCAATTAGTTACCCTAAAGCCTTTAATGTATAACATCATGACCACAGGATTAAGGTTTCCTTGGAAGAACAGAAGTTTAGAGATTCCATACACAATGTCTGAGACATGGTTGTCAGACCCTATTATAGTTTTCATGTTTTCCCAAATGTAGGAAGCATGGGGACCAAGAGCAATGTGTCTGGTGTCTGCAGTTGATGTCATCACTGTCTTTCACAATAATGGACTTTAGGTGAGTGAAGTCATTTCTCATGTGTCAGGCTGGAGAACATGGAGCCACTTTGGCATCGTTCCCACAAGTGGACATTAGGGGATCTGGCATTAATTGGGATGGGCTGAAGATCCCTTCTGGGAAATTGAAATGAAGATCTCATGATCTCTGAGAGATGCTGATCATCAGAGGGTGGTGATTTCCTGTCTTCAGTAGACCCAGGGAGCAATCCCCCACATCAGAGAGATATCTTAGTCAGGATTCTCATCTCTATAGGTGCTTCAAGTGTCACATTCAGGTACAACAGTGTCCCCCAGGAAAAAAAAAAACAGGTTGCCTTTCCTCAGTCTAACTTATTTGTTATTAAGAAATCTTTCTTTAGCAATACCCTGATCCCAATTCGATTTTAAATTGTTTTTTTCTGACCCTAAACAAGATCTTGCTAAATAAGGGATATTAAAAATTATGTTCTAGGAGATTCTAATTCCCATGAAGTTGAAGGAAAGGATGCCAGATTTACTCTTCCTCCTGAAGCAACAAAATAAATTAGAGAAAATTTATAAAACAATGATTTCCAAGATAAGCAGCATTCATATTTGGTAACATGAAGGCTGTTTACTGCATTGAAGGGTAACACAAGCAGAAGCTAATAGCCTGTGAGGGTTGAGGAGTCTAGGGTAGGGGATTCTAAGTGGCTAGAATTTTCATGGCAGAGTGATGGAGAGGACAGACCTTCACAGTGAGAGAACTCTGGATCTCTGTAGAAGAATGCCCTTGAGAATTTACCTGAGCACTAAACAGTATTTGCCTATGTGGAAACTGCTAGAAGTTGAGGGGAAAACTATCTGAAATAATTAAATAGCAGTAAGCTACTATGGGGTAGGGAACGTGATTTCTACCAGCCAGAATGGAAAAACTCACAGTTCATATAGCATAAAATGTAAGTACTAAAAAATACTTTGCTTTGGGATTGGGAAAAAAATAGTCTCAGTAAATATAATTCTGGCTAAAATAATGTCAAAATGTATTTTTATATATTTTTAGTTGTAGATGTATATCATAACTGTATTTTATTTATTTATTTTTTATGGGTGCTGAGGATCAAACCCAGTGCCTCACATGTGCTAGGCAAGTGTTCTACCACTGAGCCACAACCCCAGCCCAGTTTCAAAACTTCTTAACCACATCTGAGAATTTAAAAGAAATCTTATGGAAATACAAAATACTTATTAAACAAGTTACAATTGACAATATTGGGCATCGAATAAAAATATAAAGCATGCAAAGAAGCAGAAAAATACAACTCAAAATGAGGATAAAATGCATTCAATTGAAACAAATTAAGAATGACACAAATGATAGTATTACTAGATAAGAACATTAAAACAGCAAGTATAACTATCCATGCATTTACAAAACTAGAGGAGAGTTAATCAGGTTTACTAGAGACCTCTATATTTAAGAAATAATGGACTTAATCTGTTTGAGAAGTTTTAGGTTTATGTAGTAAAATGAGCAGAAAGTATAGAGAATTCCCATATATTCCTTTACGTGCAATGAATTCCAGAGTTTTAATATCTTGCAATAGTGTGGTATATTGATGAGCCAATATTTATACATTATTATTAACTAATGTCTATGGATTACATTATAGTTCTTTTTGTGTGTTATATAGTCTATGGGTTTTGACTAACGTATGATGACATTTATTCACTGTTATAGTATCATAGAAAGTAATAGTTTCATTGCCCTAAAACTCATGTTACACCTATTTACCTCCAAAGCCCTAGAAATCGCTGATCATTTTACTGTCTCCATAGTTTTGCCTTTTTCAGAATTTCTTATAGTTGGAATCATACTCTATTTAGCCTTCTTAGATTGACTTCTTTCAGATATATATAATACACACATACACACACACACACACACACACACACACACACACATTCTTAAGGCTTCATGTCTGCTGATGGCTTGATAGCTCATTTATTTTCATCATTAAACAATATGCCATCATGTGGGGCTGTGGGAGGGGAACTCAATGGTAGAACCCTTGCCTAGCATGTGCAAGGCCCTACGTTCAATCCCTAGTACTACAAAATGTCCATATTTTGAATGTATCAGTTTATTTATCAATTTACCTCTTGAAGGATGTTTTGGTTGCCTCCATATCTTGTCAAATTCATATAATGCTGTTATTATAAACATTCATGTGTAATTGTTTTCCAATTACTTGGGTAAAAACCAGAGAGTACAAATGCTGGGTCTTATAGTAAGATAATGTTTTACAAGAAACTGCCAAACTGCCTTCCATTAGTGCCTGAACCATTTTGCATTTCATCCAGCCAGAAATAACAGTTGCTTTTTTCCCCCACGACAGTCTTAACAGCATTTGGTGCCTGTGTTGGGATTTTAGACATTCTAATATGTGAATGATGGCATCTCACTATTTTTGGATTTGTAATTCCCTAATGACATGATTTGAAGCATATTTTATATGCTTATTTGTCATCTGTATATATATTTGGTCTTGTGTCTGACAGATCTTTTGATGATTTGAAATTTTTTTCACAAAATTCAGTGTATCTGAAACTCAAGGGATATACATTTTAGAATGTTTAAAGTCCTCAAACATTCTGAAATTAAAAAAAAAACATGTAAAGATACAACTCAAAGAAAATGAGATTTATAAATGTTAATTTATATGCACATAAAATTTTGAAAAGGTATCAATTAAAAAAGAACTTAAAATGATATTCACATACTATACAAAAATTCCTTTGTAGCAAGTATTACCAAAATACCAGTCTTTTGAAAGTGCAAAATTCAAATGTAAACTTAAAGAGAAGCAAAGGATTCTATAGAAGTGGGCTCATAAAGGATATAATCTTATAGTCTAATCAAGAAGTTCTCAATTTTTTTTTTTGGTTTTGGATCCATTTATACTTTTAAAAATTACAAAGAGCTTTTTAAAAATATTTTTAATTGTAGATAGACACATCATCTTTATTTTATTTATTTATTTTTATGTGGTGCTGAGGATCAAACCCATTACCTCATGGGTGTGAGGCAAGTACTCTACCATTGAGCCACAACCCTAGCCCTTAGCTTTTGTTTTGTAGGGTTTCATAGGTCTCTGTTTGAACTGAAACACTGTTCTATTGAACCTACCCCATCTAGAGATATTTATCATATTAGGAATTAATACAAAAATTTTGAATTTTTATTAATCATTTTCAATGTGTTAGCATAGTTTTTGAAAAATAACTTTTTCTAAAACAAAAAATTCATTAGTGAGAAAAGTGTCACACATTCATATTAAAAAGCAGGATTCTTATATCTGCTTTAGCTTTCAGTCTGTTACAGTATCTCACATCAAGCAACCTCTGCAAAACTCTACTGTATGCTCATGAAATAGTGAGAGTGAAAAAGTTAAATGTCTTAGTATTATAACAATAGCTTTGGCCTTGAATACCCTGAAAGGCTCTTGAGGACCCACCTAGACCACACTTTGAGAGCTACTGCTCTAAAGTACTCTCATTTTACATATAAATCTATTGGATCTCAGGCAGAGGAAGTGAGAAACTCAGAATGACATGCCTGTTAATGGCAGGATACAGATCTTACATGGTTTGTCTCACTTCTCTTAGTTTAGGTTCTCAATCAGAAACCTGGGAAATATACCTTATTGGCCTATCCTGTTCTCCCTAGTTATACGATTGTCACAGTATATCACTAAAATTTTTTTTGAATGAAAAAGGAAAATCAACAAACACGATAAATTCTGCAACAGTTATGCTGTTTGAATTTGAATTATATCTGAATTTGAACTGAAAACGTTATAAGGCAAGTTCCATTGTAACTATCCTATGCAAATTGTAATAATAAAAATACACAGTAAATATCATAGATAAATATCGAAAGCAGATTAATCACAATATCCCTATTTATCCTTTATTCCGTGTCTGAAATACATTTCAATAACCCATTCCAGAAAGATCTTCTCAAGGGTGGTAGGTATTTAAGAGAATGCAAATAAACTGGCAGTCATATGGAACTTTTTAGATAAAAAGGAATTGTTCTGAAATGTAGATATTTTACATTCCCTAACTAGACCTTATTTTTGTCTTTAAAAAAAATGAAATCAAGGAGTCTTCTTGGCACCTAGAGAGTATTTCCCTTGTATGCTACCAGATGGTTCAAATCTTCTTTAAATGGATTATAGCCTTGCTCCATTAAACAATGGAGTGCCCAGAAAAGCTGGTCTACAGGAGGAAATTCTTCCCAAAGGAACCCATTCCCAACTTTCCTTTTTTTCAGGTTCTACGTTCTTTAGTTCTGAATCATGAGTCAAATCTACTTCTTTCATTAATATAGTGACATAATGGTAATTATTCTTCTCAATGAAAGAATTCATCACTTAGGCAAAGCAGTTATTTTACAGGTTAAGAGCTGCTTTTTCCCAGGTCTCACACCAAATTCCAAATGACCCCCCCCCACACACACACAGAAGCTGAAAGCTGCTGGCCCCAAATGTTTTCCTCTTCCCCAGGAGGACGCCCGACAATGCTTGCACCTGGTCACCACCACTCCAACCCCCACTCCTGGGGCTGCAGCAGCCCCAATGGCTCCACACTAGCCATCATAGAGCCAGCGGGCAGGCCTGGCCGGGCTTAACTTTTTTTTTAATTGTGTTTTTTATTGTTAAGTTTTGAGAATTTTTGTATATTTTGTATGCAATTCCTTTTTTTTTTGATATGTATTTGACAAATTTTTCCCAGTTTATGACTAGCCTTCTTATTTTGTTAAATGAATAGTATGTAGAGTGGAAGGAGTTAATTTTAATGAAGTCCAGCTTATCATTCTCTTCTTCTAAAGGTTGTCTTTTGGTCTTGAATGTAAGAAGTCATCACCCAAACCAAGGTCATTTATATTTTCTTCTATGTTATATTGTTAAGAATTTTATAGCTTTGTATTTTGGTTTATTATCCATTTAGGATTCATTTTGAGAAGAGTGTGAGGTCATCAATGTTTTATTTTCTTTTACATTTTTTTTCCAGGTGGGTGACTAGTTGTTCTAGTACTATTTGTTGAAAGGATTATCCTTTTCCCCCATTAAATTGCCTTTGCTTCTTTGTGAAAGAGGATTTAACTGTATTAGTGTGAGTCTATGGACCCTCTATTCTCTTTGATTGATCTGTTTATCTTTCTTTTGCTAATACCAAAGTGCATCAATTACTGAAGTCAGGGGCAGGTAGGGATAGATGTGAAGGGACAGATTACAAATGGGCATGAGTAATCTCTTAGTGATTTTTAAAATTACATTTATCTTGGTGATGTACTCACAGATGTATTCAAATTTCAAAATGCCTCAAATTGATAATTTAAACATGTGAAATTTAGTGTATGTCAATTATATCTCAACAAAATAGTTTAAAATTGTCTCACTAAATAAAATTTCAAAATCTTTAGCTATGGCTTCTTGCCTAAGATTAGATAATACTGGTTGGTTATTTTGGTTCTATTGTTTTTCCTTCCCTAGCAACTGAACACTCTAGCTATGATGGTGTCTTTCCTTACACCTGTTATGTCAAGCACTACTGAGTTCTGAGGTACAGAAATGAGTAAGAAATATGGAGACACTGCCTTGGCGCTCACTGCCTATTGAAAATGGCATAAATAACACAGGAAACTACAATAAACTGATATAAGTGCTTATTATGATTGGGGGAATTCAGGACCCCCATGACAGTTCACAGAATGGAAATTTCATCTGATTTTTCAGGGAAGATGATTCATAACTTACAAACTTACACTTTGTAAGGTATGTTCCAAGAATCAGAAGGAGTTATTTGAGTGATGGGCATACATTGTCCAAAAAGTAACAGGAAGAATGACTATGATAACCTGGAAGCTTTATGTGGCTGACTCTGCCTCTGGATTCTAAGACTGTGAAGAGTAATAAACTGGTCTAATGCATTTCCCTATTTTTATTTTTTTAATTGTAGATGAACACAATACCTGCACTTTATTTATTTATTTTTATGGGATAATGAAGATCAAACCTAGGGCTTCACACATGCTAGGCAAGCACTCTACCATTGAGCCATAACCTCACCCCTTGTCTAATGCATTTCTGAATCCTCTATGCCCAGGCCAGAATTGGATACACATTGTGTGTTTCATAAATGCTAATGAATGAGCAAATGCTGCATAAAGCTATCCATTCACTAACTATAATTGAACAATACGTATGTGTCAGGCAGTGTAACAGAGATCCTCTTTTTAAAATTTTGAGTGCATATCTCTTGAGAAATAATTAAATAGATATATAGAAAGATAATATCAAAATATTAAGGCTGCAGATATGGCTCAGTGGTAGAGTACTTTCCTAGCATGCATGAGGCCCTGAATTTCATACTCAGCTCTAGAAAAAAGCAAAATCAAAAATAAAACCAGAATGTTTTCAATGCCTTCAGTACTGGCATATAGTGAGCACTGAACTAATATAATTTCTATTTTGGTTAAGAGTTTAAGAATACACCCAGCCAGGCATGGTGGCACACACCTATAATCCTAGCAGCTCAAGAGGCTGAGTCAGGAGGATTGTCAGGTTAAAGCCAGCCTCAGCAATGACGAGGTGCTAGGTAAGTCAGTGAGACCTGTCTCTAAATAAAATATAAAAAAAAGTGGCGATGTGCCCCAGTGGTTAAGTGCCCCTAGTTCAATCCCCAGTACCAAAAAAAAAAAAAAAAAGAATACACCCAGAGAATTTTCAACCACAGTGCCTAGGCTCATACCATTTGACTGAATTGTCCTATAAGGCAATGTTTTCAAAACCTAATTGACCATTTTATTTTAATTAATTAATTAAGGTGCTCTACCACTGAGCTCCATCCCTAGGCCTTTATTTATTTATTTTTTGAGACATGGTCTCACTTATTTGCTAAGGCTGACCTTGAACTTATGATCCTTCTGCCTAAGCCTCTAAAGTCACTGAGATTATGGGTGTGTTACATTATGCCAGGTTGAATTTACCACTTTAAAAATAGTAAGATAAATTCTTTCTCATACTTGGTAGAAAATAAGAATGAATAGATTATTGAGAAACATTTCCATCAACATTTAAAGTCAGTGTACATAAGTGTAAGAAATCACGAAATTGTATCTGCAGGGGGCAAATTCTTGGAATTTAACACATTTTTATTTCAAGTTGGTGTTATCAGTTTGAAAAAAAAAACTATTATAGCATTAGGATGTTTCTTTCATACATTCCCCCAAAAGAATATAGAATATACATAAAAGCAAATGAGAAGGGAATTGAAATGTGTCCCTATAAAAATCAACTAAACAAAAAGGAGGGTAGTAAAAGCAGAATCAAGATATAAGAACACTGTAAGACACATAGAAACATTAAAATGGCATTACTAAATATATGGCACCCCTGTGAAAAAACAGGATAGAAAATAGAATAGCATATGATACAACAATTCCACTTCTGGGTATATACTCAAAAGAATAAAAAGCAAAGTGTTGGAGAGATTTGTACATTCATGTTCATAGCAATATTATTCACAACATCCAAATGGTGAAATAAAACCAAGGTTATACTGATGGATGGTTAAACTAAATATTGTTTACACGTGCAATGTAATACTATTCAGCCTTGAAAAAGAAGATGATTCTGGTTCATGTTACAACATGGATGAATTTTGAGGGCATTATACTAAGTGAAATAAGCCAGTATCACAAAGATAAATACTGTATGATTTCAGCTATATGAGAAACCTATAGGAGTAAATTGATAGAGACAGTAGAAGGCTGGTTCCTGAGAACTGGGGGAGGGAAGAATGGAGAGTTGTTTCGTGGGTACAGAGCTTCAGTATTGCAAGGCAATATTAGTTCTGAAGATCAGTTGCACAATAACGTAAAGGGACCTACTACTGAAATGTATATTTAGAAATCTTTTAAGATTGTAAATTTCGCTGGGTGTGGTGGCACACGCCTGTAATCCCAATGGCTTAGAGGCTGAGGCAGGAGGATCCTGAGTTCAAAGCTAGCCTCAGCAAAATGTTAGGTGCTAAGCAACTCAGTGATACCCTGTCTGTAAATACAATACAAAATAGGACTGGGGATGAGGCTCAGTGGTCAAGTGCCCCTGAGTTCAATCCCTGGTACACCCCCTAAAAAAAAAGATTGAAAATTTCATATTATCTGTATTTTACCATATTTTTAAAAAGTGACAAATAAAAAAATTGAGGAACACAAGTTATTTGTTATATCAAATTTACCTTGTGAGAAATCAAAACTTAAAAAGAATAACTTAAAATAGCAATTATTGTATAGAGTAATATGAACATTATTTCATAAAAATATTTTCAAAAATAAAAAATTAAGAAGAATAACATGGGTTTTCATTTTTGCAAATCTCTTTAATGTCTTCCATAATAGAAAACAATTATTATATCTGCTTCTGTGTTCATTCTTTTATTATATGCCATTTTTGTTGAACTATATGAATAGTGTCTCACCTAGTTGAAAAGGGTAGCAGTGTTTTTAATAACCTTTTCAGATATTTTATATGTTCTTTGATATTACATTAAGAATCACTTGTTGAAGTGAAACTTAAAGGTTATTGTAAGGTGCAATCTTAGACCATATCTGCCGCAGTCTGGCTGGGCACAAAATCACGAGCCACTCACAGCTTTGTAGATTCAAACAGCAATTCTTTATTCCCGAACTCACACCGACACTCTACAATCATGACACTCTACAAAACACGTTCTGAGACCAACACGTTCTGGGGGAAAATCCCAAAATACTCTCTGAATCCCGGGAGAACTCCACGGGAACTACAGGAGCGGGCACGCCTGAGGCAGCAGGATACGCCCTATTCCCAGCAGGGTACACCTTAAACCTGGAACCGCCCTAAACCCAAGGAGAGCCCTAAACCCTGATCTGCCCTAAACCCGGATCCACCCTGGTCCTTGAGCAAGGTCACCTTACATGCAATGTCACTGCAGATGACCTGGGCAAGTCCATTTCCACGAGTCCTTCCTCTAAGCAACATGGGGTACGCTGGCAAGGAAATTGTCATACCTACTTGGCTAATGGCTCCCAGCATCTCCCCCCTTCTGATTAATTAAACAACAAGCAATGTTGCTTAAGGACCGTGCCTGGTAGGTTGTCCAATTCAACATATGGTTCTTACCCATCATTGGAAAACTGACCTTTAGGCGTCAGCCTCCTGTCTTAGGTTGATACCACTGCAATTGGATCATACCCGTCACTGACTACCGGTCCAGCATACAGCCATACTTGTGGAAAGGTCTATGCACCAGTGGGGGGGGTGAGGTTCTTTGCCTCACCTCTGTTAATGGCTCTCAGCACATATCAATGAACTTTTCCTATTCTCTTATATTAAAATTCATTGGTCAAGAAATTCTGCAATTGCTAGAAGAAAATGTAATATATATCATAAAAAAAGAACTCCCCAAACTTCCACATATTGGCTCAGGAACTGACTTTCTTAACAAGACTCATAAAGCACAAGAAGTAAAATCAAAAATCAATAAGTGGGATGGTATCAAATTAAAAAGCTTCTTCACAGCAAAGAAAGCAATTAAGAGTGTGAAGAGAAAGCGAACAGAACAGGAGAAAATCTTTGCCACCTGCTCCTCAGATAGGACATTAATACTCAGGATATATGAAGATCTAAAAAAAAAAAAGCTTCAACATCAAAAACCAAATAACCCAATCAATAATTGGGGAAAAGAACTAAATAGACACTTCTCAGAAGAAGAAATACAAATGGTCAACAAATATATGAAAAATCTTCAACATCTTTAGCAATTAGAGAAATTCAAGTTAAAATTACATTGATACTTAATTTTACTCAAGTCAGAATGGCAATTATCAAGAATACCAGTAACAATAAATATTGGAAAGGATGTTTGTGTGTGTGTGTGGCAGGGGGAGTACAGTCATACATTGTTGGTGGGACTGCAAATCAATGCAACTACTCTGGAAAGCAGAATGGAGATTCCTCAAAAAACTAGAAATGGAAACACCATATGACCCAACTATCCCATCCCTTGGTATATATCCAAATGATTTAAAATCAGCATACTACAATGACACAGCCACATCAGTATTTGTTGCAGCACAACTCATAATAACCAAGCTATGGAGCCAACCTAGGTGCCCTTCAAGAGATGAATGGTTCAACAAAATGTGATATATATCATAAAGAAGAATGAATTTATGGCATTTGCTGGTAAATGGAGGGAACTGGAAATTATCAGTCTAAGTTAAATAAGCCAGTCTCCTTAAATCAAAGGTTGAATGTTTTCTCTGATATGTGGAAGCTAATACAAAATAAGGGACAGGATAAAAGAAAAAATAGAAAAAAGATCAGTGGAGTATACAAAGGAAATTCAAGGGAAAGGAGGGATAGAGTAGAGAAAGACAGTGGAATGAATCTGACCTATATTTTCTATATACATACATGAAAATAACAGTGAATCTCATCATTATGTACATCCAGAAAAAAATAATTTTTTAAAAACCTTTAAGTAAATAGCATAAAGATCATTACAGTAGAGACCAGGGAGGAGGGAAGGAAAAGAGGAAGTACTGAGGACTGAATTAGAACAAATTATATTCCATGTTTTTACAATTATGTCAAAATGAATCCTATTGGGGACTGGGGCTGTAGCTCAGTGGCAGAGCACTTGCCTAGCATGCGTGAGGCACTGAGTTCAATCCTCAGCACCACATAAAATAAACAAATAAAATAAAGTCATTCTGTCCATGTACAACTATAATTTAAAAAAAAATTTTAAAAGTATCCTATTTTCATGTATTAAAAAAAATAAAATTAATGGTAACCCTGAATTTCTTTTTGGTGGTGGGATAACCCATGATTGAATCCAGGGGCACTTAACCTCTAACCCATATCCCCAACCCTTTTTTAGTATATTTTTAAATTTTTGAGACAGGCTCTCACTGAGTTGCTTAGGGCCCCTCTGATTTGCTGAGGCTGGTCTCCAATCTGCGATTTTCTTGCCTCATCCTCCCAAGCCACTGGGATTACAGGGATGCACCACTATGCCCAGCTAACCCTGCACTTTTAAAAAATTATTTAATTAAATTAGTTCTAATCAGTTATACATGGCAGTTGAAAGCTCTTTGATTCATTGTACACAAATGGAGCAGAAATTTTCACTTCTCTGGTTGTGCATGAAGTAGAATCACACCATTCGTGCAACTGTACATGTACCTACAGTAATGATGTCCATCTCATTCCATGGTCTTTCCCACCCCTTTGCCCCTCTCCCCTCTTTGTCCCATTCAAAGTTCCTCCAATTATCCCATGCACATCCCCCCATATGGATTAATATCTACTTATCAGAGAAAAGATTTGACCTCTTTTTTGAGATTGGCTTATTTCGCTTAGCATGATATTCTCCATCTCCATCCATTTACCTGCAAATGACATTTTATTCTCTTTTAATGCTAAATAATACTTCATTGTGTATATGTACCACGGTTCCTTTATCTATTCATCTATTGAAGGGCACTGAGGTTGCTTCCACAGTTTAGCAATTGTGAATTGTGCTGCTATAAACATTGAAGTGGCTGTGTCACTGTAGTATGCTGTTTTAAAATTCTTTGGGTATAGACTGAGGAGTGGGATAGCTAGGTCAAATCGTGGTTTCATTCCAAGTTTTCTAAGGAATCTCCATATTGCTTTCCAGATTTGTTGTACCAATTAACCCTGCACTTTTAATAGAACTTTCCCCTATGCATATATTAACCCGTATATTGGTCATTTGGAGAATATTGGCTCCCTGAGTTATGCAAATACTCCAAACTTTGAAACATTTAATAATGCAATAAAAGAGCATCCATTACAAAAGAAAAATACACATGATCATCTTGATTGGCGTAGAAAAAGCATTTCACAAAATTCAAAATTCCTTTATAATAACACCAAACAAAGAATAGAAAGAAACCACATCAACATATATGATAATTTCAACATATATGATAATTCCATAGATCACATACTCAATGGTGAAAGACCAAAAACTTTCCACCTAGATCAGAAGACAAAGATGCCACATCTATCAATTCTGTTAAACATAGTATTGAAACTTATAGCTGGAGCAATTAAACAAGAACAGGGAATAAAAGACATTAAAATTGGAAAAGAAGTAAAATTATGTCTGTTCACAGATGATCTTACATATAGAATATATAGAATTTAGAGATAAAATGAATAAAAAGGGTGATATTTTAAAAATAGAAGGGACATCAGCAGAGGTAGGGGACTGTTGGGAGAGAGGAAGAGAGGGAAAGGGGAAGGAATGGGGATTAAAATGGAGCAAACTATCTTATATTCATTTAGGAATATGTCAGAATGAACCCCATTATTATGCATAACTATAATCTAATAACACATTTAAAATCATCTTATATGTAGAAAGTCCTAAACATTCCAAAAAACACCATTAGAACTATTCAACAAATTCAATAAAATTTCAAAATACAAAATCAGCACTCAAAAATCAGTTGTATTTCTTTTACACAAATAATTATCTGGAAAGGAAATTAAGAATATAATTCCATGTTTAAAACATCAAAACCAATAAAATACTTAGAAATACTTCTTAACCAAGACAGTGAAATACTTGTACACTGAAACCAGAAAGTATTGCTGAAAGAAATTAAAGAAGGCAAACAAATGGAAAGGCATTCTAGATTCATGGATTGGAAGATAAATGTTATTAGAATGCCAATACTACCTAAAGCAACCTACAGATTCAATGCAATCCCTATAGAAACCTCAAAGATATTTTTACTGAAATAGAAAAATCCATGATAAAAGTTAGATGGAATGGCAAGAAACCCTCAATTATCTTGATGAAAGAGAACAAAGTTGGATGTCTCATATTTCCTAATTTCAAAACTTATTATAAAGTTACAATAAAAATATTGTGGTAGTGACATAAAAGCAGACATAAAGACAAATGGAATTGAGTAGAATCCAGAAATAAAATGTCATCAATGATTTTTTAACAAGGGTGCCCCGCCCCTTTTCAGTGGAAGAAAGGAGAGTCTTTTCAAAAACTGGTGCTAAGTAAACTGGATATCCTGATGGAATAGAATGATATTGGATGCTTACCTTATACCATATGCAAAAGTTAACTCAAAATGGATCAAAGTTCTAAATTTTAGTGCTCAAACTATAAAACTCTTAGAAGAATACACAGGGGGAAAGCTCCATGGCATTAGATTTGGTAATGATTTCTTGGATATAACACCTAAACACAGATAACAAAAGAAAAAAAATAGATGTACGGGACTTCATCTGAATTATTAACTTTTTTGCATCAAAGTTATCTTCCAGAAAATGAAAACAAAACCCACAGAATGGGAGAGAATTTTTGTAAATCATGTATCTTATTAATGATTTGCTCTCCAAAAGATATTAAGAATTCCTTTAACTTAACATAAAAAAAAACAATCCAACTTAAAAAAAGAACAAAGGACTTAAATGGACATTTTTCCAAAGAAGATATACCAATGACAAAATAGCAAATGAAAAGATAATAAACATCACTAGTCATTAGGGAAGTGCAACTCAAAAGCACAATGAGATATCACCTCATACCATTAGAATGGTCATTATTTACATGAAAAATATCAGGGTGGAGGAATATGAATTGTTGGTGAGGATGTGGATATATGGGAATAGTGCCTCATTGTTGTTGGGAAGTTAAAATGGTGCAACCACTGTAGAAAATACTATGGCAGTTTCTCAACAATTTAAACATGTCATTACCATAATATCTAGCAATTCTGTCTCTGCATATATACCCAAAAGTACTGAAAGCACAGACTTGAACAAATTTTTGTACAACAGTGTTCACATCAGCATTTTTCACAATAGCCATAGGTGGAAATAATCCTAAGGTCCATGAATGGATGAACAAAAAATAAATGGCCATTAATGTTTTAATGTTTTCATAAAATTATTTTGACCAGATAGATCCCTTCATTTTTATCCACATATGAGATTCTTAGAATGAAAACCAAATCGTGTCCCTCCATCATTAAAATCCCTCCAATGAGCCGGGTATGGTGGCACATGCCTGTAATCCCAGCAGCTCAGGAGGCTGAGACAGGAGGATCGAGAGTTCAAAGCCAGCCTCTGTAATGGTGAAGTGCTAAGCAACTCAGTGAGACCCTATCTCTAAATAAAATACAAAATAGAGTTGGGGATGTGGCTCAGTGGCTGAGTGCCCCTGGGTTTAATCCCTGATAAAAAAAAATAGTCCCTCCAATGATTCCCCAATGCACTGAAAATAAAATTCAAATGCCTTCACACTACTACATAAACTGGTCACTCAATAACTTCTCAACTTTCTCCTACAGCTTTTCCCCTCATCCAACATTTTATCTATCAGGCATCCTGAAATTCTTTTAGTCCCTAAAATACACCAATCAAATCACTTCAGGGCTATTGTATATGATGAAACACAGATATTTAAAATTTTCACATTGCCAAATCCCTCTTATTCAGTGTCATTATTGGACAGGTCTTTTCAGAACATCCTATCTCAAGCAGCCACTTCCATGACTTCTCATATTCTATCCATTACCTGACTTTGCTTTCTGCATAACATGTGTCGAAACACACACACACACACACACACACACACACACACAGTGTTTCTCTTTCTTCCCCTCAGAATATAAACTATATGAGCACAGAGAATGTCTTTCTTGTTTTTTGCTGTATCTCAAGTGCATAGAACAATACCTAATACATAACTGACACTTGAGAGATATTGTTGAAAGAAAAGCACAAATATCTATTATAAATGTGTATATATTTTTGTCAAATGCATGTAATCTCTAAGATAGGTGACATTTCCACCCATTATACAAATGAGAAAATTGATTCAAAGAGGTTGAGTGAGTTGCCCATGGTCAGAATGAAGAGACACATTGCTTATTGTAAAGAGGATAATGTATACTTGTAATCACATCAGGCATATTGGAAAGGAACAGCTATATTAGAAGCTCATACATGGGTATGTCTTGTTCAACATTATAGTTGTCCCTTCTAGGCCTACATGCTAAGTGGAATACACTAACAGCGTTTCCCAGAAATAACAGTTACCCAGAAAGAGGGGAGGTTGGCCTGAGAAGTTTCACCTCTGGATTCTCTAGAGGTGAAGACCCCTGTATCCCAACTTTAATTCTCATATTTTCCTTAGGAAGGAACACATGGGGAACCAAACAGACCTGCCACAGCTCAGTAGAATCTTTAATACTCTCCTTTGCATAAACCATTATTGATATGGAGAGGAAACAACCAGCGACCCTGGGGGTGGAGGGCTAGGTAGGAAGGATGAGAAAGATTACTGCTACTTTTATCATTTTCTGCTTTGTCAATTCATCTTAAACATGAATCCATTTTCTTTCTTAGGTGGTTGATATTAAGTGTTTATAAAAAAATGAGCTGTAAATTATTCCTGTTAGCCTTAACAGTTTGTTTTGTAGAAGCTGGTTAACAGCAATGAAATTTCGCCCTCCAGTGGGCTTCTTAAGAACAGACATAGCCCTGAGTAGTTTTGTTTTTGCCATGCTGGGTATAGAATCCAGAGCCTTGTGCAGGCTAAGCAAGTGCTCTACCACTGACCTATATCCAGCTGTTAGTTTTGTTTAAATTTACACATAAAATTATTATATATATTTATTCTGTACAACATGTTTTGAAGTATATACACATTGTGAAATGCTTAAATATAGCTAATAACTCATATATTATAAACACGTATAGTTGTCATTTTTGTGGTGGTAAGAAAACAACATCCACTTTCTTTGCATTGTTCAAGGATACAATCATCACAGGGCAAGATAGAACACACCTGCAATTCCAGTAACTTGAAAGGCTGAGGCAGGAGAATTGCAAGTTTAAGGCCAGCCTTAGGAGACCTTGTCTCAAAATAAAAATAAAAAAGGACTGGGGTTGTAGCTCAGTGGTAGCATGCCCCTGGGCTATATCCCCAGTACCACGCAAAAAAAGAATACAACACGTCATTGTGCTGTTTTGAAACTTTTGTGCACAAAGAGAAACAGCAGGAGGCAGAGAGAGCCTGGGGCATTCAAGGGACAGACTTCCTCACTGGTCCAGTAGCAGACTTCAGAAGATACTTATTTATCTGGCTCATCCCCACTTCAAAACTATGAGGGCCCCATCTACTTAGTGTAAGTTAAATAACAAATACATAAGGTCAGGCTACTTGAGTTCAAATTCTAGCCCTACCTCTTGCTGCAGTGGGACCTTTAGCCTGTGACCTGATATACCTCTCTGCAAGTACTTCTGTTTCATCTACTGTGAAATTAGGAAAATCGTGTCAGCTATTGTATGCCACAGGATAGCTCAGAATGTTGCTGTGAAGATTGAGTTAGTTAATTCATTTTAGACACTTTGTGCCCAGTACATTATAAGCCCTCAAAAATGATGATGCTACTATTAACATTATGTGTAATTGGTTTGGAATGAATTGACTTGAAGTCTTTGTTAAAGTTTCAGATACTGTTTTTTCCATGACACCACACCTCAAATTGGAAGTAACAGTTCAGCATGAAAACTATTTGGAACTGGTTGGGAGAGAGGTTAACCACTGGGTACTAAGGTACAGTTAGACAGGAATAAGAAGTTCTAGTGTGCTATTGTACAGTAGGGTAACTACAGTTAAGAATAATGTATTGTGTCTTTCAAAAAGCTAGAAGAAAGGATTTTGAAAGTTTTCACCACAAATAAATGATATTTGAGAAGACAGATGTGTTCAACTTGATTTAAACATTATACAATATATATTTGCATTGAAAGAGCACATTACCCCACTAACATATATATATATATATATATATATATATATTATGTATCAATTTAAAAACATTTAATTTAAATTTAAAAAGTATGTGAAACTAAGTGTGCATGCTGATGTGTGTACATGGGCATGTGTGTGCACACATATGTTCCAGTCTGTGATGTATTATATGACACAATTTTCCTAACTTTTTATGTTGAGGCAATTTTAAAGTTATAGAAATATTACAAGAACAGTACAAGGAATTCCTACAGACCTTATACCCTTCATGTAAATCCTTCAGTTTTTAACATTTCAGTACATTTGGTTTATCATATTCCCTTTGTCTTGCTCTCTCTCTTTCTCTACACATACACATACATACACACACATACACACACACTCAAATAAACATAAGCACACCTGTAATTATTTTTTCTGAACCAGTTCTGTATAAGTTGCAGAATGCATGTCTTTTTATTCCTAAATGCTTCATTATCATTCCTAAAACTAAGTAAAATTAGGGTCTATGGTTGTGGCTCAGTGGTAGAGTGTTTGCATAGCACATGTGAGGCACTGGGTTTGATCCTCAGCACCACATAAAATAAATAAATAAAATAAAGATCTTATGTCCATCTACAACTAAATTTTTTTTAAAGTAAAATACCTGAACAGACACTTCTCAGAAGAGGATATACAATCAATCAACAAATATATGGAAAAATGTTCATCATCTCTAGCAATTAGAGAAATGCAAATCAAAACTACTCTAAGATATTATCTCACTCTAGTCAGAATGGCAGCTATTATGAATACAATAAGTGTTGCCGAGGATATGGGGGAAAAGACACTCTCATACATTGCTGGTGGGACTGCAAATTGGTACAGACAATATGGAAAGCAGTATGGAGATTCCTTGGAAATCTGGGAATGGAACCACCATTTGACCCAACTATCCCTCTCCTCGGTCTATAATCAAAGAACTTAAGAACAGTATACTACAGGGACTCAGCCACATCAATGTTTATAGCAGCACAATTCACAATAGCTAAACTGTGGAGCCAACCTAGATGCCCTTCAGTGGATGAATGGATAAAAAAAGTGGCATATATATGCAATGAAATATTACTCAGCAATAAAAGAGAACAAAATCATGGCATTTGAAGGTAAATGGATGACGTTGGAGAAGATAATGCTGAGTGAAGTTACCCAATACCAAAAAAACAAACAAACAAACAAAAAAAAACAAATGGCGAATATTTTCTCTGATATAAGGAGGCTGACTCATAGTGGGGTGGGGAAGGAGAGCAGCATGGGAGGAATTGATGAATTCTAGATAGGGCAGAGGGGTGGGAGGGAAAGGGAGGGGGGCAGGGGATTAGCAAGAATGGTGGAATGTGATAGACATCATTATCCAAAGTACATGTATGAAGACAAGAATTGGTGTAAATATACTTTATATACAAACAGAGATATGAAAAATTGTGCTGTATATGTGTAATAAGAATTGTAATGAATTCTGCTGTCATTTATTTAAAAAAAGTAAAATTATCAAAATAAGGAAATCTGCCTTGATGAAAAGATCATCTATTTTACAGACTTTTAAAACAATTTCTCCAGTTTTCTAAATAATAACTTTTATAAATTTTTGTTAGTTGTAGATACCTTTATTTTATTTATTTATTTTTTTTACATTGTGCTGAGGATTGAACTCAGGGCCTCACATGTGCTATGCAAGTGCTCTCCTACTGAGCTACACCCCTAGCCTCCAATACTACCTTTTATAACATTTTTAGTAATGAAATCTATTACAGCATCATGCATTGTATTTAACTGTCATGCCACTTTAGATTGTTTAGCTCTGGGAACATTTTCTCAAGGATTCTTTTTTTTCCATGTCATTTTTCAAAAGTTCTGGGATAATTATAGATTGTCTCACATTTTGGGTTCATTTGATTATTTTTTCATGATTCAGTTGATGTTAGACATACTCAGCAGAAGCACCATAAAAATATCACATCTTTATCATTATATCATAAAAACAGGCACATGATATGTTTTGTCCCAGTATTGTTTTGCAACCTGAATCACTTTATTGAAATGGTTTCCACCGGGGTTCTTCAACACAAGTTTACTCTTTTTCATTTATGATTATTAAATATTCTGTGTGAGGAAATATTTTGAGAATGTACAAATATCCCAATAGCATAAACTTCCATACACTCATTTTGGTGTTTATTAATGATTCATTTCTTAGATAATGCTGCATAATAGTTGCAAAATGATGCTTTTCTAACTGCATCATTTATTCTTCATTCATTAAATAACATTCTACTACAAGGAAGAGTCTTTCCTTTTCCTTATTTATTTACAGTACAGATTCATGAATTCTTATTTTATTAAATTCATTATAACACATTATTAACATTATTTATTCTGATGCTCAAGTTGTCCAAGTTTAAGTCATGTGAGCCCCCATTCAACCTGGTCCTTGTGTCTTTTTGACAAATCCACATGATTTTTTTAGATCTTCCTTACTTTCCACTTTCCTTATGTTCCACACAATCTTATACTTTCCAAACTTCATCCCTGGAATCAACAACTCCTTTGTTCCTTTTATTAGGCAATGGTATTTAGAAACAATTATCTGGATACCAGATGTTCTCATTGCAGCCAAGATATACATATTTTTATTATATTCTATATTTCTTTCCTTACAGGAATATTTCTTTCCCAGGAGCTACAAGTGTTTTCATAAAAATATACTAGCTCCAATATAATACTTAAATAACTATTAGAAACTTGGTTTCCAATTTAGGTTGAGAGAGTAGAACAGACCCTACACAATTGAATTAAAAATATTTTTAGGGCTGAGGAGGTATCTCCATGGTAAGAGCATATGCCCAGTATGTATGAGGCCCTGAGTTTGATTCCCACATGATCAAAATAAAATAAAATACATAATAAACTGAAAAAATTTTTAAAAACCTTCTGTATGACTTTCCACCAATTACTTGTATTTAAAGAGCAATTTCCTTTTGGGAGTGAGGGTTTTTTTTGCCTAAAAAGCAAATTTTCATAACTTTCCTTGGCCAGAGACAGAAATGTATCCAAGACAGAAAAGAACAAAGATATTGAGATTATAGTATGTAAAAAATCAGTTGTTTTAGTATGGTTCTAGGTCAAAGGCAAAGGCTCACTTTCCCCTGCTCCTTCCCACCAAATACAGGTAAATATTCTGGAAATGCTTTAACAGATACTAAAATATAGAAAGAAGAAGGTAAATTGAATAGGGATCTTAGGACTTCAAATATGACATCACATTGAGTTCCCTAGATTTTCTTTATATCACCCATCCTTCTAGGAGAAGTCTGAAACCAGGAAACCATTTATAGGATAGACCAAAGATAAAAAACAAACAAGTAATTAAGAATGTGCCTGCTCTTTCTGAGTAAAGGTCTATGAAAGAGAAAAATTAGCCAGGTCTTAGCAAGAAGACCTATATACAATGGCATCCATTGGCTGATCTGCCTGCACTAACTGTAACAGCAAAGCTGAGGGAGAAGGAAGCCAATTAATTCTCTATAATCACATCAGTCAGCAAAAATGGTAGGATCTGACCTACCCACAGCAGTAACAATAAAATATGTAGGTTAACATACTCCCTGCCACATACCAAGAAGTTGCACGCAGATAAGCCCTTCCACCTCCAATGTTAATGTCAGCCAGCTCAGTTTTTCCCAGCCCTCTGCCCAAGTGCTACCCCCCCAGGCCAGTGTCCAGTCTCTCTCTCTCTCTCTCTCTCTCTCTCTCTCTCTCTCTCTCTCTCTCTCAATCCAGGGATTGAACCCAGAGGTGTTTAACCACTGAGAAACATCCCTAGCCCTTTTATTTTTTGAGACAGGATCTTACAAAGTTCTTTGGGCCCTTACTGTTAAGTTGCTAAGTCTGGCTTGGAACTTGTGATCCTCCTTGCCTCAGCCCTCTGAACCTCTGGGGTTACAGACATGCACCATTATTCCTGGCAGACCTGTGTCTCTTAATCAGACAGACACCTAGATTCAATAGAGTCACCATTGGGTGACCTACTAAATAGCAACCTAGATCTGGTAACCTCTTGGCTCTACACCCAGTGGCAGAAGGTGAACTGAGCCACTGTCACTTGACCCTCCACCAGACTTGTGGCTCCTGGTCCTCCACACATTGACAGAAGGCAGCCCAACACTGTCAGTACTAGTAGAGATTTAGTAGGAAGCACCTTCCTTTTGCAGGTGGTACCATCAGGACATCAAGCAGAGACAAAAAAGAATGAAGAAAACTTAAGGAACATATCAAACAGACCAATATATGCCTTATGGGAGTTTCAGAATGAAGCTGCCATAATAAAATGGTAAAATTAACATAATAAAAGCCATACACTAGAAAGCCCACTGTTAACAACATACTCAATGGTAAAAAAATAAAAGCTTTTCTTCTTAGATCAGGAGCAAGACAAAGATGCCTACCATTTCCACTTCTATTCAATATAGTACCGGATGTCCTAGTCAGAGCAACTAGAGGAAAAAAAATTAAAGGGAACTCAATAAAACATTAAGAAGTAAGACTATCCCTGTTTGCAGATGACATGATCTTATGTATAAAAAAAATAAAAACTCCTTAAAAACTGTTAGAACTAACAAACAAGTTGAGGGAAGTTGAAGGATATAACATCAACATACAAAAATCAGTGTTTTTAAATACACTAATAGTAAACTGTCTAAAAATAAAATTAGGAAAACAATGCAATTCACAAGAACATCAAAAAGAATAAAATACCTAGGAAGAAATTTACCTGAGAAGATGTAAGACTTACATACTAAAAACTACAAAATGTTGAAGAGAGAACCTAAACAAGAAAAGGTAAATGGAAGTGTTCCTGGATTGGAAGACTTAATGTTTTTTAAATATCCATACCACACAAAGCAATCTATAGACTCAGCATGATCCCTGTCAAAATTCCAATGATATTTTTTTCAGAAATAGAGAAAAATCCTAAAATTCATATAGAACCACAGAAGACCAGGAATAGCCAAATCAATCTTGAGAAATACCAAAACTGGAGATATCAGACTTCCTGATCTCATAATATATTACCAATCAAAACAGTATACACTGGCATAACAACAAACATGTAGACCAATTGAACAGAATAGAGAGCCCAGAAAAAAATCTATGTACATAGTCTCAACAGATTTTCAACAGTGGTACTAAGATTACACAATGGTGAAAGAGTCCCTTCAATAAGTGGTGCTGGGGAAATTGGATATTCACATGTGGGATGAAATTGGATACTTACCTCACATCATACACAAAAGTCAACTCAAGATAGAGTAAAGCTAAAAACTGCTGTACAGTGAAGGAAAGTTTTAACAGTGTGAAAAGGCAACTTAGGAATCGGAGAAAATATATAAAAATTAGTGATAATACCAAATGCTACGGAGATTATGGAGACATCGAATCACTCATACAGTGCTGGTGGGAATGTAAAATTATATAGCCAATCTGGAAAATGGTTTGGCAGTTTCTTATAAATATGCAACTATTATATGCTCTAGCAATTGAACTCTTTATCTTAGCAAAATGAAACAAAGGAACCTGAACACAAAGGTTCATAGTAGATTTGTCTGTCACAACTAAAAAACTGGAAGCATACTAGACGTACTTTAATAGGTAAATGTTTAAACAAACTGTAGTACATTAACACCATGAAATAATAATAATAAAGAATGAACTAGCAATACACTCAACAACTTGGATGATAACCAGAATATTATGCTGGATGAAAAATGCCAATCCCAATTACCTTTTGTTTCATTTATAAAAAAATTCAAAATGATAAAATATGAGAAACAAGAACAGAACTAAATACACAAATGCACCTGTGTGTGCATGTGCGTGCGCACGCACACGCACACACACACACACACACACACACACACACAGAGATGAGTACATGTAAAATTGAGGAAATTTGATTAAGTTTAGTGGATATTTTCAATAAAATATCCTAGTTGTCTACTATAATTTTGCAAAATGTTACCATTGGGGGAAAAAGGGTAAAAGAACAGGGATTTCTGTGTATATTACAAATAATGTATATCTATAGTTATTTCAAGAAAAATATAAATAATTAAAAAATGTATCATGAGGGTCGAGGTTGTGGCTCAGTGGTAGAGCACTTGCCTAGCATGCATGAAGTACTGGGTTCTATCCTGGGCACCACATAAAAATAAAAACAAATAAAATAAAGGTATTGTGTCCATCTACAACTAAAAATTTTATTTTTTAAAAATTTTTAGTTGTTGATGGATCTTTATTTTATTTACTTGTATGTGGTGCTGAGAATCAAACCTAGTGCATCAAGCATACTAGGCAAGTGCTCTACCACTCAGCCACAACCTCAGCCCCTAAATTTTTTTTTTTTAAATGTGTCATGATATGGCCAGGCATGGTTCCAAATACTGTGTTGTAGGAACCAGAGCTGTTTGAAGAAATGTGATTCCAAGGCTGGATTAGGAAAAGTACAAGGAGAGCCTGGGGCATCTAACTCTTCCAGAAAACAAGCAAGTCCTCAAAGATTAATGGGAGATATACAAAGGGATACAGGAACCAGCTCCCGTGGGCCAAAGCTGAAACAATTTGAAATTTAAAAAATTACTTAATTAACTATAAATTATTGAATAAATAAAAATATATTAGTTCACAAGTATATCCAGAAAAAGAGAATAATTTTTCATAACTGAAGATGTCTATTACTCCAACTCTTAACATTGCAAACCAATAAATAAAGGCAAGGGATTTAGCATATACACTGCCTTTTAAGGAAAAAAAAAAAAAACAGTTGTCCATCCACAGTTGACATAAAGCTCATCTGTTTGAATGAATGCCAGCTAATAAATGTAGAAAGAAATTAAGCAATAGGAAATCATCATTTTGTAACCTAACAACGAAATAATTGATTCAGTTGACTATTATCAACAGATTTTAAACCACTAGGAAAAAAAGATAGACAAACAGTATCAAAATAAGACTCCTCAGATTGTTTTTTATTTCAAAGGGAAAAGCCATATTTTCACAATGAAGAAATCTGGCAATTAGCACCTTAATGAAGAGGCAAATTTAGGATCATTACTCCTGGGATAGCCTGACATCATGAACTTCTGATGTGATGCAATATATGGGAAGTATGGAACATCATCTGTGAATCATATTTGTATTAGTTGAATCTAATCAAGCCTTTGCACTTAACTTTTTTGTTGTACAGGAAATGTATGAGATAGAAGAACAATCTAATGGAAACACAAGGAAGCAATCAGAAAAATCAATTAAAATATTTTTAATTTGGTCTGTTAAAAAATCAAATGTCATGGGAAAAATTTTGATGAGATTATTCTAGATTAAAGAGACTAAAAAGACAACATGAAATTTGATGTGTGAATTTTAATTAGATTCTGTGTTAGGGACAGAAAAATTTTATAAAATACATTAAGAGGGGCTGGAGTTGTAGCTCAGTGGTTGAGCACTTGCCTCACATGTGTGAGGCACTGGGTTCGATCCTCAGCATCACATTAAAAAAATAAATAAATAAAATATATCGGGTTCATCTACAACTAAAAAAAATTTAAAAAAACACACATTAAGAAAACAATTTGGGGCTGGGGATGTGGCTCAAGCGGTAGCGCGCTTGCCTGGCATGCGTGCCGCCCAGGTTCGATCCTCAGCACCACATACAAACAAAGATGTTGTGTCCGCCGAAAACTAAAAAATAAATATTAAAAAAAAAAGAAAACAATTTGTGGGGCCGGGATTGTGGCTCAGTGGTAGAATGCTTGCCTAGCATGCATGAGGCACTGGGTTCGATCCTGGACACCATACAAAAATAAAAACAAATAAAATAAAGGTATTGTGTCCATCTACAACTAAAAAATATTTTAAAAAGAAAACTATTTGGAAAATGTAAATATATGCCAGAAATGATATGATATTAGGACAGTATTATCGATTCATAGGTATGATAATAATCCTGTGGCTTTACAAGAATTTATATCTTTATTCCTAAGATGTGAGTACTAAAATATTGAGAGATGAAATGTCACTAATGCCTATATTTTAATTAAAATGTTTTTGGAGGACTGAGGTTGTGGCTTAGTGGCAGAGCACTTGCTTCACACATGTGAGGCACTGGGTTCAATCTTCAGCACCACATAAAAATAAATAAATAAAATAATTGTATTGTGTCCTTCTACAACTAAAGCCCATCTACATCTAAAAGAATATTTTTAAAAATGTTTTTGGAAAAATACATGCATATGTGCAAATAGGACAGAAATGTTAAAAACTATTGAATCTAGGTAAGAGGTAGTTTTGTGAATCTCTACTTGTATGTGTGGACATCACTACTTAACTCAGGAAACAAGTTTTTGGAAGAGTCCTCCTCACTGTTTTCCCAGTTCTGATTATATCTCAAGGAGGAAGATTCATGTTCATTTTTTGGAGTCTTTCCGGTGGCCATGGTGATCAATCACGGTCGGTTTCCAAAGCAAAGAAACAAACAAACAAACAAACAAAAAACAACCACATGAGAGATGATGTCTCCCTACCCCCATCTCTAGAGTCAGTCACTAACACAAAACCAAGCAACATAGTAACATCATTGGACAAATAAGAGCAATGAGGTATGCAATATCAATTTTTAAAACATGTTATTTTAAAACACACTAACAAAAAACAGTTTTTGATGAAGTTATTCTAGATTAAAGAAACTAAAAAGACAACATGAAATTTGATGTGTAAATTTTAATTAGATTCTGTGTTAGGGACAGAAAACTTTATAAAACACATTAAGAGGAGCTGGGGTTGTAGCTCAGTGGTTGAGCTACAAACAACAACCAAAACCCAGTTTCAGCTTCATATTCAGGCATTCCAGAAAACTTAATGTATTCTGGGTACAAATAGACAAATAAACACATTGTTCCTTTTTTCTTTTTCAGGTGCTTGAGGTCCAACTCATGGTTTCATACATGCTAAACCGGCTCTCTACCACTGAGCAAGCACTCAACCACTATACCAAAGTGACTGTTGGGGCTACATTGAGGTTATCATGGATGGAGTTTTTGGTTGGGTCCATTGATATACTAGTAAAGATGACTACTATAGTCATTGAGCATAGTCATCTTTACTATCCCCCAACTTTGATACAACTACTCACACACTACACACTCTTGCTCATGAAAGCTTTTGTTTTTCTTCTGTGACTACTGCTTATTTTGAGCTACCAAATCTGCTGCTGAATACTAACTATAAGATCTGCAGCATCCCTAGTGTTTGAAATTTGAAGATTAGGTTGCTGAGTTAAATAAACAATAGAAAATAACATTTAGGAGAATGGGTAGCTGATAGGCTCAGCCAGAATTTCAGGCCAGCAAAGGAGGTTTTGATAGGGTCAAGGGAAGGGTCTCCTTGACATCACACTCAACAAGTGGCCAATCCTGCAGGTGCAGATAAGGAGGCTGCTCAGAGACTGCCTAGGAAATGAGGGGCGGTGGGCGCCCACTCAGAAGACTGCAGGCGCCATGGGCAGAGCAAGGCAAAGAGCCAACGCTCAGCGGCGGAAGCAAAAGCATCCCGGGGATCCTCCAGCCACCTGCGCAGCCGTAGCGGTCATGGGCCCGAGCCGCGCGCGGTGCCCACCTGTCCAAGTCGGGGTCGGGAGCCAGGCGGAAGGCAGGGAGCGCGCGGCGGCCAAGAGGCGGCGCGGAAAGGCGCGGCGCAAGCGCTGGTGGCGGCGGCTCCGGGAGACCTGCGCCAAGAATCTGCTGCTCCCGCCGCAGCTGCGGAACCAGCGGGCGCTCATGCCCACCCCAGCGGCCCCCGCCACGTCCCCGGGTGAGCTGGACCTGGGCGCGCAGCGCGAGCGCTGGGAGACGTTCCGCAAGCTGCGGGGCCTGAGCTGCGAGGGTGCCGCCAAGTTCCTGCTGGACACCTTCGAGTTCCCGGGCCTGGTGTACCACACCGGGGGCTGCCACTGTGGCGCTGTCCGCTTTGCGGCCTGGGCCCCTGCGGATCTGCACGTGGTGGAGTGCAGCTGCAGGCTGTGCAAGAAGAAGCAGCACCGCCACTTCCTCGTTCCCGCTGAGCGCTTCACGCTGCTGCAGGGCGCCGAGAGCATGGTCACCTACCCGTCCAACACGCACCCGGCGCTGCACAGCTTCTGCAGCAGGTGCGGGGTGCAGAGCTTCCACTCTGCGGAGTCCGACCCGCGCGTGTATGGCGTCGCCCCGCACTGCCTGGACGCGGGCACGGTGCGCAGCATGGTCATCGAGGAGGTCGATGGTGAAGCTTGGGAACAGGAGGCCACCGAGGAGGACGACGATGACTACGCCATGCAGAACGCGTCCATCGAGACGACCCCTGCCTGTCCTGGCCAAGAAGAGCTGTGAATGAGGTCGCCTACATGCTGAACCCAGTGTGTGGGGGCCCCTCCAGCCAGCCCCTGCAGCACTTCTCTCCTGTCAGCCAGGTCTGTTTCCGGACCGGTCAACCTGTGGTGTCAGTGTAAGCTATCTGTTCCTGTTTCCCCTTCCTCTCCATTTCTGTTCAAGGGACTTGCTCCGAATCCAGAACTTGAGCACACACACCTTCGTCTGTGTACAGTGATCACCGTGACATCCAACACGCAACTAGTGTCTCCACGTTTTCAAGCCATCTCTTCCATCACTTGGTTGTGCCATTCGTCCTGAAGGATCCCCACATGGCTGGTGGGAATCCCGTGTACTGTACATTTCTGGTGCTATTGTGAACAGGCTTGTGTGCAACACGTGCATTTTAGTGTGCTGGGCGGCTACATCCCAACACTTTTGTGAACAGTTATGGATATTTTCCATTGATTTCTCTCTCTCTCTTTGTGTGATTTAGGTTGACACCACGTTGTTTAATCAGTATGTTTTAAAAGAACATGTTTTAAAAATCAATATTGCATACCTCATTGCTCTTATTCATCCAATGATGCTACTATGTTGCTTGGTTTTGTGTTAGTGACTGACTCTAGAGAGGGGGTTAGGGAGACAGAAACGAGAAGAATGTTTGTGCACTAGATGCCCTCTTTATTCTTTTGAAATCCTATCTTGTACATGTGTTAAGTGTTCAGAAATTAGTAAATACTTAATAAATAGAAAATATGTATTTCTATGTTCTATATTAAAAATAGTCATTAATTTATATGTAACTTCTTGATACCTGAAATTTTAGCCAAACAATAGATGGTGGTATTTTCTCATGTCCAAGGATGCATATAAACATTATTGTCATTTAATTAATGGTTTCCTAGAACTAAAACAAATGTATCTTCCATAACTTACCTCCTCTGATGAATGTTTTGCCTTTTTCCAGGTTTTCATTATAATATTTCAAAGGAGCATATTAAAATAAATGTATTCAATGTTCTACTTCTTGAGTAAAAGTACTTGAATACTCCTGTGTCTTTTTCTTACCTTGTCTCTCCTCTGTACAAATATTTCATTGGAGGTACATGTAATATTCATTGAATTGTTTAACTTGGTTTACCAGTTCAACAAGGTAAAAACAGATCAATGAAGTAGATATCTGTTTCTATGTATATGAGATATAACCGAAATCCCTACCTCTCATTCTCTTGCTACCTTCATTTACTCTAGGGAGGCAATAGACTATGGTTTCTCTTAATATCTCCCTTCATTCCCCAAGATTCTGCCTTTGTTCTTCAGAATAGCTTGTCCCAGACTTTTATTAGAGGTTGAGTTGAGGTGGAAAAGAAAGAGAGGGAGAACATAAATGTGAATATATGCCCCAGGGGATTCAATCATGTTGGTGGTGAAAAAATAGCTGGTTGCTCTTAGAGGTAGCACCTCTATAACATTCCATTTGGGCTGGGGATGTGGCTCAGTGGCAGAGCACTTTCCTAGCATGTGTGAGGCACTGGGTTTAATCCTCCACATCACATATAAATAAACAAAATAAAGGTCCATCAACAAATAACAAAAATATTTTAAAAAAACAAACATTCAAGCCAGGTGCAGTGGTGCACACCTGTAATCCCAGTGGCTTGGGAGGCTGAAGTGGGAGGATTGTGAGGTCAAAGCCAGCCTCAGCAAAAGTGAAGCACTAAACAATTCCGTGAGACCTATCTCTAAATAAAATACAAAATAGGGCTGAGGATATGGCTCAGTGGTTGAATACCCCCGAGTTCAATCTCCAGTATCAAAGATACAAACAAAACCCAACAACTCTGTTCAAGAGTTTCAGACAGCATTTCTAACTTGGCATACAATTTATGGCTCCTAGTGTGGTTTCCATGTATGTGGATACATGTAGGGGACTGTTGTCCTGGGGAGAAGGGTCTAGAACCCATGGCTGGACAAGCCATTGGGAGACCTCCCAGTGTCTTGAAGATGAAGCATTGGAGAGAGAAAAGCAGTGAGCACTTGAGACCCAGTGAGGAACTCTAGGGAAAGGAAGAGGTATTGAAGGGATTCTTTGGGGGCTTTGCCCTAGGTTGCACGATGCCAGTGTTTTTCCTCTCTCTAAATTAGTCCTCAACATTGCTTGTATATTGGTTGTCTTTTTTCTTTTGCACAAAATATATATTGCACTTTAAATTTGGGTATGAAATGTTTGTGTACCATTAGTTTTTATGGCTTCTAACAGTGGTTAATACATGTGCCATTGTTTAGGCATATCTTAATTCAAAGAAAGAGCAAGGGCTTGCTCTTTAGGCCACTTACTTCTATCCAGATTTGTAAAAAAAAAAAAAAAATCTAAAAGAACTCACCCTCATCTTCATTGTGAGGATGAAATGAACTCATGTATATAATCATCTGGGACAGTGATTGACACCCAATAACCATTCAATAAGAATTTTCTATTATCATTGCTCTTATTAGATTAAAGCACTGATGAATGGAGCCAATGATCATGATGTTACTCACTTGTAGCATTTAGACACTTTATTTTTAAAACATGATTGTATTTTTATACCTTTATTTTATTTATTTATTTTTATATGGCACTGATGATTGAACCCAGTGCCTTACATGTGCTAGGCAAGCACTCTATCACTGAGCCACAACCCCACCCCAAATTTAGGCACTTTCATGTACATCCTACTAGGTACCATCTTGGACACTTAAAACAAGAACCAGAGCAATGCAATGAAAGGGGTGAAGGAATATCAGGCCACAGGCCACAGGATGCCCCATGCTTTCTCTTAATGCATTCCTTAGACAATATTCACTGTTTCTTCTGTATTCTCAGACATGTCCTCATTTATCCAAGCTGGTGACAGAGTAATTACCCTAGATAGAACTTCATCCTACTCCATCTTCATACCCTCTTCTCTCTTTAGACTTATTCCATTTTAGGCCTTCCAGTGCCTCACACTCTTTTTCATGTTGGATAGATAGATCAGAGAACAAAATGCAGTCCACGGGCCCTTGTCATTTTCATCCAGTGGGTGAGAAAGACAACTGACACCTCATATGTATGTCATAGTACAGTATGATTAGAGAAAGAATAGGGTGTTATGGGAACATGGAGAAGAGGCCCTGATTTTTTTTTTTTTTTTTTTGTTTGCTTTTTTTTTTTTTTTTTTTTTGAGACAGGGTCTCACTATGCTTCCTAGGCTGACTTCTAAGTTCTGGACTCAAGTGATCTTCCTGTCTCAACCTCCCAAGTAGCTACAGGCATACTATGCCATACAAGTCCTGTCTTTTTAGACCAGTTCTTAAACTTCTCTGGGATTTAGTGTCAATGTCCCCATTTCTAAAATTGTTATGATAATAATATTCATCTCCTAATCTTGTCATCTAGCCAGGATGAAATACACAGGAACCTAAAGAGATAAGTCATGCTCTAAAAGAAACCATTAACTCTGTGCCTTGTGTTCATCACAGGTCAGAATGGAAGAGAAATATTCTAGGATGCCTGGGGTTTGTCTACATAGGGGCATGGACAAAGAAATGGGAAGTGGAGACTGGATTGGTGTCATTTGCATCTTTTCTGCTATAGCCTTATATGCATTGAAGGGGCTTATTTTGTTATGTGTTCAGTGCTATGAGAACTTGTAACTATGGATTGTTAAGTGTAATTAAAGTTAGTCTTCACAGGTCACATTGTAGAAGGTGATTATCAGCAGTAGCATATCACCCTCCAGTGGACATTACAAGTAATTTCATATTATTGGCTGATTTTACTGTAGGGCTTGAGAAATTCAAGGGAAATGAA